>NW_027185791.1:20927135-20957743 GCF_028583685.1 Petaurus breviceps papuanus | reverse complement strand
GCCCTGGTTAGTTATCTGTCCAAAATAAATTCTGAAGAGGCAAGTCTGACCCCAGGTACATTCTGAATCCTCTTTTCCTTGGCCACTGAAACCCGATAAATGGCCCTGTGTTGTCATCTTTCCCCCCATCTTCTTACTCAACCCTACTCTTTTTCCTTCACATGACTAGGCAGAACTCATGTCTTCTTGATTGCATAGGGAAAGGAGTTCAGAATGGATTACTGCCACGGGAGGACTGAGTTGCATTGTGCAGAACAGACCTGTGTTGCTTGCACTGACAGCACACGACATTCATTATGGGCTAGAGGTGTGTATATTGAGTGGATTTAGTATAAGTGGATCTAGAATATAAAGATTAATCCACAAGATAATGAGACAGAAACATAAGGTACAGAACCTCTGGAAATAACATGGGACAACTGAAGTACTTGAAGTTTCCACTCAACCTTCTAAGTAAGTAAATTATTAAGTCTAATATGTATAATATGCCTATTATAGGCTAGATTTGGCAGATTTTATTTTCTTTTGGAGTTGTTAGGTTAGAGTATCATATAGAACACAAGTACTGTCTTGCCCGTCACTTCTCCAATTATTTGATTCTTTATATGACCACAAATTTCATACATGCGGGTACTCTCTATACCTCTGTAGGTTACAATCCAGCCACAACTTCTCATCATGGAGTTCTAAATTTCACATTAATTAAATCATTTGTCTTCTCCACATAGGTGAAAAAAATTGTTAAAGATCTCTCCTAAATTTTACTTGTCAACAGCTATAGACTTTCTGTTTTGCTTTTAATATTTTGATCATTGTATTTCAAAGCCATTTGTTTTCTTTATAATCTTATGTATTTCATTTTGTGCATTCATTCATTAAATAAACACTTATTAAGTGTCTACCACATACCAGGCACTGTGCTAAGCACTGGAAACACAAAAAGGTAGCCCCTGCCCTCAAGTACCTTACAATCTAATGGAGGAGATAACATGAAAACAAAAATATACAAAGCAAGATAGAGATAGAGAGGGGAGGATAAATAGGAAATAATTAAAGGAGGGAAAGCACTGAAATTAAGTTCAGGAAGGCTGTAGAAAATGGATTTTAGTTGGAACTTAAAGAAAACCAAAAGGTTAGTAGTTTGGGTCAGGAAAAGAGAGCATCCAAGGAACAGCCAGAGAAAATGCCCAGCAAATAGGAAGTTTCTTAGTCATGAGGTCAGTGTGTGTTGTGGAGTAAGGTATACAATGACTAGAAAGATATGAGGGAGCTAGGTTATGAAGGGTTTTGAGTGGCAAACAGAGCATTTTGTATTTGCTCCTAGAGGGAACAGGAAGCCACTGGGGTTTATTGAGGGGTGAGATGGTCAGACCTGCATTTTAAGAAAATCACTTTAGTGGCTGAAAGATGAATGGATTGGAGTGGAGTGAGACTTGAGACAGGCAGACCACCAGCAGACTATTGCAATAATCCAGGGGTGAGGTGATGAAGGCATACCCTCAGTATGGTGGCAGTGTCAGAGGAGATAAGGGGCATATTCTAGAGATGTTGCAAAGGTGAAAATGACCGGCCTTGGCAACAGTCAGGATACACAAGAATGAGGGGCAGCTAAGTGGTACAGTGAAGAGAGGCACCGATCCTGGAGTCAGGAGGACCTGAGCTCAAATCTGGCTTCAGACACTTATTAGCTGTGTGACCTTGGGCAAGTCACTTAACCCCAAATGCCTTGCCTTCCCCCTCCAAAAAAAAGAATCTAAGATGACTCCTAAGTTGGAACCCTGAAGGTCTGAAAGGATGGTTTCTATGTGTACATTAATGGAGAAGTTAGGAGTTTGGGACGGTTTAGAGGGAAAGATAATTTAAAATCATTATTCTGAAAAACAGTCCATAGAACTCAGCAGATTGACAAGAGAATGCATGACACACGAAAAAAAGCTTTAGATCCCCTGCCCTAAAGGAATCATTTCTTCATTAAACAACTTCAGTGTTTACAATTTTCTCTTATCATGTATTTCCCTAATGGCACTATTATGACATTCTCTAGACAAGGAGAGTCCATGGCTAAGCATAAAGATAATTCCTGGGATTTAGAAGACATTTGCATCATACGTTAAAGATCCAAATCAAATCCAGTGGAATGTGAAATAGCAAATGAACAGCACAAATTATGATGCCGCTTCCAAGCTTTATTGCTCAGCACTTTAGCTCATTTCTATTTTTTCTTTCAATAGAGAAATTGGTCAGAACACCCAGCCCAGGACAAGAGTAAACAGAATGGACTTACACGTCTTTGGGAAGTTGTCTGGGATGGCAAGGAATGCTTTCCCTACCACACCCATCCCCTATCTCCAAAATAAAATATCTTTGCTGTTGTTGTTCAGTCCTGTCTAACCCTTCATGGTCCCATAGATCATACTGTCCATGGGATTTTCTTGGTAAATATGCTGGCGCGGTTTGCCATTTCCTTCTCTAATGGATCAAGGAAAATAGAGGTTAAGTGACTTGCCCAGGGTCACGTAGCTAGTGAGTATTGGAATCCACATTTGAACTCAGGTCTTCCTGACTCCAATCCCAGTGCTCTATTCACTGAGCTATCTAGTTTAACACCATCCAATTGTGCCATTAGAAATTCATTCCCTTAAAAGAGTCTTCTTATAAAAATAAAAATGCCTTATGGAAGTTTAATTATCTTAGCCATACTGGATTAATGCAACATATATTTTAAAACATAGGATAGAAAATTTTAGGAAGCAGATATTGGAGAAAGGCCCAAAGAAATTGTCTTTTCTTTTCACTCTTGCTCAGGGCCAGACTTAACAGGACATATGCAAAGCTGTCCCTTTGCCTTAGAATAATAGCACCATGATAATTAGATATATTAAAAATATTTGTGATTCAATATTATAAACCCAAGAAATCTTAGCTTTTTTAAAAATATTTTACAGACTTTGAATGTTCTGAAGATCCACAATGTCACCTCCAGCGATTTTAACTTCACTTCTTCAAGAAATGCACAAGGTTCCCAGGATGAAGAAGGATTGTTGTGTTTTCTCTTCTGAGGAACAGTTGAAGGATTTAGAGAGGGTTAGTAAGAGAAGAGAAGATTTAGGTAGGGTCATGATAACCATCTACAAGTATCCCAAGCACTGGGAAGGACAAAAGAGATTAAACTGCTTCTGCTTGGCCCTTTAAGTCATAAGGAGGAGTGATGGGGTCAAAGTCACTAAGAGATCAGTTTAGACCCAATGCAAAGGAAAAAGAAAATCAATGGGGCAGAATTGTAATGGGGCCCCTCCGATGTAAGTGGGTTCTCACTCAAGCCAAGTCTGGATGATCATTTTTGAGTACACTCTACCAGGAATTCTTGTTCAAGTATACATGCAAGAGAGGATTCTGGGAAGATGATGGAGTACATCAGAAAATTCCGAGCTCTCAAGATTTTCCCCCACAAAGAGTTAAAATAGCACCATAGGGTGAATAAAGTGTGGGTGGAGATAAAGAATAGGTGCACATCTGGGGTCTTCCTGGGACAAATTGAGAAGATCAAAAGAAAAATCCCAGGACTAGGTTTGGTAGCTGTGAAGAGTAAACACTCCAGTCTAGGTTCTGTTTTAACAACAAGTGGCAAGTCCTGGGTTTAGTTGATTTGACAAGCTGCTATTGCCCCAGTCACAGGAACTTCCCCCCTGGGACAATTAGGGGGCTTGGGCATTTGAGCTGGGGAAGATTGAGGGAATCTCTGCTGATAAGGAATGCCAGACCCAGCTGTGCAGCAAAGAGATGTGGGGGCAAGAAGGAACCAGCACACTCCTGGTGATTGAAGAAGAACTGGTGCAGAAAGCCCCTGGCTGTGGACATTTACAGGAGGCTGGAGGTTTGGCTTTGGTTCCAGGAGAGAGGGGAGAATTGAAGATCTGGGGCAAGAGGCACCATTTCCCACACCCCAGGGGTAGAGGTGATTAAAAAAATTAAGCTATCACCATAAAAAAAAATGTACAGGCAAAGGAGAAAGAATCCAACCATAGAAAGCTATCATGGGAATAGAGATAACCAGGGTTCATCTTCAGAGGAGGATATTGAAGTAAAGAAACCCCCAAAGAGTAACATCAAATGTTCAGCTGCCCGAAAAGAATTCATAGAAGATCTTCAAAAGGACTTTAAAAGTCAAATGGAAAAGATGGAGGAAAAACTAAATAAAAAAGAATAATGCAAGAAAAACAAGAAGGTTATGAAAGGAAAGTCAACCAATTAGGAAAGAAGATCCAGAATCTTAAGGAAGAAAGTGACACCTTGAAAATTAGAATTAGGTAAAGTGAAGCTAGCAAAATTATAAGAGATCAAGAAATAATTAAACAAAACATGAATAATGAAAAAATAGAAGAGAAAGTGAAACATAAGAAAAACAGTTTTGGAGAATAGATCAAGAAGAGAAAATAGAAAAATAACAGGACTAACTGAAAGTTATGATGCAAAAAAAAATAATCTTGATACAATAGTACAAAAAATAATTAAGGAAAAATGTCTTGAATCATTAGAACAAGGGTCAGGGGTGAGTAGAAATAGAAAAACATCCCTCAATCACCACTTAAAAGAGATCCTATGAGGAAAACTTATAGGAATTTCATAATCAAATTCTGAAACTCCCAGCTTAAGGATAAAATAAAAAAAGCATCAGGATTAAAACAATTTAAATATGACGGTGTCACAATTAGAATTGCACAAGACCTAGCAGCAGAGACATGAAAGGACTGCAGGTCTTGGAAGACAATATATCAAAGAGCAAAAGAACTAGGGCTCTGCTGAAAATATCATGGCCTGCAAAGTTAAGTATTATCCTGAATGAAAATAAATGGACATCGTATAAGCTCTCAGACTTTCAAGACTTTGTTAAAAAGGAATCCTGAAGTTAATAAAAGATTCAACATACAAGACCAAGAAAAATATAAAGTATATACCAAAGACTGAGTATAAGGAATTCATAACAACAGTTTATCTTTCATACATGTAAAATGTATATCTAAGATTCCTATGAATAATTGGGTAGCACATAAGAAAGACTAGGGTAAAACTGACTATGGTATGAATTTAAAAAGCAAAACCATTTAGGAACAGCTAAAAAGAGTAATTATTTTATACAAATGAGGTGCAAGAGGAAGAATGGATACAGAGTGTTAGATGGGGGAGGAGCGCTGGTAGTTCTGGTAATCTATTTTCATTGAGAATAGGGTTAAGAGGGAACAGTACATATATATTTAGAAGTGTATAAAAGTCTCTTAAATTCAGAAGAAATAAAATGGTACGGGCATAGGGAGGGGGGAGAGGACAAAGGAGGGATCTTTAGGGGAGAGAATGAGGCAATAGGTAAAAGGGGGTATAGAAGGGTGTTTAGATTTATGGGGATGGGAGGATAGGGGAGGGCTCCTCCCAGGGGGGTAGACAACTCATAGGAGGGCAAGGTAGTGGGTAGAAGTAAAGTAGAGGAGGCAGGAGGGATAAGAAACATGAGATATTTACAAACATAGAAACAAAGATCAGGAGTAGAATGTTTGGAAAAGTATATGTCTATATACGTATGTATATGTGTGTGTATACATACACACACATAGAGAGAAAAATATTTAAACTTTATTGTAGCCTCCTGGGGGCATGGGGAGAGGGGAAAAAAAGAACAAATGTTAAAAGTGCACAGCAGAGAACAAAAGAAAACTCACAAGAAAGCAAAGAAAAGAGGGGCAGTTCTCAACACAATGTGCATTATTTATCACACAGGTTTCCTTGTAATGAAAATTTATCATTACATATTTTGAATCCTCTCATGTTTTGCTATGCACATGACATGCTTTTTTTCTTTCATTCTTTGTGTTTAAGCTACAATATTTAAGTTTATGATATGTTTTTGTTTCTTTTCTCTGTTCTGTATTTGTGTTCTGTCCCTTGAGTCTATTTTTTTTTAAGTATACATTCAACTAGAATCAGGAGTGGGGTCTTGAGGCCACAGATTCCCCACCCCTGAACTAGATGGTACGGAGATTCCCTCCAACCCTGAGATTCTATGTGCAAGCACAGGATTTTGCTTCATAAACCATGAATCTACCTACTATTTACTGTTTGCATCCCTTAACCTCCCTTGGTCTCAGTAAAAGGTGATCATTGTGAGCAAAAGTTTTAGCTAGATACTTTAGCTAGCATTGAGGTGTAAATACTAATTTGTAGTAGGAGAAAAAAAGCAAAAAAACAAACCCAAAGCTGAAAATTTCAACCAGCATGGAGAGCAAGGAATATTTGTACAATGATTTCAAAAAGTGTATGATGTTTGCATTTCTGCCATAGCTGAGTGACTGTGTTCTAGGCTATGTTACAAATATGGGTCAGTCTAAGAGAAGAATGGAGAAACTTTTCTGTAAGAGAAGGTGGAGAGACTCAGAGAACATCCTCCACACTCAGAATTTGACCCGAGTACAAAGCCCCAATCAAGAAGTTGAGATAAGACATATGAGCAAAGGGAAGAAAATACTGAATACAAGGAAGAAATACTATGGATTGAGAGAATATCAAGAGGAAAACCTAGAAAAAGAAATTAACTCTGTAAGTCCAGGAGAGCTTCATAAAAAAGAATATCCTGACCACAAGGACTATAGATTACCTGGAAGAAACAAAGCAAGAGAAAAACAATATTATGTTAAATAAAATTACAGCAAGGGAGGAAAGAATGACAAGCAGAATTAATAGCTTAGACCATATAGAGATAAAAATTACTCAGGAATTGAATTCCTTGAAAATTAAAATGGCCCAAGCAGAAATCAATGACTCCAGTAGACAATAAGAAATATTAAAACAGGGGCAGCTAGGTGACACAGTGAATAGAGCACCAGTCCTGGAGTTAGGAGGACCTGAGTTCAAATTTGACCTCATACACTTAACACTTACTAGCTGGGTGATCTTGGGCAAGTCACTTAACCCCAAATGCCCTGCATTTCCCCCTCCAAAAAAGCAAAAAGAAGAAGAAATATTAAAACAAAATCAGAAATTTGGGGAAAAGAAAAAACAAAAGAAAATGTGAGGCATACTCTATCAAAAACAACTGACCTGGAAAACAGGTCAAGATAGATAACATAAACATTATCAGACTACTTGAACAAACAAACAAAAAATTGGATGCAATACATAAAGAAGTCATAAACAAAAACTATTCAGACCTATTAGAACCAGAGGGAAAAGTGAAAACTGAGTCTGTTAGTCTCTTTATCAAAGAAGGCTGAGAAGGAAAACTCTCCAGAGAACAATAGCTAAAATCTAGAGCTTCCATGTCAAAGAAAAAATTTCTGTAAGCAGCCAAAAAGAAAGTATTCAAAAATGAATGAGAATTGGGATCACACAGGACTTAGAAGTCTCTAAGATAAAGGAGAAGTGAACTGCAAGTATGATATTCTGAGAAGCAAAAGTAAAGCCTAGAAACCAAGAATAAACTATCAAACAAAACTGAGTATAATTCTAGAAAGAGAATAATTTGACAAATGAAATAAAGAATTTCCAAGAATTCCTAATTAAAAGGCCAAAAGTAGAAATTAGAAATACAAATGAGGAGTCAACGGAAACACAAAAGGGTAAATATATTTGGTCAAGTGGCTGCGTAATATTGAATTGTTTACCTTCTAATAAAAATAGAAGAAATAATTGTTCCCTCAGATACCTGATGCTTTAAAGAGTCACAGAGAGAATTAAATACGACAGGGTCTGAGGGCTTTTTTTTTCTCATTTGTTGAATTTAGGAAAAGATGGAAATGACACCATATTTTGTGGAAGAAAGGAGGAAATAAAGGAGGACACTTAGTATCTAATGTAATAAAGCTGCATAAAATGAAAAATATCCAAAATGGAATAAGGGGTAGGAAGAAATGAGCATCCCATGAATCCCACTTTTATATGAATCAGACAAAGAAATATTGAACACATTCACACACACACACACACACACACACACACACCAGAGAGATTGGTGCAGAAAGGCATTTCACTTAACTGGAAAATAGGTGGGGGTAGATAGTGGAGAAAATGGGAGGGAGTAGTCATAAGCAAAATAAACTCCAATGTCAGAGTATATAATATGAAAGGAGTATTGAAAGATTCTAAGGAAAAAATAAAAACCTGTGATCAGGGAATGGGAGGGAGAAAAGAGAAGGGGGGGGCAATAGAATGAAAACAGATCATGTCAATTATTGATCTCTAGCATTAAACATGATCTTTCTCTTTTATCACCTTCTTTGAAAATAAGAGAGAGATAAAGAAAGGAAAGAAATAAAAGAATAAAATGGAGGGAAATATAAAATCAACAATCATAAGCATGAATGCAAATAGATTTAATTTATTCATTAAATGGGAAGGAGAGAGCAGAGTGGATTTGAAAGCAAAATGCAACCATGTGTTGTTGACAAGAAATACACCTGACAAAAATCCCTTATAAAGTCAAAATAAGGGTCTGGAGTAAAATTTATTATGCTTCAGATAAACTTGAAAAATCAGAGGCTAATTATCATCATTTCAAACAAAGTTCGAGTAAAAAAGAGACAAAGTAAAAGGAGATAAGATATTATTTTTAAATGTTTAAAGGCAATGAATCAATATTAATACATAATATATATGCATATGAATGGTATAGCATCTAAGTACTTAAAGGAATAATATTGATTGAATTACATGGAGGAAAAATAAAGTACAATAGAGGGGAACCACATAGCACTCCTTTCAGACCTAGACAAATCTAACTAAAAGATATTTTAAAAGTTAAGGAACTGAACAGAATTTTGGAAAGTTTGACATTATTACTGTGGTTTTAACTGAATAAGAACAGAAAATGGTTTACATATTTTCCAGTTAAGCATGACACCTTTACAACAATTGACCTTGAAACTGGGTAAAAAAAACTCACAAACAGGTGCAGAAAAGCTAAAATATTAACCATCCTTCACTAACCACAATGTAATGTAATAAAAATACATTCAATAAAGGCAGCTAGAAGGCACAGTGGATAGAAAACTGAACCTGAAGTCAGAAAGACCTGATTTCAAATCCAGTCTTAGATACTTCCAAGATTTGTGATAACGGCAAGTCACTTAGCCTCTGTCTCTCTCAGCTTCCTCAGTTCTAAAACCGGGATGATAATAGCACCTGCTCCTCAAGATTGTTTTGAGGTTTAAATGAGATAGTATTTGTAAAGCTCCTTGTACAGCGTTTGACACATAGCAGATATTTAATAAATGACTATTGCCTTCCATTCTCTTGCTTCTCACCTCTCTATTTACAAAAAGTCTTTGAAGAATTAAAAATTAATTAAAAACTAAGTAACATAATCATGAGGAATTGATGAACAAAAAATAAATCATAGAAATGAAAAAAATTACTCAAAGAAAGTGATGAGACAACATGTCAAAATTTAGGAGACTCAATTGCAAAGTGTTTAAAATGTATATATCTAAATGTTTTTGTCAGCAAAAGAGAAAAATCACAGAACAATAAATTGAGCATGCAACAAAAAATTTAAAAGGTAATAACTAAAAAAATTCTCACCTAAACACCAAATTAGAAATTCTAAAAACCAAATAAACAAATAAGAAATTAATAAAATTAAAAGCAAAAACTCATTGAATTGATAAATAAGTCTAGGACCTTTTTGAGTAAAAACTCATAAATAAGCAGCTAGTCTAATTTAAAATAAAGAAGAAAACCAAATTGTATCAAAAATGAAAAATAAGAATTCACCATAATTGAAGATGCAATCAAAGAAATTGTCAAAAGTTATTCTTCCCAATTTTAGGTCAAAATAGTTGACAAACTAGATGAAATGAATGAATATTTAGTGAACTACAAAATACCCAGATTAATAGAATAGAAATTGATTATTTAAAATACCTAATATCAGAAATAAATAAATAAACAGGCCAGATGATCTTCCAAAGGGGAGAAAACCCAGGACCATATGGATTTACAAGTAAATTACATCATATATTTAAAGAAGAATTAATTCTAATATTGTTGCTTCCCTACTGCCCACAAAGATGCTGAGTCATTTTGACCTTGGTCTTGCCACTGGACTTTGATGACTCTGGAGGAAAGAGTGAGGCTGATGACTTTGAGTAGTTCTGCTTCACTTCAATTCAAGTCCTGTGCAAGTCAACACATCATGATGTCAGGGGTCCTCCTCAAGAGTGAAGGATGAACAACAAAAACAAATGTGCTCATGTCTCCTTAATCCTCAAAAAATAAAAGCCCAACCATCACTTGATCTGTCCATTCTCACCAGCTATCATCCTACATCTTTCCTTCTTTTCTTAGCTAAACCCCTTGGTAAGGTTGTCTATGATTAGTGTCCAACCTTCCTTTGCTCTCACCAATGTTCTGCAGTCTGGCTTCCAAACTCAATTTCAACTGAAACTGCTCTTTCCAAGTTCACCAGTGGTCTCACTCCTCATATCTAATAGCTATTTCTCTATCCTAACACTATTAATCACCTTCTTCTCTATAGTTTTTTGTGAAACCACTTTCTTTTGGTTCTTTACCTCCCTGCCTGACTGTTCCTTCTCTCCTTTGCCAAATCTTTGTCCAGGTCATACTTATTAACTATGAATGCTCCCCAAGGCCCTGTCCTGGGTCTTCTCCTTTTCTATCATTTCACTTAGTGATCTCATCAGCTCCCAGGGTTCAGTTATCATTTCTATGCAAATGACTAAATTCTACTTATAGCTCTAATCTCTCTCCCTACATCTAGTCTCATTATCTGCCACTGCCTATTACACATCTAGAACTATATATCCCATAGGCATTTCCAGGGATGAGGAACCTTCGGCTTCAAGGCCACATGTGGCCCTCTAGGTTCTCAAGTACAACCCTTTGACTGAATCCAAACTGCACAGAACAAAGATCCCCACCTTTGTAAGATCAACATGTGCAAAACTGAACTCAACATTTTTTCCCAAGAAAAACCTTCCTCTCTTCCTAACTTCCCCATTATGATTGGCCATCTTCCTGGGTACCCAGGCTTGAAACTTTGGTGACATCATTAATTCCTTGCTCTCACTTCCCACATCCAATAATTGCCAAGTATAGGCATACTTCAGAGGCCTTGCAGGGTCAGTTCTAGACCACCACAACAAAACAAACACAAAGTTTTTCATTTCCCTTTCCCAGTGCACACAAAAGCTACATTTATAACTATACCGTAGCCTAAAACATATGCAATAAAATATATCTTAAAATTATGTGTAACCTTAATTAAAATATTTATTGCTTTAAAAAATTGCTAAAGCCCTCATCTAAGTCTTCAGCAAGTCCTAATCTTTTTGCTGGTGGAGGGTTTTGCCTCAGTGTTGATGACTTGAGTGATTACAATGGTGGGTCCTGTTGGTGAAGCAGTCAGAAAATACACAGCATATACCCATTAAGTTTGCTGTCTTAAGCAGGTGTGGTTTGTGGTACCCCAAATCAATTACAATAGTAACAACAAAGGTCACTGATCACAGATCACAACAATAGATATAATAATAATGAAAGAGTTTTAAATATTGTGAAAATCACCAAAATATAACACAGAGACACAATGTGAGTGGATGCAGTTTACAAAAATAGTGCCATAGGCTTGTTTGACAAAAGGTTTCCACAAACTTTCAATTTGTAAAAAACAAACAAGCAAAAAAAAAAACAAGGCAACCGCACAATATCTGCAAAGCACAATAAAGAACCCAAGCATGATAAAATGAATTATACGTATACTATCATTTCTACCTTTATAACACTTCCTGTAACCCCTCTTTTCTTCTCTGACAACACTACCACCCTAGAACAGACCCTCATTACCTTATACCCATCAATACATCATGCCCATGATGTCCTTGGTCCTCTTCAAGAACAAAGGATAAATAACAATGACCTTATGCCTGGACTATTGCTATAGTCTAGTTGGTCTCTCTGCCTCTAGTCTCTCCCCAGTCCAATCTATCCTCCACTCAACTGTCAAATGAATCTCCCTATAAAACATAGACCTGACTATATCATTTTCCTACTTAATAAGCTCCACTGGCAATAGATTACCTCCAGGATCAAATATCAAATCCTCGATCTGACTTTAAAAATCTTGCATTATCTATTCACTCCTTCTCTTTTCAATCTTTTAACACTTTACTCCCTTTGATGTAGTTTCCAGTCCAGTGACACTGGCCAAGGAATTGTTCCTTAAACAAGACACTTCATTTTCTGACTGTATGTTCTCACTGGCTTTCCCCATTCCCGGAATTCTCTTTTTCTCTCATCCTCAAGTCCCATCTTCAATTTCTCTTCATCTCCACCTCCTGGTTTCCTTCAAATTCCAGCTAAATCCTTCCCTCCTTCTACAAGAAGCCTTTCCCAATATCCTTTAATCTTAATGCTTTCTCACTTTGATTATCTCTACTTTATCCTGCGTATATCTTATCTGTGCACTGTTGTTTGCATCTCTCCCATTAAACTATGAGATCCCTGAAAGCAAGGACTGTTAGGAAGTTTTCCCCCTTTCTTTGCATCCCTAGCATTTAACATAGTGTCTAGCACACAGTAGGCAATATTTGTTGACAGCATAAATTAAATGCAAAAATAGGAAATGATATTCATTGACAAATCCGTCGACTTTTTATTGATCTTCATCTTTGGCCTCTCTGTAGCATTTGACAATATTGACCACTCTTTTCTCTTGTTCTCCTCTTACCTGTTTGATTCCCAATGAGATAAGATAGCAAAACTTATGGGCATCACAGCTCCTCCTCATATTCCTTTGTTGGGGATATTTAGTTTGGAAAAAAGAAGAAAGAGTGGGTGACTCTGGTCACTTCCTTTAAGCATTTAAGCTTCTGGTGGAAACTTATTTATATATTTTAATTTCTTTATGTCATTCCAGGGGAAGTTATTGCCTCCAGGATAAAATAGAAATTCTTTTCTTTAGCATTCAAAACCCTTTACACACTGGTCCCAGTCTACCTTTTCAGGCCTATTTATTCAGCATTACTTTCTTTCACACTTTTAGCCAACTGTCTTGTTTTCTGTTCTCTGTACACATTGTTCTCTCTTCCATCTGTATCTTTGCACAGGTGTCCCTAAATCACAGAATAGACATCGTCCTCACCTCCAGAAAGCAAGATCCTTAGCTCTTTTGAAACTCAGTTTAAATGATGCTTTTTACAGGAGGTCTAACATGATCCTATCAATTGCTAGTGCCCTCCCCTTCCAAATTAATCTTTACTTATTTACCTTGCATATAATTCATATTTACTCATCTATGTTCATGCTTTCCCTCTTAAAATAATATAATAATCTTTGTGAGGGCAGGGGTTGTTTCATTTTTTATCTCTGAGTCTTTATTAAATGAATTGGGTGAAATATGTGGAGTAGAAATAATAGCAACAATTCTAACACAATTAAATCGTGCTTTAAGGCACACAATTTGCTTATTTCGGAGCAAGGATTAGGCTTCTTTTTCCTGCGCCAGAAAGCAGAACTAAAATCAATGGGTAGATGTCTCAGAAATACACATTTCAACTTAATATAAGGAAAAGTTTCCTCCCAATTTTGATCTGTGCAAAGTGTAACTTTCCTCAGATATTGGGAAAGACTTCTTGTAGAAGGAGGGAGGGATTTTAGCTGGAATTTGAAGGAAACCAGGAGGTGGAGATGAAGAGTGATTGAAGATGGGACTTCAGGATGAGAGAAAAAGAGAATTCCTGGAATGGGGAAAGCCAGTGAGAACGTACAGTCAGAAAATGGAGTGTCTTGTTTAAGGAACAATGCCTTGGCCAGTGTCACTGGACTGGAAATCACATCAAAGGTAGTAAAGTGTTAAAAGATTGAAAAGAGAAAGAGTGAATAGATAATGCAAGATTTTTAAGTCAGATCGAGGATTTCATATTTGATCCTGGAGGTAATCTATTGCCAGTGGAGCTTATCAAGTAGGAAAATGATATGGTCAGATGTCTGGACCAAATGACGTCTGAGACCTCTTCCAGGTCTGACATTCTATATTTCAGTTTCACGTCTTGATTTAAGTCCTGTCGTTGTGTTTAGTCATTTGAGTCATGTCCAACCTTTTGCGAGTGATTTGTCATTTCCTTCTCCAGCTCATTTTACAGATGAGGAAACTGAGGTAGACAGGGTTATGTGACCTGTTCAGGGCCACACAGCTAGTAAGAGTCTGAGACTAGATTTGAATTTAGGAAGATGAATTTTCCTGACTCCAGGCCCAGCACTCTAGCTACTGCACCCTTAATTGCCCCTGATTCAAGTCCTACAAATAACCATGTCCAATAAATGGCCAAGTGTTCCCCTAAGCCAAGTGTGAGGAAAAAAAAACCTGAAGAAAACGAAAAGAGAGAAATTGGTTCATCATAGGAAGTTCGTTCTTAAGAAGCTGAAATAATGTAGTTCATACATCATAAACTCTGTACCATTTGGATTAAAATGCCAAAATGAAAAGAGATCCATTGATTTGCTAGAAATTCCTACTCAAAATTGTAATATTTACTCAGATACCATTCCTGGATGACACATATTCCCTAGTGACTTGAGTGAATCCAAACCACAATGTTTCTTAGTCTTCCTCTAGCCACTTGGTCCTCTACTTTCCATAGTCAGATGGAATACACCTAAATAGGACTTGAGGTCATGTCCTAGAGCTAGTGACTACTTGAGATATATGTGGAACAATGTGGACTAGAATACATGAGAGCTTCTGCCCTGAAGACAAGACTGACTAGGCAGAGAAAGAGAATAGTATTCTATTTGTTTCATCTTTGAGTGTGAAGGTTGGTAGACACGAGAAACTCGAAATAAATTCTAGAAAGAGCTCAAATGAATTTCCAGGAGGTGATCCAATTAAGATATGACTCCCAGCCACAAAAAAAAGCTTTGATATTGCCAAACCACAGAGACATTTTAGATGTAGAAACATAAGAAACATCTTGCTGGATAACCAAATATTTTTTTAAAGTCTATCTAGAATAGACTTAAATTTCCAACAGGACATTGTTGAGTTATTATCTTTGCCTTGCATCCAAAGAAAACCTAAGACAAGGAAATAATGGAGATCCCAAAAAAAGCCAGATAAGCAAACAGAAATTTGCAATGAATCTTTCTTAGCTTCAGAAAAGCCAACTTTAGGAAGTGTTGACCTAATTTTGAACACATTAGAATAGAATATATTGGATCAGTTCAATTAACAAGCCCTTTTGTAATTCTTCTTTGCTTTTGGATTCCTTTGCCTCCTAAATACTTATATCTGTCTGGATAGGTTCCCTCATGAAGTGGACTCTAGAATTTCCTATTTATCTCAGAGAGTTACACTATGGATGTTTTTTCCCATTCTTTATTACAAACAAGCAGAAGGACTCTCAAAGAATAGTGGGTCCTCCAAAGAATTGGAAATTGAGGGAATGCCCATCAATTGTGGGATAGCTGAACAAACTGTGGTATATGAATATAATTGAATACTATTGTGCTATAAAAAATGATGAGCAGGAGGACTTCAGAAAAACCTAGAAAGACTTATATGAACTGATGCTGAGTGAAGTGAGCAGAACCAGGAGAATACTGTACATAGTACATAGTTGTGCAATGATCAACTAAGATTTAGCGCTTCTCAGCAATATAATGATCCAAGACAATTCCAAAAGACTCTTGATGGAAAATACCATCCACATCCAGAGAAAGAACTGATGGAGTATGAATTTAGATCAAACCATACTATTTTCACTTTGGTTTTTCTCATAGATTTTTTTCCTTTTGTTTTGTTTCTTCTTTCACAATATGACCAATGGGGAAATATATTAACATGGTTGCTCATGTGTAACCTATATCAGATTGCTTGCCATCTTGGGCAGAGGGGATGGTAGAAAGGGAAGAAGAAAATTTTGGAACTCAAAATCTCATTAAGAATGAATGCTGAAAACTATCTTTACATGTAATTGAAAAAAATAAAATACAATTTACATTTTTAAAAAGAATAGTGGTCCCTTATCTCTCACCTACTGCTAAAAATGATTGGTCTTCTGGTCAGTACTATTTCAGATTACAGTCAGCTCCCAATTGGTTATACTTGCTGAGACCAGGAGAAATAGGCAACAGATCCACAAATAAAGCAAGGCAAAAACTGTCCTAACATAAAGATTATTCAAAAGCACTGGAGTGTTTTCCTCTCCTTCTTATTCAAATAAATGATTGAAAATAATATGCCTTTGAAGAAACAAGTCTATTGACAAATAATCAGATTACAACCTTCTTATTTTGCTATTCAGTTGTGTCACACTCTCCCTGTGACCCCTTTTGGGTTTTCTTGGCAAAGATACTGGAGTGGTTTGCCATTTCCTTCTCCATTTCATTTTCCAGATGGGGAAATGGAGGTAAACAGGGTTCAGGGACTGGCCTAAGCTGTGGTTAGTCCTTTGTTATTGAAGAGGATCATGACATCAAGAAGATAATGGTAAGACTTGCAAATGAATTCGATTACAGTAAGGGAGATGTGCGCAAAGACACTGGTCTTACTAGGGTCACAGCTCCCAGACATTATTTTAATTCAGACCTTGTATTCTAGACATTTCTTTGGCACTTATCAATATGGTTCCTGGGTCCTGTGAAAGATAATGTAAATTTTAGCAAAAAGAGAGGTAGAGAAACTCAAGAACAAACTCAATTCAAAAACATTCCCTAAATGCCCATTATGTGCAGGGTAAGTTATGATACTACCTTCTATTGGGAAAATAATATATAATTCACAAAATGATTTCATATACATTATCTCATTTGATTACCATGGGATTCATTGTCATAATCCAAAAGAAGCCAGGACTCTAGCACATTAGGCAGATATCCTGTTGTTATAAGCTGGGCATGATTCAGTCTGATCGAGTATTTTAGAATGAGATAAAAATGAAAAAAAAATGAAACACTCATAAACAATCTTATAGTTAACAAAAGATTTACCAACCGTAACATGGAAAGGATATTCAGTAAGGATACAGCACTATCTCTTCTAAATACAGTTTTCCTTCCTCTGTATTGGCAATACTGTTGTGCTAGTCAGGATTAAAGCATAATTCTTCTTGCCCTTGTCAAATGACTTTTGTACTTAGGTCACCAAGAAGCTACATCAAGAGTCTGAGTCTTTAGATCATTGAGCCAATGAGCTTGAATGACCCTTAAGGAAAAACCAGCCTAGGGTGTATGGTAGCTATTGCTTCTACCTCAGCACATCATTTGGTGGAAAGGTTCTCAAATTAAAGGTCAGTGAGCTTGACTTCTATTTCTGAGAAAATTCTAGAATGGATCATTACAGGGCTGGCTTGTGAACATCTAGAAAGGAATGAGTGATTATAATGAGTCAGGATGACTTCATCAAAACTAGATCATACGGGGGTGGCTAGATGTTGCAGAGAATAGAGCACTGGCTCTAGAGTCAGGAGGACCTGAGTTCAAATCCAGCCTCAGACACTTAACACTTACTAGCCATGTGACCTTGGGCAAGTCACTTAACCCCAACTGCCCTACCTTCCCCTCTAAAATAAAATAGCTCATACCAGACTAACCTCATTTTCTTTTTACAGGATTACTGCACTAATAAATGAAGAGAAGGTTATACATATAGTTTACGTAAGTTTTAGCAAAGTCTTTGATAAAGCATCTCATACTATTCTTATAAAGATGCAGAGGTAGTTTAGAGGAAATTATAATCTGATGAATCCAAAACTTGTTGAATAGTTGGATTCAAAGAATAGTTGTGAACGAGGCATTGCCAACATTCAGGAGGTCCCCGATGGAGTACTCCAGGGATTTGTGGTTGACTCTCTTCATTTGCTGGTTTTATCAGTGACTTAGAAGTATAGTTGTTGTGCCCATCAGATCTGCAGGGAACACAAAGGTGGGTAAGGTAGCTAACACGTGAATGACGGAGACAGGGTCAAAAAACGTTCTTGACAATCTAAAGCCTTGGGTTAGATCCAGCGAGATGAGATTTAATAAGAATAAATGTGAGGTCTTATCCTTGGATACGAAAATAACACCTTTACAAGTATGTCCCACTAGAGGCTTAGTTAAGTAGCATTTGTTCTGAAAAGTAAGATCAGTGGGCTTTAGTGCAGAATAAGCTCAAAAATAAGTCAGCAACGGGATTGATGTGGAATGCAAGAAAGCAAATTCGTTCTTGAACTGCGTTAAGAGAAACACATTCTAGGAACTGAGAAGCCATTGTCCCACTGCACTTCACCTTTGTCATACCTCATCTAGGCATGATACTCAATTCCAGGCACTATAATTTAAGAAAGACATTGATACATTAGAGACAAGGACAAATGGAACAGCCATCCGAGGATTAGCTGAAGGAACCAGGAATGCTTAGCTTAGAGAAGAAAAGACTTGTGGTTGAGACTTGACAGTTGTCTTCAAATATCTGAAAGGCTGCCATGTTGAAGACTGATAGGTCTCATTCTGTTTGGGCCCACAGGGAATAACCATGAACAATGGAACAGAAGTTACAAAAATTAAAATTAAGGTTTGATGTCGGGAGAAATTTCCTAACAATCAGAGTTGTCCAAAAGTAGAATGAGCATCCTCAAGAGGTTGTGGGTTCCTACTTCATGGAGGTCTTCAAGCAGAGACTGGTGACCACTTGCTGGGTACTTTATAATGGGATTCCTGTTGTGTAAGCATTAGACTGGAAGGCTGCTAACATCCTTTCCAAGTCTCAAATCCTATGCTTCTGTGATTCTAGAGGACCTTCTACCATTTAAAAGACTTTAGAATGATTACTGGATAGCTCTAATCTCAGGTACATATGAAGTCTAACACAGGCAGTGTTGGTTGAAGAAAAAACCCAAAAACTTAAAAAAGAAAAGCCATGCAACTCAATTATCCCCTGAAGGGAGTGATAGAATTTGGAGAACAAAGACTAGAAATCCCAGGCTTTACCTCCTCCCTTCTGAAGAACTGAGTCCTTAGATGTGAACGAACAGTACCCAGAACACCACTGAGTCTAGGGCAGGGGTGAGGAATCTGCAGCCTCAAGGCCACACACGGCCCTCTAGGCCCTTGAGTTCAGCCCTTTGACTGAATCCAAACTTCACAGAATCTCTGCTCTAGGGTCTGCTACTACACCCTGGTCCCCCACCCCTCTGCTCTTCCAAGGTCAACTTCTGGCACCCTGCCTTACAATTCCACCTTGCACAAGGGCCCAAACCGCCCCAGTCCTGTGTCAGAGCCCAAGCGGTCCCCCTACCATCCTGTTTTACCTATAAGGGTAAAGGAAATCAGTGTGGTATAGTGAGAAAAACAATGAACTTCGGAATGAAAATCTCAAAAAATTTCTCCTTTCATGAGCTTTATATGTTCCCTAATCTCTTTAAGTCTAAGGAGATGTGAAAATCAAATTAGAAAAGGCATGAAAAGTACTTAGAAAGCCATCAGCATTCTGGTGGAAGTTCACTTAGACAGTGCCTTGCATGTAGGAGGTATTTAACAAGTGCTTGTTGAATTACTTTAAAATAATCTCATCTTTTTGTAAAACATATTACTCTAGTGACGTTATTTTGACTGTTGCACTAATTAGTTCATTCATTCATTTTCACTCATTGATTCAAACATTGATTAGGTATCTACTATGGGCAAGGTACTACACCACATTCTGAGAAATATAGAAAAATTAATAAGATACTAAATCTCTGCCCTTTATCATCTGTGGGGGTCAAAGGGAGTGCTGGTGCCAAGATACGCGTACAAACATGCGTAACAAAAATACAATATGATTGCAGTAAAGGAACATGCATAACAAGTCATACAGGGCTTTAAAGCATAGCAAACGTCTTCCTCATAGCAATCCCCTACTGTTTCCCCCGTATTACAGATGAGGAAATTGAAGATCAGAGAGGGTAAGTGACTTTTCTAAGGGAGGATGCTGTGGAATTTCATGTGAATGACTCATAGGAGCTGCTCAAAGACCTGCCTATGTGGCTACTTAATAATACATGTTGAAATGAGACCCTTTCTAAGGAGGTGCCATTGAGCACTGCACTTGCAGTGAAGGAGGGGAAGGTCTAATAAGAGATACAAGAGATGGTCATAGAAATCATTTCCCAAGAGTGCGTATTCGCCCCTCAAGCACTCAGATGGAGCTGTGATCTTACCACCATTTGTATCCTCTCCAGACACGGACATCCGTGTCCATCTAGCCTGTGTGATTCTTCTCCATTTCTTCCCCAAAGTCCCCTAGGGGGTTCCACCCAACGTCCTGCGGATCTTCCTCTCCTCCACACCACAAGGATTCCAATGGAGCACACAGATTTTTCACTGGCTGTCCTTCATTCTCCTTATGGAATCAACCTGTTTGTTTTTCACTCATGCATTTTATGACATTATTTACACTATTTTTTAAAATTCATTTTTAATGTGTTATGGCCTACTCTGACCTCACCACACCCTTACCAGTGATTCTCAATTGTGATTCTTCAGCGTAACGTTCCATTCTTTGCCGCCATTTAACAGCATAAGAATTCCAGAAGAATATTGGTATGCAACTTGGTTTTAAGGAGAAACTTGGAATAAAGAACTTTATTCAACCTGTTTTCCTCCTCCTGTTCAATTCTGGGCCCAATTCATTGCCCGGTGATAGTATCTGTCCAACTTGTTAAGCAAATACTATAGGTTATCCATTCAACTGTTCAATAATCACTCTTCATATAGTGTGTCCTATGACTAGCCAGGCCAAACTCTTCAAAGTGATTATGGCTCATACTTACTAGTCTTAGAAAATGGCATGATGCAGTCATTATAATGTCATTTCCAAGCAGGGATTTCTGCAGAATCTCAAATTATTAAAGGAATCCACCCTCGACTTGGGCTATGCACTGGGTCTTCTCTATGACAACAACAAACATTGTTGGTGAGTATATGTATCCCTATTTTATGCCTTGCTTTATATTAATTTTCAGGTCCTCAAGGAGCAAACATTTATTAAGAAATTGCTGACTGCCAGGCACTGTGCTAAGTTCTGGGCCTATAAATACAAACAAAAGAAAAAAGATGTCCCTGCCCTCAAAGAACCTACATATTAAAGAGGAAAGAAAACATAGAAAAAGAAGCTAAAAGGGAGCATGGGGCAGAGGGAGAGAGAGAAGGAGCCTGAGCCCCTCCACCGAATGAGGAATTCATTAATGGAAGGAGAGCAAGCCTCGCAGAAAGAGATTCCATGGTGAGCAGATCACAGGGACTGCTCCCAGGTGAAGAGTCTATTCCAGGGCAAAGAAGAATCATATCCCAGAGAAGTTCCAGGATGAGCCAACAGTAGATAGGCCATGATTCTGAAATCCAGAAAGTCAGAAACAAGGCTAGGAGGGGAACAGACCTTCAAACAAAGTCATTTCTGTTTTTGTGTTTTTTGACATAGGTATGCCTAAGAGACACTTTGTTGACAAAGTATCTTTACAGAGACATTTTGCTGTACTGGATCAAGAGCTTCTTGTAGTCAGTAAACAAAGTTCTCAGTGCAGTCACATATTCTCTGCCAGTCAATGGTGTAATAGCTAAGGTGTGAGCCAGTGTGAATCGCCCTTTGTGAAAGTCTACCTGCTCATTTCTAATACTTTTGGCAAGGATTTCCTCAACTTATTATCATAAAAATTGTATGTAAGTGAGAAAGCAGGAATATGACTCGTTAGTTATTGACATATTCACTTTTTTAAATGATAAGATCTGAAATGTGTTACCATGTTTTTCTATCTCCTCTTTCAAATGCCTTGAAAAAGCAATCCTTCAATGCCCTCAGAACTATGAAATGCCCTGCACAGGCCTCTTCTGTGTATACTTGGTCTAGTCTAGCCAGATTTTCCCCCTCCATCTTTGTTTGCTTTGGTGCCATTTCCACTTTCTCTATAAGTACATCTGGGATTGTAATGTTGTAATCTAAATAAGGTGATTCCATTGCCCTTTATGGTGAAAAGCACTTATTATAAATCTTAGCTTCGTCAGTAATTCATGGCAAGCCACAAAACTCCTGTGTCCCTGATATATCCTAAATCAAGAAGGATGGAAACCCCAACTTTTATATTTCCCCTAAACAGATGACCAACAAACACAGAGACATGAAAGCTTCATACAGCAGCCTGGTCTCAGGGACCAGATCACTTTGTGAGAAGGACATCACAAAACTACATTCACACAGATTTACCAGTTAGGAAGCACCAAATTGTCAGAGAGAGGCTTTTCCTAGGTCTGCGCTTATCCTGTCTCTGAACTTGCTGGGTGACCTTGAGCAAGCATTGCCAGGAGAGGAAGTGTTTATTTAAGCCATTTATTTAAACCAGTCCTGTTGAAAAATAGACTCATCACATAAATATACGGACCCTTTAAACTAGCGGGGTGGTTAGTGTGCTGTTTGCTTATGTGTATGTGTATGCTATGCACATGAATTCCACATACAGCATTCCTAAACAGTGGATACACTGTGGATATAGATTACTGAGACATTTGATCAAGATTAAGCCTACCGCACTCATTTGAAGTGTACGTTAACAAAGCTGCAAAGAAAATTCGGCTGAGTGTCAGTGAACAGATAAAACCTGTGCTCACAGCCCACATGGGTGGGCAGCCCCAGAACTGTTTATGTGTGCTGGCCAGGAGACAAACAACACTTGGAATTCCAACTGCTGGGAACCAGATGAGAAGGTACTACAAGCTACAGCCATTGCTGTGGACTCAGGAATGGGCCCCTTCAAGAAAACATTTCAGATAAGATCTATAGGGCAGAGAAATGCAGAAGGAAGGTTCAAAGGCCTACAGTGTTCGACCCTTCATTGTGGACATATTCAGCCTTTGCCTCTCTGGAAGCTCACTTATTCCATTTGCAACACATTCCTGAGGAGATATAGGTCAGGGAGGAATAATAAAAGTTATTACAATGAGGTTAAAGAAGGTACTTGAAAAACAAGATAGAATCTCCTCTCCCTAGGATGTCCATGTGTAATCTCTCTTAAGGTAGGAGGAAATATTCTCTCAAGAACCCATTAAAGTTCCTAAGTCTAAGATTCTATGATTACATCTAACAGACAAAGGATAGAAGGAGAAATACACAAATCTAATTTATATACAGATACCCCCACACACGTATAGATATACATTTAACATATGCATGTGTTTATATACATACATGTATATATGTATAAATGTGTACATGTGTGTATATATAAACATCTTAACCAAAAATACTAAGACATACCTTTTGACATAGATGGGGTGGAAACTTGCAGCCTCAAGGCCACATATTCTAGGTCCTCCAGTGCGGCCCCTTGACTGAATCCAAACTTGACAGAACAAATCCCCTTAAAAAAAGGATTTTATATTGGACAAGTTATTTAACGTCACAGGATGCCATTTTTTTTTGTCTATAAAATGAGGGATTTGAATTAGGCGACCACTAAGACCCCTTCAGTTCTAAATATGGTATCTTGGATTCTATGATCATAAGACAGCAAGAGAGCATCTCACTGCATTAGATTAGTTCAAATCAGCAAGCTCATAGATGAACTGCCTCCCACCTTTCTGAAAAAGACAGACAGATGTGATTGCTGGCTCACTATCCTTTAAAAGGCAAGTGTTGACCAATCTTAAACAATTTGAAGAGTTGATTCAAGATTTGGTTACTAAATATATGGCAAAGGAAGCAATGATCACAAAGAACCAACAGGGCATATTAAGAATGGGGCATGCAGAAGATGAGGGGTTGTTTTATCAAAACTCTATAGCCCAAAAGCCTCACAAAAAGTTTTTTGTTTTGCAAGTATAGGGTAACCAAAGCTAAATCCACAATGCAAAACAAACAAACAAACAAACAAATGAACCCAGAAACACCAAACATGGTTAAAAATAGCTATGAAATATTATTGGAGAACTTAAACACTCAGAGGTTCCATTCTGTCACCTGCCTCAACCCTCAAGCCCAATCCATATAGCTGCCCAATGCACAACCTTCACTGCAGGTCAAAGCTTGTCCTGTCAACTAACAGCAACCATTTCAGCTTGAATGCCTGCACACACATAAACATACACACTCACCCCACAAAATCACACCGCAAGATGAGACAAAAATGGATTCTACCCAGCCATATAAAGGAAAAGGTCAGAATCTAGAGGAGGACAAAGACAGAAGATATGGAAATCTTAGATTTCCCAGCTTAGATTCCAGCTAGGGTTCATACCTTCCTTCCAATCTTACACTGGGAAGGGATCTAGATCTTCAATCCTACTCCCCCAAACATGAGGAGGCCAAGAACACATAGCCTCTGGAGTCTATGAAGCACCAGAAGAGGCAGGAAACAAAAAGTGATGGAAGAAAACAAAACAGGGACAAGTGACTGGGAATACGAAGAGAAAGGCTGAAAATGTCTAGGGAGAAATCTTGAGTAAAAATTCTAACTCACAAACAGATAAATCAACAGAGAAGGTCATAAGGAAAGAAAGTAAAAATTTGAAGATGTCAGAACACTACAAACAAGTATCATTCTTTGAAGGAAAATGAAACAAAATTCCCTTTTCAAAAAAAATTAAACATACTCTGCATGTGACAACTACCCCAAGTTCACAGGTTCATAACTCCTACTCCACACATAACTCCACGAGATAAAAGGAAATATGTCGAAATCAAAAGACTAAAACAATAGGGAAAAAAGCATAAAGAACTAGAAAGACAACTGACCCAGAGTACAGGTCAGGAAGAGATCATGGGACTCCTTAAAAATCATGACCAAGCAAAAAATCTAGATAACATAGCTCAAGAAATCATAAAAGAGAGCTTCCAAGAGAAGATACCCTATCCAGAGGGCAAAATAAAATGGAAATATTCAATAATCATCTCCTAAAAATTAAACCAAATTGAAACCTCCTAAGAATCCAGAACCAAAAATCAAGGGCCTCTAGGTCAAAGGAAATATACTGTAAGCAGCCATGAAGAAAGAGTTCAAGTACCATGTATCCCCCAATCAGGATCACATGAAACTTGGTAGCTACAACCATAAAGAGAAGGGGAACTCGTAATAATATTCCCGAAGGAAAAGAGTTACAACCAAAAACAATTTACCTGGAAAAACTAAGATTAAAAAAATGGATCATTAACAGAATAGAAGGCTTTGAAAAATTCCTTATGAAGAGACTAAAGCTGAGCAGAATCTTTGAAATGCAAACAAAAGAAATAAGAATTACCTAGAAAGTAAAATGGATTCAAGTGATTAGAAGAGGCTAAAGGGAAATAAATTCCTTTTATTCCGAGAAATGGAGAAGAGACAGGTGATCCTTGAGATTCCCATTGTCTTCTAGAGTCAGAAAGAGGAGAGTGAGACAAAGTCGACACCTAGGACTTGTTTTGTTGTATATTATGGCATTTAAGAGAGGAAAGAAAAGAAAAAGGAAATTAACACACTAAGATTAAGTGAAGCAGCAAGGAAAACACTAAGTTTTTTGATAATTGGGGTATGCAAGAAGAATGTAAGTATACGGAAGAGTAGGTCGGGAAGGGGATATCTCATGAACCCTATCATTATGTGAACTTGGCAAAGGAGGTTTGAACACATAGACACAAAGGATTTGGCATGAAAATGCATCAAAATCTGATCAACACAAAGATCAACCAAGATTCCAGAAGACCAATGCCAAACATTGCTACCTACCTCTTACCAGAGAGGCGAGATACTAATATGCACAATGAGAAATAGATTTTTGAACGTGATCAAAATGGGAATTTTGGTTACTTGATGATGCATATTTGTTACAAAGATTTTTTCTTTTTTTCCAGTGTAAGGGAGGAAAAAACTGCTTGATATTTTTGTTTGTTTGTTTTTGTCTTTTTTGGAGGGAGGGAGGCAGGGCATTTGGGGTTAAGTGACTTGCCCAAAGTCACATGGCTAGTAAGTGTTGAGTGTCTGAGGCCAGATTTGAACTTAGGTCCTCCTGATTCCAGAGCAAGTGCTCTATTCACTGCACCACCTAGCTGCCCCTTGATAATTAAAAGACAGCAATAACATTAAACTCAACAGGAGAACAGGCAGAGACAGAGAATAGAAAGAGGAGGCTTTGTAGGAAAGGCAGAGTTGGGTAAAGGATATTCATAAGCAAAAAAACCATCTTGAAATTCAGAGGGTGGATCATGCATTGGGAAAGCAAAAAGAAAGAGAAAAATATAAGAACGAGTGATCATAATGTGGAATAAATGAATAGAAGAGGGCCAAGAGATGGATCAGGCGACTTCAACTATAGGTTTCTATATTAATCACCCTTTCCTTTCTTTGTCTTCTTTTATATTAAGGGGATCAGCAAGAATGCACTGTGATGGAGGGAAATACACAATTAACAATCATGAGTATGAACAGGCACAACTAACCCACATATCAAAAGAAGGTAGAAAAAGGATGGGATAACATAATACAACAATTTTTTGCAACAAAAAATACACTTGAAAGATAAAGAATAATACATAATTAAAATAAAGGGCAGGAGCAGAATTTTTTATGCCTCATATGAACTCAAAAAAGTAGGTATAACAATCATGATCATGAAACAGCAAAAGCAGATATGTTTAAAAGCAATCAGCAAAAAATTCTACATTGTATTTAAAGGCACCATATAAGATGAAGTGATATCAAAATTCAATATGTTTGTGTATGCACCAAATGGCATAGCATCTAAGAGCTTAAAGGATGAGTTGATATAATTACAGTGAGAAATAGCAAATCTAAAATAGTTGGGGACTTTATTGTACCCAACTGAGAACAAGATAAATCTAACAAAAATACAAAGAAGGCATAAACTAATGGACTTAACTGAATTTTAAGAAATTTATATGGGATAGATATTTGGTGATTATTGAATGGGAACAAATAGGGTTATGCATATTCTCAGCTATATATTGTACCTTTACAAAAACTGAGCAGGTTCTAGTGCTTAAAACTTCATGAAATGCAGAATAACAGAAATGTTAAACTCATCCTTTACTAACCAAAAGCAAAAATTATAATTAGTAAAGGACCTTTGAAGAAAGGAATAAAACTTAAATGGACACTAATTTAATCCTAAAGAGTCGTTGAATCAAAAAATAACTCATAGAAATAGTATATCACTTCAGAGAAGAAAGTGACAATGATGAGACGACATACCAAACCTTTTGAGAGACAACAAAAGGGGCAAAGAGTGAATTTTACCACTCACCCAGAGGTAATAAGAACCATATATTGCAGTCCAAATGGGCAGCGGGGTGCCACAGGGGATAGAGTGCTGGGCCTAGAATCAGGAAGATCTGAGTTTAAATGCCACCTCAGTGACCAACTGTGTGACCCCAGGCAAGTCACTTCACCCTGTTTGCCTCAGTTTCCTCATCTGTAAAAAGAGTTGGAGAAGGAAATGGCAAACCACTCCAATATCTTTTTCAAGAAAATCCCAAATGGGGTCACGAAGAGTTGGACATGACTGAAAAATGATTAAAGAACAAAATGATAAGTATCTGCAAAGAAACCACTATGAGAATAATTGCCACTTAGGCACTGAGATCAGTCGATGATGATGAATTAGTGGAGAGATACTATGAAGAATTTGGATTAATCCTTCTAAGTCAAATCAGCGTTCTGACACTTAGTCATTTAAAAGTGGGAAAAAATGAGGCTGGGAGAAAAATGTGGTTCAGAAAAAAGGAATGAAGAAGCCAAAGTCTTGTATTTACACAGAAACTTCCCATGTTTGTTTCATGAATATTTTCTTTCCAAAAAGAAATGGTAGGCACTAGACAATTCAAGCACAAAATAATACCATAAGTAAAAAGTATATTTTAATAAACAGGAAAAGACTCATTCTTTATATGCTGGTTATCTCTGAGACATCTGTCATCTTGTCAGGGCTAAGATCAGAAATAAAATTAGTGTCCACTCCACCCCTCAAAAAAGAAAGAAAAATAATGAAAGTTTTGGTACACCATTAAAATGATTGAACCCCCAAATTATTTAAATAAGTAATTGAAAGTGAAAAATGAGAACTAGATAACAGAAATGACATCAACACCAACTATAATTATTTCAGAAGATTAGCCAACAAAATTAATTTCTGTAACAGAGACCAAAGGAGCCTAGAAAGTGCCTTAGTCAGCAAACTGAATTACTTGCCAAATGACAAGAGTTGTCTGCCAAAAGTAATGCTGAGTCAAAACATAAACTTGTTTGTAAAAATTAAAATAGTAACTATAAACTCTCAGGTGCTTATCTCAACTCCCACTTACCCTGTCAGGTAGCCCAGAGGGCTGACTCGCTGTACCTCTCCTTCAGGCTTCCATACCTGGGACTGCATTTTGAACCTTTCTTCGCATCCCTAGCATTTAGAATAGTGTCTAGCATTTAGTAAGTATCTAATAATTGTTTTTTACTCACTGAATGACTAGACTAAGAAAAACATGGAAAGAAATATAAACTGATGCAGACTGAGATAAGGAAGCCATGAAGTTTTAAGGATAAATCTCAGGGCTTCCGGGGTAACTCGAAGAGATCATAGAGTTTTCTCTGATGTCATTGGCTCAATCCCCCATTTGGGTTGTTGTTCACAATCTCATTGGTCAATTATCTCTTCAATACCATCGAACCAGTGCCAGTGAATATCTCCTCAATGTCATGACTCAATTTATGCCCCAGTATCATTTAATCAATTAGCCTCAATTAACTTTGCCAAAGGGATATCTACAGAAAAAGGCATAGCAAGAAGAGAAGTACAAACATCCCTCCCCAGCCCTGCCAAGGGAGGGCACACTCTTGCCTCATTCTCTAGGTACTGGACTCAAACGTGAAGTGACTGCTCTAAAACATTCCCCACCTGAAGTTCACAGCCAAATGCCACAGAATAGATAGATCAAGTCTCACAGTCCATCCACTTCAGGGATGTCAAACTAGCCGCTCCTCAGGACCTCCCTGGTGCTTTACTTGGCTTGATTGCTGACAAACTTTGGCACAGCCCCCAGGTCCTGTATTCCCAATGGCTCTCCTGACCTTTCAAAGTCGACACGTTTGCTATCTAATCTACTCCATTCCCAACACTCCCTCATCTACATGCAGGAAAGAACTAACACAACGGGGCAAGGAAGCAGACCCCATGTTCGTGACTGCATGTCCACACAGGAAAAGAGACTGGGAGCTGGGAGCAGGCATTAGAACCTCTCTCTTAGAGGCTTAGGGCAGTCACTGCCTCACTCACCTCCAGGAAAGTTAGAGGTCGCAGTTCTTTGTCTGCATTAGAAGAGGCCCTTTCTTTACCACTTGGCAAGTGGAACAAATAGTCAAAGAATATCTTAGCATGTTCTGAAGTCCATGTGGGGGATTACTTCAGGTCAAGCATACTGAGGATTCTTCTAGGGGCTGGGCTCCCATTGCAGAGTTTCCTGTTAGACTTAGAAGTGCACTGATTGATGATCGTGAGTAGGATTGTCTCATAAAGCAGAAACTTGAGAGGAAGGGGGAGAACTAATTTAAAGAAAGTATGGAGAGTAGAGAAGAAGGAAGGATTGAAAATAAATGCTTGCTAATGGAAAAAATATATCCAACTAAGTAAAATTGTCTCAGGCAATTCAAGGACATTAAAGGGCCTCTTGAGGTACCTCCTTCCTCCCTACAGTGTGTCTTGTAAGAGAAGATATCAAAAGAATGGGAAAAAAACTTAGACCTTATTGATTCTGAAAAAGATGAGTGAGAGAACATCAGTAACTATTTATGCATATGACGACTCTCCTAACTATACAATATCTTTGTGAGCGTCATCAATAGCTGAATCAAGGACATCCTCAATGAAGGCATCAGTAAGGAACAAGCAGGCTTCTGAAAGCAGTACTCAACAATGTGCTGTATCGTTATGCTTTCATAATTAATTAAAAGTTGTAGAGAAAATAAATTCCCATTTTATTCATTTTAATTATTTAAAAATAAAAGGAATTGGATTTGGTAGAACAGAATACTATTTTAAATGTTGTTTTATAGGATTCCATCATATATAAATTCACCAAGATCAAGATTCCTTGAAAAATGAAGCCACAGAAATAACCTTGGCCAATAATCCTCTGATAATAAACACAAGATAAAACATAAAACAGGGAGATGTAAGCTTATCACTATATCTGCCGCTGTGATAAAGGAGATCTAATAAAGAGTCCAGGTCAAAGAGGGATTCCCTGAGGATGGTGAGGTCCCCCAGATTCTCCTGTTCATTGGGTGTATTACATTAAGCCCAGAAACAGTGCAGATCCTCCTGGTAAAGATCTATAAGCACCTAAAAGAATAAGGTACGTACAGCCACATAAGAAAGAACACAGGGATGAAGAACGTCTCTTACCTGGATTTCATCATGCATTTAGAAACTGAAAACCCTCACTGTAATGATCAATTGGGCTTAGAGAAAACTATCTCCTTTCTTTCACTGAAGGGAAGCTATAGATGTAGAATATGAGGTATGTTGGTTGGTTTTGTTGAATTGCTTTCCACACCCCCCCCCTCTCTCTCACACCACACACACACACACACACACACACACACACACACACACACACACAC
>NW_027185791.1:20801977-20927125 GCF_028583685.1 Petaurus breviceps papuanus | reverse complement strand
CACACACACACACACACACACACACACACACACACACACACACACACCGCTTCCCCCAGCTACCTCCTTATCCTGGAGTAATTCAGAAGCTTTGGACTCCATCCCCCTTTCTGCCAGCCCTAAGAGGAGAGCTTTTGCCTCATCTCTCCAAGGCCTCACCATTTCTCTTACCATCCCTTCTGAACCCCTCGATGTGTTGACTTCCCCCATTAAAATATAAGTTCCCTGAGGAACAAACTATGTAGCTTTGCTTATATTTGTCTCCCTATAGTTTGGCATAGTATCTGGTACATAGTAAATGCTTTATCTATTAGTCAATTAGCAATTATTAAGTGCCTCTTATATGCTTATCATGTATCCACTCTGTAGCTTAATCTTTATTAAAAAGGATAGTTCTTGCCGTGTGACCTTGGGCAAGTCACTTAACCCCAAGTGTCCTCCAAAAAAGCAAAAAAAAAAAAAAGGATAGTTCTCTGGATAGAGAAGGAGGAAGAGATGTATTAAGAAGTAAAGATAATGTAATGACAAAAGATATAATTAAAAAACAAAGACCACATCAGATAAACCTTTTTTCAATACTATAAATCTGTCTGAATTTTCTTCAATTTAACTCATCCTGCTACTGCCCAATCCTCAGTCATAACACATTAGTTCTTGTATCTCATGTAATACTCTTTCTTCCTAGAGTCATGATCTATTGACTTTCTATATTGAGCAATGCCATTTCTAACCAGGAAGTGCTATATTTCAGGAAGCAGAAGAGGTCATGGTTCCCCAGAATACTAAGGGAATATTTCATGAAGAAAGTGAGATATAAGGTAGGCCCTGAAGAATTGTTAAGACTTGAAAGACAGTCAATCTTAAGAAAATATATATCATTTCATGTTTTCTATTGGATTTTTTTTAGGCAGCAATGATACCATAAAGTGTAACAAGGCAGAAATTTTCTAAATTAGACCTTTTTGCAATTTTGACTATATAAAATTGAAAATTTTTTACATAAATAAAATCAAGGAAGTTAAAATTAGCAGAGGAAAAGTCATTATAGCAAAATCTCTGATAAAAATTTGATTCCCTAACTATAGAGGGAATTGATACAAATACAAAAGTTTTTTAACCAACATATAAATGGTCAAATAATATGACAAGACCATTTTTAGAATGAAATAGAAGGTATCAAAACACATAAAATATTCCAAATTATTAATAGTCATAGAGAAAGTTAAGCAATTCTGAGGTTCTTTGTCACATCCATCAGATCAACAAAATATGACAAAAATGAAAAAGAGAAGTTGTTGGAAAGGCCTTAGAAGAAGCAAACTGATATTGATAGAGATGTCAATTGAACCAACCATCATGGAAAGCAGTTTGAACCATACCCCAAAAGACACTATATTGTACATACTTTTTGAACTACTGATACCGTAAGAAGTATGTAATAGGAAGAAGCCAAAAGCAAAGGAAAAGTTCCCACATATACAAAAATGTTAATAGCAGCCCTTTTGGTTACAGCGAAGAATTGAAAACGAAGTTAATATCCATTACTTGGGAAATTACTGTCTCTATGCTGATGATTCTAAAACCTACCAGTCCCGTCCCAATCTTTCTGCCGACTTCAAATCTCGCGTCGCCAGCTACCTTTCAGACATCTCTCACTGGATGTCCCATAGGCATCTTAAACCCAACATGTCCAAAATGGAACTCTTTATCTTTTCCCCTAAACTTACCACCTACCTCCCCTGTGAGTATAGACGGCAACACCATGCTCCCCAGTCCCTCACTAACACTATTGGGAGGACCCAATCACAACGTTGGGGTCACCCTGGATTCCCCACTATCCCTCATCCCCCTATAACCAAGTGGTTGCCAGGACCTGTCAATTTCCCCTTTACAATATCTCTTGACTACGCCCCCTTCTCTACTCTGGTATTGCCATCACTCCAGTGCGGGTCCTTATCACTTCATATTTGGATTATTGCAATAACCAACTGGTGGGTCAGCCTGCCTCCAAATTCCCCCCAGTCCAATTCATTCTTCCATTTAACCACCCACTAGAGCAATTTTCCTAAAGCACAGGTCTGATTATGTCACCTCTCTGCTCCTCCTCCTCCTCCAATTAATAAACTTTTGCGGCTCCCTATTGCCTCCAGGATCAAATGCAAAAGCATCTGTCTAACCTTCAAAGCCTACTCCCCTCATACCTTTCCAATCATCTTATACCTTGGTCCCCCATATGTGCTCTTTGGTCTAGTAACACTGGCCCCCCGGCGTTCCCCATGCCTGGAAGGCTATTCTTCCTCTGCTCTTACTGCTGACCGTCCTGGCCTCCTTGAAGTACCAATTAAAATCTCACCGCCTATAGGAAGTCTTCCCTAACTCTTCTGATTTCAAGTGCCTTTTCTTTCATAATTATTTTCCATTTGTCTTATGCATAATTTGTGTTGTCTGTATTTGTTTGCATGCTGTCTCCCTTTAGATTGTAAGCTCCTTGAGGGAAAGGAACATCTTTTGTTTCTTTTTCTATCTCCAGAATTTAGCACAGCTCTTAGCACATGGTAGGTACTTAATAAATACTGATTGATTAGTTGCAACAGCTAAACAAATTGTGGTATGTGAATATAATATAATATTATTGAGCCCCCAGAGATTAAAAAGGGAATTTGGATCAGGGAAACATGGGAAGACACATGAACTGATTCAGAATGAAGTGAACAGAACCATATACGATAACTACTATAATGTAAGACCAAATAGCTTTGAATGATAACTCTGATCAATGCAATGACCAATCAATTGGTCACCAATTAATTGAAGGCTGATGATAAAGCATGCTTTCCTGATAGCAGAGAAATGATGGACTAAAGATGGAGAATGAGACTACATTTTTAGACATTGACAATGTGTGTATTTATTTTACTTGCCTATTATTTATTATTTATTTGTTGCAAGAAAAGACCATTTTTTCTTGGATTGGAGGGAATTGTGGTGACAGAGAGTGGAAAGGCAGTAATAGTGATACCAAAAGTAAAAATAACATCAACAAAACATTTTAAACTTCAGAGGAAGACAGACCAACAGAGCAGGGCTGGTATTATCTTAACTATAATATATACTTTTAAACTGGTACATAAGAGATTTACCACTTCATAAACAATCCTCTTTTTTTGTATATAGAAATGTTCCTTTATTTATGTTTGTAGAATTCATAATAAAATTAAATTTAAAAATATTTTTCTGTTTTGGAAGACACCAATTTAAATGTGCTTTACCCCATTCTTAATTCTTATCCCCACCCAAAATTTTAGTTCCTCAATTATTTTTTACTGTTCTAAATATTTTCCTATTATCTTTCATGGTCACCTTATTTTCGCCTTGAATAAATTCTCCATGGTAATGAAATTTGCTTTCTTCACCCTAGTTTATCCCTTCTCAAAATCCCCCTAAAATTCTTCTTGGGAGGTCGTTTTCTTCCATGGATGCTGAATCTAGGGCCTCATTTATTGGCTCCATTGTCCATCCTAAGTCACATATTCTGATTTTTTCTCCTTTCTTTAGTTTGATTCTGTTATGAATCAGAGTGAAAAGAAAAAGTTACAGGGTCAGCTTCTCGATAAGGGAACCACTCAGTAAAAAATCACCCCCTTTGTTTGTGACCTAGAAAACCCTGAGCATCACTTAGACCAGAAAAAGAAAGAGAAAAAAAAAGGAAGACGATTTGGCCAAATAGAAGTAAGGTTCTTACAAAAGAGAAAATGGAGCTTATTACACTTTTGCCAAGAGAAAATTGGAACATTGGTTTTATCCAATTATTTCAAATCCTAAGTTAGAAACTGAGGACTAGCATCCTAGCTATATTCAAAATAATTATCAATCACTTTTTAATTTATTATTATTTTTTACGTTGGACAAGGCAGAGCCAGATCCAGGAGCAATCCCATAGCTGCCTATAATGCAAGATACAGTGAATCAGCATGAAGAGAAAGACTTGTGACATTTTTATTCAATTAAATTTGATTCAATAAGTATTTATTAGATGCCTACTATGTGCCATATATTTTGCTGGGTGGCAAAGATATGAAAAATTAAAGGAAGCTGCCTTACCATGGAGGGAGTGCCAATATGGTGTAAAAGGGAAGCTTTTACTTAAGTCAAGTTCTTCTAAATTCCTCTCCAAATAACTCAAAAATAATGCCTCACATTGAATTCCAGAATTATAGAACTAACAAAAGATCAGTGAAATAATTTTCCAGCCCAAGACAGCTTAGAAGGTGAACACCTCTGTCTCACATGGTGGTGGTCAGGCTTAGAGAGCAGAACAGACTGAGAAAGGAGGCACCAGCAGTGAGTTTTGGAGGATGTTGTGTTGGCAACAGCAACATTTTCAGGAGCTCTCAACCCATGAAAGGGGTGGGGGAATACAGTCTGATAACTGGTAGGAAGGAGATTGGAGGAGACTCTTTGCTAGCACTGGGTTCAGGACTCTATTGCATTGCCCATATGCAATTCTGGATCATAGTCCCAGGGCCAAAAGAAGAGATATCACTTGTGGATATTATTAAATAGTTGTGGTTGGAGGTGGAGAGGGGGTATTTTGGGTTGTTCATAGGGGAGTAGGGACCCCAGTCTCAATTCCAAGACAGAAGAGGACACTAGCAATTGCATCTGCAGGACAGCAATTGACCTGGTCATAGTCCCAAGGCCAGAAGAAACACTAACACTAGTGGCTACAGGAGAACAAGGTCTCTTCCTCAGTAAAGATCAGACAGTGACTACACCTCTGTTTAAACCATACTATCTTAGAAGAACCCAAAACCCACAGACCTCTAGAAGTAACCCTGAAAATAGCCACAAGAACTTTGGGAAAATGCCACCCCCAACCTAGAAACAGAGTCCAAGTTTAATATAAAGTTAAAAGTCAAGAAAAAGGCTAGAAAAATGGGCAAACCACCAGAAAAAAAAAAGAATCTGACCATATAAAGTTACTACAGTGACAAAGAAGATCAAGATCACGAAATAAGAAGAAAATGAAGTCAAAATAGCTAATGAAAAGCTTCAAAGAAAAATGAGAATTGGTCACAGACACATGTTAAAAAAGAATTCGTAAAAGAATTTTAAAGAGATTTTTAAGAATCAGAGAGGTGGAGGAAAACTTGGGAAAAGAAAGAGTGATGCAAGAAAATTGTGAAAAGAGAGTCAACAGCTTGGTAAATGAGGTACAAAAAAATTGAAGAAAATAACACCTTAAAAAACAGAATGGGTCAAATGATAAAAGTCCCCCAAAACTCCAGTGAAGAGAAGAATTCATTGAAAAGCAGAATTGGCCAAATGGGAAAAAAGATACAAAAGCTCACTGAAGAAAATGATTCTTTAAAAATTAGAAGTGGGTGTCTAGGGCTATATCCCAAAGATATCATATAAGTGAGAAAAGGATATGTATGTATAAAAATATTTATAGCAACTCTTTAAAAAAAATTTTTTGTCTTTATTAATTTGTTTACTTTTAGTTTACAAGATTCGGTTCCACAATCCCTTGAATTTCAAATTTTCTCACTCCCCCCAGCATGGAGGCATGCAATCAAGTATAAGATCTGCAAATACTTCCACATTAGACATTAGTCAGGTTATAAAGAAGGATTGTAACAGATGGAATGAACAATGGGAAAGAGGAAACAAAACCAAACAAGAAAAAGAAAGAAAGCAGGTAGTTTGCTTCAAACTACATTCAAACTCTGTTCTTTCTACTTCTTTCTCTGAATGTAGACATCTCTCTCCATCATGAGTCTTTTGGAGTTGACTTATAACCCTGCATTGCTGAGAAGAGTCCAGTCTATCAAAGTTGGTCATTAAACATACGTTGTGTCTGTAATTGTGTACAGATTTCTCCTGGTTCTGCTCTTCTCACTCAGCATCTGTTCGTATAAGCCTTTCCAGGTAAATATGAAGTTCATCTGCTCCTCATTTCTTATAGCACAATAGTATTCCATTACATTCATATACCACAACTTGTTTAGCCATTCCCCAATTGATGGGTATCCTCTTGATTTCCAATGCTTTGCCACCACAAAAAGAGCTGCTATAAATATTTTTGTACATATGGGTCCTTCTCCCACTTCTATGATCTCTTTGGGATACAACCCTAGAAGTGGTATTGCTGGGTCAAAGGGTATGAAATTATTTGTAGCCCTTGAGAATAGTTTCAGATTGCTCTCCAGAATGCTTGAATCAGTTCACAACTCCACCAACAATGTATTAGCGTTCCATTTTTTCCACATCCTCTCCAGCATTTGTCATTTTCCTGTTTTGTCATCTTAGCCAATTTGACTGGTGAGATGTGGTACCTCAGAGTTGTTTTGATTTTCATTTTTCTAATCAATAGTGATTTAGAGCATTTTTTCATATGCTTGTAGATATATTTAATTTATTTCCTCCTCTGAAAACTGCCTGTTCATATCCTTTGACCATTTATCAATTGGGGAATGACTTGTATTCTTATAGATTTGACTCATTTCTCTGTATATTTTGGAAATGAAGCCTTTATTAGAGACACTCGCTGTAAAAATTCTTTTTTTTTTTTAAAGCAATTGGGGTTAAGTAACTTTTGGCTCAAGGTTACACGGATGGTTATTTCTGGGTGTGGTGCTAAGTATCTGAGCCCAGATTTGATCCCCAGGTTATCCCGACACTGGGGCCAGTACTTTTACTCGCTGAGCTACCTGGCCGCCCCAGCTGTAAAAATTCTTTTCCAATTTTCCACTTCCCTCCTAATCTTGGTTACACTGGCTTTGTTTATACAGAAATTTCAATTTAATGTAATCAAAATTATCCATTTTGCATTTTATGATGCTCTCTATTTCTTGTTTGGTCATACAGTCTTCTCCTGTCCATAAATCTGACAGGTAAACTATTTCTTGCTTTCCCAGATTGGTTATAGTATCAGCCTCTATACCTAGATGGTGCACCCATTTAGACTTGATTTTGGTATATGGTGTTAGATAATGGTATATGCCCAGTGTCTGACATACTATTCCAGTTTTCCCAGCAGTTTTTGTTGAATAGTGAGTTCTTATCCCCAAATCTGGGGTCTTTGGGTTTACCAAACAGTAGATTACTATAGTCATTGTGTACCCAATCTATTCCATTGATCCACTACTCTATTCCTCAGTCAGTACCAGGAAGTTTAGATGACTGCCGCTTTACAATACAGATTAAAACCTGGTATAGCTAGGTCACCTTCCCTAGCATTTCTTTTCATTAATTGCCTTGATATTATGGACCTTTTTTCTTCTAAATGAATTTTGTTACTATTTTTTCTAGCTCTATAAAGTAATTTTTGGTAGATTGATTGGTATGGCACTAAATATGTAATTTAATTTAGGTAAAATTATCATTTTAATTATATTAGTTCAGCCCAGCCATGAGCAATTGATGTTTTTTTCAATTACTTAAATCTGACTTTATTTGTGTGAAAAGTGTTTTGTAGTTGTGTTCATATAGGTCCTGAGTTTGTTTTAGCAGGTAGATTCTCAAACATTTTATAATGTCTACAGCAACTTTAAATGGGATTTCTCTTTCTACTACAGCAATTCTTTTTATAGTGGCAAAGAATTGGAAATCAAGGGGATGCCTTTCATCTGGGGAATGGCTAAACGAGTTCTGGTATATGAATGTAATGGAATACTATTGTGCTGTAAGCACTGAGAAGCAGACAGACTTCATAACAACCTGGAGAGACTTACATAAACTGATGCTGAGAAGAACCAGGGGAACATTGTGCACAATTACCAACACATTGTGTCTGTGATGACTAACTTTGCTAGGCTGGGCTCCTCTCAGCAATGCAAGGTTGTAAGCCAGCTCCAAAAGACTCGTGATAGAAAAGGCTCTCCACATCCAGAGAAAGAACTACAGTCTGGATGAAGATTGAAACAAACTACCTGCTCTCTCTCATTTGTTTTGTTTTGCTTCTTCTTCCTTGTTGGTCACTCCATTGGTTATAATTCTTCTTTACGACTTGATTAATGTTTAAAGTGAATGTATTTGTAGAAGCTATATAGGATTTCATGCCACCATGGCAGGGGAGAGAAGAGGAGAAGGGGAAGAAAATTTGGGATTCAAAAACTTAGAATGAATTGATTATGAAGTGGATTATTCAAGTGGAACTGCATGTTGTAAACTAAAAGCAAATAAATTTTAAAGAAAAAATTAGAAGTGGATGAAGTGGAAGCTAGTGACTCCATGAGTCATCAAAAAAACCCCAAAATAAAATAAAATCAGAAGAATGAAAAAAATAGAAGAAATATGAAATAGCTCATTGGAAAAACAACTGACATGGAAAATAGATCAAGAAGAAATAATATAAGAATTATGGACTACCTGAAATCCACAATAAAAAAGAGACTAGATATCATATTTCAAAAAATTATAAAGGAAAACTGCCCTGATATCCTAGAACCAGAGAATAAAATAGACATTGAAAGAATCTACCAATCATCTCCTGACAGTAATCCCAAAATGAAAACTCTTAGGAATATTACAGTCAGATTCCCGAGTTTCCAATTTAAGGAGAATATATTGCAAGCAACAAGAAAGAAACAATTCAAATATCATGGAGCCACAGTCAGGATCACACAAGATTTAGCAGCTTCTGAATTAAAGGAGTTAAGGACTTGGAATATGATATTCTGGAAGGCAAAGAAGGTGGGATTACAACCAAGAATAACATGCCCAGTGAAAGTGAGTATAATCTTTTAGGGGAATTTAATGAAATAGATTACTTTCAAGCATTCCTGATGAAAAGACCAGAGTTAAATAGAAAATTGGATATTCAAACACAAGACTCAAGAGAAGTATAAAAAGAAAAGAGGAAAGATAAAACATAAAAGCATCAATAAGAGTAAAAGGACTATATTCCCACATAGGAAGAAGATAATTGTAACTCCTAACAGCTTTATTATTATTAGGGCATTTAGAAGGAGTATACATAGACAGAGGGCACAGGTATAAATGGACTATTATGGGATGATATATAAAAACATAAAATTAATGGGTCAGAAAGTGGGATGCAATGGGAGAAAAGGAAAGAATGGGGAAAATTATCTCACATAAAAGAGGCAAGAAAGGAAAAGCTTTTACAATTGAGGGGAAGATGGTGAGAGTGTTGGGCAATGCCTGAACCTACTCTCATCAGAATTGGCTCAAAGAGGGGATAACATATATATTCAGTTGAGTGTAGAAGTCTATATTACCCTACAGGAAAGTAAAAGGATAAGAGAAGGGGAGGGCGGGGCTCATAGAAAGGAGGAGAAATTGACAAAAATAATGAGTGGTCAGAAGTAAAACAGATTTTGAGGAAGGGCAAGGGGGGGGGGAGAGAGAGAGAGAGAGAGAGAGAGAGAGAGAGAGAGAGAGAGAGAGACAGAGAGAGAGAGAGACAGAGACAGAGAGACAGAGAGACAGAGAGAGAGAGAGCAACTAAAAATAGGATGGAAGGAAATACACAATTAATAACCATAATTATGAATGTGAATGGGATGAATTCATCCATAAAACAAAAGAGGATAGTAAGGTGGATTAAAAAATAGAAAATCCAACAATATGCTGTTTACAAGAAACACACTTAAAAACAGAGAGACACACACATAGAATAAAAATAAGGGACTGGAGCAGAATCTATTATGTTTTAGCCAAGGTTAAAACAAAAAAGCAGGGCAGATAGATGGCAAAGTGGATAGAGGGCCAGACCTGGAACCAGAAAGAGTCATCTTCATGAATTCAAATCTGGTCTAAAATACCAACTCTGTGATCTTGGGCAAACAACTTAATCCCATTTGTCTCATTTCTTCATCTGTAAAATGAACTAGAGAAGGAAATGGCAAACCACTCCAGTATCTTTGCCAAGAAGACTCCAAATGGGGTCACAAATAGTCTAACATGACTAAACAACAACAACAAAAAAGCAGGAGTAGTAATCATGATCTCAGAGAAAAGAAAAGCAAAAATAGACCTAAAAAGACATAACTAGGAAATTTCATTTTGCTAAAAGGTACTATAGACAATGAGGTAATATTAATTCTAAACATATATGTACCAAATGGCATATTATCCAAATTTTTAAGGGCAAAGTTAAATGGTTTGTAGGAGGAAATAATACATGGGGCACCTCAACTTCACCCTCTTAGAACTAGATAAATTTAACCATGAAATGAACAAGAAAAAAGTTAAGGAGATGAGCAGAATTTTAGAAAATTTAGATATGATAGATCTCTGGGGAAAAAATAAAGGGAAATAGAAAGAAATACACTTTTTCTCTTTTTCACATGACACTTTCACAAAATATACCATGTATGAGGGTATAAAAAACTCACAGTCAAATGCAGAAAAAGCAGAATTATTAAATGCAGACCATAAGCAAGTATAATTTATGTTCACTAAGGGACCATGGAAACATGGATTAAAATTTATTCGAAACTAAATATCTTAATCTTAAAGAATGAGTGGATAAAAAAATCATAGAAACAATCAATAATTTCATTAAAAAGAATGACAACAATGAGACAACACACCAAAATATATGGGATGTGGCCAAAGCAATATTTAGGGGAAATTTTATGTCTTTAAACACTGACATCAATAAAATAGAGAACGAACAGATTGATAAAAGTAGAAAAAGAGCAAATTTAAGAACCCCAATTAAATACCAAATTGAAAATCCTGAAAATCAAAGGAGAGATTAATAAAATTGAAAGAAAAGCACTTAGCTAACAAATAAAACTAGGATCTCATTTTAACAAAAAAAGTAAAATAGATAAATCTTTGATTAATTTGATTTAAAAAAGAAAGAAGAAAACCAAACTACCAGTATCAAAAATGAAAAGGGCTAATTCACCACCACTGAAGAGGAAATTAAAATAATTATTAAGAGTTATTTTGTCTAATTACATGCTAATAAATATGACAATCTAAATGAAATGGATGAATATTTACATACATACATATCTGTGTATATGTATACAAACATATATACATGATTAACAGAAGAGGAAATAGAATATATAAATAACCCTATATTAGAAAAAGAAATTGAACAAATCTGATGCTTGATGAGCTCCCTAAGAAAAAATTCCCAAGACCTGATAAATTCACAAGTGAATTCTACCAAACATTTAAAGAAAATAGAAAAGAAAGAGTTTATTAAATTCCTTTCACAACACAAATATAGAGCTGACACCAAAACCAGGAAAATCAAAAACAGAGGAAAAAAAAACTATAGATCAATTTTCCTAGTGAATATTGCTGCAAAATTTAAATAAAATACTAGTAATGAGATCATAGCAGTATATCACAAAGATTATATGCTATAACCAGCTGGGATGTATGCCAGGAATGCAGGACTCATTCAATATTAGGATAATTGACCATAGCAGTAACAAAAACAACAAAAGTCATACAATTATCTCAATAGATGCAGAAAAAACTATTGTAAAATACAACACTAATTTCTATTAAAAACACTAGCAACTATAGGGGAAAATGGAACTTCCCTTAAAAGTATAAATAGTAACTATCTAGAAGCATCAGCAGGCATTATCTCGAATGAGGATAAGCTAGAAGCCTTCCCAGTAAGATCAGGGGTGAAGCAGAGTTTGCCAGAGTGACTTACAGAATTCAGGACTACATGGCACTTTACCATGAGTCATACTATGAATGTGTCCCTGTTGTTTCCAATCGGAAAGCCAATTTCTTGAAACAAACTCAGGATCCATGTGTACCAAGTTTTGTCATTTTGATTTTTATTAAGTTCCAACAAAATACACAGTGAGGTAGGTGCTGAGTATACAAAAATTAAGATGTGCCTGTCTTCAAAAAGCTTAAATTCTATAAGGGGAGATTATCTGTATGTATATAAGTGCAGTATATACATACTGGGCTAAGAATGGAGAATACAAATGCAAGCAAAAGGAAAAACAGTCCTTGCCCTCAAGAAGCTTACATCCTACTCAAGGAAGACAACACATAAAAAAGGAGTTGGAAAGCGGGGAGGAAAGGGGCCATATGGAGAAACAGTTCAGAAGCCACGGACTAGTCTGGGTTTCAAATGAGCATAACTGGCTGTGGGTGCTTCCTCAATTAGAAGTCTTGAGAATGAATACATCACTCAGAAGAAGAAGCCAAAGCACTGATGTGTTTGTTGCTGGTGTGAGAAGGCAGATGGGGCAGAGGTTGCTTGGTTAAATGGAAAACTGAGGAGGGGAAGGAGTGAATACACATTTATTAAGTTCCTATTATGTGCCAGGCACTGATCTAAGTGCTTTACAAATGTATTTTCTAACACATGTTGATTTATTGACAGAAAGTCTCAAACACTTCGGTAAGTGCCTACGGAAAGTAAGAAGTGTTGTGTTAAATTAAAAAGTAAGGAAGTTTTCTGCATAGAAAGCAAATTCAAATACAGAAAGATTAGGTTATTTCGTGATTCTAGAATACCAACTCAATTGTTTACATCATTCTTTGAGAATTCATAAAATAAATTTAATATGGAAATAACCGACATGAGAGTTCTTTTCCTTTCCATCATCCCAAACCCTCTTGTCCAGTCTATCCACTAACAAGTCCTTATTGAATTCCTAATAGTTAGTCATGCAGGCATGCCATGCTGGGTGGTCCTGTGCCAGTGTTTCCCATGCCTCACAATGGCATGCCTGCATCAAAGAAGGCACTGTGTTCTATGAGCAAAGCAAAATTGCAGTAGTTCAAATAAATGTGAGATGTGCAAATATGGAGACATATCCATTCCAAGTGCTCACAAGGACTTTCTGTGCCTGATCTGTGATAGAGATTCCAAGCTTGTATCAGTCTGATCCGACACCATCTGACACACTGCTCCTTGCTTAACCTGCAGCACAGTGAGGTCATTTGGGTCCTCTTGGAGAAAGAAGGACAAGAACTAAGGGGATATTCAGCACAGTTCTGGGCACTGCAAGAAGTGAAGTATAACAAAGACATGGTCCCTTACTTCAAGAAAGATGAGTTTCCAGCCAGGGAAACGTAACAAACGCACATGGAACACAACATGACAACAGATAGTGATAGCTAAATTATGTACAGACAGACTTCAAGGACACTGGAGGGTCAGAGGAGAGAGACGTCATTTGGGGCTGGAGGAGTCACCAGGGAAATAACAACATTTAGCAGAAAGAATGATGGACTTGAAGCTAGAAAAAAGCTGTCCTTGAATCTCTGTTCCAGCATTTGTTAACTGTGTGACCAAGAGCCAGTCATTTCAAGTTCTGTAAGCCTGTTTCCTCCACTATAAAAATGGGTGTAATGATAATTCTATAACCTGCCTTAAAAGGTTGCTGGGAGGGAAAGCGCTGTGTGAATCTTAAAGGATCTGTAACACGAAGTGACTCAGAGATTGTCCTATTGAACTCATACATTTTACAGATGAGGAAATTAAAGCACAAGAGGGATTGAATGATTTGTTGAAAGCTACATAGGCGGTAAGTAGGAGGACTAAGACTCCAGCCTCTGCTTGTAATTCTTGGGCTCTTATACAAAGGGTCATGAAGGATGAGTAGAATTGAGCCAGCCAGGGAGGAACAGAGAAGCTTATCTAGGCAAAAGGAACAACATGGGAAGGTTTTCTATTGCTCTGACAAGCTGAATGTTAACTGTTCGGGCATGGATACTTGCATTATGTTCCTGGTTGTACGTTATGTGGCCACTTCCTGTTTCTGATTTTAATTTTTCAAAGTTTGTTCTCCCAGTATCTCCCTTTCTCATTAACTCCCAAGTTAGCATTGTCTGGGAAATTAACTTGCTATTCACCCACTTCCAAATCATTAATCCTTTGCACATTTCCCAGAACTTGGTTTAAGGCCTTATATACCAGATGCTTCTTTTCTATTATGATTTTTTTTCAATGCTTTTGTTGATATACCTTCTGGCAAAGCTTTACAATGTCATATGACTGTATTAGTAGACATTACTAGGAAGAATGAAGCTGATCACACAAAGCCAGCATGACTTCATCAGAGACAGACTGTGCTAGGCGAACCTCCCCCTTCCCTCCACGGCTTTTTTAACAAGATTAGCAGACAGGTAGAAGAGGCACGCTACAGATAGTTTGTCTACAGTTTTGTCAAAGAGTCTGATGAGATCTCTCAGGCTCTCCTTGTGGATAGGATGGAGAAAAGTGCGCTAGACAGTGATATAATTAGGTGGATTTGAAACTGATTGGTTGACTAAACCCAACAAATAGTCTTTAATGCTTAAATATCTACTTGGAAGGAGCTTTCTAGTGAGTCTCTCAGTGTTTCAACTTAGGGGATTCAAGTGCAAGAGCGGCCATCTCTTGAGATATCTGTGGGGATGGGCCTGTGCCCAGGGACTTCTAGTGATACATGTTCAAGTTGAGGGACTTCCCAAGAACTGCTGAGCCTGGGCCCTGGCGATTCTTGGGAGACCATGTGTGCTTTGAACTCTCAGTCAAATGCACATATGGTCAGAGGCTTCTGGTAGATGCCCAAGGGTAGCTTGCTCCCGCCCTCATCACATAGATGACTAGTCACCGAGCATACAGAGCTCTCTCTCCCTGGACCTGTGCCAAATTCAACATTTATTGATAGCTTTGATAAAGGCATAGACTCCATGTTTGAACAATGCATAAATGAAATAACGTTAGGAAGGATAGCTCATATGTTGGACGAAAGTCAGAATCCAAAGATTTTGAGAGTCTAGAAGTCTGGGGAGGATCTAATAAGAGGAAACATAATAAGGATAAATGTGCACTTGAGTTAAAAAAAAGGCAACTTCATAAGTACAAGATAGGACAGGAATGGCTTTTTAAAAATGTTTTTATTGGATTGTAAACAATACAGAAGCAACGAGGTAACACAGGGGATAGAGTGCTGGACCAGGAGTCAGGAAGACCTGAGTTCAAATCTGGCCTTAAATACTTGTGAATTATATGATCCTGGGCATGTCATTTAACTTCTGTTTCAGTTTCCTCAGGTGTAAAATGAGAGTCCTGCTTCTCAGGGCTATTGTGAGGATCAAAGGAAATCATATTAGTAAAGCGCCCAGCAGAGTGACTGACAAACAGTAGGCACTTAATTTCAATAAATGTTCCCATCCCCTCCCAATCAACATGAATCAGGAATGTAATATGGTAGCCAACAAAAATATAATTTGATTTTTTACTTACAGTATTTAGGACCAAGGTGATGATTCCACTGTCCCCTGCTACAGTCAGGGCACATCTGGAGTATCGTATTTGTTTCTGGGTGCCACTTTTTTGTGGCAGACATTGACAAGTAGGAGAACATCCAGAAAAGAGCAATTAGAATGGTGAAAGGACCTTGAGATCAGGCCACAGTGAATCTCTTAATGTTTCAACTTGGGGGATCCATGATACCTGCATTCAAGTGTAACAGTGGCCATCCCATGGAACATGTGTGGTGATAGGCTTCTCCCGTAGTCTCTTCTAAAGATACATGTGCAGGGGCACTTCCCAAGGACTACTGAGCTTATGGCAAGGCAATTTTTGTGAGACCATGCATTTTGTACTCTCAGTCACACGCATGTATATTCAAAGGATTCTGATAGATCCCCAAGGGTATCTGGCTCCCACCCTTAGCACATAGCATCAAAAATGATTGGCCACTCAGCAAGAAGAGCTTCCCACTCGAGACTTTAAAGGGAGAGACTTCTGCTGCTGCTCGATTTGTCCTCTCTTTTCAATGTGTGACTTAGGACAATGGCAGTTCTCCCTTGGCTTTTCCTTAATAGAGAGAAGGAGGAGACCCATGAGTTGGGGGATGGCTAAACAAACTGTCATATGTGATTGTGATGGATTGTTATTGTGCTATAGGAAATGACAAACAGATTTCAGAAAAACCTGGGAAGACTTACATGAACTGATGCAAAGTGAAGTGAGTAGAATCAGGAGAATGCTGTACATAGTAACAGCAATATTGTTCAATGAAGAACTGTGAATGATTTAGCTCTTCTCAGCAACACAATGATCCAAGACAATTTCAACAGACTAATGATGAAGCATACTATCTGCCTCCAGAGAAAGAACTGATACTATCTAAATAGAGACTGAAGCACACCATTTTCAACTTCTTCGTTTCTTTTATTCAAATCTTCTTGTACAAAATGACTAATGTGGAAATGTTTTACATGAATACACATGTACAAACTATATCAGATAACTTACCATCTCAGGGAGGGAGAGAAGGAGGGATAGAATTTGGAACCCAAAACTTTTTGTTAAAATGTTTAAAGATTGTTTTAACATGTAATTGGAGGGGGAATAAAATATTATCTTAAATTTCCAAAAAGATAGAAGAGGTTTCTTTTCTTCCCCTCTGACATCTGGGGCGGTTGCTTTCACCTAGCAGAAAGCTGTGTGTTGGTGTGGATGAGCAGCCTCTTCTCTTTCCCGTTCCTTTCCCTGAGCACAAATGACCAAACAGTAAACTAAGAGATGGACTTTTTTGACCTCAGGAGTTCCTGGGTTCCTCAGTCTGCACTAGCTGTCCTAGAGGAAGTACTGTCTGAAACTACTATAGTGTTCCCTGAAGAAATGACTCCAGTTGAAAGATAAGCCCAAGCTATGCCACGGCTTGACAAAAGATATGAACCTTAAATGAGTTGCTGGGACAGTGCAGAGATGAGTGAGAATGAATACTTGTTCAACAATTCCACAAAGTGTTTAGTTTTCCAGCGTCTCTGAAATAATAGATTTTACAAGTTGCTTTATATTGTAAGAATTTGTCAATTTACTCTTCTGAGTCTCCTGCATTTTAAGCATTTGTTTTGTGGTGGAGGAAATAGCTGACCTATACCTGATCTATTTTGCACATTAAATATCTTTCTAGAAGGTATCCTTTTAGTCCATTTTGGGGGAGACCTCCTAGGCATAAGTCATTTCCAAGTGTTGATTAAATAACTTTTGACAGAGTTCTACTTTGGGACAGGAGCATCATAAACCAGGGACAACTACAAAATCTGATACTGTCTATATGGCAGGGTCTCCCAGGCATGAAATTCTAAATCAGCCCAGAATTGGGCTCCTAAGTGGGAGGATGCACACACACTCCCATCCGCTGAGCCCAGTGGCTGCCTTGCAGAGCACAAATATGTCAAAGGGTGGCCTTATAGAAAAAGGAATCAAATTGTTCTGCTCAGTCCCAGAGGGCAGAGGCAGGAGACAAAATTGAAAATTGCAAAGAGACCAATTTAAGCTCAATGTAAGGAAAACTCTCTTAACAAGGCTATGTGAAAGTGGAAAGGCTAACTGTGATAGTAATGGCAATTAAAGATTCCCCTGTATTGGCTTGGTTTTCAAATTGATTGTGTTAAAACCCAGAGTTTGTTAATCCCACCTGTGGGATGGGCTTGTTGATGTGAAAAGAAAGTCCTGAACTGGGAGGAGCTGGTGATGTAGATTTGGAGAGACACTAGAGAGAGGCGGAAGATTTTTTTGGAAGCAGCACCTCGTGGAGAGAGAGAGACTAAGAGAATTGCTGGTGGCCGCTTTGAATTGCCCTGGACTTCTGAGACCTGCCCCCTGAGCTGCCAAGGACTGAGGAGACATGGCTGCTTTGCTGGTACTTTGTCTGTCTGTTTTGATGTTGTTTTGCCAGATTTGTCCACTGGTGAAAGACAGTCCTTTTGTTGAAGAAGTCCTGGAACCTGGCTGTTCACTAAGAAGCCCTGAGACTGTCCTGCAGACAGAGAGTGAATACTGTCCACTGGTGAGGGACAGTGCTGTTGTTGCAGGTGTCTGGAGACTGTCCTGCAGACAGAATGAATACTGTCCACTGGTGAAGGACAGTGCTGTTGTTGCAGGGGTCTGGAGACTGTCCTGCAGACAGCGTGAATACTGTCCACTGGTGAAGGACAGTGCTGTTGTTGCAGGGGTCTGGGAGCCTTTCTGTTGGTTCAGAAGCCCTGAAGAAGGATTTTCTTGCTGTATGTTTACAGAAATCCTGGGAGAGGGCTTTGCTAATGTGTTCAGGGGTTCTAGGACTGTTCTACAGACAGAGGATAAATTCATGAAGGGATTGGCAATGTATCTTATGGCCTTGCTAAGCCTTGTCTCCCCAGGAACTAAGATTGCTGAGAACTTGCCTCCTGTCAAGATGAAGAAAAGACCTCCATTTGGGTATTAAGTGCTGTGTTTAAACTTGATGTAACTCTGGGGTAGATTCAATTGTGATCCAGGGGTGGGGAACTTTTGACCTTATGTTTGGAAACTAATCTCCATTTGAGAAGAGGGGCTTTGTGGTGGACTTAATTAAGGTATAGCCTAGGGGTGGAGAAGTATTTAGAACAGAGACTTTGTAATTGATTGAATGATTGGAAGGTCCTGGGGTGGGGTAGTCCTTGGAGATTATTTAATCACACTTAGTAAATGCTGTATTTTGAATGATGTCATGTTTTGATCTTCTCTGTTCTGGGTTTGTTACTGAATAAAATGGAGAGCACCTATGCTGGTATTCTGAACCTTGGGAAGTTGCCTTTCTTTTGGCATTATATTACACTAACTCAGGAGGTAGTGGGTGTCCTCTCACTGGAGAGATTGCAGCAAAGATTGAATGATCACTTGGGGGTATGTAGTACAGAGGATTCTCCATCCAATCCTACCTCATCATCCTCTGGGAGTGACGCTGGGTTCCCAAAGATGGCGTGTTCATATATTTTAAAGGTGACACCAGGATGGGAAGACTGTTGAATGATAGAATTTGGATCCAAAAAGTTTGTGATAAGTTAGATCATTGAGTTGAATCAAATACCATTTGACTATTTGATTAGAGGACATACTTCAGTAGGCATGGACTGGAATAGATGGCCTCTAAAGTCCCTTCCAATTTTGAGATTTTGTCATTCTGGGTTTGCTTCCAAGGACACAGAAGATCACCCATGCACAACGTTATGGTAAAGGAAAGAGGGGCAGACAAAGATGCAGGACAGAGACCTGGATTTAAGTTTTGGATCTGGTACTTAATTGGTGCTTGACTTGGGGTAAACCACTTAATCTCTGTGAGCCTTGGTGTCCTCATCTGCAAAATGGGGATGATATTCTTACTAATTCACGGAGTTGTTTTTTGTCTACTTATTTGTTTTGTTTTGAGGTTTTGGCATAAAGTGTTTTACAAACCCTAAGTGCTATAGAAGTGTAGGTAACAGATACAAAGATCACATCCATTTGATTAAATAACATATTGGGTCGTGTCTATATTGACTTTATCTCAGCAACGTTTTTCAAATTTATATTCTCTATTCATCTGCACTGTCACCTGCATAGAGCAGGTGGCAATGGACCTCCTAACATGGCTTCTATCTTCTTCATTTTGTAAATGAAGACATTGAGGCTAAGAAAAAGAATGAAAATCATCCTACCTTCTACAAAAAGCCTTTCAAAATCCTTCTTAAAGTCAGTGCCTTCCCTCTCTTGACTATGTATAATTAATTACACATATGTATATGTATGCATATATAAACATATATGTATACTTTGTTTGTAGACGGTTATTTGCATGCTATCTCCTCCATTAGGCTACATGTTCCTTGAGAATAAAAATCCCTTTTTTGTTTGTTTATTTTTTGGCTCTCTTTGTATTCCTAGCCCTTAGCAGGATGCCTGACACATCCTGGGTGTTTAATGTGTGTTTGCTGACTGACTGACTGACTGACTGACATTGCCCTGGGTCACATCTACTGAAAAGAGCTGAGTGAGAATAGGGACCTACTTCCTTTAACTCCCAATCCAAAGCTCTTTCCGTTGCAGGCTTTTCATGCCTGCTCTTTGGCAGCCCATTAGGGAAGCTCTTTATGGGAAGGTAGGTCCAGACTCTGCTAGCCTAGGTCTGCCTAGGAATAAGACCAGCTTGGCAGCCTTCTTCCCTTCAGCATTACTCACTACACATTCCCCAAACCCAAATAGCTCTCCCTCTTAAATGCATGTTGTAAATTATAGGGGGAGTATATCCGGATGGCTCAGAATGATCCATCACTGCCACTGGAGAAGAGAATCAAAGCACAGGCCCTGCTGCTGGTAGGTCAGTAGAGTCATTCTGTGTATACAAAGGGCAGCACTTTAAGCTCAGGGTTCCTGGAGGGGGAAAAAGGAAACTGACGTGAACATTTCAGGGGGTGAAAATATTTTCCTGAAAATACAGCATCTTTATACATTAGGTGTTGACATAACTGCCCTTCTGTCTCAAGTTGGAGCTAGGAATAGACTTTTTTCTTTTTTTTACAAGAAAAAGGAAATGCATGGGTGTGGAGCTGCTGGAGCAAAGGAAGTTTCCAGGAGACTTGTCATAGTGCAATTTATAGACACGAGTCTCCAAAGGCTTGTAGAAGGTGGCCAGTGGAAAGGGTGTGATTTGTTGGTTATGGACCTTGGCACCTGGGATCTTTCCTTCTGGATTTTACTAGACGTATATATGTGTCCCTATGTATAGACAGCTATACCCTTGTTGTTTTAATGAAGAAGGGAAAAAAAAGGAAAAGAAAGAGAGAATTTACTTACCAGAGGGGAACGAGGACGGAAAATGATGACTCGAAGCGGGGGTCCTGGCCAGAACCTCTCAGGGGCCACACGGCTCTAGCTTGTTTACTTGGGAGCCGTTGATTTGTAGCACACTCACCTTGCACCAGAGTGCTTGTGAAACACAATGACACACGCCAGATACACAGATAAGAAAGCACAAACCTCCTCTGCTCTTAGATCCGTCTGCTGGGATATGAAAGAACCACAGCCAAAGAAGCCCATGTGGCTCCCTCTCCCCTTCCTCGCTCCCAGCCCCCAGCACCTCTCAAGTCCTTGAAGCGACCAGAAAGGAGCATGGCTCCTTAGTGAAGGCTAATTAAGCAGCTAGGCCTGACAGCCAACATGTCATCCTGTGGGAGAGCACCACAGGCATGTTTATAGAGACCCCAGATGGTTTGTGCCAGAGCAAACAACCCACACGCACAGTACATCTGTGGGGAAGTTTAGAAAATTAAAGCGTTTGCTCTGGAGAATGAGGCCTGTGACTCAGAACAGGGCTGGACAGCCACAGTTGCTCCAACCTCCAGTCCATTCTTCCAGAAAATCCTCCCATCTGTATACACGGTTCAAAATAAACATAAATAAGGAATAACATCCAAACTGAAGAAGAATTACTCGAGTTCATCTTAAGGGGAGAGTATGAAAAATTACAGCTGCTTCCTTTACCTTGAGAGAAAACACTGTGGGTGTAGATGTGAAATTGAGAAATGTGTGAACCAGTTTGGACAACCTGGATTTTGAAGGAAGTATTATTCCAAATGAACATACAATTGTGTTTTGCTTTATTTTGGTTCATAAATCGAACTCTGTTCCCTTAAAGACACTGATCGCCTTCTAAACTCAACCTGGAAAAGCTCAAAATTCAGAGAGTAGCTTCTCAAGATAACTGGAACCTAGCCAAATCTGAATTCTTGTTCTGACCAATGGGGGAAAAAGTGAAGAGCCAGATGCTGTCCTTCAAGCATTTCTTTCCATTGTTCTTCCATATCTACCCTTGTCATATGGATCAAAGCCTGGATGAGTGTGGAATGCCAGCCCTGAAGACTGACTGAAGAGGGAGGATGCAGCAAAGTCTATAACCATGCTTTAAGAGCCCGCTGTATGCCAGGCTCTGTGCTTAATTCTGGGGATACAAAAAAGGCAAAAGGCAATTCCTCATCGTTGTTGACTTCATTATGCTGTGCCCCAAACGGACTCCAAAACCAAACTCCAGAGCAAGGAGAGGGAAAAACTTGGGGATTCAACCTCTAAAATTTGGCTCCAATCCAAGACAAGTCTAGACAAGGTTAAAGGCATTGTTATATGGCTATACTGAAGGGCCGAATGAATGAAAAAACATTCATTAAATACCTACTTATTTCTCAAACACTGTGCTGAGTGCTGGCGATAATGGAACGGAAAAAATAAGATAGTCTCTGCTCTCAGAGAGCTCGAATTTTAACCTAGGAAGAAAACATATAAAGAAAGTTCAAGTTTAGGGCAGATAGAAAGTTTGACATGTCCTAAGGGCATAGCGGGCAAAGCTCAGAGGTCCTCAGGCAAAACTGACAGATCACTACCAGTGCCAGTGCTCTGCAGACCATAAAGACATGATGGTTAGGCATGTAGACCATAAAGACAAGATGGTTAGGCATGTAGACCGTGAAGACAAGATGGTTAGGCAGGTAGACCGTAAAGACATGATGGTTAGGCATGATGGGCTTTCATAGGTTGTGCCAGGGAAGATGGTAAGATGATGTTCCCCCATATCACTAGATGAATACAGCTAGTGATTCCTGATGGTACAGTACCTAGAACACCAGATTTGTAATCAAGAAGACCTGAGTTCAAATTCTGCCTCCGATATGTAGCCGTGTGACCCCAGGCAAGTTGATTAACCTTCTTAGCCTCAGTTTCGTCATCTGTAAATAGGGGATAATAATAGCACCTACCTCACAGTGTTGTTATGAGGATCAAATGAGATAATATGTAGCATGCTTTGCAAAACTTCATGGGCTATAGGAGTGATGATGACGATGATGATGATGATCCCAGCTCCCCAGCTCATCAAAGCCGTGTGAACAAACACGTCATTCTCGGGTTAGGGACAGCTCGTGGCCAAGACAAAGCTGAAAGGGTAAAACAAGCAGGAAAGGGCGTCATGGTGAGGACTGATCTTCCTGCTGCTCTGTAATGCTTGTTTTTTTCTTTAAATTCTCACCCTTTAAATTATAGAGGGACTTTTATTCGGGATCTGATTTTCACCAATTCAAAACTGGTTACTAGAATGGAAATACTAGGAAGTCTGTGAGGAGATTTCTGTAGTAATAACTGATGCTACCGAACTTTATATTTTCAAAGCACGTGACGTTCATTATCTCATTTGATCCCAACAACAGGTACCGTAGATAGTCTTATCCCGATTCTACAAATGAGGAAACTGGAGTTCAGAGAGATTCTGTACATTGGGCCTGTGTTCACACAGATAATGGTTGTCAGGTGAGATTCACAGTAAATAATCCTCTGGCAATTACATCCCACTGTATCTTGAAATTTGTGATAGAGAAGAGGAGAGCCAGACCCCCTAAATTTGGGAAGAGTGGATTTCAAAGGGTGGAGAAAAGGGATAGGTAAGATCTAATGGAATATTAATTCTACAGAGGAAGTCAGTGTAGAAAGGATGAAAAACTCTCAGGAATGACATTTCAAAGGCACAAAGACCCAACGTTTCCAAGAAAATAAAAGAAGGAATTTCCAAAAGAGACTAATGCAGCTGCAAAAAAGGAACTCATTCACCAGCTTAGATTTTTAAAAGATAGCAAATGGAAATTAGGAAAGGGAATGAATGCAAGCTAATTTTGTCAAAGTTCCATATGATTCTTTAAAAACACCAGGAGTGCTAAAGCTCAGAATGAGATGACATAGGGAAGAAAAACCGTGAATAACAAAACAGGGCTGATGATTATTTTTTTATTATTGGGGGAAAGAGGAGAATCAGAGAAGGGAAGGGTCTGTGTTCACAGTGGACAGAGCAATGATAACGAACAATTGAGAGAGCAGAGCTGCTCAGACTCTGTTTTGCTTCCGTTGTCTCCACAAAGAAGAGTGATCTTCAGACTAGAAAGTGCCGAATAAAAACGCTTATGTAACTCATGGCCTCGAGCCCCATCCCCCAGACTGGCATCGCATGGAATAGATTAACTCTGGGACTGACCCAAAGCGACATTTTTAAAAATCGGTTTATTGTCCCCATCAGTAGTTATTATAGCAAAGTTTCTAACTAGAACTTATATTGGACTTGTGTCTAGGTTTCACCAAATGTGGATAATGGAAGCCCAGTTCCCATTAGAGATTCTCTAGGTAACAATGTAGGTAGGACAGTGGGGGGGTTTTGTCTCTCAAAAAATTCAGAAAACATAGAGGGCTTGAAAGAGTACATAAAAAAACACGAAACAAAACATTCAAATAACTGAGTGCTCCAATAGGAAGGAAAATGAACTTCATGTTGCCACAGTATCCTCGACGGTCTAGACTCGTAGCATCACCCTTTGATTTGGATGTCCTCCAGAAGGCAAACAAACTTTGAGACTGCTGAGAAATTCCCTTCCTCTAGGCTTTTTCTCCCTAGCTTTGCTCTCCAAGTACGACTCTCTTTAGAAACCATTTTGAATTTCTTCTTTCCTGCTGCATCAAGAAACCCCATGCTTTCTCTAGAAGGTCTAATGCCCAAACTCTCAAACTAAGGGTTATCCATCCACAAGGCAATCTCCTAAAACTGGTACTCTACAGGGAATCTCCCTTCTCTGGCTCAAAGGCTAGATTGTAGGGCCAGGCTGTCTACAGAATTCAAAATCTCACCTCCTCCACACGGGAAATTGTGATTTGCAAACAATGCCCATGAACTACTTTCTTGTGGCAACTGGTCACACTCATGTCTTCTCCATGTGTTTCTATGGGAAATCTACTGATGTTGCCATCTGCTAATTGTCTCCTCTCGGGCCCCCTGTAGGCACAGGACCTATTTTTCCGTAGTACAGATTTTTCAATGTTATAGCAGAGTAAGTTTTCCCATAGAATTCAGGAAAGTCAAAGGAGTTGGGGAGGCCCTACATAACTTCATGTAGCCTTGCTTTGCTTCTCTCCATGCTCTTATCATATACTATAATATATAATAAAGTTATCCACAGTTTTCCTCTAAACTTTGTTTTTCCCCAAGGACTCTACAAAGCCCTGCACACAATAAGGCATTATTAATAAAGGGAATGGAAATGCATTTTTGAAAGTAATTACTGTGTCCCTGTGTGTCAGGCACTGTGCTGAGCCCTGGAGGAAAAATACAAGAGGCAATCTCTGCCCACAAATAGCTAAAAGGGCATTGAACTCAAAAAAGGGTAAAATTAGAGATATTGAGTGGGGTTGTGGGTTCAATGGACTGACACAGATCCTTTCCAGATCCAATCATTGATGTGGATCAGATCCTTGTTCCCACAGCAAGGACTAAAAATGGAAGGAAGCAGGGAGATAGAGGAAGATGATAGTGAAACAAATATAGGTGGGGCTGGTTAAATGAAGTGGGTTCTCACCAGTCAACACAGCCGAAGGGCAAATGTTAGAGATTCATTTGGAAGGGTAAAAGGACAACAAGGCAGAAATATGGTGATAAAATACAAAAACATTTTTTTTAATTAATCTGAATACGCCACTGAATAAAACCATTCAAGCTTTAGTTGTATTAAATTTTATCTTATATAGAAAAATATATTCCAAAATAGCCAGTCACTATTTTGGTTGGAAGTCTGGGCATATGGACTGGTGGTACTTTCTTGACAAATGATCTATGAAAACAGAAGCATATCGCAACCATATTGGCTACTTCTGAAGCCAGTCCTTACAATTCTGAAACTGAGCACAGCGTAATTGTAGCAGGTGGTTCTCATGGGAAACCATATTTCTTTAAGAATTTAAGAATGTGTCCATAATCATTATGGACACGTGAACAAACATTGTAATTGAAGAGTTCTCAAAAGCAATGCCAGCAGAAATACATGCTCTGTCCAGTTCTGTGACGTTGGAAAGGCTGGGAGTTTGGGCCAATAACAGACTCTATCTCTTCTCTGAGGACCAGTCTAGCTAAATTTGGAGAAGCTCATTGCAAGGCTGCTTGCAGAGTGATGACTATTTCAGCCTCAGGAACTTTCAAAAAGCATCTGTTAAGATACAGAAGGGCTGCTGTTGGTGTTAGTGGAGGAAGAATCTAAAACCAATGAGATTCATGAAGTATGGATGGCATGTATTGCTTTAAAATATTTATATTAAAATGTTTATATACATTTCAATTATAGGTAAAGCATTTTAATATATTTGTTTTTAAGGGCAGCTAGGTGGCACAGTGAATAGAACACTGGCCCTGGAGTCAGGAGGTCCTGAGTTCAAATCTGGCTTCAGACACAACACTTACTAGCCATGTGATCTTAGGCAAGTCACTTAACCCCAATTGCCTTGCCTTCCCCCCCCTTCAAAAAGCAACATATATATACATATGTGTATGTATATATATATACATATATGTATGTTTTCAAAATTTTTCAGTTCCAAATTCTCTCCTTCCCTCCAACTCTCCCTCCTCCTTGAGAAGACAAGGAATTTAATATACATTATACACATGCAGTCATGTAAAACATATTTCCACTGTAGCCTGTAGCCATGTTGCAAAAAAAGAGACCAAAAAAACAAGAAAAATATAGTTTTAGAAAAGCATATTTCAATCTGCATTTAGACATCATCTGTTCAACATTTTTCATCATAAGTCCTTCAGAATTGTCTTGGATCATTTATTCCTGAGAGTAGCTAAATCATTCACAAATGATCATCATACAATATTGCCATTACTGTGTACAATGTTCTCCTTGGTTCTGCTCATTTCACTTTGCATCAGTTCATGGAAGTCTTTCCAGGTGTTTCTGAAGACATCCTACTCCTTTTTTCTTATAGCACAACAGCATTCTATCACAATCATATGCTCCAACTTGTTCAACTGACAGACATCCTCTCAATTTTCAATTCTTTGCCATCAAAAAAAGAGCTGATATAAATATTTTTGAACATAATAGGCCCTTTTCCTTTTTATTTGGTCTCTTTGAGATACAGCCCTACTACTGGTACTGCGGATTCAAAGGATATGCACAATTTGGTTACCCTTTGGGCATAGTTCCGAATTACTCTCCAGAGTGATTTAATCGGTTCAAAATTCCACCAACAGGGCATTAGTGTCCCACATTTTTCCACATTCCCTTCAACATTTGTCGTTTTCCTATTCTGTCATATTAGCTAATCTGATAGATGTGAAATGGTGCCTCAGAGTTGTTTTAATTTGCATTTCTCTAATCAGTCATGATTCAGAGCATTTTCTCATATGTCTATAGATTGATTTCTTCTGAAAACTGCCTGTTTATGTCCTTTGACCATTTATCATTTGAGGTATGACTCATTCGTATAGAGTAGACTCAGTTCTCTCTATATTTGAGAAGTGAGGCCTTTATCAAAGAAATTTGCTGTATACTTTTCCCTAGTTCTCTGCTTTCTGTCTAATTTTGACTGCATTGCATGGTTGATACAAAACCTTTTTAAATTCAATGTGATAAAATTATCCATTTGACTTTCTGTGGTATTCTTTCTGGTTTTGTCATAAATTCTTCCCTTATCCATAGATCTGACAATGAAGCTATTATATGCTCCCCTCATTGGCTTATGATATCCCATTTTATGTATAAATTACGTATGCATTTTGACCTTACATTGGCATACAGTGTAAGATCTTGATCTATACCTAGTTTCTCCCACACCGCTTTCCACTTTTTCCAGCAGGTTTTTTGTCAAATACGGAGTTCCTGTTCCAAAAGCTTGGATCTTTGGGTTTATCAAACACTAGGTTGTTATGGTCATTTTCCACTGTGTATTATGTACCTCATCTATTCCACTGATCCACCACTCTCTCTCTTAGCCAGTATCAGATTGTTTTGATGATTACCTCTTTGTAATACATTTTGAGTTCTGGTACTACTAAGCCACCATCCTTCACATTTGTTTTCATTGATTCCCTTGATATTCTTGACCTAGATGAATTTTGTCATAATTTTTTCTACCTCTATAAAATAATTTTGGTTGTTTAATTGTTGTTTTTGTTTGTTGTACATCATTCATTTTCAAAGAGGACCAATGACATCACAAAACGATGTCTTGACTCCTGTGTGAACTGGATTTTAGTGAGACATCAGACTCACTCTCTCTTCCAGAGTCACTGAAGTTCAATGGCAAGACAAAATTGAAGATGAGTAGTGATGGCCTAGGACGAAGTGGATGACATCAGCATCTTTGATATTTGACCAAGCTCTAAGTCTGCCATAGAACCTCCTTCAGCCACTTTCAAAGGCGACTGGAACCAAGTCTTCTCTTTCACTCATTCCACCTGGTAAAGTTTTCATGTACTTAGAGGAGACATCCATCCCCTTAACTTGTCAATGGGTTTGAGTCCATGTTTTACTGAAGTGTGGCCACTCCATGCTACAGCTTCTTGGAACCACAGGTGAAAGGTGAGTGCCAGGTAGTAATGAAGGTAAATGAGCAGCCCTCCCTAAGCACAGCAGGCATTGCAGTTTGATTGGTGTGGCACTAAATAAATCAATCAATTTAGGTAGAATTGTCATTTTTAATATATTGCAAGCAATTAACATTTCTCCAATTGTTTAGATCTGACTTAATTTGTGTGAAGTGTTTTGTAATTGTGTTCATATAGTTCCTGGGTTTATATTATCTAGTTATTTTAATGGGACTTTCTCTTGCTGCTGAACATTGTTGGTAACATATAGAAATTTTGATGATTTGTGTGGGTTTGTTTTATATCTTGCAATTTTGTTAAAGTTGTTAATTACTTCAAGTAGCTTTTTAGTTGATTCTCTAGGATTCTCTAAGAATATCATCACATAATCTGCAAAAAGTGATAGTTTTCTTTCCTTATTACCTATTTTAGTCCCTGCAATTTACTTTTCTTCTCTTATTGTTATAGCTACCATTTCTAGTATAATATCTAATAACAAGTGATATTGGGCATCCGTGCTTCACCTCTCATCTTATTGGAAAGACTTCTAACTTATCCTCATTACATGTAATGCTTTCTGATGGTTTTAGATAAATACTATTTTTTTTTAGGAAACCTCCAATTATTCCCGTTCTTTCTAGTGTTTTTCATAGGAATGAGTATTGTATTTTGTCAAAAGCTTTTCCCCATCTATTAAGATATTCCCATGATTGTTGCTGTTTTTGTTATTGATGGTCAGTTATGCTGATAGCTTTCCTAATATTGAACAAGCCCTGCCTTATGACCTTTTTAATGTATTGCTATAGTCTTCTTGCAAGGATTGTATTTAAAATTTTTGCGGCAAAATTTATTAAAGAAATTGGCCTATGATTTTCTTTTTTCTGTTTTTTGCTCTTCCTGCTTCAGCACCATATTTGTGCTGTAAAAGGAATTTGGCAGAATGCCTTCTTTGCCTATTTTTTGAAATAGTTTATATAGTATTGGAATTAATTGTTCTTTAAATGTTTGCCAGAATTTACTTCTGAATCCCTCTGTTCCTGAATTTTTTTTTCTTTTAATGCTGATGGCTTGTTAAATTTCTATTTCTAAGTTAGGATTATTTAAGTATTCTACTTCCTCATCTGTTAATCTGAGCAATATGTATTTTTCTAAATATTCATCCATTTCACTTAGATTGTCAGATTTATTGGCATATAATTGCGCAAAAAAACTCCAAATAATTCTTTTAATTTCCTCTCCAATGGCGATGAATTAAACCTTTTCATTTTTATACTGGTAACTTGGTTCTCTTTGTTATGTTAAATTAATTAATGGTTTATCTGTTTTATTAGGGTTTTGTTGTTGTTAAAACCAGTTTTTATTTTTTTATTTATTAGTTCAATGGTTTTCTTTCAATTTTATTAATCTCTCCTTTGAATTTCAGGATTTCCAATTTGGTATTTAATGGGGTATTTTAAATTTGTTCTTTTCCTACTTTTTTTTAGTTGTGGGCCTAATTCATTGATCTGCTCTTTTTCTATTTTATTGAAAGAAGCATGCAGAGATATAAAATTTGCCCTGATTACTGCTTTGGCTATATCCCATAAATTTTGGTATGTTTTTTCATTGTTGTCATTCTCTTTAATTAAAGTCTTGTTTCTATGATTTTTCTTTTATCTACTCATTTTTAGGATTAGATTATTTAGCTTCCAAATAATTTTTAATCTGTGTTTCCACAACCCTTTATTGAATGTCATTTTCGTTGCATTATGGCATGAAAAATGTCATGTTGCTTTTGAAAAGTGAGATATCTATTTCTATCCCCCGAACCTCCTGACATTTCAATAGATTGTAGAAGATTTGGCAGCTGAGAGTTCAAGCTGTATTTAGTTTGAGGGAGTCAAATTGTTCTCTACTCACATACATCCTCCTCTCTTTAACAAAGTGTTTGAATGAATGAAACAGAAAGAATTCATGCATCAACAGATTGGTTTTCTCTTTTTAATTTGACAAAAAAAAACTTAAGGCCCATTTCCAGTCTTGAAAACCTTGCTCTACTTTTCTTTTCCAAGAGAAAATTTATTAAAATGTGCCCCAAAGAAATTAATTCATTAATCTTGCTCTTCTTTATTTTTGTAAAGCAATCGGGGTTAAGTAACTTGCTCAAGGTTACACGGCCAGTTATTTCTGGGTGTGGTGCTGAGTGTCTGAGCCCGGGATTTGATCTCCAGGTCATCCCGACACTGGAGCCGGTGCTCTTACTCGCTGAGCCACCTGGCCGCCCCTAATCTTGCTCTTCTGGTAATTAAGAGTGATTCATTCATTTCCATCAACTTTCTCTGCAAACCTAAAAGTATTCTAGGAAAAAAAAAAACATCAAGGTAGAAAATAAAAGGAAGATTCGATGTATTGTAGAGATGTTTGTAGAATTTTTTTGTGGTAGCAAAAAATCTAGAAGGAAATTGAATATCTATTAATTGGAGAATAACTGAATAAATTGTGGTATATAAATTCAAAGGAATATGTTATACCATGAGAATGTACAAATATGAATAATTCAGAGAAACTTGGAAAAGCTTGCATGAACTGAGAGTAAAAACTAAAAAACTGCAAGTGAGTAGAATCAACAGGGCAATTTAAACAATTATGTTAGCAGTATAAAGGAAAAAAAGAACATTGAAAAGACATCAGAACTCTGATTAATGCATTAAGCAATCATGACTTCAATGGCTGACCGGCAAATCCTGGCTCTTCTCTTTTGTAAGAAATGTGGTGGACTATAGTTTTGCAAGAGGAATAATTTGTTAGATATGGGCAATGTGTTGTATTGTTTTGCCTAACTATATTTTGTTAAAAGAAATACTCGGGGGCGGGGGCTTTCTATGGGAAGTTATTTTATGGTTGTTCAGTCATTCATTCATGTCCAACCATTTATGATCCAATGGACCACAGCACACTAGGCCCTTCTGTCCTCTACTATCTCCCAAAGTCTGTCCATGTTCATGTTCATGAGTTCCATGATATTATCTATCGATCCTCTGCTGTCTCCTTTTCCTTTTGCCTCCAATCTTTCCCAACATCAGGGTCTTTTCCAAAGAGTCCAATTTTCTCATTATATGGCCAAAGTATTTAAGCTTCAGCTTTAGTATTTGACTGTCAAAATAATTGACTTATTTAATCTTTTTGCTATTCAAGGGACTTTCAAAAGTTTCCTCCAGCACCACAATTCAAAAGTATCAATTCTAGGGCACTAAGTTTTCCTTATAGTCCAACTCTCACAGCCATACATTGCTACTGAAAAAGCCATAGCCTTGACTATATGGTCAGCAAGGTGATATCTCTGCTTTTTAGTATGCTGTCCAGATTTGCTATAGTTTTCCTTCCAAGAAAGAAGCTTCTTTAGGTTCATGGGGGCAAATAACAATCTTTAATGATCTTTGAGCCCAGGAATATGAAATCTGACACTGTTTCCATTTCTTCCTCTCTTTGTCAGGAAGTGATGGATTGCTAAGATTGCTAAGATCTTAGTTTTGCTTTATTCTTTGAAGGCTTTTTTCATGTTGAGCTTCAAGCCAGCTCTCTTCTTTCACCCTCATCAAGAGCCTTCTTAGTTCTTCACTTTCTGCCATCAGAGTGGAATGATCTGCATATCTGAGATCACTGACGTGTCTCCTGGCAACCTTAATTCCAACTTCTGATTCATCCAGCCTGGCATTTACCATGGTATACTTTGTATTTGAGTTAAATAAATAAGGAGGCAATAATAGCCTTGTCATACCCTTTTTTTTCAATCTTAAACCAATCAGTTGTTCCATATTCAGTTCTAACTGTTGCTTCTTGGCCCACATACAGTTTCCTCAGAAGACAAGTAAGATGATCTGGCACTCCCATGTTGTTGAAGATTTGCCGAATTTTGTTGTGATCCACACAGTCAAAAGCTTTAGTGTAGTCAATGAAAAAAAAAGTGTATTTTTTCCTGGAACTCCCTTGCTTTCTCCATAATCCAGCGAATATTGGAGATTTGGTCTCTAGTTCCTCTTACTCTCCAAAAATCAGCCTGGTCTTCTGGTAATTCTCAGTTCACATGTTATCTAGCTTGCAGAATCTTAAGTACAACCTTGTTGTCGTATGAAATGACTGCGGTTTTTGGGTAAGTTGAATACTCTTTGGAATTGCACTTCTTTTGGATTGGGACATAAACTCATCTTTTCTAATCCAGTGGCCACTGGTGAGTTTTTCCAAATTTGTTGGCATATTAAGTACAGCACTACAACAGCATCATCTTTTAGGATTTAAAATAGTTTAGCTGGAATTCTGTCACCTCCACCCATCTTTGCCAAGAAAACATGATGGACAATACTAAAATGCTAAAGCAGATGACATGAGAAGATGAGCTCTCCAGGTCCAAATGTGTCCTGGTAAAGGACAAACTTACAAGGAGCTCCAGTACTAATGAAGTGTTTGGGCCAAAGTGGAAAGAAAGCTCAGCTGCAGAAGTATTTGGTGAGGAAAGGAAAATCCAATGTTATAAAGGTCATACTATTTAGGAACCTGTAATGGGAGATTTATGAACCAACATAAGCTGAATGTGGTCAAACAGGAGAAGAAAAAATTAAAATCCACATCTTGGAAGTCAATGGATTTAAATGGATAGGAATGAGTGAATTTAACTCAGGTGATCACTACATATACTACTGTGGGCAAGAATTCCTTAGAACAAATGGAGTAGCTCTCATAGTTAATAAAAAGCTGAGGAAACAGTGCTGGGGTATAATCTCAAAAATGATGGAATGATATCTGTTTGAATCCAAGGCAAATCATTCTGCAACACAGTAACACACTGGTACCAAAGAGGCCAAAGTTGAGCAGTTCTATTTCTTGAAATAACAACAGAAAAAGATGTCACATTTCATCACAGGGGATTGGAATACTAAAGCAGGAAATCAAAAGATAAGTGGCTTAACAGGCAAGTTTGAGCCTGAAGTACAAAATGAAGCAGGGCAGAGACTAACAGAGCTTTGTCAAGATAACTCAGTGGTCACAGCAAACACTTTTTCGACAACCCAAAAGGTGACTCCACACAAGGACATCACCATTCAATACAGAAATCAGATTGTTTCTATACTTTGCCAAAGGTAGAGAAGCACTATATAGTCAGTTAAAAGAAGACCTGAAGCTGACTGTGGCTCAGATTATGAACTTCTTATTGCAAAGTTCAGGCTTAAATTGAAGAAAGTAGGGAAAACCATCAGACCATAGAGGTATAAACTAAATAACATCCCTTATAGAAAGTTAGAGCAATTTTTTTTAAAAAAAAGCAATTGATACTCCCAGAATTCAAATTATAATGTAAAGTAGCAGCCTCCAAAATCATTTGGTATTGGAAAAATATGAAACAATGAAACAGACTAAACAAAAGGAGAATCAGAAACAATAGAATTTAATAACTCATTGTTCAATAAAACTGAAAACATAAATTACTTAGAAAAGAATTCCCTATTTGTTAAGAACTGGGGAAAATAGCAATTTGGAGCAATTAGGCTTAAACCAACATATTAAGCCACATTTTATAATAAATATAAAATGGGTATGTGATCTTAATATTAAAGATCATACCATAATAAAATCAGAAAAGAAGCAGGTCATGTACCTTTCATGATCATGTATAGATGTATCTCAACCAAACAAGGGATAGAGACAATTACAAAAGGAAACAAGAAGAATCTTGATTATATGAAGCTGAAAAGCTTCTATAGAGATTAAAGTAATCCATCTAGGAGAAAAGAATAGTTAAATGGGGGAAAAAAACCTTTGGATCAAATTTCTCAGATAAGGCTTTTATATCCAAAGTATATAGACAACTAATAGGTGGTGTGTGTGTGTGTGTGTGTGTGCGTGTGTGTGCGTGTGTGCGTGTGTGCATGTAGAGATGGGGAATGGGGAGAGAGAGACAGAGACAGAGAGAGAGAATGAGAGAGAGAGGGAAAGAGAGAGAGGGAGAGAGATGGAGAGAGACAGAGAGGTCACTTTAGTAGTAGTATGTATACTAAAATTAGAATGATATAAAGAAGGTTGGAATGGTCCCTGAACAAGGATGATTTGCAACTTTGTGAATGATTCCATAGACACACACATGTATTTGCTTGACTGCACATGTTTATAAGAGGTTTTGCTTTTATTTTGTTCTCCATTTTGGATATGATTTGGGTTGGGAGAGTGAGAAGGTAGACTTCTGCTGATTAAAAAGTGAAATATAATTTTCAAATGAAAATGGACATGTATATACATACATAAGATCAAAAGTCATTCTCTAATAGAAAAGTGGTCAGAAGATACAAACAATCAATTCTCAAAAGAATTATTAATTAATAACTATGAAAGAATTCTCCAAATCTCTAATAATAAGAAATGCAGATCAAAATATCCTTCACATCTAAGTTCTATCTCACATCCAGCAAATTGGCAAAGATAACAAAAGATAGAAATAGTCGATATGGAAAAGATTGTGAAAAGATAAGCACATTAACACATTGTTGATGAAGCTGCATGCAATATAACCATTTTGGAGATCAATTTAGAATTATGCTAATAGCTTTTGACCTAGAGATTTCACTAATAGGTTTATATTCTCAAAGAGGTCATTGACAAGAAAAAAATCCCCATATTTACAAAAATATCTATAGCAGCACTTTTTGTGATAGCAAACAATTGGAAACAATAAAAAAATTGTGGTACAGAACTGCAGCAGAATATTTTCATCCTTTAAGAAATTAAGGCTGTAATGAAAACAGGGAAGCATTTAAACAGTCTGATTTATATAATCTGATGCAGAGTGGTTTACGTAATCTGATGCAGGGAAGTAAGGCCAGCCAAGAAAACAAAATTCATAACTGGAACAATGTAAATAGAAAAACAACCATAAAACAATCAAAAGTAAATGTCACATAATCACAAAAAACAAGCGTGATCCAAGAAGCAACTCGAGAAAACGCCTCTGCTCCACTATTTTGCAAAGATGGGGTGACTACACTTTGTGGGTTTTTTTCAATGATTTGATTAGTTTTGACCATTTTCTCATATTCCTTATTTTCTTCGAAAAACATTGTTACATGGGATAATTCTGTGAAAGTGAGAGGATGGGAGATACTGCAGAAAATTCTAGTGATATAAAAAACAAAAAATCAATCAAATGTGTTTTTTTTTTTTAAGATTATAGATATAGAGTTGGTGGAAATGTCAGAAGTCATATAATCCAGTCTACTTCAACTCTCATTTGCAGATGAGGAAACTGAGGTCCAAGGAGTTCAAATTACTTGCCCAGGGTCACAAAGGTGTGCTTTGAATTTCAAAGCTAGAGTTCTTCCCATTGTGCCATGTCAGTAAAATGATACATCAGTAAAAATATGTCGTTTTTGAAGTTGAGAAAGATCTTCCCTGCCCCTAGGCTAATGTGCACCTGAAGCCTGGGGTGGGAGGCTTGTTTTTCAGTAGATACTTCTTGATTGGCCAGTGAGTCAATAAGGTTGTTACATTCTCTGAGCCAGGAGAAGGCTATATAAGCCCTGATGTGTAGCTTTGTTTTGGGACTCACTTTGAGAAGTATTCTGTGATTTGATCTGAATTCTGGGAAGCCGTTGTTGAGAGTCCCCGGCTTTGAAAAACTCAGAATGTGGAAACCCAGATGTTGACTGGGTATGGATGTAATGGTTGGACAGTTTGGAAATCTGTCTACTTGATGTTTCTGTCTTGATAATTATGCCTGTATACTTTGAGGTTCAGGGTGCTGACCTTTTCTCCTGAACAAGGTAAACGATATATGTCTGACTGATTAAAGTAAGCTTGTTAACCCATTTTGAGTTGCTTTCCTTTAACAAAGCAGATCCAAGAACCTGTGTGAGCAGGCACCCTGGGGACACTGGGGTGCTTGCTGCTACACCATGTCAGTAAAATGATACATCAGTAAAAATACGTCGTTTTTGAAGTTGAGAAAAATTTATAATGTTCCATCACCATCCGGACAGAACCAAAAGGCCCAGCTAGATCTCATCCATCCTCTAAGGAGAACCCTTGATGGTGTTATTACAGATCACTGTTCAGAAGTCTAAAAGGCAGTTTGCTGAAACTCTCCTCAGGACGCAAATGTTTGAAATGTTTGCTCTGCCTTTTAAATTTCATAGCAATGTAACAAAAGAGCAGCCATGACTCAAAAGTTCTCCACCTCTTCATTGATTAGACCCATGAAAGCCAACTTGGAAATTGTATACTTTCCCTTTCTGATGTCAGATACTGAGTAAAGAAAGAAGACATCATATACTTACCCTAAAAAAATCACAATTAATATCCAGGAATCATTGTCCACAGAATCAAAGAATCATAGCATTGGCAGTAGTCTTGAGATTATCTCCTCCATGCCCTGTTTCAGGTAGGACCAAACCATATCCACCTCAGGTGCATGGTATCTTAAATTTTAAAGAAAGAGCTATCTCATTCTCTCTGCTAATATATTCCATTATTTCAAGATAGGAAGAAACAATAGATATGTATGTATGTATGTACATATGTATGTATACACTCATATGTATACCTGTATGTGTATATATACACATGAATATGTATTGCATGTGCATATATGTGTGTGAATGCACATGCATATATAGGTATATATGTGTGTTTGTGTATTTTTTTCCTCTCATGAATGAAGCCTGTAATTTTGTTATTGTAGGGATTTCTCAGTGAAACTTCTCTTTCCGATGCAGTTTGATCATTATAACTGAGTCCCAAGTAATGTGAATAATGAATCCCTAGAACTGGTTCCATTATTTGAATTGACATGCCATATTTACATTGGGCCAGAACCAATTACCACATCTTACATAATTGTAATTTTGAATATTGTGAATCCAAATACATGTGATCACTTCAGGGGATTCATTATTTGTACTAAACAGGAATTGATTGTCTTCCATAAGTTAGGATCTTCAGGGTCTACCCAGGCTGAGCAACAAGTTAAATGCCATCCATGCCCACAGCCCTATAACCAGCATGTGTCAGAGGCTCCACATGAACCCAGTTGTTCCTAACTCAAAGGCTGACCCTCTTTCTATGTCATACTGCACTTCTCTGTGTATGTAATAAGTGTTTAACACAGTTTACTGAATTAAATTGAGATAAATCTGTAAAAACCCAGGCCTGTGCCAATGGCTATTATTTTCCTGTTTCTATTTCCTGGCTCCTAGGGTTTCCAACAGGTCTGTTTTTTAACTCAGTGAGCTAGGCTCTTCTAACACCCAAATCACCTGCAATCAGAAATTAAGGACCTTTGGAAATTGTGTTAATTCTCAGAAGGCCCTTTGAGTACTTCCATTGAGTACATCAATATGAAACTACCAAGGAAAACACATTATGTTTCTACTTCACAGTAGTGGAAACTGAGGCACACAGGGAAAGTACACATACAGAGCCAAGCAGTTTTTAAGTACAGAGACAAACCTGGAACACTTACAGACTTCTCCAAGCAAGCAGGTAGCTGACCTAGTTGTGAAATTTACTAAATGTCACCTTAGACTACATAGAGGGCATCAGAGCACTGGACTAGGAATCAATGGGTTCACTAATATTTTAGATAAATTCATTTTTTTTCAATTAACAAGCACATTTTTTCCCTCTCTCTCTGCCACCTCTAAACTTAATTGAAAAGGAAAAGAAAAAAGCTTGTAACAAACATCCACAGTCGATCAGAATTAATTTCCATATTGAATATGGAGAGAAGAATGTCTCCTACCTCATGTTAGCGCCTCATGTCTCTGTTAGGAGGTCAGTAGGGTCTCCTGGAATGATGAGTGACCTTTGTGCTGATCGGCTTCTTCCTTCTTCCAGAGTGATTTGTTTTTACAATGTTTCCGTTGTTGTATGCATTGTCCTGGTTCTACTGACTTCACTCTGCATCAGTTCATGTGAGCTACACTTACCATAAAACGAGCTGTGTGATCTTGAACAAGTCATTTAATTGGGGGGAGGGTGTCCATTTCTAGACCAATAAAATGAGGGGTTGGCATTTACTAAAATAAAATGCTTTTGTAAAAACCTAAATCCTCACATAAAACCACAACAATGACAATAATAATTACTGAACTTTATAAAATTTGTGAAGCAAATTATCTCATTTGAACGTCACAACATCCTTAAAAAATCAGAACTACTGGCATTGTTGTCCCCATTTTACAGGCTGGGAAACTGAGGTTCATATATATATATATATATAAACATATACATACACACACATATATACACATGCATACATATGTATATGTGTTTGTACTTATAGTATGTATATATGTACATATTTATGGGTATGTGTATACATACATGTCTATATGTACATTTATATGTATGTACATACACACATATATGTGAGTGTATGATTTGTCCTTGTGGATGGGACCTATAATTTCATGCCCAATTGGGGTGTCAGTAGCAAGATTTGAACCCAAGGCTTCCTTACTGCCAAGCCAGCACTCTACTCACTGTTTCCCACAGTTTGCTACCTGCCTGAGTAGCAACGCTTGGCATTGCCCACTGGGAGCCACGTGGAATTGCAGGAAAAGTCACAGCAATGCCTGGCGCTGCCTGCACAGAGTCAAGGGCTCATGAAGAAGGGCAGGAGGAGCCACTCGGACGGACGGCTGCCCTTAAGGATCGCTGGATTTGAAGTCCGGGGCCTGAGTTTGAATTTGGCCTCCAAGGCTTGGCACTTGCAAGTCACTTAATATCCCTGGGTCTTGCTTGGACCTGTTACTGCTGAAAGGGATCAGATTGGTCTGGTGCAGGTTGAGGAAACTGTGGCCTCAGGGCCACATGTGGCCCTCTAAGTCTTCAAGTACAGCCCTTTAACTGAATCCAAATTTGCGGGCCTAGAGGGCCACATGTGGCCGCGAGGCTGCGGGTTCCCCACCCCCAGTCTGGTGCTTCAATTTTGAAATTGGGACAAAATGTAGAGCAACGAACAAGTTCACAAAACAAAAACCCATGAGGAGGTTTGCTGGGCTGGAGTAGGGGAAGGATACTCAGTAAGGATACAGCTTTGATTTGATTGAGCTTAGCCTAGCTTTCTTGTTGACATACCACCCAAATCTCCCTCCTCATGAGCCAGCTTTTGTACTTAGGCCACCAGAAAGCTGTGTCAACAGCCCAAGTCTTAGCCTTCTGGGTGAATTAAGTATTAGGGATGGTTGTAACACATTTTAATGAGAAATTCCACCTGTTCTACCTGGGAAATATTGATCCTACCATAGGTTTTTTTCCAAATCTAAATCCCATGAACTTGTTTATCCCCTATGGATCTCTGTATCCTGATCTGTAAAGGGAGTGGGTTGGGTTAAATGGCCTCCAAACTCCCTTTGAGTGCTAAACCCTTGATCTCAGGAGCTCATTAACTCTCTGGGCCTCACTTTCTTCGTCTATAGGATGATCTCTAAGATCTCTCTCCTTATCAACATTCTAAGATTCTGAAATGATCATCTTCTATTTTCGAGTGTCCCGGTTCCTCTTTCCAAAGTCTTACTCACCAGCTGGCCTGCAGACAAGATTTCCCCAAGTGATCAATGGTGAGCATTTTCCAATGCAATGTCACGTTCTTGACTTCCTGCTCCTGTCTTATAGGTGAACCTCCTGGGAGCAATAAAGATCTAGCCAGAAAAAACGACAATAGCTTTAAGATCTCTCCAGTTTGGGGACTATCTCTCCCATACCCAACCCTTGCAAATCACTCCACACTCAATTTTTGCCAAGAAGAAAGCTAAAAAAGAAGCCAATTGAGGATACTTATGTAAGAATCCTCATTTGATGGTGCTAGACTCTCTAAATGATTAGCTTCCTCCTTTCTTTCAATTCCTCCTCCCACCCCCACCCAAAGCATATATGAAGCATGTGTGAATATTTTCCTCTTCCTGGCTTTAATCGTCTTACCTCAGCATCTTATTGCGGCCGTAGCTTCCAAAGGTCCCCACCCACCAAAGGCATTGCTTTTCATTTTCTTGCTTTTAATGTACATCCAAATATCAGGAGGTTTCTGATCCTTCTCATTTGGGTTGGTGGTTTCACTTGTAGTTTGTTTTGTTTTTCTATATGAAAGAGATTTAGGTTGGCCTGGTCATGAATGACATGCCAATGACTCCAATTTGAAAACCAGCTTTTTATTTTGGTGGCAGTTGGATCTGGGATTTCAGAGACACTTTGTTTGGAGTCAGACTGCTTTCACCGTTCACTTTTCATTAAATATAAATTGGAAGTAATAAACACCTCCTGATTTAGCCTGGTATTTTTTTTCCTCTTCAGTAAACATTGACAGGCAGAGAAGGGAGGAAGGCACCACTCAGAATGCATTGGCAATGCAAGAGGCAAAAGGAACAATCTAGCTTTTACTGGACCTGACCAAGATGGACACATCCAGGTGGGCTCTGAATTTCCTAGCTGAACACTTTGGAATCAACTCTACCCCATACTATTATTATTTCATTATATCTTTTAGCTAGATGGCTGAATCACAGTATCTTCATATGAAGAACTCGTTAATTAATAAACCTGCACATTGCGGTCCTTGTCTTTGTCTTTAAGATTGTACCCCTTTCTCTAGAGATAAGGGAAACGAGAGCTAAGAGAGGAAGCAGCTTGGCCAACGTTTTAATAGGGCAGTAAGGCCGCAAGGGAGATTAAAAGTCTGGAGTTCCTGGGCCCTTGATTTGGGGCTCAGACCACTAGAACAGGCTGCTCTCTGTGCTGTCTTTCAATCCAATTATAACACAGAGAGAGGAACAATGTAAAACACAAAAATTAAAAAAAAAAAAACTTAAAAAGACATTCCAGAGCGTGAATTAATGGACCATTATAAAGTGTGTGGGACTAAGGAAGCAATCTAATTGGCTGTTGAGAATTCCAGCCTGGGTGATTCTGAGAGAGCCATCACTCTGGTGCTGCCTTATTAGTCAAAGGGGCCTCCCACAGAGCCATCCACCCAAGGAAAGGGGGGGAAATCTTGGTGATTTTTTTCCTTCTGCTGTTCCCCACCCCCCTAATTAATTTTAATCCATTTATGTGTAATTTTGAAAGTGCTGGGGGCAGTGGGATTCTGAAGCTTTTAGTGCCTTTGTCCCAACCACGAGATCAGGCAGCAGCCTAAGTGGCCATGCCTACCACATGGAGCTTTGAAAAACCGCAGACTAGAGAAGCCAGAAGTGGGGAAGGTTGGAGAGAGGAGAAGGGGGAAGTTGGTGGGGCGGGGAGGAACAGAGGGAAATGATCTTGAGGCTAGCTGTACAGCCCAGCTGTAGCATCAAACATGAAGCAGTGCTACACGAATGACTGAGATGTTCTCAGCGCCATATTTTGCAACTGATGAAATCAAAATCGTTTAAAAAAGACTGGAGGTTATGGAATTTGAATTTATTTATCATTATAATCATGAAATTAATTTTCCTAAGGTTGCTTTGACTTGTATCCTTTTCTACAATCAGCAAATTTTAGACCTGGTGAACTCCAAGTCATGGGATCATGGATGTAAAGTCCTGAGAGGTCACTGGGCCCAACTCCTCTCATTCTATAGATGAAGAAACTGAAAATGTGACTTTCCCAGAGTCACACACACCTAATGAGCATCTGGGACACTATCTGAACTTGGGTCTTCCTGAGTCCATGTCCAGTGCTCCATTTAGAACACCCCCTCTACTCAAATCTTTTCATTTTAGAGAAGAGAAATCTTATACCTTGAGAGGCTGAGACTTGTCCAATGTCCCACAGCCATTTGGCAACAAAGCTAGGGTTGATCTGGTATTCTTTCCCTACTTGGTCACACTGCCTTTCCTGCTGTCCTAACAGATGCTCTGTCCAAAGTTCAGAGAAGAAAGATTCTACACCTGATTTTTCAATACACTTTCTTATACTCACTTCAAATTACTTTTTAATTCAAATCCAAAAAAGACAAAAGATAGATACAAGAAAATAAAATACATCAGAGTTCCTTCCCCATGAACCTGGCCTGGGGTGGGGGGAAGCGGAATTAAGGATGACACTTTAGCTTATATAAGATGGTGAGCTACATTGAGAGACAAATAAGAGGTTAAACAGTGAGTTTTATGAGTGGCCTGGCAGAACAACTAGGAAAGGCCATGACTAAGTGTTGGGTCTATGTTCTGTTTACCTACAAAGCCTATATGACATTTCCCCCTACTCAGAGCCAGAACCATTAACTAGAGCAGGATGACCAGGGCTTTATTCCAGGCTGTATAAATAAGAGGGAAGAGAGTGAAAACACTTTCGGTCTTTAAGTAGCAGAAACAACTAAGCTTAGCACCTACTTAGCAAGAGTAATTAGCTAACATAGGAAGCTACCAGATGGTCACTCCCACTCAATCCCAACAGCAACTCACACTAGGTGAGCTCTTCCCTGACGTCATCCTACCCTGCTCCCCCCTCCCAATAACAACCTCCCCCACCCTACAGCAGCCCCCTTCTGTTCCACAGTCTCTAACATGCGTCACTCCAACACCATTTAGGGTGTGCTTAGTGTCACTTGCCCTGGGCTCAAAACATGCTAGTGACAGCTCTGATCCCGGTGATGCCTCAGAAAGACAACGGATGGAGCTTCATTGAATTGCCACAAGGCACTGTGCACAGTAGGCCCTTAATGAATATTTGCTGGATGGATGATTTGTAGGTTGCTGGACGTGGAAAGGACCTCAGAGATCATCTAAGCCAGACATTCTTAACCTGGAGTCTCTAACATCTTTGGTTTTTTAAAAAAATATTTTGACCACTGGTTTCCTTTGTAAACCTATGTATTTTTTTAATTTGTGCATATAAATCATTATTCAGAGAGGGGGTCCATGGACTACCAGACTTCCAAGGACACAAGGATAACACAAAAACAAGGTTATGAACCCCTGATCTAGTCCAGTCCCCTCAACAGAGGTTTAGAGAGAGGAAATGAGTGTGGCCTTTATTGAATCATACGCACAGCACCGTTGCACTCCCAAGACATGCCACCAAAGATCTAAGCCTTGGACACAAATAAGCTGCATCTGAGGCTGTCTAGCTGCCTGCCTGGTACCCTCTCCTGTCTCCAACACACACTCACCAGCTGCAGATTGTGTCATCCTGTAGCTGTTATTTCAGTCAGATTTTTCCCTTTTGGAAAATGCAGAAATATGAAGGATGGGTACATAGAATGATTTTTTTCTGAGTATTGCCCACTGGAAATGACTCCATCTTGCTTGCATTTGGGAATCTCTACAGGCAAAACAGCAGAAGAAAGGGGAAAAAGCATAAAAAAACCCTTGAAGCCACCATTACTCTAAGTCCCTTTCATTAAACAAGGAAAACATTTTAAAGACAAATCTTAGCTCAATCGTTCTCAAAGTGTGGTCCACAAACCACAGTCTGCGAGCATTCTCCAGGTGGTCCATGAGCTGGCCCCTTGTAGGACAACACTAATGTTTTTAATGTGTCAATGTCTGTGCATAGGTTTCTGGCACGAATTAATAATATACTCATGACATCCCTCGGTGGCATCTCATCAAAAGCAGCACCGGCTTCCCATTCATTTTGGCAGGATCTTTCGCAGTGAGGTTTTGGTTTTGGGGTTTGGGATTTTTTTTCAATAATAAGTAGGGTGGGTGGAGTAGGTTGTCCATGGTTTCTTTGAGAATTGCTGTCTTGGTGGCCTAACAGAGTTAAGACATTTTCCCGAAGGGCCTACTTACTCCTAGGGAATAACATCTGTACTGTCATAGAAAAAGATAGCGAAGATGAGGTCCCATAAGGACCTTTCAGTCTTGTAGAAAAACAAAAATATGCACAGACAACACAGAACACAAATGAGTGAGTATATATGTGCCAAAGAGGCACAGGAAAGGTTAGGAGAGCAGATGAGTGCCCACTGGACACGTGAATCTTCCTCGACTTACCCGTATGTGAATGAATAATGCAGAGAGGAAATGTAATTATTTCCAAATAAAAAAGGACTTTAGCTCTCCCAGCCCTTGCTTGAATCAGTCAACTCCACCAACAAACCCTCTCTCAGTCCTCTTACATGCTTTTAGTTTTAATTGGATAGAAATACATCTATGTGTGTTTTGATGGAAATTTTTAATTTTGGAAGTGATCGTATACAAAGGCTATGGCTGGTCTCCTGCAAGCCAAACTGTCTGAAGGCAGCCCCGCTTTCATGCAGGTCTCTGCTCTGCTCACAGGGAGGCAACTAGGAACAGCGATCCCCTGTTAGCCTGTTTACTTTGGCACAGGGACCGCACATGTGTACATGAGGAAAGGTTGTATGGTCAAAAGGATGGAGAAAGGAGCAGAAATGGAACTGTAACATTCCATTCCTTTCTGCCAGCTCTGGCTCAAATTCAAAATTCTGAACTTGGACAGGAACCTGGGAATGACAAGGAGTTCTTTGCATTTGCCCATTGTTCTCTGCCAGGCCTGACCCAGGCGGATGGATCCAGTGGTTCAGGCTAGGAATTGGAAGCGAATGGGACACCTGTAGACTGAATGACCTTTAACACAAGGAAGCTGACTCAACAGTAGCACGGGAAGGGTGTTCAGCAGAGGCACTACGTTGCTATGATGGTGGTACCTGCATTTGCCAAGATGATATGCTGGCTCAAAAATGCTGTTTACTCATCCAGCAAGGGAGAGAACATTTGTAAGAGCCCTTAGCGCGGTGCCTGACACACAGTAGGCACTCATGTAAATGCTTATTCCCTTTGTCCCAGTAGGAATGCCGGCAAGCCTGAGGAGTGCAGACCACTCACACCCTTGACTTTTACACCTTACAGTTGGAGCCTTGGTTCTTTAGAGCAGACGGACGATTTCCTTGTCTTTGTAAGGGAGAATTCTACTTGTCAGCAGGGATCTTCCATTCTTACCAGGCTGGTACTAAATATTGCTCCTTCGTTGTTATTGTTGGGTCCTTTCAGTCACGTCCAACTTTCCATGACCCCATTTGGAGTTTTCTTGGCAAAGATACTGGAGTGGTTTGTCATTTCCTTCTCCAGCTCATTTTACAAATGAGGAAACTGAGGCAAACAGGGTTAAGTGACTTGCCCAGGGTCACACAGCTAGTAAGTGTCCGAGGCCACATTTGAACTCAGGTACTTCTGACTCTAGGCCTGGCACTCTATCCACTGTACCATCTACCTAGCACACAAGACCAGACCCTGAAGTCCTTTCTGAAGCTGAACTGCCAAGCATTCAAGCTCTACTGGAGAGAATGAGCTGGTGAAATCTTAATGGAATATGAGATCTTCCCCGCCTATTAATAGGCCTCAGGTGGAGCCCATTAAGGGAAGCTGGCTTAGGAAGCTTCCTTGTAGGAAGGCTTTCATACCTTTTGCTAATTTCTAATTAGTCTCTGAGCCATGGAGGGTTGTGATGTCTTCTGGCTCTGAAAAGGGTATATATACTCTGAGCTACTCTTTTGTTTTGGGGATTAGCTTATGAGAAGGATCTTGTGATTCTCTGGTCGAGATTCTGAGCGGCCTTATATTCAGAGCTCCCTGACTGCTCAGATGTAAAGGCTCTCTCTGTCCAAGGATGTATATACACTGTATAGTTGATTCAAGCAGCCAGAGCCTGGTCTCTTGGTCTTTATTTCTCTGCTTGTATTTTCTCAGTTAAGTTCAGGGTGTTGACTTTTCCCCTGAACTAGTGAATATAATTTTAAAAGCTTCTTGACCCCTTAAACAGTTGACTTTCCTAGTAAAGCAGATCTAAGAACCTGTGCTAGCAGCCATCCTGGGTGTGCCAGTGTGATTGCCACTACTGCTGGCCACCTTGTTCAAATGCCAAACATATGTTTGCCTAAAAGACTATTTTATGGAAAACTCACACAAGTTAAGCACCCACGTGGAGGTCAGAAGGACACTCTCAAGGTCTCTCTGAATAACTTTGGAATCAATTGTGAGGCACTGGCATGGGATGGCCACAAATGGCATGCCTGTATCCAAGAAGGCACTGTGCTTTATAAGCAACACAGAATTGTAATAGCTTAAAAGAAATGTGAGATGTGCACATTGAGAGACATCTTCACTCCAAATGTTCATATGGCCCATTTGTGCCTGACCAGTCACAGAACCTTCCAAACTCACATTGGTCTGATCAGCTGCAATTGGACATACTGTACCTTGACCCCATCACTACGTAGTGATGTCATTTTGATCCTCTTCAAGAATGAAGGACAATGGGGCGACTAGGTGGCACGATGAATAGAGTACCGGCCCTGGAGTCAGAAGACCTGAGTTCAAATCCAGCCTCAGACACTTAACACAAAAACTAGCCGTGTGACCTTGGGCAAGTCACTTAACCCCAATTGTCCTGCCTTTCCCCCTGGGGAAAAAAAAAACAATGAAGAACAACCAAGCACTGTTCAGAACTGACAAGTCAATGAATCATTATTAACGCGGCCTATGCTTCCTGACTGGAGAGCGGAAGAGAAAAGGACAAGTATTTACATAGAGCATCTGCTGTGTGCTGGGTACTCTGCTGAAGTTTACAAATATTTCCTCATTTAATCCTCACAACAGCCGTGACAGACAACTGCTGCTATCATCCATATCTTATAGAACTGAGACAAAAAGAGATTAAATGACTTGGCCAAGGTCACACAGTTAGTGTCAGGGACTGGCTTTCTGACTCAACACTTAGTGCTTTATCCACTGTACCCACGAGCTAGCTGCCTCTAGGGATTATTTGGGATCCTTTGAGACGAATTTAAAAAAGGAAGTTCCAAACTTATTTCAGCCTATAGCAAATCAAATGAAGAGGTATTTCCAGTCAGGAGGAATGCTGCTGGCCTCTCAGAACTGAAGGTAAATGAAAGGGGAGTAGACTCTTTCCTTGATGGAGTTAACCAGGATCTGACGCCCAGAGTGGCAAAGCAAACAATTTTACAGTGACATCATAAGGTCAATTAACGTCAACACAAACAAATGAAATCCTCCCTTCTGTGCGCCTAAACTCCCCGTTAGAACTTCATTTACCACATAAACGGGTTGTAGGATGGGAAGCCCCACCAAGATTTTGTTAATGGTTTGGCATGAAGTGGACCCATAGTGACTCTCCAACTTTTTAATCATTTGGGCCTCCTCCCAAGAAGGAGGGTTCTCAAGTGCTCCTTCCCTTCAGAGGGTTCTGATTCACTTTTGAAGATTTTACAGATCTTTTGGTTAGAGATCTCACCACGGATGACTGAAAAACAGCTTGTGAAAAATTGGTGGCGTGAGCAGATAACTCGTACTCTTAGCTCAAATCAGAAGAGGGAAAAGGGATAGACATTCTGAGTGTCCTGAAACTTTCTGAGATTTGCTGGATATTATTGGCATTCTAAAGCAAGAGAAAGAGCCGGCACATGTAGAGAAGGGGTAAAGAAGCCGCAGAACAGAGATATAATTTCCCCCAAAATAATTCTCTACAAGCTGTGTCAACTTTCTTCAGTTAAATAAATACACAAGCTGACATAGATTGAAGTTTGTATCTGAAATATTTGCCATTACTATGGACTGTGATCTCAAGGTCCTTGTACCTATGGAGGTCCCTCTTTCACTCCCTGGGAAAGATTTCTTGCCTTTACCAGGCGTTCTCTGATTTAATTTCACTAATAGTCCATGTGGAAATAGAGCAAGATTCAAGTCTATCACTGACTAGCTATGTGGTCTTCATCAAAACTTCTGTGGTCCTCAGTTTTCTCATCTGTAAAACCAATAGGGTTAGACTAAATGATCTCTAGGGTACTTCATGACTCCAAGAGTCTCTAATCCTATGGTTTTGTTATTTGTAGGCCATTAGTGCAAAAGTAAAAGGTCCTAAACCTTAACCCTGAGGGTCATGATGTAGAGGGCCCCAAAAGTCTTAGTGTATTTTTAAGCTTTAAAAACTTAAATTGCCTCCCAAAGATCTAAGTGCATTTTTAGGCTTTAATAGCTCAAAAATGCACTAAGATTTTTGGGATACACTGTATAGACCATTAGAGTATAGTAGAGAAAATACTAGCACAAAAGTTGGGACATAAAGGATTTAGTCTTAATTCTGTCACTTAATACCTGCAAAACCACAAACAAATAACACCCTCTGGGACTTAATTTCTTATAAAGGAAGACCAACAATATTTGCCCTTCCTACCTGACAAAGTTGTTTGTTGTGATAGGACAGGATGATGTATTTAAAAACCAAGTGGAAACCCTAAAGTGCTTCCCAAGTGCCATTGCACTGCATAAAGGTCACCACTGCATAATCACAGCACCCTGTGTGGGCTGGGTCTTTTCAGCCTAAAAATTAGTTTATGACCTTTCATCTTGTAATTGTTGCATAGTATAATTCTGTTCATCACACCTAGAACTCTCAGAGCATGTGCATTGTTAGGATTCAGATCTTGCACTAAAGACAGTTTAGCAATAAATGGTAAGTAACACTGGCACAAATTCACACACACATTTTTTTTTTCACATAATGGTCGCAGGCCACTTTTTGCAAAATTGTCGTAAAATCTGCAATGATTATGCAGTGAAATACAGTATAAGGAGATGAGAGGGATAGAAAATGTCCCAGTAGTACTGAAGCAAATTAACTACAACTTTATGTAAGCTGTAGGGCAGAAATCTATGGTCATTTTTTTCTTATTTGCTGCCAAAGTTTTACTTCTTAGAATCATTTCTACAACTCGAATGCTGTCTGTCTCTCTCTATGGCTGTGTAAGCTGTGTGTCTCTACTCCGTGCCTCAAAGAACTCAACTTTTGGAACCTGGAAAGCTAGATGTGGCGTCTCCTACCTAGTGAGTAGCTCTGCCACAAGATTCCAGGGCTGATAGTGGAGAGAAAATCCCCTCCCCCACCATGTTGTCCTCAGATAAATGGGAGGGGGAAAAGGGAGGGGGAGTGCCACACTACGCATAGCTATATTTATTCTGTATTTATATATTCTCAGCCTCAACTGATTTGCCATCACCAGAGCCTGGTAAACTTAATTTTTAAGGGGTACCCTAGAGCATGGCTAACACCCCTTCTGATTCAATCAAATAGCTTTTTCACACTTTGCAAAGGGATGACAGACCTTTCACTTCATTAGCATAGTAATGCCTCAATGACTCCTTTCTCTTCCCCTCCCTTTCTGTGATTTTATCTAGGGTAGAAGGGAAAGGAACCAAATCCTCCCTTCAATTCAAAAAATAAAAAAATAAGTAAAAGTCATGGAATGTGAGACAGACTTGGAAAACAAAATAGAGTCAATATGTTCCTGAGTTTTGTTGCTGTATGATCTGTTCATTCATTTGGCTTTATTAAATATTCTTGGTTAAGATTGAATTCTTTAATTGGTTAATTTGATTTTTGTGTCTGTTGAGAGCTATCTCTTTAAAATGCAGGGATCACTATTACACTTTCCTGACATAATATCTGCAATTAGAGCAAAGAGAAACAATTTGGTTTGTGACAAAGAAAAAACAGGCAAAATCACGTCATCAGCTATAAACCTCATTTAGAAAGCCGGGTCCCCGTGACAATGCTTTGACAGTTGTGGGGAGGTTCAATTCTTGACGTCATGGATAACTTTCTAACGTGGAGTCAGACAATCAATATATAGGAGAAACATACATCAGAACCCTAGTAAGCACATCTCAGAGTTGCTCGGTCGTGGTCCTTTACTCTCAAAGAGGACCAGAGTGACCTAACTGCATTAGAGCCAAGTTAAAATGCCTCAGACTGTGACTGTGATCAGACCAATGCAAGTTCAGAATGTTCTACCACAGGCGGGCACAGATCGTTCATGTGAACATTTGGGGGGGGGGGATTCTCTAAATTTGCGCATTACATGTTTCTTTTGAGCTATGTCAATTCTGCTTGGCACATAGGGCACAATGCCTTCTCTAATGAGGGCATGCCATGCTGGGTGGTCCTGTGCCAGTGTCTCCCATGTCACACAATCTCAGAGTGGACTGTGGAAAGACAGGCAAACCAATGCATTATGGAGGGAACTGTGAATTGACAAAACCATTCTGGAAAGCAATATGGAATTATACTAAGGAAATACCTTCTGTAGTCACCTTAAGAGAAAATCCAGTTTCTTTTTTTCAGAACTTGGACCAAAAAGAGAATTGGTCACATTAAGCATCTATGCCATTTGACTTAGTGATACCATGGTCTTGAAGGAAAAACCAAGGAGGACAAAGATAGAAAGAAAAAAAAAGATCTACTATGAATATGTACCAAAATATTTCTAGAAGAACATTCCATAGTAGCAAAGAAGTGGAAAATAAAGTAGCTGCCAATCGACTGGGCAATGGCCAAACAAAATTGTAATACATGACTTTGATAGAATATGACTCTCATAAGAAATGACAACTTTGAAGAACATAGGAGGACTCTTATACACTGGGGACCCTTCCAGCTCCACACATGTATAGGCACACCTCACTTTATTGTGCTTTGCTTTTTTGAGCTCCGCAGATAATCACATTTTTGCCAGATTAGAGATCTGTGGCAACCCTTCCTTGAGGAAGTCTGTCAGCACCATTTTCCCAACACCACACGCTCGCATCATGTCTTTGTGTCACATTTTGGTAATTCTTGCAATATTTCTAACTTTGTCATTATTCTTATATCTGTTCTGGTGATCTGTGATCCGTGATCTTTGATGTTACTATTGTGATGCCTTTGCATCACTATGAACCACACCCATATAAGACAGTGAACTTAATAAATGTTATGTGCTCTGACTATTCCTCCATCTCTCTCCCTCTCCTCGGGCTTCTCTATTCCCTGAGACACAACAGTGTTGGAATTGGGACAACTAATAACCCTACAATGGCCTCTAAGTGTTCAAATGAAAGAAAGAGTCAATGGATGGGGCAAACTTCATGGTTGTCTTACTTTAAGACATTGCCACAGCCACCCTCCAACCTTTAGCAACCACCACCTTGATCAGTCAGCAGCTGTCAACACTGAAGCAAGATGCTTCGCCAACAACAACAAAAAATTTGTGACTCACTGAAGGTTCAGACATTAGTTAGCATTTTTCAGCAATAAAGTATTGTCCTAATTTAGGTATGTGCATTTTTCACATAACACCATTGCACACTTAATAGACTACAGTATAGTACAAACATAACTTTTATATGCACTAGAAAACCCCCAAAATCATGTGACTTGCTTTATTGCAATGTTCACTTTTATTGCAGTGGTCTGGAACTGAACCCCAAATATCTCCTAGGTATACCTATTATAACCAAAGATCCTATGATGTGGAGTAAGCAAAACCAGAAATGCAATATGAATAATAAATAATAAATACAAAGATGCAATTGAAAAATAACAGCCACTGAACATTGAAATGAAATAGTACATAATGATCAGGCTTCATCCCAAGGGAGAAAGAGGAGAAAGTACCTCCTGCCCATCTGTGCAGGGATGGGGTGGGGCTATGGATATGAGACATTGCACCTACTGGTGGATTTACTTAATGTGTTGTATTGTTTTACTGATACGCCTTTTTTTTCTCTTTGATAAAACGAATGGCTCTCCAAGTGGAAGACAGAGAAAGATAGATCCCTTCCCTTCCACATACTGATTTGCCCCGTTGTAGTTTTGATATACCGAAGGTTGGCATAAGATATTAAAGGGGAATTTGGGGGGAGTTTTACAGAAGCCACAGATGACATGTGAAGCGCAGCAGATGACATAGAAAAAGTTTAAAATCTCAGAAATGCATAAATGTATTTATATATGTATAAAAGCATATAGTATTGTATAACAACAACATATTTTATCGTATGGTGCTATAATAATTCAGACTTCTTCTCTGATAGGGAGAGTCAAAAAATTTAGTGCAGATTTTCCAGATCAAGGGGACACCGTGCCTCTAAGCCCCGTGATGTGGAAGGGATAAGTGTATTAGGAAATGAAGGTGATATTATATATATATATGCATATGTATATACACATAATACATGCATGCTTACATACATACATGCTTATATATATGCATATATATGTTTATATTACATATAAATGTAATATCATTAAAATATTTTAAAACACATGCAAGACCATTTCTGAACCCTGAACAACAGTAATTTTTGTGTTTCCCTGATACGTAAGATAAAAAACGTCTTGAAACATATTGGAGGAGATAGAGTGGAGGGGCAAGGAGAGAGGAGCAAGGAAGAGTTGGCAGCTGTTGGTTGGGTTGTAGTGGCCCTGACATCTGTGCCAGAACCCCACAGAACTAGAACGACAGCCAGGCTAGCTGCCTTAGTCATACCGCCCTCACTATGGCTGTCTATGCCTACTTGCAGCTAGTCCAGCTGTTTAGTCTGAGAGACCACACTCTCTGCTTTAAGGTTTGCAATGCATGTTACAAACATTCCATTTTATCCACAAAAGCCCTGGGAAGTAGTTGCTACTATTATCCCAATTTACAGATGGGGAAACTGAGGCAGACAGAAGTGAAATGATTTGCCCAGAGTCACAAACCTGGTAAGTGTCTGGAGCTGGCCTTGATTTCAGGTCTTTCTGACTCTGGAGCCAGTGCTCTATCCACTGCACTGCCTAGCTGCTTTAAAAGGTAAGCTTCTTAATTAAAAATGTCAAAGTTAGTCAATCCTTCAGAGACACATCTTAAAATACCCATCTTCTCTGCATTCACCTCAGAAGAAAATTCAGTTTCTTATTTTCAGAACTCTAGACAACAACTCATAATCTGTTCACATTAACTTGATAAGCAAAAGAAACAATGGTTAGCTCACCATAAAACCTAACCATACAGATTTCTAAGATTGGAGATAACTGAGCATAAAACAACTTATTTCTTAAAAATCCTAACGAACGAGGAAAGTGCCAGTAAATGGAGTAAATGAGAAGGACCTGCTTCCTTGCAATGATCCCATAGTTGCTCTAAACCTAATTTTGCAATAGCATGGAAAGAATAAGGACCTCTTAAGCTGGTTGTCCTCTACTCTGAGACAGGATAATCTTAGAGAAACATTTTACGGTGCATCTTTTGAAGAAAAGTACATTAGTCGTTACTGAAAAAACATTTGGTTGACCTTGAAAATAAAAGCATTCATGAGGAGTATGAGCAGAAGTTTTCATTATTCCTTAAGCCCTCCCTTCAGAGAGACAAAAAATTGCACCCTCCATTGCAGCACCACAATACGAAGTTTCCAGGCAACTGATCTTTTATGGTAGGTCACCATGGAGACTGATGTAAACAAAATCATAAATCCCATTACTTAGCTAAATACTAGAACTGGGCTATAAAAGAGGCAAAAGAGCTGCTTTTTTATTTAAAAGAGATAATATAAAACCTGAGTGGCGAGATTTTAGTCAGAATACATTGTCAGGAATGATATTGTACTTAGCATCGTTCTTTTTCTTTACAATGGGCAACCTCTCTTGATTTTTTTCCATCTACCCTTGCTCCCCCCAGCAAAACAATGGCAGGGAGGAAGGATCATTCATAATATAAGAATGATGTTGTCAGCCCAGTCACAGCAAGTAAAGGACCAATTATGGTTCATCCCCAGTCAACTTCCAAAGATACCTCTCTACCTGTCTGAGGTTGGAATCAACCAGTCAGTCAACCAACATCTATTCACCAAGAATTGTGCACAGAGCACTGTGGTAACCTAAACCTTCTATGGAAAGGAGAATGGCACAAATTCTTTACTAAGAATTACTTCATGAGACCCTTCATGAAATAGAAAAAAAAAAAACTAGAAGCATCTATAGTCAGCCTTGAATTTGCCAGTGTCCACAGTCATCTTCTCTCAGGACAGACAACTACCCATGCTGAGTTGTCTTTCTCAAAGAAGTTCAGGTGAGCTAAAAAAACAAATCCACATCAGGGAAATTGATAACTATTTGAGAAGCAACTAAAGGCTTCATATTCAATAACTTCATCTATTTATTGGTTGTTGCCATTTAGGAAAGTTGAATTGTACCTAGGCTCTGAAATAAGACACCATGAAATGTTAGTCAATTGTCACGCTGATATTCCTAGAAACAGATCTGGCATAATATCTCACCAAGGCTCATTGAGAAACTTCTTTCTGTATCAATGGGTCAAGTTCCCTGAAACTCCCTTTCCTTATTTCTAATGAGTCTTTGGTCTCTCAGTTTCCAGTGTAGACACTCCTATGCCCCAAGAGCAACTGTCTCTGAATTTTATCATCACTAGATTTGACCACTACTTAACTGTCTGACTCTGAACTAGTTTGTTGTTTTTAGATGTACCCCAAAAAGGACGCTGATTATTTCTGCCAATCATGAGATGCTACTTATATGTGGTCACATGTTTTTATCCAATATCAAAGTACATTATTCCTCTCAAACTAGGTACTTACCGAGACCTAGTTTATGTTTTTGATTGATTGATTCATTTATTGAGCTCTCTGGGTCTTCTCATATTAATTGGGAAGGGAAAGGAACCCCACCCAAACAAATGCAATGGAAATATCTTGTTTTCAGGTAAGCTTAAAGACTACTACTGGGTCTACTGAGTCAATGTTTTATCATCAACAATAGAAAAGCAGAATCACATATTCACAATTCTCAATTATTTGACTTTGAAAATGTGGTCTGGTAGAGAAAATCAATTGTTTTTACATATGCACTTATTCACTTCTTATACCTTCATCAAGGAAAGTCTTTAAATATTCATAGATATTTTTATAAAGAATTTATAAAAATGAAAAAGTAGGCATATTGATCAGTAGTTGCTGCTATCTTCTCCGTTGCCTTTTCTTTGGGACAGCAGCACCTACCACTCATGGTGGTAATTCCTCCATGGAGGAAGATCTCAGATCTTCCCCAATTTGAGCTACATTGAAAATCAGTCCCCAAACGTCTTTAAAATAATGCTGCCTCCAGCTTGTATTCTTTCTGGAAACGGTTAGACCTTGACACTTCCCAACTTCTCTTAAGTGTTTTTGCCCTGTCTTCATAGAGCCCTTTAGGCACCCGAGTGGTAGAGTCCAAATGTCGTGACTTCCCTTCATTAGAATCATTGGATCCACGACTAGAAGGGACTCCATGGAGACGAAGGCAGTTCAACATCTCACTTTGCAGACAGACGCAGAAGTGCAATGGAGTGAAGTGACTTGCTCAGACTACTGCAAGTCACAGAGTGAGTGACGGAATCAGGATTTGAACCCGGTCACTCTGCCCTCGGTGGATTCAGAGACCCAGTGCTCTTCCCGCTTTGCCATTCTTCTTCTTTATGACTTCCATTGCACAGTAATTAAGCTACATTAAACGAGTCAAAACTAAACTGTTTGGTTGATGAATAAACAAATGACTGAATGAATGAAAAAATACTTATTAAGCATGCATCGCATAGAAAACATTGTGCTAAGTGTTGGGAATACAAATAGAAAAGTAGGACAGTTGTTGGCCCCAAGGAGTGCACCTTGTGGTGGAGGAGACAACATACAAAGAAGGTTTCAAGTGTGAGTCAAGTGGGAAAGTCCCATATTCTTTAGGGCTCGGTGACAAAGCTGATAGCAGCCTCTTCTTTAACGTCATTTCTGCTGACAAAAACCACATGAGTTTCTGACATTGAGCCATGTGACAGTGTCAAGGACTTGGGTAGCAACATGTTCTTTTCTGGGTATTGAGTAGCTGTGGCTACAGTAACTGCAGAAGTTTCTAGAACCCATTTCTGGAGAAAGTGATAGCAGCTTTGGGAGTTGAGTTGGAAGCAAGATTGATGTTTGGGGTGGGGGGAGGGTGCTTCCATCTCTGGACCACTTGGTCTTACCTGTTTACCAGTGGAAGTTTATTAGCAAGTGATATTGTTGGCATCAAGGAAGGTGGACCGCTTCTCCATATTAAATACTTCCCTCAATAATAGCTACAGGGCTCAGGGTTGAAGTAGAGCTACTCGTCTGGAAGGCAATGCAGGTAAGCCAGTACAATCCAAGCATTTCCATTAAACCATAGAATATAAATCTTCCAAAGTATTCAAGGGGTTTTTAAACTTCCAGTGGGCCTGGAATCGTTGCCTTGATTGAAGGAATGATGAACTCTGATAAATATATTGGTATACTGAGAAGCAGAATTGTTACAGAATTACTGGAATTTATAAAAGAAGATAAAATAATACATTAGATCCTTACACCATGCCACATATCATAAAAGGCTAAGAAATGTACCCAAGAGACGGCCTGAGAATTCACCTGATTTAAATCCCATTCAATAGAAAAATGGGTTATATGAGCTATTAGCAGGCTACACTTGGAAAAAAGTGTATTGTTAGAAAATATCCAATGTGACAAAAATTCATTTTGTGATTAAAAAATACATGTCAAAATCTTGTGAACTCAGTGTCAAATCGTATAAAACAAGTGATTGCAGCAAAGAGAATTTATTGCCTATTCAAAGGTTTTTTTTTAATGTAAAACCTTGTAAGGTTTATTATACCAACAAATTTAATCATATTATTTTGTCCCAAGTAATTCATATACCATTGTACTTGCCATTGCTGTTGTCCATCGTTTGTTTTCAAAGAGGATCGATGACATTAAAGATCGATGTCTTGACTTTCGAGTGAATTGGATTTAAGCGAGGCAGAGTTGCACACAATCTGAATCAGCCTCACTCTCTTCCAGAGTCATTGAAGTTGAGTGGCAAGACAAATTCAAGACAACAGCAATTGCCCTGGGATGTAATGGATAACCCTGGCATCTTTGATGTCTGACCAAACTCTAAGTGCTTCACAGCACCTGCTTCAGCCCCACCTTCACAGCCATTGGAACAAACTGCTCTTTCTGCCAGGAGATTCTTCACATGCTTGAGATAGACAATCTCCATAACTCACCAGTGGGTTTGAGGTCTATCAGTTACCCTCAACCTGGGTTAGCATGTCTGGTAAGACAGTTTTCCCAGGGTGTGGCCACCATGCATGCTCCAGCTTCTTGGAGTCACAGGTGAGAGTTGGGTGACAGGGGGACAGCAGAGGTGAATGAGAAACCCTAAAAAGAGCTCAGCAAGCCTTTACACCAAGGTGCTATTAATCCCTGGGGAGAGGGAGGGGAGATGTTCACCATTATAGTAGCTCTTACCTCAAACTTTCTGTAGACGCATTTCCCACTATACTAATTCTCCTCTTGATATTTTATGGTCCCCTCTTCCCTTCAAAGCATATCTGTTCTGTGTTTGATATTTTAGTGCTCTAATTGGGGACCGATTGATTAATCTGATAATTTTAACAAAACTGTTAATGATTGGTAATTGCTTTATTACTATTCTCTTTCATGAACAAGCACATGCATGCATACACTTTCCAAAGAATATAAAAGCCTTCAATGCCTTAACCTAGAAGAGTAAGTGATGCGGGAATTTCAAGTACATAGTGACAGGAATAGTAAGAGAAATAGTTTTGGTCACTGGAACATTTTGACATCTTCAAATAACACCACATCTTTAGCTTTCTACTATTTCTATAAGTAAAATTGGCTCCGCCCAAATCACACAGGGACATGAGTACATGGGCACATTTGCACTTACATTGTTCAGGGCATGAGAAAGAAGGCTTTTTCCTTATGGGTCCTCTGAATCCAGAGGCTGAGCTGAGTTCAGATAAAACTCCTTGGGCCTACAGGTTCATAACAGTCGTGCAAACACTGAAGAAACATGTTCTCAGGGCCTTCTGTGTGTGTGTGTGTGTGTGTGAAGCTCAATGTTAGATTAGGGAAGGGGAGAGGAAATGGAAAGATGAATAAGACAGTGCCTATCCTTAATGAGTTTAGCATGTTTTGATGTCTTGCTGTACCATGCTTAACTAAGAAGTACTTTTTATTTAAGAAAATTTAGCATCAAAATAAGGCACATATTTTAATATCCTCATCACATAACATTTTGATATATTAATAAGAGTGAAGAAATCAAAGCTTTTATAAAAAAGAGATTGGGAAAAATACTAAATCATTTTCATTTATTGAACCATGTGCAAGCTAGTGTTCTATGCACTGAAGGAAATTTATATATATATATATATACATATGTGCAGTCCCTTCCTTCAAGGAGTCTACAGACTAGACAGGAGTTTATAATCTATAAGACACTTTCCCCCTAATCCAAACTCACACCAACCTAGTCACTTATCCCTGCTTCCTCCTTAAATAGGTTCCTAACTAAAAAACTTGTGAAATCTGAACCAACATAAACCCAGAGTATGTCAATCCAATCTTCATTCCTATAAGCAATACCTAAGAATGTCTTCAGACTAAGTGGCAGACTGAAGAGTCAAGCTTCCAATGACCTGCCCTCATAGGGACATTTCTTTACTTCTCCTTGTGAAAACAAAAGAAAATTGCTGATTACAAACTCAAAAGTTTTTAAAAGAAATAGTCCAACAAATCCAATCCCTTAACTGGGGCCTTTTTAGAATGAGCTTTCACACTCATGGTCAAAATCCATCCAGAATACTCCATTTTCCCATTTTAGGAGAGGCAGCATGGTATAATGGACAGAGATCTTGGAAATAGGAAGACCTGTGTTCAGGTCCTGTCTGTGATGCATATTTGCTTTATGACCTTGGGTAATTCACTGAGAAGTGCCCCCTGAGCAATTCTCTAAGAGAAGATGAGAACCTGAATGGATAAAGGGAGTTTCACCACACCAGAGTGTCCTATACTAATGAAAGTACAAGTTCAATCTCAGTCCTTAGGAGGAGAAAAAGGTGTATGTGTGTTAGGGGAGGGGGGCTTACTGAACATTCTGCACAAATTAGTTAGGAGGGAGAAGTAGAAAGGGGAAAGCCCACTACTTCCTTTGGTAGATTATGACACCATATAATCAACCTCCTGTGAGGGCACTTTCCTTTGCTCAATTTCATCCATTACATGTAGTTATATCCTTTAGAGACCACCTTAAATAATGTCTCTCTGTCCCTAGTGCTTGCAACCTCCAAGTCATTAAAGAGTGTTTTCATATTCCCTCCAGTCTGACCAACTTTGGTTACTGTTAAATCAACCTAAACATGTTTGTTTCTTTTAATCACAACTTGTGATGTTGGGGTAGGAGAGGAGAGGAGGGGAGGAGGGAGCAGAGAGGGAAAAGATGATATTTCATTATGCTGTCAGCTAAAATGCAGTATAGTCAAAAGTGCCTGAAATTTCTCTCTACTGTAATTGAAAGAGACTCTGAAATGCATGGTCCACCCTGACGTATTTCCTAATTGCCATTCTTGAGTTTCCAGGTTTAGCTAGAGGGTTCAGGTCTAGAGGCGAATGAAGCCAAACCACAGTTAGTCTGGGCAACTGTAGTGAGTCTTCAAAGTTAAACCAGCTTCTGATCCAAGGAGGTTGTTTTGATCAACTCAGGAAATGTCCCAGAATGCCCTCATTTGGACCAGCTCTTCTGAAACCATGTTCCAGATCCCCAGAAGTCATTTCCAAAGCTACATTCCCTAATAAGACCTATTCATTATGACCTCATGGGCCGCATCTGTCCTGCTTAAACCATAAGGGACTTGGTGTAAAACTTGAATAGGATAAATCAGTAGAAACTCAATTAACTAAAACAGGTTTGTTGTGCTCCAATTTTAGGACCAACACTTTTTAGGAAAAAGAGGCAAATGACAACAAACCAAGTTATTGAAGAGTTAGTCGATAATTTGACTTGTAAGGTATGACATGGAGTCAAACTCCTATTTCTGCCAAGGGAACTAATTACCAGATTGAAGACCCTAAATCACTAAGATTTTGAATAATCTGTGAAAGATTCAATTACATATAATCCTAGTTAAACATCAACATAAATTAGCCAAAATACTCATTCCCTGAGCTTCCTACTTTATCAAATTTTTTTTCAATTTATTTATTTTTAGTTTTCAACATTCATTTCAACAAGATTTTAAGTTACAAATTCTCTCCCCATCTTTCCCTTACCCCCACCTCAAGATCATGAAACTACTGAATACCCCTTCCCCCAATCTGTTCTCTCTTATATCCTCCCCCACCCCCACACCCAACTTTCTAACAGGGCAAGATGGATTTCTATACCCTAGTGCCTGTATATCTTATTTCCCAGTTGCATGTAAAAATTTTTTTTTACATTTGTTTTAAAAACTGTGATTTCCAGATTCTTTCCCTTCTTCCCTTCTCACCCACTCTCACTGGGAGAACACTCAATTCAATATAGGTTGTACATGTGTAGTTACACAAAATGTTTCCATAGTAGTTATATTGTGAAAGACTAACTATATTTCCCTCCATCTTATCCTGACCCTCACTTATTCTATTTTCTACTTTGACCCTGTCTTTTTTCAAAAGTGTTTGCTTCTAACTATCCTCTCCCCCAATCTGCCCTCCCTTCTATCATCCCCACCCCCATTCCTGACCTCCTTACCTTCCTGTAGGGTAAAATACCCGATTAATTGTATGTTATTCCCTCATTAAGCTAAATTCAATGGGAGTAAGGTTGACCCATTCCCTTTCACCTTCCTACTCTTCCCCTCCATTGTAACAGCTTTCTTTTGACTCTTTTTTTTATTTCAAGCAATTGGAGTTATATTCCCTTCTACTATCCTCATACTGAGAAAAGTCTCATGAGTTACAATTATCATTTTTCCATATAGGAATGTAAATAGTTCAACTTTAATAAGCTCCTTATGATTTCTTTTTCCTGTTTATCTTCTCATGCTTCTCTTGCTTCTTATATTTGAAAATCAAATTTTCTGTTCAGCTCTGGTTTTTCATCAAGAATGCTTGAAAGTCCTCTATTTAATTGAATGACCATATTTTCCTCTGAAGCATTATGCTCAGTTTTGCTGGGTGGGTGATTCTTGGTTTTAATCCTAGATCCTTTGACCTCCAGAACATCATATTCCAAGCCCTTTGGTCCTTTAATATAGAAGCTGCTATATTATCCTGATTGTGTTTCCACAATACTCAGATTATTTCTTCCTGATTGCTTGCAGTATTTTCTCCTTGACCTGGGAACCCTAAAATTTGGCTATGATCTTCCTAGGAGTTTTCTTTTTGGGATCTTTTTCAAGAGATGATCAGTGAATTCTTTCAATTTCTATTTTGCCCTCTGGTTCTAGAATATCAGGACAATTTTCCTTGAGAATTTCTTGAAGGATGATGTCTAGGTTCTTTTTTTGATCATGGATTTCAGGTAGTCCAATAATTTTTAAATTATCTCTCCTTGATCTATTTTCCAGGTCAGTGGTTTTTCCAATGACATATTTCACATTGCCTTCTATTTTTAAAATTTATTTGGATCTGTTTTATAATATCTCGATTTCTCATAAAGTCATTAGCTTCCATTGGCTCCAATTTAATTTTGAAGGGATTATTCTCTTCAGTGAGATTTTGAAATTCCTTTTCCATCTGGCAATTTCGGCTTTTTAAAGCATTCTTCTCCTTGTTGACTTTTGGGGTCTCTTTTGCCATTTGAGTTAGTCTATTTTTTAAGGTGTTATTTTTTTTCCAGTCAGGCTGTTGACTTGTTTTTCATTATTTTCTTGCATCATTCTCATTTCCCTTCCCAATTTTTCCTCCACTTCACTTATTTGATTTTCAAAATCCTTCCTGATTTCCTCTATGGCTTATAACCAGTTCATTTTTTTGGAAGCTTTTGATGAAGTAGTTTTGCCTTTGTTGTCTTCTTCTGGTTCCATGTTTTGATTCTTTTTGTCTCCCCAAAATATTCTATGGTCTAATTGTGCTTCCTCTGTTTGCTCATCTTACCAGCCAATTTCTTGACTTTTGAGCTCTCTGCCACAGTAGAACTCTGCTTTCAGAGTGGAGAGAGCTGTGTCCCAAATTGCTGGGGTTTTCACAGTTGTCAGGGATATTCTCAGAGCTATGAGGAGGGCACCTTCTCTACAGTCACTACAAGCTCTGGGACAGTAGCATTCCTCACCCCAGGACCACCACCCAGGACTGTGACCCAGATCCAAGCAGGTCAAAGCATGACCAATTGCCCTCTGAATGGGTGCTTGGTCCCCTTACAATCTGTAGGCTAGGAGCCTGGAAATGAATGTTGAGAACTAAAAATAAATAAATTGAAAAAAATTGAGAGAGAGAGAGAGAGAGAGAGAGAGAGAGAGAGAGAGAGAATTGAAGTAAGAGTTGAGACAGTTGGCATTCTTTGAATCAGTTTCAAAAACAACTGGTATTCTGAAGGTTGCTGAAGGGAAGGCTAAAGAAATCCCAGAGATAACCTCCGAGTCAGAGTAGCAAGGCTGTGTTACTATAACTCCATCTCATCTTTCTCATCTTAGGTTCTGAAAATTGAGCAAAGGAGTGTAACTAAGTTGGTCTGAGAACTTTTAGAATTCCTCAGTATGGCCTCTATACACTGATTTCACAAGTTCTGAAATGCATTTCTGTGTCAAATACACCAAAGAAGCAAAATAGTTTCCTCTAAGTTAGTCTTATAATAATAGGGAAGAGGAGAGTTGTCAGTGATCTTGAGCCTACATTCTTTAAGAACAAAGGACTTTCCTTTTACATAATTTGAAAACTATCATAAATATTTATGGTGCTGAAAAAATAATTATTTTTCCAGATATAACTATAATTTCATTATAGCTTTTCCATAAGTTAGATTTAGGCAGCATATAATAAAGTTGGTGGGGATAAACAGAACCCCAAAAAATACTCCAGATTGATTTTTTTTATTAATATAATTTTCTCATATACTCAAGAACCTTGCCGATTCTGTTTGACCTCCTACATAACCATAATATGAATAAGTTACATTCACTCTGGCGAATTCTTCTGGTTTCATAATTTAATAAAATATTATAAATAAGGCAATGGTTTTCTCATGGGAAGGATGAAAAAGAAGAAAAAATAAAAATAAATAAGGGAAGCTACATATTTAAATCTTGTCTCAAATTTGTTTGGATGGGAATCAAATTACTTTTTGCTTGAGTCTTCTTCTTAACTGGTATTTGCTCATACCAAAGACCCACTACATAGTCTGGCACAGAATCACAGAATTTGAAAGCTAGAAGTGACCTTAGTGTCTATCTAGTCCAGTTTAATTGGACTATCTAGGCCAACTCACACGTGAGGAATCCGCACTGCAATCTAGCCAACAAATGTGCATCCATCCTGTCCTCCAAAGCATCCCATTCCACTTTTGCACAGCCTAAATGTGGATTGATTTTTCATGACATCAAGCCTAAATTGGCCTCTTTGTGACTTCTACCATATCTCCTGGTTCTGCCATCTGGAGTCAAACAAAACAAGTGTACTCACCCTCCACATGAGGATAGGTCTTCAGCATCATCAGGAGCCTAGGCCTGAAGTTACAGTTGACCAGGAGATTCCAGATCAAGGAATGAATATATAAAATACACATGCACGCACACAGAGAACTTATTGATAACCTCTATTTAGATAACCCTAATGCCCATCAGAAAATGATAAACTAGCCTATCAATAGTAACACTAAAGAGAGTAACTACGGTGGTTACCATGAAATTCAGCATATTTCATAGGCATCATTCAATCCAAAATCACAGAGGGCCAACTCGGCAGGTCGTGGTCTGGCCCTCATTAGAGCCATTCAAACAAAACCTGATTGACTTCTTGTCAGGTTGTAAGATATATTGTAGCAGAGATTCTTTTCTAGACAAAATGAACATTAAGGTCCCTTTCATCTCTGAAATTCTGTAACTTATTTGGTCCTTGATCACTCATTTGTGATCTACTTTTTTCATTCTTTGATAGATCTGTGATTTCATCAATGGGTATCTCCCTCACTAGAATAGATCTCAAATAGTCCATGTCTCAGCCTATGTGATTCTAGTCTGTGTCTTTCTAGAAATCCTACAAAAAGGGTTGATAAATGCATGATAGGACTTACTATATCAACCCAGGTGGACCAACATTGCTCTTAGATCATTTATTTGTTGTATTTCAAGAATGGAGTTACTCGGATCTGAGAACCATTGTGTACTATTGTCTACCTTATGAATTGTTGTGGCCATTAAAAAAAAATTCATACGCTAATGCTTACTCACAAGCCAGCCTTCTGGTGATAATGAAACTGCACTTAGGTAAACAGAGTTTATTGGGAAGGCCATTATTTGAAGCTTTTCCAACTTGGGCCTATCAGATAACAAGTCTGTCATTCCATTGATGTGGTTTCCAGGACACCTCACACTGTGATAAGGCTTCAAAGTAGTACTTTAGTGAAGGCCTATCTACCCAGACCAATAGAAACCCAAGTAATGATATGGCCAATCTCAATTCTGATGAAACACAAGTGGAACATGAAAACCAAGTAATGGAAGCCCAGGGAAAGTTTTCTTCAGGATTCTTGAATCAGCATATAGACAACAAGACGAGCCAGCAGCAAAAATCAAATACAAAGCCATGTTAGAAATCGGCTTTCGATAAATCCTGGCTAGAATATATTCCATTTACTCACTTAGTAATCTATGGCCATCAGACAGTCTTCAAGGCCTCGGGGAACTCTCCCATATCAAATACCTACTCTGAAATTAACAGGAGGGAAGAGTAATCACTTTGGTCGTTATAGGTGTTTACATTATTTGATTATAAAATATGAAAATGTAGGACTCCAGAACTCCAGGAGTCTGACGCCCTGAGTCATGCCTACAGATTGTGGAATAGAGGCCCTTTTTTTTTTAACTTTGCATCATAAGGCGTAGTGCTTTGCATATAGTGCTGACTAAATTGTCCTCAACTTAAATCGCAGGTGACACCGCAGAGAGCTGCTTTATGCCCCACAGAGATTGTTTAAGGGCTTATCAGGAACTACTTTTGCTCCCTCACTGAAAGGGCGTGTCTTGTAGTAGAAAGTGTCCTTGATCTGAGGCAGTTAGGGGTTGCAAAGTAGATAAAGCACCAACCCTGGAGTCAGAGGGACCAGCTTCAGACACTTATTAGCTGTGTGACCTTTGGCAAGTCACTTGACCATGATTGTCTCCTCCTCCCCCATGCCCAAAAGTGTCCTTGATCTGGGTTCTAATCCTGGCTCTTCCACTGCTTAGCTGTGTGACCTTAACTAAATTAGCATTGTCTAGTGGAGTAAATATTGACTGCAAAGTCTGGGGACCTAGGTTCAAATTCCAGTTCTGACAGTTATTAGCTGTATGACCTTAGATAAATCACTTAACCCCTATGGGTCTCAGTTTCTTCATTTGTAAAATGGCAAGTTTGAAATAGATGACTCAAAATCTATGATCTTACAATCTGTGGGCAAGTCATGGCATCTCTGTATCTCAGTTTCCTCATCCACGAGGAGAACAATAGTTCTCTGACAATGACAACAATATGACAACAATAGTTGCCTGAGTATTACACAAGGTTATTGTGAAAAAAGCACTTAAACCTTAAAGTGCTATTAAAAAATGTGGGTTATGTAATGAAGTGACTTCATCTTCCTGGAATTCCTTTTCCTTTAGGTAAAATGAAGATGATAATAATTATTCTACATTCTTCACAGAGTTGCCACAGGGGAGAAATGTATGTGAAAGCACTTACCATGTTTCCCCGATAATAAGACACTGTCTTATTATTTTTTTGGACAGAAAAACACCAGAGGGCTTACTTTCAGGGGAGGGCTTATTTTAATGAACATTGACAGCAATTTTAATAAACGGTAAATGTGAACAAAAAAGTGTACCTTTATTCAATAATGATCATGTCATCTTCTTCAACAACATCGTCATAAGTGTCCATACCCTGAATTCCGTCCTGGATGTCTTGTGCCTCCATTTCCTTCAGAAGAAGTAGACCCAATCTGTCATGTCCAGCAATATAGCTCTCTTTAAATGAATATGTCTTGTCCAGGTAACCTGCTCGTAGTGCCTTGGCGACACAGCTGTCAGTAATTTTATCCCATGACTTCTTCACCCAAGTCACGACTTCTTGCAGACAGGGCTTCACAAAGTTTCCACGCTGATTTCTTTCCATTCTATTTTCAATGTAGTCATTGACTCCCATGCGCAAATGGTCCTTGAATGGCTTGTTTATTGCAATATCAAGGGTCTGGAGATAGGCAGTCATTCCTGCAGGAATCATTACTTGATCTATTCTTCTCTCTGCAAGGAAGTTCTTCATTTCTTTAGCGCGGTGAATGCTGGCTGAATCCCAGACTATCAGACCTCTTTGGTTACCTCGCATAACAAGTGGCAGCATTAAATCAACCCACTTTCTTACAGTATAACAGCTTGTGTACACCAGGCTTTTTCGGTTTCAAGAGTGTAAATGCCAGATACACGTTCAATCTTATCTTTCTTGCCCTTACTGATGATTAGAGGTGTGGCTTTCTTTCCATCCAAACGAATTGCCAAAACACAGGTGACCCGTGCACTTTCATAGCCAGTGATGGGAATGTAGATTGATGTTGCACCCCTGTGATGAATTGTTGTTTGAGATCCTTGTCCCATAAACACTGCAGTTTCATCCATAGCAATCATATTGCAGGTTTGGTACTTGGAAATGTCGATCCTATCAATAAAGGACTTGAATGCAAGTGCATGTTTAATAACTTCAGCATCTTCCAGCTTAAACAGTGTTGTTGATCTTCTTAGGGGCAGTTCATACCATTGAAGGAAACCATCCAACCAGTGTTGTGATGCTTTGAATCCTTCTGAGACCATTTCAAACTCTGGTGCCATTGAAAGGGCAAATGCTTGAATATCAGCCCTGCACACAACCAAGGCCTTTGCTCTCCTGTCAGCAATCCATTCACCAATGAGGATCTCCAAGTCAGGATATAAGGGCTGCAGACCTGATCCAGACCTGCGCTTTTTCCCTTTTCCCTCATCCACCTGTTGATTGAGGTTATTATAATCTGCTCTCCATTTTCTGACCATTCGAAGATCCAAAAGTTTTTCTTTACAGAAAACTGCAAGATTCTTGCCATGTGACTCCTCTACAATTGCTTTCTTATACTCAAGAGTATAGCTCTTCCTTTTTGTACTCATGTCTGGGGGTCAAAACAGACAGAATAATAAAATTATGACCATCAGTCCTTCTTTTCACTCCATCATGCCCCCTGAGTTCTTATTTTTTCCTCCATCATGCCCTTTTTATCCTCCATCATGCCCCCTCACTCCCGCTTACATACCGGGTTTTTATGTTGTCCTGCCTCAGCTCTCCTCCGCGGCACTGCTCTCAATGGCGCCAGCAAGCAAATCACTGGGGAAGAACAGGATGATGAGCTCACTGCTGCAGCTCTGATTGGATGCAGCTCGGAGCGCGGCGTGCGTTTCACCCGGGGGGGGGGGACGGTGCATACAGAGGGTACCGTAATGTAGCGTGTAGCGCAGGGGATCACCTTCACTACAGTAGCAATCTCAATAGGGCTTATTTTGGGGGGAGGGCTTATTTTAGAGGAATCTTACACAGTAAGGGGAGGGCTTATTTTCAGGATAGGTCTTATTATCGGGGAAACACGGTAGTAACTTCAAAACACTATGAGAATATAAGACATCATCATCCCTCCTGCAGGTGGCACCTTTAAAAAAAAAACCTCTCAGATGCTGCAATTCAATATCTGGAGAATAAGTCACATCAAAAGGGATGATCCAGACCTAGGTATCATTATTGTGTTTTGAAATTTTCTTCTGTATATGTTTGGAATGACCCCAAATCCAGGGACTCAGTGTTCAATTTTAATGCCTTTATTGTTTTTGTTTTGAGGGGGTAAGGGAAGGCAATTGGGATTAAGAGACTTGCCAAAGGTCACACAATAACCCTTTCTTGTTAAAAGGGTCCTGTGTAACCCACTAAGATGCCATTCTTTGTACCATAAATCAGTTGCTTCAGGCTCAAATAGAAACAGGACTACTGAACCACTGATCCCTGTGGGGGGTGCATATTGACTTAGAAACCCATATGTTTACATTATCTATGTTCCATTGTATTTTTATTGATTTTGGTAAATATTTCTCAATTATATTTTAATCTGGTTCAGGAGTGCTATGTGTTTGTCACCTCTGTCGCACATTATAAACTTTGTTATTTTTGTTTCTTCTTCCTCTTCATGTTGCCGCTATTGATTTCTGATATTGAGTTATTATAGTTAACACCATAAATAGCAGTTCCAAACTTATTTTACAAACCTTTTTTTACAAAATCAGTTTTCATAAAACTATGAAAATAATTTTCTTAGTTCATATTTTATTCAAATAAAATTAAGAATTTAACAACACAAACATTAAAGATACATTAAAAATACAGCAGATATTTAATAATGCTTCCTTTATAGTATTTATTCATAACATAAGAATAACCATAATAATATTACTATGAGAAGAATTATTTTCCATTTCAGTTGTTCACAACATGATATAATTTATAACAGTCATAATTCTTTTTCAACAACTAATTGAAACAAATATTTTGCCTTTATAATAGCTATAGTAGAAAACTCTTTCATACAAATGAGATGTTCCAGAAATGGAAAATTTTGTGTTGCTTTGTTTAATTAACCATTGTTCATATGGAATAAGACTAAGTTCATCATAAAAGCCCATTATAAATGAATTATTTATATTTAGAAGTATCCAAATCTTAGCTTCCAGTTAAGCTAACAACATGAAAAGTTCTAAAGGAACCCACCTCTCCCAAAGAAATTCCAGAGCCCTCTATCCACGGCACCACCTAGTTGCCCTGGGTCTTAGTTTTCTCAAATGTAAAATAAAGGAGATGACTTTTAAGCTACTTTCTAGATCTAGAGCTATGATCTTATTATCCACTAAGTAGGGGACTCATTAAATAGAAGAGGGTAAACTAAACTCATGACTCTATGAGATAAGGATAAATATTGGAACAAAGGTTAAATTTAAAAACAGGGAAAACATGTACTCTACTATCAAAAACAACTCATCTAGAAACTAGATCAAGGAGAGATAATTTAAGAATCATCAGACTTAAGTTAGATATGATAGCCCTTTGGAGAAAATTGAATGAGAGATAGAAAGGAATATACTTTTTTTCAGGGGTACATAGCACAAAAAATGATAATGTATTAGGGCATAAAGCCTCACAATAAAATGTAGAAAGGCAGAAATACTAAATTCATCCTTTTCAGATCATGGTGCAATAAAAATTACATTTAGTAAATGGTCATGGAAAGATAGATTAAAAATTAATTGGAAACTAAATAATCTAATCCTAAAGAATGAGTAGGTCAAAGAACAAATCATGGAAACAATCAATAATTTCATGAAAGAGAATGACAAAACAACATACCAAAATGTATGGGATGAAGCCAAATCAGTACTTAAGGGAAAATTTTTAACTCTAAATGCTTACCTCAATAAAATAGAGAAACGGAAGATCAATAAATTGGGAATGCAACTAAAACTTTTTTTACAAAATTAAAAATCCCCAAACACCAAATTGGAAATCCTAAAAATCAAAGGAGAGAAGATTAATAAAATTGAAAGTGTGAAAAACATTGAATTAATAAATAAAACCAAGCTGGTTTTACGAACAAACAATAAAATAGATAAAACATTGGTTAATTTGATTAAAAAAAAAGAAAGAAAACCAACTTACCAGTATCAGAAATGAAAAAGGTGAATTTGCCACCAATGAAGAGGAAATTAAAGCGATAAGTAGGAGCTATTTTGCCCAATTGTGTGCCAACAAATCTGACAATTAGATTTCACTTAGAGTGAAATTTTAAAAACTAACTCCAATACTATATAAACGATTTGGGAAAATAGACAAAAAAGTGTAGCAGCAAGCACCCCAAGCGTCCTCAGGGTTTGCAGCTACCACAGGTTCTTGGATCTGCTTTGTTAAAGGAAAGCAACTCAAAATGGGTTAACAAGCTTACTTTAATCAGTCAGACATATATCGTTTACCTTGTTCAGGAGAAAAGGTCAGCACCCTGAACCTCAAAGTATACAGGCATAATTATCAAGACAGAAACATCAAGTAAACAGATTTCCAAACTGTCCAACCATTACATCCATACCCAGTCAACATCTGGGTTTCCACATTCTGGGTTTTTTCAAAGCCGGGGGACTCTCAAAAACGGCTTCCCAGAATTCAGATCAAATCACAGAACACTTCTCAAAGTGAGTCCCAAAACAAAGCTACACATCAGGGCTTATATAGCCTTCTCCTGGCTCAGAGAATGTAACAACCTTATTGACCCACTGGCCAATCAAAAAGTATCTACTGAAAAACAAGCCTCCCTCCCCAGGCTTCTGGTGCACGTTAGCCTAGGGGCAGGGAAGATCTTTAAATCTGCATTTCCATTACAAAAAGGAGTCCTACAAAATTCATTTTATGACACAAACATGGTGCTGATACATAAACCAGAAAGAGCCAAAATGGAGAGAAAACTATATACCAATTTCCCTTATGAATATTGGTGCAAAAATTTTAAATAAAATACTAGTAAGGACATTACAGTAAAATATCACCATGATCATACACCATGACCAAGTAGGATTTATATCAGGAATGCAGGGCTAGTTCAATATTAGGAAAATCATCATCATCATTGACCATATTAAAAACAAAGATAATAGAAATTATATTATCTTAATAGATGCAGAAAAAAGTTTTTGATAAAATATAGCACCCATTTCTATTAAAAATCCTGGAGAGCACAGGAATAAATAGAACTTTCCTTAAAACAACAAATAGTAGCTATCTAAAACTATCAACAAGCATTATCTGTCACAGGGATGAGGTAGTAGCCTTCCTAATAAAATCAGAGGTGAAGCAAAGGATGGCCGTTATCACCACTATCATACAATATTGTACTAAAAATGTCAGCTATAGCAATAAGAGAAGAAAAAAAATCAAAGGAATTAGAATAGTAGGCACGTGGAACAGGCAAAAAGGCAAAACTATCGCTTTTTGCTGATGATATGATGGTGCATTTAGAGAATCCTAAGGAATCAGCTAAAAAACTATTTAAAGTAATCAACAACTTTAGTAAAGCTGAAGAATATAAAATAAACCCATATAAATCACAAGCACTTCTATATATTACCAACAAAGTCCAGTAGCAAGAGATAGAAAGAGACATCCCATTTAAAATAACTGTAGACAATATAAAATTCTTGGGTGTCTGTCTGCCAAGACATGAACACAATTACAAAACACTTTTTGGTTTCTTTATTTTGTTTGGTTTTTTGCTTTTTGGAGGGGGGAAGGCAGGGCTATTGGGGTTAAGTGACTTGCCCAAGGTCACATGGCTAGTAAGTGTTAAGTGTCTGAGGCCGAATTTGAACTCAGGTCCTCCTGACTCCAGGGCCAGTGCTCTATTCACTGCATCACCTAGCCACCCCCAAAATACTTTTCATATAAATAAAGCCAGATCTAAACAATCAGGAAAATATCAATTTCTCATAAGTAGGTTGAGTCTATATAATAAAAATGACAATTTTACCTAAATTTATTTACTTATTTAATGTCATACCAATCAAACTACTGAAAAACAATTTTGTACAGCTAGAAAAAAATAATAACACAATTCATCTGGAATAAAAAAGACCAAGAATATGAAGAGAGTTAATGAAAAATAATACTAGCCATACCAGATCTCAGACTATATTTGAAGTGGCAATCATCAAAACTATCTGGTACTAGCTAAGAAATAAGGTGGTGGATTAGTGGAATAGATTAGATACCCAAGACAGAGTGGTAAATGACCATAGTAATCTAGTATTTGATAAACCCAAAGACCCCAGCCACTAGGATAAGAACTCACTATTTGACAAAAACTGCTGGGAAAACTGGAAAACAGTATGTCAGAAAGTAGGTATAAATCAACATCTTACACCATATACCAAGATAAGGTAAAAATGGCTATATGATACAGACATAAAGGGAGTGCTATAAGCAAATTAGGAAAGCAAGTAATAGTCCCCTGTCAGATCTATGGAGAAGGGAAGAATTTTTTACCAAAGAAGGGAAAGAGGGCATTCTGAAAACAAAATAGATAATTTTGATTATATTAAATTAAAACTTTTATACAATGCAGTCAAAATTAGAAGGAAAGCAGAGAACTGGAAAAATGTACATAAATTTCTCTGATAAAGGCCCTACTTCTCAAATATAGAAAAAAAACTGAATCAACTCTATAAGAATATGAGTGCTATCCCAATTGATAAATGGTCAAAAGATATAAACAGTCAGTTTTCAGAAGAAATCAAAGCTATCTATAATCATATGAAAAAGTGCTCTAAATCATGATTGAGAAATGCAAATTAAAACAATTCTGACCTGCCACCACACACATATCAGATTGGCTAATAAAACAGAATAAGAAAATGACAAATGTTGAAGAGGATGTGGAAAAATAGGGACACTGATGCAGTGTTGGTGGAGTTGTGAAATGATCTAACCATTCCAGAGAGCAATTTGGAACTATGCCCAAAGGGCAAACAAACTGTGTATACCATTTGACCCAGTAATACTTCTTTGGTCTGTATCCCAAAGAGACCAACTAAAAAGGGAAAGGGCCTATATGTAGAAAAATATTTAAATCAGTTCTTTTTGTGATGGCAAAGAATTGGAAATTGAGGGGATGCCCATCAATTGGGGAATAACTAAACAAGCTATGGAATATGAATATAATTGAATACAACTGTGCTATGAGAAATGAGGAGCAGACAGATTTCAGAAAAACCTGGAAAGACATACATGAACTGATGCAAAGTGAAATGAGCAGAACTAGGGGTACACCTTACACAGTAACAGCAACACTGTGCAATGATCAGCTATGAATGACTTAGTTCTCAGCAATACAATGATCCCAGACAATTCCAAAGAACTCATGATGGAAAATGCTGTCAACATCCAGAGAAAGAACTGATGGATTCTGAATGAAGATCAAAGCCTAGTATTTTCAGTTTACTTTTTCCTGCTTTTTTTTCCTTTTGGCCTGTTTCTTCTTTCACAACATGATTAATACAGAAATATGTTTTGCATGATTGCACAAATATAACCTATATCAAATTGATTACCAAATTAGGGAAGGAGAAAATGAAGAAGGGAGGGAGAAAAATTTGGAACTCAATTTTTAGATGAATGTAATTTTTTAAAAATAAAAATCATCAGACTTCCTTAAAAGCAAATGGAAAATGTAACACCATATTTTAAGAAATTGTTAATAAAAATGATACAGATCTACTAGAACTAAAGGGCAAGAAAAAAATGTTTAAATCCACTGATCACCCCCTGTCAAATCCCAAACAGAAAAACATCCGATAGAGGATGACAGGGGCCAGTGCAAAGGCCCTGACAAGGCCTGATCAATGTAGCAGCAAGTTGACCCACCAACCACAAGGGCAATTGCTAGGCCTATCACTGCAGGACAGGGACTGGATGGAGCTGGCTACAGAACCCACAAAATGACAGAAAGAAGCTAATCTCCCACTGAAGACAACCCAGCAGGCTGGCAGGAAGGGGCCAGAACAGCGCTCTGGGAGCACTAGCCCTGCATGAGCCATAGGTTTTAGCTTCAGGGCAGCCACAACCAGCCACCAGCTGGAGGGACTTAAGATCACCAGCAGCTGTGGCGGTTTCCAGAATTATCAACCCATAGCTGCTAAGGACAAAGTGAGAGGTCAGTGCAGTGTGGACTTTGGGAACCATGAGTTCAAGGGTGCAGTCCGGCCTTTACCTCCTGGAGGGAGAAGCAGCTGAGGCATGGTGGCCATGCAGCACCTGCCTCATGGCTACTTCAGAGCTCCTGGCCTGCATATTGTAGGGGGACCAAGCACCAGTCTGAGGGGTAATCCCTCTTGTTTTAACCTTCTTGGATCTGGATTGTGGTCTAGGGTGGAGGTCCTGGGGTGTGTGTCCAGCTTGCCAGAGCATGTGGAGGCTTCAGAGAGGGCACCCATCTAATACCTCCAGCAGCTGCAAAAACCCTAGTGATTGAGACAAAACTCCACTGTCTGGTAGCAGAGTTCTACTGTCGCAAAAAGCTCAAAAGACAAGTAATTGAGTGGCAACATGAGCAAGCAAATGAAGCAAAGCAAGCAGAAGAATCCAACATTAGATTCCTATTTTGGGGACAAACAGGATCAAAGCATGGAACAGGAGGAAGACAGTGAAGTCAGAGCTCCTCCACCAAAAGCTTAGAAGAAAAATATGAATTGCTCACAGGTCACAGAGGAGCTTAGGAAGGATTTTGAAAACCAAATAAGAGAAGTGGAGGAAAAATTGGGAAGAGAAATGAGAATGATGCAAGAAAATTATAAAATTAGAGTCAACAACCTGACTGAAGAAAATAATACCTTAAAAAATAGACTAACTCAATTGGCAAAAGAGGCTCAAAAAGCCAATGAGGAGAAGGATGCCTTAAAAACCCAAATTTGCCAGATGGAAAAAGAATCTCAAAAGCTCACTGAAGAGAATCATTCCTTCAGAATTAAATTGGAGCAAATGGAAGCTAGTGACTTTATTACAAGTCAATATACTATTAAACAGATCCAAACAAATGAAAAAATAGAAGGCAATGTGAAATATCTCATTGGAAAAACCACTGACCTGGAAAATAGATCCAAGAGAGATAACTTAAAAATTATTGGACTACCTGAAATCCATGATCAAAAAAAAGAACCTAGAAATCATCCTCCAAGAAATTCTCAAGGAAAATTGCCCTGATGTTTTAGAACCAGAGAGCAAAATAGAGGTTGAAAAAAATCTACTGATCACCTCCTGAAAAAGATCCCAAAAAGAAAACTCCTAGGAATATTATAGCCAGGTTCTGGAGTTCCCAGATCAAGGAGAAAATATTACAAGCAGTCAGGGAGAAACAATTTAAATACTGTGGAAACACAATCAGGATAACACAGGATCTGGCAGCTTCTACTTTAAGGGATTGAAGGGCTTGGAATATGATATTTCAGAGGTCAAAGGAGCTGGGATTAAAACCAAAAATCATCTACCCAGCAAAACTGAGTATCATGTTTCAGGGGAAAATATGGTCATTCAATTGAATAGAGGACTTTCAAGCATTCTTGATTAAAAAAAACAGAGTTGAATAGAAAATTTGACATTCAATTTCAAGAAGCATGAGAAGGTAAACAGGGGAAAGAAATCATAAAGAACTTATCAAAGTTGAACTACTTACATTCATACACAGAAAAACGATAATTATAACTAATGAAACTTTTCTCAGTATGAGGATAGTTGAAGGGAATAGAAAAGTATATATATATATATCATATGTGTGTATAATTACTATAATTATATAGGTGTTATAGGAATGTAAATTTTTAAGATATTCCCTGCCCCTAGGTTAAGCGCACCTGGAGCCTGTGGTGGGAGGCTTATTTTTCAAGAACACCCATACCTTGGTGCTTTGTGATTGGGCAGTGTGTCAAGAGGGTTATTACATTCTCTGACCCAGGAGAAGGCTATATAATCCCTGGTATGAGACTTTGTTTTGGAACTCTCTTTGAGAAGTGTTGTGTGATTTGACCAGAGGAGACTCTGGGCAGCCTTTGAGAGACCCCCGGCTTTGAAAAACCGAGATGTTGAGGCTTCCCTCTCTGGTAACTGTGATTTGGTATGGATGTAATGGTTGGACAGTTGGAGACCTGTCTGCTTGAAATGTTTCTGTCTGTATATTCTGAAGTTCAGGGTGCTGACATTTTCCCTCTGAATTAGGTAAATGATGTTTGATTGATTAAAGCAAGATTGTTAACCCATTTTGAGTTGCTTTCCTTTAGAAAAGCAGATCTAAGAACCTGTGATGGCAGCCACCCTGGGGAAGCCAGGGTGCTTGCTGCTACAGAGGATATATGAGCTATGAATGCATATGTGAGAATGTGTACATATGTCTACAGGTATACATAGACAGAGGGTACAGGACCAGTTGAATAGGAAGGGATTATACTTAAAAGGTGAAATTAAAAGGTGAGAGAGGAATATGAGTGGAAATGGGGAGAGATAGAATGGGGTAAATTATCTCATATAGAAAAGGCAAGGGAAAACTGTCATAATGGAGGGTAAAAGCAGGAAGACAAAAGGGAATGAGTCAACCCTATTCTCAATGAATTTGGCTTAGGGAGGGAATCACATACACACTAAATAATATCTCACCCTACAGGAGAGTAGGGGGAAGGAGATGAGAGGGGGATGATGGAAGGGAGGGTAGGCTGGGAGGGAGGGAAGTTGGAAGCACCCACTTTTGAAAAGGGAAAGGTTCAAAGTAGAGAATAGAACAAGTGCAGGGTGGGATGGGATGGAGGGAAATATAGTCAGTCTATCAGAATATATCCACTATAGAAATGTTTTGCATGGCTACACATGTACAGCCTATGTTGAATTGGTTGTCTTCCCAGTAAGGATGGGTGACAAGGGAAGTAGGGAAGGAACCTAGAATTCAAAGGTTTAAAATCAAATGTTTACAAAATATATCTTATTGGAGCAGCTAGGTGGAACTGTGAATAGAGCACTGGCCCTGGAGTTAGAAGGACCTGAGTTCAAATCTGGCCTCAGACACTTAACACAAAAACTAGCCTAGTGACCTTGGGCAAGTCACTTAACCCCAATTGCCCCCCAAAATATATATATATATATATATCTTATTATTATTATCATTTTACATGTAACAGGGAAATAAGATACACAGGCACTGGGGCATAGAGATCCACCATGTCCTAATGGAAAGTCAGAGGGGGATGGGGGAAGACATAGGAGAGAGATTGGGGGAGGGGATATTCAGTGGGATTGATCTTTTGGGGTGATGGGTAGGGGGAAAATGGAGAGAAAATTTGTAACTCAAATCTTGTGGAAATAAATTATGTAAACTAAACTAAACAAAAATTTAAAAAAATCCAATAGAATATGCCCCTCTACTTGCTTTAAAAAAATAAGATTATAAAGGAGTTTCTTCTCTCTTTTCCTCCAGTTAGAATATAAGTAATACATCATCATTTAGTCCTTTCCAATTGTTCAAATATGTTTCCCTCCTAAGTTGCTCTTGCTTCTTCTTTGCATTTCAGAGATTGTATTTGGCACTGATATTTTCCTCAGGCATATTGGAAAGGCCTCTCATCTTAAAAGTCATTTTCCCATTATAGATTTACAGGGCAAACAATTCTTGGTTATTAGGCTTTTCCTTGTCTTTCCGAATACTGCAGTCCATAATTTTCTCTTCTTTATGATATTCATTTCTAAGTCTTGCATAATCCTGACAAGGTCTCTTGCTACTTGGTCTCTTTCTCCCTGCCTACTTGTAGCATTTTTCTATGATTTAAAAGCTCAGGGTTTTGGCTATGGCATTCTTCAAGGCTTTGGGCATGCAACAAAGAAAACTAGAAAAGCGGGACCAGATGAATTAATGAATAGATTCTATCAAACTTTCAAAGATCAGTTGGGGTGGAGTCATGATGGTGGAGTAGAAGCACAAACTTGGCATGAGCTCCTGCTCCAATCACTTCCAACACATGTTAAAAAGTGACTCTAAACAAACTTTAGAGCTGCAGAACCCACAAAGTGACAGAGACAAACAAGCCTCCTGCTAAAGGCAGTCTGGCAGGACAGGAAGGGTCTATTGCACCAAGCTGGGAGCCAAGCGCAGTCCTGCCTTGTGTGCTTCCAGCCTCAAGGTTGCCCCAACCAGCAGTGGCCAGAGCATACTTCAGGAGAGTGAAGCTGTGGAAGTCTCTAGACTTATCAACCCATAAACGCCAAAGACAAAGCAAAAGGTCAGAGTAGAATTCTGTTGGAGCGAGGGGGGGGGAGGGGAATGGAAGAGCACTGTCTGGCCCCTGCCTCCAGAGCGAGAAGTGGCAGAGGCATGGCAGCTGCACTGAGTGGCTGACTCAGCAGCTCTTGGTCTGCAGATGTAGGGGGACCAAGAGACCATTCAGCGGCTAAGCGCTTTTACTTTAACCTGTGTGGATCTGAATTATGGTCTTGGGTGTTGGTCCTGGGGTGTGTGGCCAGTGAGCCAGGGCTTGTGGGGGCTGCATAGAGGACACATTCCTAATAGCTCCAGCAGCTGTGGAAAGCCCAGCAATTTGGGACAAAGCTCTCTCCATTCTGTAAGCAGAGTTCTACCATGGCAAAGAGGTCAAATGTCAAATAATTGACTGGCAATATGGGCAAGCCAGGGAAGCACAAACAGACCATAAAATCCTTTTTTGGGGGACAAAAAGGAGCAAGGCATGGAGCAAGAGGAAGGCAGTGAAGTCAGAATTACTGTATCAAAAGCCTCCAAGAAAAATATGAACTGGTTACAGGCCGTGGAGGAGCTCAAAAAGGATTTTGAAACTGAAGTAAGAGAAGAGGAGGAAAAATTGGGAAGAGAAATGAGAATGATGCAAGAAAATCAGGAAAAGTGAATAAACAGCCTGCTAAAGGAGACCCAGAAATACACTGAAGAAAATAACACCTTAAAAAATAGACTAACTCAAATGGCAAAAGAGGCCCAAAAAGTCAACAAGGAGAAGAATGCCCTAAAAAGCCAAATTGCCCAGATGGAAAAGGAATTTTAAAATCTCACTAAAGAGGATAAATTCTTCAAAATTAGATTGGAGCAATTGGAAGCTAATGGCTTTATGAGAAACCATGATACTATAAACCGGATCCAAACAAATTAAAAAACAGAAGGCAATATGAAATATCTCATTGGAAAAACCAGTAACCTGGAAAATAGAGCCAGGAGAGATAATTAAAAATTATTGGACTACTTGAAAGCCATGATCAAAAAAAGAGCCTAGAAATCATCCTTTAAAAAATTCTCAAGGAAAATTACCCTGATATCCTAGAACCAGAGGGCAAAATAGAAATTGAAAGAATTCACTGATCACCTTTTGAAAAAGATCTCAAAAAGAAAACTCCTAGGAATATTATAGCCAAATCCAGAGTTTCCAGGTCAAGGAACAAATACTGCAAGCAGTCAGGAAGAAACAATTTGAGTATTGTGGAAACACAGTCAGGATAACACAATATCTAGCAGCTTCTACATTAAGGGATCAAAGGTCTTGGAATATGATATTCTGGAGGTCAAAGGAGCTAGGACTAAAACCAAAAATCACCTACCCAGCAAAACTGAGTATAATGCTGCAGGGGAAAATATAGTCATTCAATGAAATAGAGGATTTTCAAGCATTCTTGATGAAAAAAGCCAGAGGTGAACAGAAAATTTGACTTTCAAATGCAAGAAGCAAGAGAAACATGAGAAGGTAAACAATAAAAAGAAATCATAAGAAACTTATTAAAGTTGAACTATTTACCTTCCTACATGGAAAAACAATAATTGTAACTCATAAGACTTTTCTCAGTATGAGGATAGTTGGAGGTAATATGTGTGTATACATACATACATACATATATATGTATAGGAGGGTATATGTGTATGTAAATATATGTGTGAGTGTGGGCACATGTATGTCCATGAATACACAGAGGGCACAGGATGAGTTTAATATGAAGGAATGATATGTAAAAAATAAAATTAAGAGGTTAGAGAGGAATATAATGGGAGAAGGAGAAAGGGAGAGATAGAACAGGATAAATTATCTCATATAAAAGAGGCAAGAGAAAACTGTTACAATGGAGGGGAAGAGCAGGAAGGTGAAATGGAATGGAACAGCCTTATTCTCATGGTGCAAGTCTCATCTCTTCATGCCTGGATTATTGCAATAGCCATCTAGGTTGGCTTTCCTGCCCCAAATCTTTTCCCAGTCCAATCCAACCCCTTCTCAGCTGCCAAAGTTTTTGTGAATGGGTTCCAAAATATGTTGGGCCACTGGACTCTCTTTCTAGAGAGAAAAACTATAAGCAGCCAAGACTCTAGGGTTCTCCTTATGAACAGAAACTACATAAGGATTTTCCTCAAGTTTGATACTAGATATGGCCCTCTTCTAAGGAAAGTGGCCCCCACATTTAGGTCACTTTGTGGATCCACATTCACTCAAAAAAACCCCACAGTTCATGCAACCTTCCTGTTGTGTTTACTTTTATGACTTAACCAGAGGATTAGTTGTTGTCCTTGGTTCTCAAAGAGGACAAAATGACATCACTGTGCTAGAGTCAAGTTTCAGTGTGTCCATCTGTGGCTGATCAGACCAATACAGGCTTAGAATGTTCGACCACAAGGCAGGCACAACTTTAAAGCATAGTAAGAAAAAGAGCATTAGAGCATTTCCCCATGTACCAATGACCCATTACCTCTAGAAATACACACAGCAGTGGCAGAAAGAGTGGACATATCTAGGAGATTGTGCAGAGGGCCCACAGATTGAGAACATGTGTCATCAACATGCATGTATGCAGGAGCCAGGGCACATGTGTCAAAAGGAACTGATACTTCTGGTGATGCCATTGCATTCTTCCTATGGGCATGCTCCCCACTGATCTCACATGGCATGAGGACTCTGCCAAGGGGTCCCCAGTATGTAGTCTTGATCATGAATGTGGCCTCAGGAAGGTGGTGTTCTACTGCTATTGTGGTCACCTCTGCTGGGCATCTGATTGAAGAGTTCCTTCTTCTTCCAGTTTCTTACTTTAGTGGGAGTCTTCAGTTGAGGTTCTTACTTACCTTTTCTCCTTAAGAGAAGTGAAATTGTCACCTCTCTTTTAGCTTAAATCCCAGAGGCTTAAGTTTCAACTCTGTACAAGTCTTTCTGTACCAGAATAGATGAAAATGCTTAGAGATATAAATTTCCTCCTAAGAACTGCTTTAGTTGTATAGCCAAAATGTGGGTATATTGTCCATTGGTGTCATCATCTTTAATGAAATTATTGATTGTCTCTAAGATTTCATCTTTGACCTATCCATTAATTAGAAGTTAGTTATATGATCTCCAATTAATTTTAATCATTTAATCAATGGTTTATTTTATAAAATATAATTTTATTACATTGTGATCTGTAAAAGATATTTCTGCCATTTCTGCATTGTTAAAAGATTGGTATAACCTAATATATGGTCAATTTTTATGAAGGTTCCATGCACAGTCTGTATACTCCTTTCTATTTCCATTCAATAATCTCCAGAGATCTATCATATCTAACTTTTCTAATACTCTACTCAAGGGCTTCATTTTTTTTCCTTAGACTTACCTAAGTCTGAGAGGGGATAAAATGAGGTCTATCACTATCAATGTTTTACTATTTCTCCCTGAAATTCATTTAACTTTTTCATTAAGTATTTAGAGGATATACCATTTGCTGCATATATGTTTAGTGTATTCATTCATTGTCTAAGGTAACTTTTAGGAAGATGTTGTTTCCTTGTTTATTTTTTTAAATTAAATCTATTTTTGCCATTGCTTTGACTGAGATCATGATTACTACCCCTACCTTTTAAGCTTTAGCTTTAGAATAGCATATTTTGCTTTAGCAACTTATTTTAACTGCATATACATTTTTTTCTTCAAATATATTTCTTATAAACAATATATTACTTAAGTCTAATTTCCAATCACTCAATCTTATTAAGTGTCTTCTGTGTTTCAGTTACTGTGCTAAGTGCTGTCTAATACATTCTTATATATCATTATCCATTTTATGGGCAATTTCATTCCATTCGCATGCACAGTTATCATTGTTTATTATTTATTTCCCTCCATCCTGTGTGTCAATTCTTCTCATGGACTCTGTATATATTGTCAGAGAGCATGCTCCATATCTATTGGTGGAAACATTTTATACCTATTGCTTTTACTATGCCATCTTAGTAAATTATATTGCTAAGAGCTAACCGTGCCTTCTGGATAATTGTTAATGGGAAACACAATGGTGAGGATGCATAAACCTATAGTTTTAGAAAAGTTACCCCACAGGTTACACCTGGGTAAGTGTGGTCATCATCCTTTTTTAGGACCTATCCCTTGAGAGTGAGTACAAATTGAGGAAGTGACCCAGAAGGAATACTACATTTGGATTTCATTAGTCTTTAAGGCTGAGTTAAAAAGGACTTTAGTTAACAACAATGCAAGCCAGTGTAAAATTAAGTATCAAAGTTCATACAATAAATATTATAGAAGTTTGTAGGAGAAAAATATCAGTGTACAAACTGAAATATTAATCTAAATGAGATTTCTTAGCAAATGGAAAAAGAAGAGGGGGGAGACATCTCCAAAAGGTGAATTTCATAAGCATATTTCCTGACTCCCTTTTGTGACACAGCTGTCATTGTACTCATGGTCACAAGTAACTCATGTATAGCAATCTAGAAAGTATCATCTGACCCAAAGTACAATGGTACCTTCTTCTCTCATCATTACTAAACTCAGACTCTCATATATTTCATAGTGTGTGCTCCCCAAGTGGTCCATGGAGATTTGCAAAGAGAAGCCATGCATGGTCAGCAGGTATTTCCACCAGTCATACAAGCAACAGTGCATATCCGAAATCTTGGCTTCCAGCCAAGCTAAAGTGAAAAGGTTTCACACATGATCTAGCCTGTTAAGTTCTTGAGGGTTTCATGTTTTATCACGTGAATTCAGTCAATCATGCATGAAGGGACCCTACATCAAAGCAGTGGTACTTCTCCAATTTAAAGAAGAATAGAAGGAACTATATATATATACATGTGTATATACACACATACTAATATATATATATACACATGTGTATATACAGACTCATATGCAAGAAAACTGATTTGAAACAAATATGTAATAATTCAAAACCATACAGTTGATCATGCCTTTTCTGGAGGTTAGAAAAAATTGATTTCACTTTTCTTTCCACCATTTTTTACAAGGCACATGTACCCCTTTGACAAATATGTTCTGTGGAGAGGTATCACATAGCTACTTATGTAGCTATCTACTCAACTGTCAAGTAAACCACTATTGCATAGAACCATGTTGTAGAATAGATGTAGAATGTAATGTCAATTTGAAATTTCACCACTATACCAAAAAGATGCAGTGTGATGTGACAGAAGGAGAAATAGATTAAGAGTCAGGATGCCCTAACTCTACTCCTCACTTTACTGCTAGGTAAATGGTGCCAAAGATTAAGTATTGAGTCATCTTGGACAAAGTAACTTCTCTGGACTTCATCTATAAAATGAAGGGGTTGGATTTCTTAAGATTCTTTTTCTGCCCAGGGAATACAATTTACTTCTGGTTAGAATGGTAATAGTTATGGTAACTTCTTCAGTTAAACAGTAAGATCCTTGAAAGTAGGGCTTGTCTATAAAAGAGATTGTTGTTGTTATTTTAATGGAACCTTTGATTTCATTTGTACAGGGAATTCCCAGTGTGGAAACTCCTTGCTCTGATGCAGGACAACAAAATTGTAACTCATAATGAAACATTAGCAAGTATTTATTAAGCACCTACCATATGGACCAGATGGATTCACAAGTGAATTTTATCAAACATTTAAAGAACAATTAATCCAAATACTATATAAACTATTTGGGAAAATAGAAGGAGTCCTACCAAATTAATTTAATTACACAAACATGGGCCCAATACCTAAACCAGAAAGAGCAAAAACAGAGAAAGAAAACCATAGACCAATTTCCCTAATGAATCTTGATGGGAAAAATTCAAATAAAATACTAGCAAGATTACAACAATATATTACAATGATCATGCATTATGACCAGGTAGGATTTATACCATAAATGGAAGGCTGTATGAATATTAGGAAAACTATCAGCATAATTGACCATATTAATAACAAAAACAACAGAAATCTTATGATAATCTCAATAGACACAAAAAACTTTTGACAGAAATCTCTTGACAGAATTACTATTAAGAACACCAGAATCATAGGAATAAATGAAATTTTTCTTAAAATCATACATATGTACATATATAAACTATCAGCAAACATTATTTGTAATGGGGATAAGTTAGAAGGCTTTCCAATAAGATTGAGGTGAAGCAAGGATGCCCATTATCACAATATTGTCCTAGAAGTGCTAACTATGGCAATAAGGATCCCCCCCCCAAAAAAAAAGAAATTGAAGGAATTGGAATAGGCAATGAGGAAACAAAACTATCACTCTTTGCAAATGATATGATGGTATAGTTAAGGAATCCTAGAGAATCAACTAAAAAACTAGTTGAAATATTTGACAACTTTAGCAGTTTCAAGATACAAAATAAACCCATATAAATCATTATCATTTTTATATATTACCAACAAAGTCTAGCAGCAAAAGAGAGAAAGGGACATTCATTTCAAAATAACCATAAACTGGGGTGGCTAGGTGGTGCAGTGAATAGAGCACTGGCCCTGGAGTCAGGAAGACCTGAGTTCAAATTCGGCCTCAGACTCTTAACACAAAACTTGCGTGTGACCTTGGGCAAGTCACTTAACCCCAATTGCCCTACCTTCCCCCTCCAAAAAAGCAAAAAAACAAACAAACAAATGAATTGTAAACTATATAAAATATTTGGGAGTCTACTTGCCAAGATAAACCCAGAAACTATGACTACAATTACAAAACACTTTTCACACAAATAAAGTCAGATCTAAACAATTGGAGAAATATTCTAAGAAATGGAAATTGAGGGGATGTCCATCAATTGGGGAACAGCTGAACAAGTTGTGGTGTATGATTGTGATGGAATATTACTGTGCTATAAGAAATGAGGAGCAAGTTGCTTTCAGAAAAACTTGGGAAGATTTACATGAACTGACACTTAAGTGAAATTAACAAAACCAGAACATTGTACAAAATAACAGCATTATTGTATGATGATCAGTTGTGAATAACAGCTATTCTCAGCAACACAATGATCTACAACAATTCTGAAAGACTTATGATGAAAAATGCTATCCACCTCCAAAGAAAGAACTGATAGAATCTGAATATCAACTGATGCACTTTTTTTTTTACTTTCCTATTATATATTTTTTTGGTCTGCACTTTCTTTTGCAACATAGCTAATATGGAAATGCTTTGCATGACTGCACATCTGTAATCTATATCAAATTGCTTGCCCTCTCAAGGAGGTAACAAAGGAAGAGAATATGGAACTCAAAATTTAAAAAGAAAAGAAATAACAATTTTTGTTTACATTTATCTGAGAAAAAAATAAAATTAAATGAAGAAAAGCTCATAAGCCCTTTGAGCTTCATCAGCTCTATCCTAGTACAGTAATACTATTAGAAGTTTCATCTGGGAGTATTAAAGGCAGCAAGTCATATGTAAGTCATAGGCAAGGTACCAAATCTGGTTCTATCTGAATGCACAAGGGCTTTCCTGATTCAGACCAGACAGATTAAACAAATCTACAGCACAGAGAAACACTGTGATTTTGCAGAATAGCTTTTTCCTTCTAAACAGCCAATATCGGTAGAAGTAACTTGCAAAGCTTTGTTACTTGTTAAGTCATCAACTTGCAACATAAAGTCAGAAGTTAGGTCACATAGAGTATTGGTGGGTATTCTGAAAAAAAGAGTACATTCAAAAGGGTAATGAGGAATATCTTAATTTAAATCAAGAGTTCTTAATCCTTGGCAGCTAAGTGGCACAGTATCTATGGCAATAGACCCAAAGTGAGGAAAAACCTGAGTTCAAATACTGTCTCAGCTACTTAACTAGCTGCTAACCCTGAACAAGTCATTTAACTTCTATAGTGCCTACTACTAAAGATATTTGTAAAGCACTTTGCAAACCTTAAGGCACTATTTAAATGCTATCGTAATTGCTTATATCATGGACTCCATTTTCTAGTCTGGAAAAGCCTATGAACCCTTTCTCAAAACGATGCTTTAAAATGCATAAAATTACATAAGCAATGAATTCTATTGAAATATATTTATCAAAATATTTAAAAAATCAAATTCTTAAACCTCAGACTAAGAACTACTGATTTAAATGAGTAAGAAAAAGGTTAACTGCTACTCTTATTAAATCTTTCATTAAACTATTAAATAAAATATTGCCCATAATAAAATTTCTCTGTATCCTGGCTAGATCAATTCCATTCTAGCAAAGGCAGAGAACTAAATTTTCAACATATCCTTTAGTCCTAAGGAGAGGGAAGCAGGGCTGTAAGTTTCTGGGGTCAGTTAGGTGGTGTAGTGGAGATAGGGCATTGGGTCTAAAGTCAGAATATCTGAAATATTCAAATCCAGCCTCAAACACTTCCTAGCTATGTAACCCTGGGCCAGTCACTTAACCTCTGCTTGCTTCAGTTTCCCCACTATAAAGTGGAGAGCACCTACCTTACAAAGCTGTAAGGATAAAATGAAACAGTAATTGTAAAGTGCTTAGCATGGGTGGTTGTTACATAATAAATACTATAAAAATATTCATTATTATTAATAAATAGGTGTTATAGAAGTCTCATGCAAGTAAATTATCAGCCAGCTCCTTCTGTTGAAAACACAGCAAATACTCTCAACTCCTGTCCTTGGGATCAATTTGTACATTTATGAATTCTCGAAGTGGGAAAAATAAAACTTTCAAAATTTACTCAGTCTGTTTCTCTATCACACACCACAACAAAGTGGTGGTGACCTTTCACATTAGTATTACTTTCTTCACCTGTTCCATTGCAGCATTAATCATCATGGCAAGCCCTACTCTCCAGTGCTAGTTTAACTGGTTAGCAGGATGCTCCAGAGATGGGAATAGGGGAGGAGGAAATTCTCCACTAGCCTTTTCCTAGCAAGGGATCCCATTTAACTCTCACAAACAACTACACTGGGGCTTTCTTGTGCTTACCTGACCTAGAGTTTTGTTTTTGTTTGTTTGTATTTGTTTTTTTTCAGCCACCCTGGAAATATAGTGGCCACTCATAAATTGATCAACATGGCTTCTCTCTTTGAGACTTGAGCTGGTTTACCTCTCCTTTGGCAGCCTGGTACCATCCCTCCCTTCCAGGGATTCACTTAATTGATGTTGGACTCAAGAATGACATTCCATAAGCCTTACTGAAATTCAGAACTCCTGAGATCAAGGGATCTACCAGCCTCAGCCTCCCCAGTATAGGCATACTCTACCACCCCTTGTCCCGGTTCTATACTTTGAAGACTAGGGCTAATAATACAGTTTCCAAAATCTGTGATTTCATCACTTAGGCGCATTTCTCTTGCTGACATAGATCACAACCAGATGTCTTTCAGTGGATATGCCTTTGAATTATGTCACCCTATGGCCAACTACCAGGCTTAACTAAGTCGAGTGTCCTTGGTCTATGGTATTTACTGGACAACCTTCTAGAACAGGAATTCTTAACTTTTTTATGCTATTAACCCCTTTGGCAATATTGTGAAACCTAAGGCCCTCTTCTCAGAATAATGTTTTTAAATTAATAAGTTAGGCATCACAGTACATGCCTGTAATTTCTGATACCAGGAAGGCTGAGGCTGGTGGATCTCTTGAGCTCAGGAGTTTTGAGTTGCAGTGGGCTAGGCTAGGTGACTGCATTAATATGTTCAGCTTTAATATAGGTTAATAAGATTGCTTAAGGAGGGGCAAACTGACCCAGATTTGGAAGAGGTAAAAGCTCTTATGCTTATCAAAATGGAATCAGGTCCATCTATGAGTGTCCACTGCACTTATTATATATAGTCTTTTTAAAAAAACATTAAATGCTTAAAATAAAATCTATACTGTTGCTATATATATATATATATATATATATATATTGAAATGGTTATTGGAAATGTTTTTAAAACATTCAGAGACCTCAGGTTAAGATCCTCTGCTCTTAAAGGAAAAAATGGAGCAAGCAGAATTGTGTAATGAATTGCACACAAGATGGAGAATCTAGACTTCAGTATTTCTTTATTGCCTCTGGGATAAGAGTTCTTAACCTTTTTAGTGTTAATGAGACCCTTTGGTTATCTGATGAAGACTATGGACCACTTTTAAGAACAATGTTTTTAAATGTATAAAATAAAATAATTACAAAGGAAAGGAATATTATTACAATATAATTTAGAGAAAATTTTATGTTTCATAGATCCCAAGTTAAGAACTTCTGTTCTTGAGCCTGTTCACCACTGGCATAGCATTAAAAAGTGAAGGGTTCCCTTACACAATGCAATAGAAAACTAGGCTAGGCTTATGTGGAAGAATATTACATTTCTTTCCTAAAACAATCATGATAATTTTTATGGATAATTGATATTATTCATAATTTGAGAACAATGCCTTTGGTTTAATGTGGAGTACCTTTCTTTTCCCATCTATTATTTCATTTGTCTTTCCAGAATCTAAGTCTGGAAGGGAAAGACAGGTATTATGTCTGTCATTTTGCATATGGAGAAACTGAGATACATGAAGTTTATCATGAATTGTTCAATGTTACAGTAAATAAATTCAGCCACTGAAGAAATTCGATAATTCCTAAACCAGTGGTATATGAGCATCCAAAACAAATCCAAACAACAGCTTGGTAAGCGATTCCAGCCCCATCACTATGACTAATCCTTCATATTTTGTATCCTGCCTTAGATCTGGTCTCAGAAAATTGAAGTCAGTAAACATTTCCCAAGCAGTACCTAATATCTCTCCTCAGACAACTTCCCTTGAGGACAACTTAGGGAAGACACACAGGGTAAGGTGATTATTTGATCTTGATTTTCTTCCACGTTGACCAGCAGCTAATGGGGCCATTTAGGTTGGATTGACCTTGAATTGACACTCAAATTTTCCACATGTATATCATTCTTGAACTGAATGTCAAGTATCCTTTCCTCAAAAAAGCATTTTTTAGCCTTTTTTTAAACAGTTATTGACAATAACAATCAACAAAAAAAAACACCAAAAAATCAAATGAATATTCAAGATATTGAATAAAATCACAAATTTAACTCTTAATATGCTGCACAAAACACTTTAACAAAGCATACCCAAACATTTAACAACCACACTCTTCCTATTCCCACAACTCAGTTCCATTTATTGTGCTATTATCATGGCTCAAGGCCAGGAAGAGGATCTTGGCACAATCTCCTAGAAGGTCAAGTTAAAAGGCCTCACTAAAGGCTCTCTTCCACCTCCATACCCTGCTTCACTTCTGGCTTCCTTGCTTATTGGCCACATTGTTATCAAGAGTTGACTGTTTAGCAGAATTTACAATAGGATTTAAGACAAGGGCCAAAGAAACCACCACCAGGGAGATAAGGAGGCCGCATGTAAAAAGATTCACGTTTCCCCTTTCACTCCTAACAACTCCTATTTATCCTTTCCACTGCATTACAGCAATTGCACAGCCCGCTGCTCAAAGAGTACAAACTCTCTTACTAGATTTGAGAGCATCTGAAGACTAAACTACACACAAGTAACCTCATAAGACCATGCAACATGTGTAGCAATAACATTGGGCTTCAATGTGTAAAGGAAATAGAAGCTTCTTAGGGTGTGTGTGTGGGGGGGGGGGGGTGTGTGTGTTTCATTTTTCTTTTCATTATGATCTTAAACATCAACACACATCAAGAGTTCATTATACAAAAAAAAATTTAAAAGAAGATTATGTATGAAACTGTGAGCTTGCATTATGGACAGTTTTATTTTTGCCCTACTGTCTATACTTTGATGGAGGATTTTTACACCTGTAATCCAAATGTGATACAGCAGTTCCAATACTGCCCTGTTTGTCTCTGTCTCCTTCTAACCTTTCTTGTACATTTTTCTTTTTAGCGTCACTATCACTATATCCTACCCACCCACCCTGCAAAAAGAAAAGCCATTGCATTTAACTATCACAACCCACAAAACCCATTCAGAGTTTGAGTGTCTAAAATGCCCCTCTCATTTTGCACCTTTACTACATCACCTCTCTGCCAAGAAGTGGGAACCTTGATTCATTATCACTTTTTGGAGTCAGAAGTGGTCATTTCATTTTTCACAGTTCTTAAGTCGTTGCAGCTTGTTTTTTTTTTGTTGTTGTTGTTTTTTAAAACTAGGTTGTAGCAGTTTTAGAAAATGTTCAGCTCACTCTACTCTGCATTAGTTTATATAAGCTTATCCAGGCTTCTGGGAATCCATTTCTTATGGCACAATAATATTCCATCACATTCATATGCTATCATTTTTTTCAGCCATTACCCAATTGATTGGCAACTGATTTGTTTCAAGCTCTATGTTAAACTGAATTTGTTTCTCTCTGTCTTTTTCTTTCTCTCTGTGTGTGTAAACAGACATATAATATGCATGCACAACATATGGACCTTTTCTCTCTTTCATCTCTCAGATGGTATGCATATTTTAGTGACTTTGTGGATATAATTTCAAATTACTTTGCAAAATTGTAGGATCATTTCACAGCCCTACCAGCAATGCATTAAATTCATCTTATCCCCCACAATCACACCAACAATTGTCTTCTAACCTTTTTTGTCATTTTGCTAATCTGATAGGTCTGTGTAAGAACTAATGAGTTATTTCTATTTTCATTTATTATTAGTGATTTAGAGTATTTTTTTCTTGTAATTATTGACAACTTGCTTTTTTCTTTTAGAAACTACCCATTCATATCCTTTGACCACTTATGTCCTAGGCAATGGCCCAAATTCAATTTCATATAATCAAAATTATCCTTTTTTTCTCTTATTGATCTCTCTATCCCTTGTTTAGTCAAGAATTCTTCCTCTTTGGGTGCCTAGGTGGTGCAGTTAATAGAGAACCAGCCCTGGAGTCAGGAGAACCTGAGTTCAAATCCAGCCTCAGCCACTTACAAGAACTAGCCAAGTGACTTTGGGCAAGTCACTTAATCCCAATCCTCCAAAAAGAATTCTTCCTCTATGCATAATTATGAAAAGTATCTCCTATTCTCCTCTAATTTATTGATGACATGAGTTTACATGTATGCAACTGGAGCTTACTGTAAGGTGTAAGATGTTGATCTTCATCAAGTTGCTTCTAATCTCTTTTCAACTTTCCTAGCAGTTTTTGTTCACTGTTGATTCCTTACCCCAGTAGTTGGAGTCTTTGGCTTATATTCTGTTGTACAGTAATCAGTTAAGGATGTGTCTAAAATTTCTGCTTTTCCAGAACAATGGCTCTCAAATTTTTTTGGTCTCTGCTACTTTACTACTCTTTATATTCTTAAGAATTATTTTGGAACCCAATGAGGTTTTGTTTATATCCCATGATATTTACCACATTAGAAATTAAAACCTATAAATTTTACAAATATTTATTGACTCATTTTAAAATAATAATAAATGCATTAGATGTTAACATAAATAGCATGTTTTATTTAAATAAAAGTGATCATATTTTCCAAAACAAAAATATTTAGTGAGAAGAGTGGGCTTGTTTTATATATTTTGGCAAATATCTTTAATGTTTAGCTTAATAAAAGACAAGTAAATTCTTATATCAGCTTCTGTACTCAATCTGTTGTAATACATTATTTTGGTTAAAATATGTGAAGAAAATCTTGCTTCATACAGATATATAATTAGAAAATAGAGTATTTAGTAGAAAAATAACATTTTAATATTGTTCTTAAAATACCTTTGAACTTGCTTACCCCCTTAAATAGTGTCAGGGATCTCCAGATGTCCTTGAGAGACAAAACTTTTAGAACCACCACTCTAGAATGTACTCATTTATTAATAAAGATGCACAGATACAGATAATAAATATGCATGTTCCTTTCTGTCCCTATTCAGTCATCACCATAGATCTATGATATCTAACTGTTCTAAAATTCTATTCATGTTTTTTCTGTTCTTTTTTATTTTGCTAGATTTGTCTAGGGGGTAATAGGGATGCATTGATATTATCCAATTACTATGTTTCTGCTATCTTTTTCTCTCTGTAATTCAACTAATTTTTCCCTTTAGCAGATACACTCTTTGGTTCATATATTTAAATATCAATAGTATTTCATTTGTGCAATGTCTTTAAACATACCATTTCCCTGTTTATCTTTTTAAACCATGTCCATTTGTGCCATGATCTGTGATCATGTTCTTTTTAAATTCTCCTAAAGCATAATAAATTCTGCTCTAGTCCCTCATTTTAATGTTATATGAATTTTTATGTTTCAAGTGTATTTATTTGTAAACAATACATTGTTGCATTTTGGTTTCTAATCTATTCTTCTACCTTTCTTCATTTTATGGGTGAGATCATTACATTTACATTTACTATTATTAGTGCTAATTGCATATTTCCATCCATCATATTCCTTATACTTTTTCCTTTTTTCCCTTACTTCTTTCCTGATAAAGTAGAAGAATTGGGGGTGAGAGGAAAAGGAATCTGATCAAAATCAGTAATTGAAGTGGTCTCTTCTACCCCTCTGCTCCTTCCCTCTTCACTCTGTCTAGATTCCAATTTCTGTTTCTTACACTTTCTTTTCAATCACTATTCATGATCAACCCTCCAAAGTTAAAATGTTTTGCTTGTGATTATTTCCTTCCCAACTACTTTCTCTCTTATACCGTTCTCCCTTTTGCCTCTCCTTACCTGTAACACTATTGACTTTAATGTATCTCTACACCAACTTTTTTATGTTTATATGTGTTCTACTCTCTTTTGTCCAGTTCAGATAAGTCAAATTCATGATATACTGAGCTCTTTCCCTTTCCTCCTTGTATACTCTTCTTATTTTGCATCCAAATTAATGTTACTAAATAGTGACTTACCATCCTTCGTTCCTCGTTTCTACCTTAATATATTTATTTTTCCCTCCCCCCTGCCTTTTTTTTGCTGTTGTTCCATCATAATGTAGCAGCAACCACCCCAGCATCCCCAGGGTGGCTGCTAGCACAGGTTCTTAGATCTGCTTTTCTAAAGGAAAGCAACTCAAAATGGGTTAACAGTCTTGCTTTAATCAAACATATGTCATTTGCCTAGTTCAGGGAAAAAAGGTCAGCACCACAAACTTCGAAGAATACAAACAAATTACAAGCAGAAGTTACAAGCAGACAGAGAAACAGACCAGCAGACAGGCTTCCAGCTGTCTGACCATTACATCCATACCTACTCAGTTACCAGAGAGAGAGAAGCACCAACATCTGGGTTTTCAAAGTAGGGGGCTCAACAGCTGCCCAGAGTGTCATCTGGTCAAATCACACAACTCTTCTCAAAGTGAGTCCCAAAGCAAAACCTCACATCAGGGAATGTATAGCCTTCTCCTGGGTCATAGAATGTAACCACCCTCTTGACCCACTGCCCAATCACAAAGCACCAAGGTGTGAACATTCCTGAAAACAAAGCCTCCCACCACAGGCTCCATGTGGCCACATTCATTGGAGGCAGAGTATATTTTCAAATCTGGGAAGGTTCTCAGAGTCACTTAAGCTTATCTAAGGGCCAAGGGGCAGGGAAGATCTTCAGATGCCCATTGCCATAACACATAACCTATTCTTTGTGACTGCATTTGGGATTTTCTTGGCAAAGATACTGGAATGGTTTGTCATTTCCTTCTCCAGCTCATTTTACAGATGGGGAAACTGAGGCAAACTGGATTAAGTGATCTGCTCAGGGTCACACAGCTAGTAAGTGTCAAAGGCCAAAGTTGAACTCAGGAAGATGAGTCTTGCTGACTTTAAGGCCAGGACTTTATCCACTGTGCCACCTAGCTGTGTCAAAAAAGTATTAGGTAATTTGTTTCTGCCCTCCCTTCACTTTCCTCTTAAAACCAACAGAATGGAACAAAATTCTACTCAGGCACAATTTGTCTTATTTAGCTCTTTCTATGCAGTGTTTCTTCTAGCTCTTCTCATAGAGGTGGCTAAGTGGTACGGGAAATAGAGTGCTTGGCCAGGAGTTAAGATCTGAGTTCAAATTCAGCCTCAGACACTTAATAGCTGTGTGACTCTGGGCAAATCATTCAACTTCTATCTTCCTCAATTCCCTAAACTTAAAAAATAAAGATAACAATATTACCTACCTCAAAAGGTTTTGTGAGGATCAAATGATGCTATATTTGTAAAGCACTTAGCACAGTGCCTGGAATATTGTTGTACAGTCAGTTATTCGTGTCTGACTCTTTATGACCTCATTTGGGATTTTCTTGGCAAAGATACTGCAGTGGTTCACCACTTCCTTCTCTAGCTCATTTTACAGACAAGGAAACGAAGACAAACAGGGGTAAGTGATCTTCCCAGGGTCACACAGCTTGTAAATATCGGTGGCCATACTTGAATTCAGGTCCTCCTGACTCCAGGGCTGGCACTCTATCCCCTGTGCCACCTAGCTTCCCTGCTTGGGACATAGTAGGGTTTACTCGTATGTTCAGCCTCAATTCTTGGTTTAGGATTTTTGCTCAGGACAGTCCCCTCAGGCCCTCTTGGATATGGGAGCTTGGTCCTGCCCCCATCTGTTACACAGATGTCATTGCTAGATGGGGTGATTGGGATTAGGCCACACTCTCTGCCTCTCAGTCTCCTGGAGGCTGACTGTGGGTTTTAGCCTTGACCAGACTGTCTTCGTCTCTTTACAAGATCCCCAACTGGAAGTTGTTTCCTCCTTGTTGTGACCCTGATGGGCTCCAATGAGATGCTAGAATCATGCTGGTCTCAGGCCTTTTACACAGCTCCCCCTGTGCTGGTGCCCACGAGCCGATCCTGCCTCACCCTGTGGCTCCAACGAGCACCCTTTTGAGCCTCTCTCTGTGAAGTGAGTGATCTAGGGTGATGTGTCCTACTGCTGTTTTGACAGTCTAGTATTAGGATCGAGCTTTAGGTTCCTGATTATTGGAACTTGTGATGAGCCGCAGCCTACAGGTCCATTTGCAAGAGCTCCTTCTGGCTTTCCTGCCACTGCCCCTCTCCCCATCTGCACTGGCTTCTGTGCTTGCCTACACTGGTTCTGGCTTTCCTGGTGTGAAAGATACCTCCACCTGATCCCGGTAGCTCCTGCCCACCAGAGTTCTAAACTGGATGATGGAATTCTTTCTGTTTCTTTTCAGTTTTCTTTACCATTGGTCTTTCTAGTGTTTTGTTGTTTTTGTTTTGTTTTCAAATAGTTGTTGAGGTTTATTTGAGAGAACTGGACTCCTCTATGAAATTTTACATCACCATCTTAACTAGAAGTCCAGAAATTCCCTCTGGCAAAGAAAATATCTCACGTGGAGGATGGGATTCCATAGGTAAAGGAAGTCAGGTCAGGGTCCCACTTCTAATATGCCTCCACATGTAAAAAGGATGCTCATGGTGGTCTCAGGTGTAGCAATAATAGTTCATAAATAGTCTTGCTGACTTGTCTTGGCAGTAGAGGGGACAAATATTCTTTCTCTGTCCCCACAGGGATTCAGGGCATTCTCTACCTCAGCTCAAGTTTAAATTGTCACCTGGCTCCTCAAGGGTAAAACCTCTTCCTAAATATTTTACCATGTCAGAAAATTAAACATGTTAACCATTAGCCTGAATGTTATGGCCACTCAACATATGAATAAATTTACAAGTAAATATATGCAGTAAACAACTGGGGAACAGTTCATTTGAACACTGACTACCTGAGACCAAGACTGGGAGAGAACCGAATAGGTGTATTCTGCCCACCATAACTTCTCCCAAGTGGGTATTTGGCTAGTTAACAGAAGGTCATTCCCATTCCAGGGATAGAGAAAGGGGAAAGGGAAGTGTGTGTGTGTGTGTGTGTGTGTGTATCTGTGTGTGTGTGTCTGTCTTTCTGTGTGCATGTCTATGTGCGTGTCTGTTTCTGTGTGTGTCTATGTGTTTGTCGTGTGTGTGTGTACCTCAGCAGTCCACTATGCAATTGGCTTCCTCCAGTGGCACTGCACACCACTCCCAGTTACCATTGTCAGGATAACACTGCAATGTCCCAGAGAGTGAGGGGAGAGCACCTAAGGAGGCCAAGTTCCCACATTCCCAATGAATGTCTCTGCCAAGATGCTCTGTGTCCTCCTCCTTTCCAGAATTCTCAATACCAAACACAATAACCCGGGCAAAAATCTTCTTGGTTGCCACAGACAGTTCTCAGCTTTCACATTTCCATGGCAATGTTCACAGACTGGAGAACCAAGAGCCAGAGGCAGAATTGGGAAATTCCAGATGTACCCTCATGCTACTTAATGTTGTTTGGCTCTTAGTCTCTACTGTACCATCCCTGGTTCACTCCCAAATGGGCTGTTTTTAATTCCTAAAGTCATTAACTCCTTCCTTGCTTATTTACCTTGATTTCCATTTCCTTAGTCCACTTACAGCCATGGAATAATGAAAAAAGCGATAGATTTCGAGGTCGAAGATCTGGGTTCAAATTCTGGCTCTGCTATTTACTCCCTGTTTGACTTTGAGGGAGTAATTTAATCACTCTTAGCTTGTTTTCTCATACATAAAATGAAAAGTTGGACTAGATGAGCTCTTAGGTCCAATACAATTTTAAATCTATAATATTATGATTAAAGAGCCTTTTCCCTTCTAAGGGGCCACAGACCCACTGCTTCCTTTTGTAACTTCTGAGAAACCCCTGAACAATATTCTTTTCTTCTATTTTCTTGGCCTAAAAGATACTCTTCTCTAATCTTTCCCTTATTAGTGTTTCTTTCTTGGGGCTTTAGGATCCTAGATATCACTAGGCAATTGTTTCTGCCTTCCAGGCTCCTGAACATAATGCGACTGAAAGACATTTCAGAGAAACAGCAGAAATACTGAATTGTGAGCCAGACACCAAGAACTCTAAGATCATAGGACCCTGTTTGCTGCTGTTAAAGTTAAATAAAGTCATAGAGAGTTACGGAGTATCAGAGATAGACAAACAGCTAGACAGAGAACTACTTAGAGACAGAAGACCATGATTACTATAGGAATTTGTCAGAAATGAGTGAGAAAAAATTATTTTTGAGGGTGTCTTGGGGAAAGCTAAAAAGCTTTCTGATGAAATCTAAATTCAGTAGGGTGGGGTAGGGAGAGTGTTGGAAGGAAAGTTTGTTGAGAGTTAAGGAAACAGAAGAAAGAAACAAAGACATCACTAGCAATATTCGATGACTGGGCGAGCAAGCCTTCAAACCTTTTCATTTGGGGACTGTAATGTATATTGTGGTTTTATTGTAACCATCCACACAGGGATGGAGGAAAAGATTTAAGAGCCCTGACAAAGGCAAATGTTGGATGAGTTTTGCAAGCTCCATACCTCTGGAATTAGATCTGCTTTCAGAGTCTTCCCATGTTTCCCAAATGCCCCTTCATCCTCTCTAAGAGAAAACTCAGGAACAAGAGGTGAGTGAGTTACCCAGAAAAACCCATGAAGTCACATCCCAGCTCCCAAGAAAGCCTGGGATGTCACTTGTCACTTTCACACAACAGATGGGGTTAATGGCACCATTAACTTGGGAGAAGATTGTCCTGGGTTAATTAACACAGTCTGACTCTGACTAGCCCACAGTGAGGGCAGAGTCATGATTCCAGGTCCCAGAAACTCTGAAAGGAAAAGAGGATCTTGTCGCATTGGGGCTGTTGCTTCTCCCAAGTTTTCAACTTCCAAAAATCACCCTTTTCCCACTTCAAGGCATTAGCATTTAAAAACAAATTAACATACCATAGGTTAATCCAGATTCTCTTAAGTATCAAAAATTTAGTACCCCAGCTTCCTTATTTTGGGGTCTTTTTTGCCTTTTGGAGGGCAGTTGGGGTTAAGTAACTTGCCCAAGGTTACATGGCTAGTTTTTTTTTGTGTGGGTGTTAAGTGTCTGGGGCTGGAACTGAACTCCGATCCTCCTGACTCCGGGGCCAGCGCTTCACTCACTGCGCCACCTAGCCGCCCCCTTATTTTTCTAAATCCAAATTTAAAAGGAGGCAACTTGGAGACAGAAAGTCCTGAAATCAAATCCAGCCTCAAACATTTACTAGCTGTATCACCCTGGGCAAGTCACTTAATCTCTCTATGCCTCAATGTCTTCATTTGTAAAATGGGGATAATAATAGCCTCTACCTCCCAGGCTTGCTGTGGCAATAAAATGAGATAATATTTATAAAGGGCATGGCAAACATTAAAGGACTATAAAAATGCTAGCCATTGTTTTTATTATTATAAAAACATCCCCCTCCAAAAAGTATTCAAATGAATCAACTTCAAAGATTTTCTCCCAATTCCTACTTGCCGTTACAAAATGAAATCACAAAACCTCTTGAGTTTTTCCCCCTTTGGGGAAGGGGCATTGTTTTTTCTCTTCTCTTGAAGGAGAAAGAAGTCACAGCAAAGGAAAACAGAGGGCTCATAGAGCTCCAGGACATGCTTGCATAAGGCTTATTTATCTTTTAACTAACATTTGTTAACTGAGGATTAGTGGAACAGCCTCTTGTAATTATGGTTGTTGTTGCATTTGTGGCTATCTACAAGAGACCAGTAAATCTGAAAATTACAGACTGACCACCCTGGAGAACTAAGGTTGAGTCAGCCACATCTCCATTGGGCACCACACTGGGATGATTACCCCCAGAGAAGGACATTTTAGCCAAAGAGAAAAAGGTCTATACTCACAGCTTGGGAGTCACTCTTGGTCCCATTGTGGTTGCAAGGTCAATAAAACCAGGGTGGCCCTTGACATCCTGCTTCCCATCTTTAGAATGGGAACCGGCTGCCTCAGATGGTCCCAGTTAAACAGTCTATCATCCTAACGCCCATCTTGGATTTCTCCGGGTTAGAAGTCTAAAGAGTAAAGCTGCAGCAGAGCAAAGAGGGAGATAAGTAAGGGGATGAAGTGGAGAAAATGATATTTGGTTTGACAGTAAGCTTTTCATTCTTGTTCCGAACTTAGTGTCAGAAGTCAAGGTTAACACCTTTGCAGACTTTCCATGTCCCAGGAAGACAGATGCCTTACAACATATCACTAGGTGCTCAGGTACCCAAGTGAATCTGGAGGGTTTTTGTATGAAAAGTTGTTTTAAAATGACGGGTTCTTTTTTTTTTTTTTTGTTTTTTTGGGGGGGGGAACGCAGGGCAATTGGGGTTAAGTGACTCGTCCAAGGTCACACAGCTAGTAAGTGTTAAGTGTCTGAAGCCAAATTTGAACTCAGGTCCTCCTGACTCCAGGGTCCGGGCTCTATTCACTGGGCCACCTAGCCACCCCCTCCCCCCTTTTTTTCTAACACTCCATTTAGCCCTGGAAAAAAGTTAAACCATTTAAAGTTTCAAAGAATCTAAAGAAAATTGAGATCTATACCTTGTGTTAAGGAGTTCAGAGGATCTTGATCTAAAAATGAAACAGGCCTTAGTCAAGTCCAGCCCCCTCATCTTACAGGGAAGGAAACTGAGGTCTATGGAGGCTAAGTGCCTCGCCCAAAGTCACACAGGCAGTCCCGCTGCCAGAATTCTGAACCCATGTCCCCTCATCTCCTAGGCTATCCCAGAAATAGCTACTACAAAAATGTGAGAAACTGACCCACAGCCTGTGCTGTGCATTGTGAGTCAGATATTCCTAAGGACAGAGATATGATTACTTTGGCATTTTACATTTTCTGCCATTACATATGACGCCTCAAATACCAATTCTACTTCAAACTAATTACCTGTGACTTCAGTGAGGAACACGTGTTTTAACATACTACTTCAAGACATTTCAAAATAATGAAATAAACATTTAGAAGACAGGAATTACCCACATATGTACCACAGTGGTCTATGAATAGCGTGCTAAATTCAGGAATCTGCCGTTACATAATGCCTTTTATTCTAGAGTTATTTTCTGCTAATACAGATCAGTATCATTCTAGAACTGCTGAATTCTATAGATAAAGACATGCTGAGCCTTCTATTTTACTACTACCATTGTTATCAATGCAACTGTTTAAAACACATTTTTTTCTTTATGAAAAAATAGATTCACTCCTTCTAGACTTCCCATAGATTACTAGGTTCATTTGTAGTTTGTAGAATTGCAGTTAATTTTGGGCTTAAGCCTCCATGAAATGCTAACTCTATTAAGAACTACCAAGCAAGAACCATAAATAAAATAACTAAAGTATTTAATTGGGACAGAATAGTCAAGTAGATGACAGGGACAGGCTCATGCCCAGCCCACCCAGGGAATCCAACCTCCCAGGGCTGACATCCCAGTGGGGAAGGGTTTAGGGGTTCCTCCCTGAGCAAATCCTTAGAAAACTCATGTTCCAAGATGAGGCGGTGCTTCAGAATTCTCCCAGCAGCCAACTATGCCTCACTGCTTCCCACCTCTACCTCCCACAACTCCATGGCATGGGAGTTCGGAAACTCCCTTTGAGCTGTTACACCACACATCTCCTCTGCTACTGTTCAGCTTGGAAGAATGCCATCTTGGTGCCACTGAAGGATTGCATGTCCAGAGCACTGATCTGCTGAAGCTCTGTCTCATTTGAAAGGCATCATTTTCTTTGAGACCTTAGAGACAGGTAGGTAGAGCAGTGTGGATAGAGAGCCAGCCCTAGAGTCTAGAGAAGACCTGAGTTCAAATGCTAAGACATTTGCTAAACTCTTAGTCTCTTCATCTACAAAATTAGAGTAATAACAGTATCTACCTTAATGTTCTTCATAAATACTAGCTATCATCATTAGAGTGAAACCGCACGTTTAGAGTGAAGCTACCTAAACCAACAGTTTTCAAAGTTAGACAACATCATCTCAGTTCTATTTTTAGTTCATCTTAAAGCTTGCTGGTGCACAAAAGAGCTACTCAGGCAACAGTAAGGTCTTCTGACTTGCTTTTCTCAATGGAAATTCCCTATCCCTACCCCTAGATGTATGAGGGGGACTGAATTCCATTCTCCTCTCCTTAACTTCAACTAAGTGTGCCCCTCCCTCATATGACCAGCCCCTCTTGCTGAGTTTTTCTGATATTGGAAATAACACTCCAGAAACTGTTCCATTTTCCTTCTCAATTCCCATAATGCCCTGCCTCCACCCCCGGATTGTACCTGACTATACAAATTGCCTTCAGATTCCAATGATTCTTAGAAGAGTATTAAGAGTGAGATGGAGAGACAGAGAGATAAAGACAGAAACAGAAACAGAGAGCTAGCGGCCTCTACCAGCATTCTGGTAAAGCCTGCCCTGCAGTTAGGTGGCTCAGTGGCTAGAACACTGGGCTTTGGATCAGGAAGACACATCTTCATGAGTTCAAATCTGGCCTCAGACACTTACCAGCTGGGCAAGTCACTTAATTCCCACCTGCCTTGGTTTCTTCATCTGTAAAATAAGCTGGAGAAGGGAATGGCAAACCACTCCAGTACATCTGCTAAGAAAACCCTCAATGGATAACAAGAGTCAGACGTGACTGAACAACAGCAGAGAGATAGAGACAAAGAAATAAAGACAGAGACAGAAACAGAGAGAAAAGGAGAGAGCCAGTGGCCTACACCAGCAGTCCAGCAAAGCCCACACCTCCCTAACACTGCCTTTACTGAACACCATACCTCACAGAAGAGGATATTGCCTGTCAATTTAAGACTGATCAGTTATGGGTCTTATCTGCCCTTACCTCTAGGGTCTGCCAATCTGTCAGCTCATCTTCCTAATTCCTTAAGGCTGTTCATTTTGATGTGTCCACAAAAGGGATTGGAAGGCCTTAGGTAATTCCTCTCTCGTCAGAGCTCAAAATACTTTGCAACTATGATTATCTTAATCCTCAGAGCAAACCTAGGGAATGCATTTTACTCATAGGACCCTCAGCAATGAAGCTGGAAGGAATCTTGGTGAAGCAAGCAATATAGGAGGAAACCAAGGGCCAGACTGGTCCTAGGAGACCAGATGGAAAGTTCTTCAGACTACAAAGCACAGTCTCTTTTCACTAAAGAGAGTAGAGCACCTTGAAAAGAGCCTTGGGCTGGGATTTAAAAGTCCTAGGCTCCCAGCCCAGCTGAGACAGTAATAATATTAGTTCTGAGTGAAGGCTTTTAAATCACATTTCCATAGAATTGTTTTAAGGCTTGCAAAGGTCCTTACATATATTATCTCATTTACACCTCACAACAACCTAGTGGTTAAATGCCATCATGTCCATATTAGAGATAAGCAAACCAAAGCTAAGAGAGTTTAAGCGTTTTGCCCAGGGTCACACAAATAACTATCTGAGGTAAGATTTGAACTCAAGTCTAACCAGACTGCAGATCCAATGTTATGGCCACTACACTCCTTAATACATATTACCTTTCAGTTTAAATAAGAAGAGGTTTGGAGGAGACAAGTTCTAAATCTCTCTCAGCTCTAACAATTTATAAATACCTAAGTTAAAGTATGTGGAAGTTAAGGGACTTATTCAAAACCACCCAGATGACAGATGTGTCCTTTCTTCTCTTCTGCCAATTCACGTCTGATTCTCTCTGTGGGTAAAGTGTTCCATAAGCAGTCTAGGCCTGAGGGTGTTGTATTCAGATCACTGTGTGTTTACGTTCTCTTTCCTTTAAAGAAAAAAAAGGGGGGGGTGGGCTCAGAAAGTCTCACACACACACACACACACACACACACACACACACAAGCACCCAATGAGTGCAGCTTTATACACATAAACATCAAGAAAATTTTAAATTGGGATTTTCCACACTTGCTAACTGTGGAAAAAATATCCTTGGGGGAAAAGGGGGTGGGGGTGGGGAGTGGGCCAGTGATAGAAAGCCTGGCAGAAGGGAGTTAAATTACAGTTGCTTTAGGAGCTGGGTGGGAGGGCGAGAAGGGTGGAAGGAGGAGGCAGTCCCTCCCTCCCCACCCCTGTGGGTCAGCTTTTGATTGTTTACAGCAAAAGTGCCCCAAGGGAGCCTCTCTTTTGTTCTAGGACTTGAGTGCTTTTCAGACATTAACTTATTGATCCATACAACATGCCCCCCAACCCCTACCCCCTGGGAGGCACAGAACAAGGATGGTGGTCTTCTCTCCGTGGGAGGAGAAATCCACTCTGAAAGCAGGTCCTAGACGCGCTTGAGTCCATAGGAGAACTGTGAGAGAGACCTAGGCTTGTTTAGAGTCTGGGTCTGATCTGTAACATTAGCTGTTAGATTTTATGTCTTTCTTTTTCAGCAGTATATTTGCACACTTACAGCACTGAGGTACCGTACCTTCCCTCCCCTTCCAAGAACACATCAAGTGTCCAGGGAACACACAAAACTTGCTAACTTGTACTAAGTTTTCCTCTTCTCAGGATGGACTATCTCATCTTCATCACTTAAAATAACTTTTTTGGTCTTCTGCATTCATAATGGCGCTCCATAGTTCACACTGTTCTCCCCCACCCTATTTCTTTCCACTTTACGGCTGGATTCACACATCCCTGACTTCTGTGGAGAGAAACTCAGACTCCCCTTAGAGGGGCCTGGTGCCAAGCCGTCTGGGGCCCCCTCCCTGGGGAAGCAGGAAGCATAGCCAACCTTGTCACAGTGCCCGAAAGCACAATTGATAGCCCTGGTAAACTGATCCTTGCCAATGTAACCAAAGGTGTTATTTCATATAAATACATACCTAGAGGTTTGCCATCAATGGTAGGTCAGCAGAATAAAATTAAAGAATAGATGAAAAGCGCCCTATAAATCTGAAAGCACTACATCAAAGTAATTATTATAATATTAGTGGTACTAGTAGTAGTAGTAGTGGTAGTAGTAGTAGTAGTAGTAGTGGTAGTGGTAGTGGTAGTAGTAGCAGTAGCAGTAGCAGTAGTAGTAGTAGTAGTAGTAGTAGTGGTAGTAGTAGTAGTAGTAGTAGTAGTAGTAGTAGTAGTAGTAGTAGCAGCAGTGATATTGTTCACCCCCATCCCAACCCACAGCAATGACTTGCCTATATGGGTTAACTCCATGCTTAGGGTGGGAATTTAGGAATTTATTACGTGTCTGTTGTAATGGCAAATGAGGGGCCTGAAAAGCCCTCTCTTTCTTCATTCATCATTTTGTGTAATGCACCCATCATATCCCCTGCTACTCTTTCCTTTGCCAAACTAAACAGCCCTAGTCTTTCTAATTGCTTCTCAGATAGAGGCCCTAGAAATAAATCTCATTCTTCTGGATGCCCTTCTCTGGACTAGTGTTCCTGAAGAACTCAGCAGAGAGCACATTATAAAATACACAGCAGATAACACCATAAGTAGCTGTCACAGAGCATGTTATAAAATGCAGATGTTGTCCAAACAATGTGACTATTATAAGACTTAAGCTGCAAATTAGCCAGTCTGCTCAAAGGGAAAAGGCAACTTCTCATTCCATCTTTACCCTCCCCATGCCCCATTTGTCTTTGTCACCTATGAAATAGTAAAACTCAAGCTAAGATGGGGTAAGATTAGAGAAAATGAACTCAGCCTCTTTTTGTAATAGCTTCTCTTTGCCTGTAAATAATCATTTAAATCACACTAAGCTTCTTGATCCAAGTTTTAAAGAAATGTAAATAGATTTTATAACTTCAGTTAAGTAGGACAGATGTATTTTTAAAGCAGAAGAAAGGGTCTGGACCTGTGATTTCATTGTTATAGGAAACTCACAGGTGAAGAAAATCCCTCTATCAATGCAGGTCAGCACCTTTTGGGCAATTTATAGCTTTAGTTGCCTGGGACACTGAGAAGTTAAGTTTTGGGGTTTTTTTTCCCAGTTTCACACAGCCAATAGGTATCAAAGATAGGACTTGAACCCAGAACTTTTGGATTCTCTATCATGCTGTCTCATTCTTAAAGTAACAGAATATTATTTCAGGAGCCTGAAGCAGATGTATACCCTAAACTCTGGGTACAATTTAGACAAGCTTATTATTTAAAGGGAGATGGTGATACAGTGGATAAAGTACTAGCATTGGAGTCAGGAAGACCTGAGTTCAAATCCAGCCTCAGATACTTACTAGATGTATGGCCCTAGGCAACTCATTGAACTTCAGTTTGCCTCAGTTTTCTCAGCTGTAAAATGGGGATAATAACAGCTCACACCTCACACAGATGTAGGTAAAATAAAATGATATTTGTAAAAAGTGACCTGGCACATAGTAGGCACTATGCAAATGCTTCCTGCACTTATTTCCCGTACACCTTCGTCCACTTAAGCAGCTGGCATTGACAATGAATGTCACAGACTCATTTTAATAACAAGCACCTATGGCACCTGAAGTTCTGCCTGCAAAAAGAAACTACAAAGCCCTCAAATTAGATGATATTTGTCAAGTGTTTAGCAAAAAGCCAGGCACGAAGTAGGTGCAATATAAGCACTTATTCTCTCCATTTGCACACATGGAGAGAATATATATGTATTAATGCATATGTATGTGTATGTATACACACACATGCACATAATACAGAGAGAGAGAGAGAGAGAGAGAGAGAGAGAGAGTGTCCTGGGTTCAAATCCTATGTCATACACTTACTAGTTACATGACTCCAGACAATTCACCTAAATTTTCTAGGTTTCAATTTCCTCATTTTTAAAATGAATATGTTAGAGTTGATCTCTAGAGTCTTTTCCAGCTGCTAGGTATTGCTCACAGTTCTCCTATTGACTCTAGTAAATCTGGGACCTTCTTTCACAGTGGATTTCTCCTCCCACGGAGAGACCACCATCCTTGTCCCGTACCTCCCAGGAGGTAGGTGTATGGATCACATTCATCCGAAGATGAATGAAAGTTTCCTACCAACATTTGGTGCTGCTAAGATGGTCTGTGGATGTTCATCAGATGTACACAAAGGAAGGTAGCTATATTAACCAATAAAGCCCTTTGGATCATCAAGGAAATTAAACCACCCTTCCCTTTATCCTTCTCTTTCCGTTAACCATCTTCCAAAAGGAAATCAATTCCAAGTGGAAGGAAATATCAGAAAATGAAAATGTCAGGACCAATTTTCCCTTTAGAGCTTTTAAGTCATAAACAGATGCCCATGAATAATGAGCTATGAAGAATGAACCTGCACAGACAGAATTAGTGGTTTGGAGAATGGATGGATATCTTGGCTAACGAGGTTCTCTGACCTCCCTAGGAGTCAAATTAAAAAAAGAAAAAACCTCCTGATCCCATAGGCAGGGCTAGAACTGGAATGGTTTCAGTTGGGTCCAGATTCAGCCAATGAGTCATAACCCAGTCCTTAAAAAGAAAAGAAGAATATTTGAAGGGATATAAGAACTGGGATAGGAAGAGCATTTCTGGAGTCAACAGAGAGAAATGAGACAGTGGCAGGGTGGAAGGCAAAGAACTGAGTGAGGCAGAAAGCTTCCCGGGGGCCCTTTAGGACCATAGCCCAAGAAGGTGGAGGCATGTGAGGAAGATAGGTAGCAAAATACAGAAAGTAAAGCCAGAAAGACCTAAGTTCCAATTCTGCCTCTGACAGTGACGGGGTAACCCTGGGGAAGTTGCTTAACTTCTCTATACCTTGGTTTCCTTACCTGTAAAATGGAGATAATAACAGAACCTTCCTCACAAAGTAGTGAGGACCAAATGAGTTGATATAAAAAGCACTTTGCAAAACTTAAAGCCCAGTGTAAATGTTAGCTGTTATTATTATTCTCTGTTATAGGTTGCTCAGGGCTAAGGTGATCCCAGAATCCTTTGCTGGCAGATATGGCTCCCTTTAGTAGGCTCTAGGGTCTTAAAATGATTATTGCCTTAAGGAAGGGTGGTCTTGTCTACTTCAGAGGGGAAACTGCCCCCCTTCTCCAAGATGTGAAGATGAGATGTATCACCTTGGCTTCACCTAGGAAGATAAGAGTTGGAAGAACAGCCAGGACAGCAAGGGTTAATCTGTGATGTGTGGTGATATAAAAGTTAAGAGGCAGATGGAAGAAGCAGGTGCAAAGCTAATGAAATACATGGCATCACTGTCAGTATACAGGAGAGAAGCCAGAGCCAAAGAAAAGGTATAGTGATAGTAAACTCCCTCCAAGACAAAGGGCATTCTGCATACAGAATCCTATATACAGAAGGGAATGACCAGGTCAGCATGGATTTGGGGTAGGGGAGGAGGGAGGAATATAGAAAAAAAAAGCAAGGGAGACACAGAGCATGGCAGTTGTGAAATTCTGTTTCTCCAGAAATCTCCACTGGCAACCCCTGCTAGGAGTAGTAACAATGACCCCTACCTCAGAGAGTTATTACGTGAAGCACAAAAGCAATCATTTTTGTAAAGCGCTTTGCAAGCCCTTGTTTGCATGGGGTGAATTGAAGCACTTCCAATAGAAATGGACAGAAATGTGCTCTTATCCATCTCTGTAGGACATATCCTCTGCTCTTTTGTCAAGGGATATTTATGACACAGAAACTCCTGGTTGTTCCCTTGCTCTCTGTGATAAGGGCTGTGTTGAAGACAGTTTGCTACTGAGTCAGGAAGAACTGGCCACTTCATAGGTGGTAAGAGCAGGTAAGGAAGAACTGGATCTCTATTTTATAAATAAGGAAACTTGGGGCGGCCAGGTGGCTCAGCGAGTAAGAGCACCAGCTCCAGTGTCAGGATGACCTGGGGATCAAATTTGGACTCAGATACTTAGCACCACACCCAGCAATAACTGGCCGTGTAACCTTGAGCAAGTTACTTAACCCCGATTGCTTTAAAAAATAATAATAAATAAATAAGGAAACTGATATTCAGTGATGTTAAGTTACATGCCCAAGGTCATAGAGGTAGTTAATCTGAGACAAGGTTCAAACTCTGGCCTCATTGATTCCAAATCTACCTGTAAGTTATATCATTAATGATACAACTTGCAGCTACTGCAGAGGTATGAGGCTAATAACACCAGCACACAAGAGGGCTTCTAGCACAGGTTTTTTGATCTGCTTTTCTAAGGGAAGGACCGCTTACAAAGGGGTCAACAATCTAAACAATGCAGAAAGATAAGTACTCAAGAAAGATCCAATTGGCAGGTCTCCAACTGTCTATTAGCAGAATAATAGAACCAATGATACTCATCACTATACCAGGAAGCACCAACATCTGGATTCATAAAAAGAATCGAGAGTGACTCCGACCTAACAAACCTAGGTGACTTGGAGGACTGTAATGCCCCCAGGAGAAAAAAAAAAAAGAAGTTTGAAGAAGTAGGGCTTTTAGGGGAGAAAAGATAAGCTCCATTTTGGTGACAGGACAGATAGGTTGAGATGCTCAGTAGATAGTTAAGGATGTGGGACTGGAGTTCAGGAAACAGATTAGGGGCACTCAATGTACATACAGTACATATACTAAAACTGAAGCAAAAAAGAAAAAATTAGCTTGAAAGAATGACATGCAAATTTATGAAATGCTTCGATTTTTTAATATTTTGGGCTACAGCCAAAGCACTCCTTTCAGTGAAATTTATGTCTCTAAACACCTTCATCAATAAAAGAGAAAAAAAGAGCATACAGTATTTTTTAAAAGCTAGATAAAAACAAATAAAATACGAAATAGACATTTTGAAAATCAAAGAGAAATAAAATTAAAAACAAATAAACTAGAACTAAGAACTGATTTTTGAAAACACTAATAAAATAAATAAATTATTAGCAAATTTTCTATTAAAAAAGGAAACCCAAATGACTAAAATGAAAAAGTAAAATTTGCAGTGGATGAAGAGAAAGTAAAGAAAATTGTTAGAAACTACTTAAGTATAAGCCAACAAAACTGATAACTTAAGAGAAATAGATGAATACTAACAAAGAAATAAAAATACTCAAATTTACAGAGCAGGAAATATAAATTTTAAATCATACAGTTTAGTGAGGAGAAAGTGAATACACCATAAATGAATTCCCAAAGAAAAAGCCACAGGCCTAGATAAATTTGAAAGTAAATTTTAAAGAAATATTTAAAAACAAATAATTCCAATATTTCATAAATTATATGCAAAAATGCAGAGAAAATCCTATAAAACTCCTGTGATACATTTTTGATACTCAGACCATGGTGAAATAAAGTAGAGAAAGAAAAGTATAGACCAGTATGTCTAACAAATATTAAATGCAAAAATATTGAATGCTAGCAAAGAAATCTATAGCAATGTATTTTTAAAATTATACAAGTTGTTCAGTTGGAATTATTCCATGAATACAAGGTTGGTTCAATATTAGGAAAACTATAAACATAACAAGAAAAACAATTTAAAAAAATAACAAGATTACATCAATTGATGCAGAAAATCCTTTGATGAAATACAACACACTTATGTAAAAACACGAAAATCATAGACTAAATGAACTTGTCCTTAGAATGATAACTTACACCAGGATTTAACATTATCTACAATAGAGAAACAGTAGAAGTCTTTTCAATAAAATCAGAGGTAAAGTAAGGATATCCTTGATTTTCTTCACTATTATTTGATAAAGTTCTAGAAATGTTAGCTACTACAATAACAAAAGATAAAGAAACTGGGGGCATAATTATAAGTCAAAAAATAAATAAAATTATACATATTTTGAAATTATATATACTTTACTTAAAGAACATTATTCAACTAACTTAATCAAAATAATACATTCAGTACAGTAGCTAATATAAAATGAAAACATAAAAAATCATTAGCCTTTCTGTATGGGAATAAGAACAGTAAGCACACAAGAGAAATAAAATTCTATACACAAAATAAATAATGAGGTAATTTAGCAATGCAAATACACCATTGTCTGCATGTGTCAGGAGAGGCTTCATGTGGCTAGCATGAGCTGAACTTTAAAGGAAACGAGGGATTCCAAGGAACAGAGTTGGTAAGGTAGTATATGTCAGTGTGGGTGTCCCCCACCATCCACTCTGACAGGCTTAATTAGGGCGGTAGCTGAATGAGTAGAGATAATGATAAATCCAAAAGATGTTGGGAGTATAGACCTAACAAGAGTTGGTACTGAACATGGAAGGAAGAGTAAAGTCATAGAGGGAGATAAATGATCACGCATCTATATCACTTTAAGGTTTATAAAACACGTTCCTCACAATAACTCAGAGCAGCTGTCTGTATCCACATCTTGCAAGCGGGAATTGAAACTCAGTTTGTGACTTTCCCAGGGTCATGCAGTTAATAAATTCTAGGGACAAGATTTGAATCCAGGTTTCATCGAACTCCAGGCATAATGCTCTGGGGGAGTGTTGAATTTAAGGCAAGTATGAATCTGATCTTCAACAAAAACACTAACCTCTCATTGCCAAATCTCATGGTCTTTTCTCTCTTCTTCTCTGTAACCTTTCATACTGTCAGTCCCTCTCTTCCTGATTTTCCCTCCCTTCTACTCTTTCCTGGTTCTTCCCTTGCCTCTCTGACTACTCCTCTTCGCTCTTCTTTGCTGTACCTTTATCCAGGTAATGCCAAATAATAGATATCCCACAAGGTTCTGTATTGAGGCCACTCTTCTTCTCTGTATGCACTGTTTTTCTGTGTGATCTCAACAGCTCCCATGAATTCAGTTATCATCTTCATGCTGACGATTTTCAGATCTACTGATCCAATCCTGATGTCTCTCCTAACTTCCAATGTCCCACTTCCAACTGACAATTGGACATCTTAAACTGAATATCTCATAGACTTCAATTCAACATGCCTCAAACTACACTCACTATCTTTCTTCAAGCACCCCCCTCTTCTGAACTTTTGTGTTATTGTCATGAGTGCCACCATCCTACCAGTTACCCAGATTCACAATCTAGTTATAATCTTCAATCTTCACTCTCACCCTTTCTCCTATATTTTTGTCAAGTGCTGTCAATTCTGCCAACTCTTAGATGTCCCATATTCTTTCCTCTGTTACTGCCACCAATAAGGTAAAGCCTTATCACCTCATGCCTGGACTATACCAAGAACTTCTTGATTAGTCTACCTGGTTCAAGTTTTTTTTTTTTTACCACTCCAGTCCATCTTCCCCTTAGTTATTAAATTAATCTATCTAAAGTGTATTTTTAACTGTGACATCTACCTATTCAATGAATTCTAGTAACTCCCTATTTCCTCCAAGATCAAATATAAAATACTTTTTCATTCAAAGCCCTTCGTAACTTGCTCCCCTCCTATCTTTCCAGACTTCTTACACCTTATCCCATACCACATACAATGCAGTCCAATAACACTAGCCTTCTTGCAGCTCCTTCTACAAGATACTCTATTTCCTAACTGTGCAATTTCACTGGCTATCCTCCATACCTGGAATTTCTTGCTTCCTCATCTCCATCTCTTGACTTCCCTGACTTCCTTAAAGTCTCTCAATTAAAATCTCACCTTCTACAAGAAGCCTTTCCTGATCCCTTTATATATTAGTGACTTCCTTCTGTTGATTAACTCTGGTTTATTCCAGTATTTATCATATTTGCAAGTAGTTGTTTGCATGTTATCTTCCCTACTAGACTGTAAGTTCCTTGAAAGCAAGAACTGTTTTGTTTTGTTTGTTTGTTGTTGTTATTTTGGCATCCCTGGTACTTAGCACAGTGCTTGGCACAAAGGCATTTAATAAATTCTTGTTCACTAACTGATCACCTTGAAGGTGTAGATAGAAGAACAGTTCAGGGTGTCACTGACAAATAAGTAAAACCAAGACCTCTTCCAAAGTCCAGAAACACATCACAAATTAGGAAGTGTATTAAATTCATTATTGATGCTGAATTTATAATTATCACTATAAGGGATCAAAGCACTTTCACATGAATTTTAATGGGAATTATCAAGATTAAAATTAATATTTACAATTTCTTGGGCATACAGGATAATATGTCTCTCCTATTTCCCTTCCACAGAAGAGAATCCTGATATGATTACCATTTTTCAGAAGCAAATATCAGTGCTAGGATAAGCAGTTTATAAGCAAAGGAGTTCCATAAATCCTCAGACTACAGAAAATAGAAGTGAGTTTCTCAAAGGTATCACCATATTTTCTGTGACTATCCTAATTGTTAACAAACTACCAAGACTGTCAAGTTTACTCTCTTGTTTTTAAGTAATTGATCAAGTTAAATATAATACTTGTTTCTTCTGAAACAACAACAAAAAATCCTTAAAACTTTGTTCATTGTATTTCAGGATTTTCCATTTTCTCATAGAGAAAAAATTCAGTTCAACTATAAATCAACCATATGTCTTTTGTGATCTCCTTTATCCTTTGTTATGTTAAGAATTCTCCTCCCAGGGGTGGCTAGGTGGCACAGCGAATAGAGCACTGGCCCTGGAGTCAGGAGGACCTGAGTTTGGCCTCAGACTTGACACACTTAATAGCCATATGACTTTGGGCAAGTCACAACCCCAATTGCCCTCAAAAAAAAAAGAATTCTCCTCCTAACCATAGTTATAAAAAATTCCTCCATCCATTTAAAAAAAAAAAGATATGATCTTTGACATTTGTCAACTATCCACTTAGAATGTACTGTGTGTTTCACAGATAACACATAGGAGGCACTAGAGTTCTAGGTCTCCAGCCAAGGTCACTCTTGATCTGATCAGACAGGTAGTCAGCTTCGGAGAGGTTTCTCCCCATTCACTGACCAGTTGCCCACTTGCTTTATAGGGCAATAGACAAAGAAGGCATCTTGCCAACATTAAACTCACAGGTTAACTTTAACAATATCATCTTTCTGCACAAGCATAGCAAATATGTCACCCCTTATCTCACAGCACAGCCTTCATAGGACTGTCACTACTATTCTGGGAATTACCATCTAGAATCCTTGAGGCTATTCTGGGAGTTAATATGAAACACCTGGAAACTAGACATTCCCATGGCCATGGATCCTGAGAAACTAACTCTATGAAGGTTAACAAAATCCTCCTTATATACACTGTGGTAGATGATGTAAGATGCTAATCTAAATCAATGGAGTAATAGTTATAGATAATATTAATAACAAAATGTAATGCCAAACAAAGGCAACTTCCCAAGGTTCAAAATACCAGGATAGCTGCTCTCCATTTTATTCAGTGACAAATTAAGAACAGAGAAAATCAAAGTATAGCATAATTCAAAATACAGCATTCACCAAGTGTAATTCAATCAAGTACTACTCCACCCATGGACATTACATTAATTTAATCAATCACAAAGTCCCTCTTCTAAATACTTCTCCACCCTTAGGCAGTACATTCATTTAGTCAACCACAAAATCCCTCTTCTCAAATGGAGATTAGTTTCCAATCATAAGTACATTCATTTGGTCAATCACAGAGCACAAAAAAAGTCAAAAGTTTCCACCCTTGGATTACAACTGAATAGACAATCTACCCCAGAGTTACAACAAGCTTAAGCACAGCATTTAATACCCAAAGAGAGGTCTTCATCTTGACCCAAGGCAAATTCTCAGCAATCTTTGTTCCTGGGGAGACAAAGCTTAGCAAGACAGGATACATTGCCAGTCTCTTCCTTAATTCATTCTCTATCTGCAGAACAGTCCTAGGACCCCTGAAAACCCTCTTCCAGGATTTCTGTAAACATACAACTAGAAAATCCTTCTTCAGGGCTTCCGAACCAACAGCAAGGATCCAGAACCTCTGCAACAACAGCACTGTCCTTAACCAGTAGGCCAATTCACTCTCTGTCTGCAGAACAGTCTCAGAAGCTCTGAACCAACATCCAGGTTCCAGAACCTCTGCAACAACAGCACTGTCCTTCACCAGTGGACACAATTCACTCTCTGTCTGCAGAACAGTCTCAGGAGCTCTGAACCAACAGCAAGTTTCTAGAACCTCTGCAACAACAGGACTGTCTTTCACCAGTGGACAAATCTGGCAAAACAACATCAAAATAGACAAAGTACCAGCATAACAGCCATGTCTCCTCGGTCCTTGGCAGCTCTGGGTGGCAGCTCTAAAAAGTCCTGGGCAGTTCAAACTGGCCTTCAATAATCTTCTCTGTCTCTTTCTGCCTCCAAGATGCTGCTTCCAAAAAATTCTGCCTCTCTCTTTGCTTGTGTCTCTCTAAAATTACGTCACCAGCTCCTCCCAGTTCTCTTTCTTTTTGTTGTTGGGAATCCATTTCTTCTCTATTCTGATTCTTTTCTTCTTTTGCCTTTGTGAACTAGCACAAATGCTTTGCACACATTATGATCTTTCTTTTCTCTCTTTCCACATCAACAAGTCCATTCCACAAGTGGGATTCACAAGCTCTGGATTTTTAACACAATGAAACCAAAAACCAACCCAATACAGGGATCTTTAAATTCCATTACTATTACACAAAATCAATTAAAAATCATACGATTATGTCAATAAGTGCAAATAAAGCCAATCATTGGAATAGAGCAAATAAGCAGGACTCAGACTTAAACAAACATGGTAAACTAATATTTAATAAACCCAAAGGCGCCATGTACTTGGGCAAGGACTCCCTAATTTTCAAAAACTTCTGGGAAAAGTAGAAAGCAGTTTGACAGAAATTAAGTATAAATCAACGCCTTTCATCATACACCACAATAAGTTCTAAATGTATATGTGATCTCATATAAAATGACTTTTCATTTTAAAAAAATAGAAAACAGAAGGAGATGCTTTTCTCACTTATGAAAAGGGAGAAATTCTTAATTACATGCACTATAGTGGTAATCATAGTGAATAGAATGGACAATTTCAATAAGATTAAATTGAAAGATTTTTGCATGAACAAACATAGCTAAAATTAGAATTGAAACTAGTAGTTGAGGGGGAAAAGCTTTCCAGTAAATGTCTCTGTTAAAGATAAGATTTCCAAAATATATGGGGTATTGATACAAATATATAAGTGTATAATTCATTCCCTAATAGATCATTGGAGAATGCATATAAACTGGTGGTTTTCAAAAAAGAAATTCAAACAATCAACAACAATATGAAAATGCAGCAAAAAATCACTAATATCATCAGACTGACAAAGATGACAAAAGAATATTAAATGTTTGAAGAGCCCGGAGAAGACAAGCATACTAATACACTATTGGTAGAATTGTGAATTGCTTCAACCATTCTAGAAAGCAATATGGAATTATGGTAAAGAAATGATGAAAATGTGGAATGTATCCTTTGATCTGCTGATGCCAATACTACTACTAAGAATATAATACCCCAAGGAAATCTAAAACAGAGATAAAGGTCCCTCTGACTTTAGCACTATGAAAATACATATGTATGTGTATGTGTATATGTTTATAGAATGATATTAATAATAATGACAATCGCTAACATTTATATAGCACTTACAGTGTGCCTGCTAAGGGCTTGGCAAGTTATTACCTAATTTGACTCACAACAGCCCTGGAAGGTAAGTACTATTATTATCTGCATTTTTCAGATGAAGAAAGTAAGGCAAATAGAGGTTGTCATTTGCCCAGGCTCACAGAGTTATTAAGTGTCTGAGGCCATATATGAACTCAAGTATTCCTGACTCTAGACCCAGAGTTCATCCTTTGTGCCACCATCTACTCTAATATAGAAAAGTATTTGTGGTAGCACTTTTTAGAGGAACACTGAACTGGGAGGAAAATTTGAGCCATAAATCTGGGAATGACTGAACAAAGTATCGTACACAAATATAATGTTTACATTACATCATATAAACAATTACTATGGAGAAATTAGAGAAGAACCATGTTGACTAATACAAAGTGAAATAAGCAGAACAATTATTGAAGGGACCAATTTATACAATGACCCCAGAAACATCATAGAAAACAGCACGGAAAAGACTTCAGCCCTCTGATCGGTATAGTCAGTATACAATCATGACTTCACAGGACTAACTGATGGTAAAGCATGCCTCCTGATTCTCAGCAGAGGGTGAGATAGACTTAGATGCTAAGGGAGGAATGAATTTTTAAAATACTGTCAATATGTTAACTTGTTTTGCTGGACCACGCTTGTTCCATGAGAGGATTCTATTGGGGTTGGTGCAAGGGAGGAGTCATTGGGAATCCATTTCTTCTCTATTCTGATTTTTTTCTTCTTTTGCCTATGTGAACTAGCACAAATGCTTTGCACACATTATGATCTTACTGAATGGTTGTAGAAATGAATTGAACACTTCTAACTAGAGAAGTTGAGAAATAAAGAAGGTAAGTGATTTTTCCCCAAAATACATTATTTTGAAGACTTGGGCATTGAATCTTGGCTAAAAGTTGAGAAAATCATAATATGGTATGTATAGATCTATCACTGAAAAGAAAAAAATGTAAAAAACACCTAAGAGACCATCTTGTCCAACCCATTCATTTTACTGATAAGGAAAATAAAGCTTGTAGAGGCTGAGTAATTTGGTAGTTTCACATGGGTAACAGACAGGAGAGGTGAGGCAACAAAGACTTGTTATTCCCTAGCCCAAGACCATCAGTAATATGTGCCTAGAGTAAAATGTCTGAACTACTCAGTTTTTTTTGTTAACTCATTTCTGAAATTTTTTTAAAAAAAAAAAAGAAAGAAAGAAAGAAAAGAATGAGGGATTTTTTTCTTTTTTTGCAAAAACAAGCTTTGGGTATATATGAGATAAGCCAGAAGCCAACTCTGTGCTTTATTTTCTTTGGGGTCTTAATATGAAGAAGTGCTATTTAAGTTATCTTGAAACACAGCCTTAATGCAATAGAAAAGAACACTGGATTCAGAGTAAGAGGATATAGGTTCAAATCTTGCCTCAAACGCTACCACTGTGACATTAGGCAAGTCATATCTCTCTAGGCCTCAGTTTTCTTATCTGTAAGAAGAGGAGGCTGGACTTGAAGACCTCTATTATTGCTTCCAACTTTAAGTCTATGATCCTGTGTTTATTCTCTTAAAACAATAGGGTAGCTTATTACCCTTTAACTTCCAGCTCCTTTCTCATTCTGAAGAAAGAATCATTACATACATGTACATATAAATGAAACCGGATGCAAACTTGGGTTACTTGTTTTCTCTCCTTAGAGGGTTTTGCAACCAACTTGAAGAATAACATGGAAAACCTTATAGGGATATGAGAAAAAAATAGTATTAGATTTAATTTTTTTTCTAATTCTAAAAAGACCACACACAGGGTCCCATGCGAATTGTACACTGGGCCATCTTCAAAAATATGGAAGTTGCATTTTCAACTACCATGCATAGGTCTGGTTTCATTAAATGTAGACCTCCATAGGCTGGTAGACAAGCAGACATGCTGAAACACTGGGTCCTTCTACCTTCTACGGTAGGAATTTCCCTCTGCTGAATGTTCTCTGATAAGACAAGCATTAAGGAGAGGGCAATCTTAATGCTTTGGAGGTTGGGCGGATGTCTCCATCTGTTTTAAAATCATTTTGTAGTCAGGAAGAAAGGGCTGAGATGTGTTTTGACATGAGCACTGTTTGTTTTATTTTTTGCCCTCTATTCATTGAAACACATTGAAATGAGTGGCTAATTAAATCCATATGTTTCTGATTCATTTACACAACTCATCAAAATGTTGTTTTGTAATAATTTTTTGAAGTGCAAAGCACCCCTTTTGAACATTTCCCCTAAGAACAAGGAATTTTCGGAGTGCCAGACAACAGGAGAGCTAAGAAGCAGAAGGTTCAAATGTGTTTCAGAATTCAAAACTGGCGAGATTCAAGCGCTGTCTTCAGATGGCCAAATACCCCTGAGCTGAGTTCACAGCGACCTTCTTGAATGACCAAGTCAGTAGCCCTAGAATATTCTTCTAGCCACTTTGGTGCGTCTACGAACTGCAGGCATTTACACTTTAGAAAATGATTCACAAGAAAAAGAGTATTGAAGAAAGACATGGGACCTCTGCTCATCCATCACATATGATGTATCTACTAACACATGCTAACTAAGATGATAAAGAATGCCAGAGCTGGATGGGACTTGATCAGGAAACGGAGGCACCAGAAAGGCCAAGGGATTTGCCCCAGGTCACATGAGCAGTAAACAACCAAGCTGGGGGTTTAATGTAAGGTCCTCTGAGGTCACACTCAGGGCTCTTTTCTACAGAACCATACTGTTTCTCTTCTACTCATCCAGCCAGTTTCCCAATGATGGGGGGGGGGGAGGCACATGAGATCATTAAATGAGAGATGAAAGGTTGGAAGAAATCAGAAGTCTTCTAGTCCAACTGCCTCATTTTACAGAAGAGGAAACCGGTCCAGTGAAGTTATGTGACTTAACCTTTCCACGTTATTATGTTACTTTTTGTTTTAGTTCTTTGCCGGCACATTGACCTTCTAACATGTCTTTGTTTGCCCCACTTTGTTGCCCAGAATGGTACCTATAGGAGGGACAGCAGATGGAGGTTAGTAATGGCAGATAAAGAACTCATACAGACTTTTGAAGGTGAAGAAATGGGAAGAAATGGTCATTAGGACAAAATAAGTAGGCTGGTCTTCCTGCTGCTGGGCTCTGGGGTCATGTTGACCTTAGGAACCGTAATCAGGGACTCTTCCCAACGAGGGCGGGGCTTCAAGGATAGATATGTGATCCAGCTGTGGAAGTAAGTGGCCCTTAACCAACCAGAGCAAAAAGAAACTGCTAGTTGCAACTCGGGGAGGAAGCAACAGATGGACACCAGAGAAGGCAAGAGGCCCTTTCGACTTCAAGCCACCACATCTATGGAGAGTTTGGACTGTGTTTCCCTATGTTCCATTCTATACCAGGAGCCAAGACTTTTACGATCCCAATGGTCAGTGACCCACTCCTTAGTTGGCAAAACAACATTTGGAAGAGAAGAATACCAAGCTGAATACAGGTTTTCCTTCTGGATTGGGAATCATAAGCGTATGGACTGAATCTGGAATTGTATGGAATGAAAAGTTTACATCACATCCAATCGATGCTTCTGACTTTGTGGTGCTTGCTAATTTAATTGAACTGTGTGTTTAACTTTTGATATGATCCTTTTGAGGTTTGATTAATAAGGCATGCTGGGAAAGGGAAGAGAGATGACTCAAGCAGGAGGCCACTCAGAGACAGAGAGAAATCCCTGAATTAGATCAATAAGAAAGAGAACATGAGAAGGTAAGAGTTTGTGCCATAGAAAGAAAGGATGAAGGGGGAGAGGCATTTGGACCACATGCCTGCCCAGAGTCCAGATTGCTGACAGAAGATCAGACTCTGGTCAAAATGTCTCCTGCTTATTGTGTGAGCACAAATAATACCACTGAAGGTCTCATTGATTGGATTTGGGGGATCAACGATATGGTTTATCTCTTTTCCCCTCTCCTATTCTGCCCCATAAGTTTAAAAGGACTTAAAAATTGTATAGGTATGTGTCTCTATAGCAGGGCTGAGAGTAGAAGCATTTGGAAACACCAACTCTGTCTGAAACAGATCCCCCTGGCAAGTGCTTAGGGATATTCTAGAGATGACAGGAACAGGGCAAACCTGAGCAAGGTAAATAACGATGGTAATGATCAACTGAACTAGAGAAAGGGCATATGAAAGGGCTAGGGGAGGGGGTTGAGAGACCCCACCCATGACTTTTGGAATCAACTTGTTTACAGAGTAATCATGAGCTCCATAAACCCATGCAGCTAACTCCTCTCACCTGTTTTGCTTTAGTTCAGCATTTTGCTTAGGAAGATCACTTGGCAAGGATTAAAATGAAGTCCATAGAAGTACACATAGAAAGAACAAAGGAGGGTGAAGAGAGAAAATAGGGGAAAGTGTTGGCGAATATCACTTGTGATGGGTATCATAAGCAATTTGACCCCCCGATTTTAGAAATGTACCAGCATGTAACATTTCATCTTCTGTCAGATGTTTCTGGTCCTTGGAATTTCAGGCTTTATGCTTTTTATTTCCCATATATCTTAGAGGGTAAAGTAGAAATTTAAAGAATCTACTATTCACGTGAAAGAAATCCCAATATGAAAACTTCCCGTAATATTATAACCAAATTCCAAAGGTCCTAAATCTAAGAAAAAAATATGGAAAGCAGCCAGAAAGAAACCTTTCAAATACAGTGGAGTCAAGTCAGGGTCATCAAAAGATTTTCATCATCATCAAAACATTACCATCATCAAAAGATTTAGAAGCTACCATGTTGAAAGAGTAGAGGGCTTGGATTATGATATTCCAGAAGGCAAAGGAGTTAGGATTACATCCAAAAACAATCTACCCAGCAAAAGCAAGTACAATCCTATATGAGAAAAAAACATATTTAATGAAATAAAGAGCTTTCCAGCATTTTTTTTTTTTGCCTTTTGGAGGGCAATTGGGGTTAAGTAACTTGCTCAAGGTTCCATGGCGAACCGAACTCAGGTCCTCCCTACTCCGGGGCTGGCGCTTTTACTCACTGCTGCCAGCTAGCCACACCACTTTCCAGAATTCTTGATGAAAAGACTAGAGCTAAATGGAAAATTTGACATTCAAAACCAATAGTGAAGAGAAACCAAAAAAGATAAACATGAGTGGGAAAGCATAAGGGAGTAAATAATGTCAAAGTGTTTACATTCCTACACGGTAAGATGATACATGTGAACCCTAAGAGCTTTATCATCATTAGGACAAATGCAGGGCATAGGTATGAACATATTACATTTGGATGATCTCAGAATAAGAATGTAAAAAATGCTAAAGGGGGAACATAGAGGGAGACAAGTGAAGGGAGAAGAGGAATGGGGGAAATATCTCACATAAAAGAAGCGGAAAAGGAAGAGCCTTTACAGTGGTGGGGAAAATGAAGGGGGAAGAGTGGTCAATGCTTGAAACTCATTCTCACCTGGTTCCAAAGAAGGAATAGATATAGATCATACAGCTACAGATATAGATGTAAATGTAGAAATAGGTGATGAAAACATACACACACAATTGTGTGCAGAAATTCATGGCACTCAACAAGGAAATAGGAAAGAAAGGGACTAAGAGAAAGGGGTTCAGAAGGGAGGATATATTAGGGAAAGCAGTAGTCAGAAGCATTTGAGGAGGGACACAGTAAAAGAGAGAAGGATAAATATAAGAGAAGATGATCAAGGCGATACACGGTTAGCAATCATAGCAGCAATCGCTACCTATAACTAGAAGCATCTCAAATTAATACACAAAAGACACTTATGACAACCATAGTTGCCTACAAATAGCAAACTGATAGTCATGGGGTACAGGGAGGGAAAAGGGAATGAATACTCTAAATCTCAAAAAATCTTCAAAAAAAAAAACCTAATGGACTGAGCAAAGAATCTTTTCTGCTTCTGCAGAGAGTATTGTTCTGCTAACTGGAGTTCCCAGGCATGATGAGTATTCCCTAAAAACAGAACTAATCCTTTGTCTGCTACTGAACCCTTAACCTTCAGGTTTTCTTCAAATAATTCCCCAATTCATCAAGACATCAGTCTTCTAGAGTACATAAAAGGTAGGTGACTAAAATAAGGCCAGAAATATGGGTTGGAGTAATACCCTAGAGGGCCTTGAATGCAAGGCTAATAGTGGAGGGAGTTTGGAGTTGTTTGACTAAAGAGGAAAACTAAGTACTGTCTGTGACTGTCACCACCACCACCATCATCACCCTCCTGCATGTGGAATCACTCTTGCACAACCGTCCTGATCTTCAGGCATCCCCATGGCCATGACTTTCTTTTTTGTCATCACCTTCCCTTTTGTCCCTGAGTCTGGGTGAGAGGGTTAGAAAGCAGAGAAGAAGAGGTCCTTTAACTTGTTTGCCAAGAACAATGAGGAGGGGAGTTGCCCAAGGACTTAGACTTCTTCCTGCTTATTCTTAGCAAACCTTCTCCCACCAAACAGTTGGCTCTTTTGTGCCCTGGGAAATTTAGGACTAGCCATATTCACTTTGATGTCTTTTTTTATGGAGTGTAATAATATGCTATCAATAAAAATCTCTCTGGTTCATCTTGAGTCCCCAACTGATGAAAACCTCAGTAAATTAGAATTTCCTTTTCTCTCTCTCTGTAACTCACCACAGCTTCACTCTCATTGCCTCTGAGCAAATGAAATACATATATACCAGTAATGTATTTAGTTAACCACAGTTTTTAGAGACTAACTAGACAGAAATTCAAAAGAGACTTTAAAGAAGCAGAGTTAAGGTCTGGAACAGACACATGCTCACCTAAGAGAAAGAGGAAAGGAGTATAGCCACTGTTGTTTTCTGCTAAACAAATAGATCAACAACCTCCCAGAATGTCACCATCTCATCCAATCATTCTTTTAGGCCCATAGTAGCCTTGCTGTTGAAGGTACTAAGCCTGGAAGCTGTGACATCACAGCTGAAGACCACTTGTCTGAGGAGGCCATGGTAGGAGCCAATAGCTGCCTTACTTGCTTCCACACATTGCTGGTGACTGTGATCACTCCCATAATCTTAATACATTCCCTAGACTCCTCATGACTCACCTGTGATGAATTAGCTTTTTTTAATATTATCTCCTCCCACACAATTTTTCTTTCTCTTCTTCTCTTTCTTAGAGAGAAGAAGAGATGAGCTTTTAGTCACAGGCCCAAGCCTCAGACAGATAAAAGGGAAAGGAAAAAGCATTTGTTAAGCACCCAGTACTATGTGCTAAGCACTACATCAAATGTTTTACAAATATTATCTTTTCTGATCTTCATAACAACTTTGCAAGGTTTTGCCCATTTTACAGTTGTAGTAACCGAGGCAGACAAAGGGTGACTGGCTTGTCCAAAGTTGCACAGCTAGTAAGTGAAGCGGAATTTGAAATCAGGTCTATGTAACTCCAGGTTCAATGCTCTATCCACTGCATCACCTAAGTGCATTAATGAATTTTCAATTATATATCTCAATTTCTATACTATGGGGAGTCACTGAAAAATTCTGAGATATTGTCAGACCTGTGTTTTAGGAAGATTACAGTAAGTACAAGAAAAATTTTGAAATGAGAAGAGACTAGAGGCAGGAAAACCAGTTAAAAGGCTATTATAATAGTCCAGGTGAGAGTTAATGAGAAGATTAAAGAGAAGGCAGCATGAGTGGAAAAGAAAGGGAGGGGCAAGAGATATTGCGGACAGAAAGCAGAGGACACAACTGATTAGATGGGAGAGATGACTCTGAGGTTATAAGTGTAGGCGTGACTGGGAGGACGTTGGGGTCATTAACAGAGATGGGAAGGTAGGAAGGAGAATAGGTTTTACAGAGAGAATGAATTTAATTTTAGATATGGTAAGGCACTGCAAGGATGTCTAATAGAAATGTTTAGCAGATAGCGATTCTAGCACAACGGGAATCCAGAGAAGACCCTGGTAGTTGAGATAAAGATTTAGACGTCATCTGGAGAGAAGTGATCACTGCTGCATAGAAGTAGAAGAGATTATCGAGAGAGAGGAGAGTCATTATGGATCAAGACGAGATAAAAACCACTAACGGATATTAAGAAATCATCTGACAGAAATAAGGAAAGAGTCAGAAGTAGCTACGCAGAAACTGAGAAGAGACTGTATCAAGAAGGGAAGGGCATGCAAATAAGAGCTGCAAGTACTCCAAAAAGGTCAAGAAAGAAAAAGCTTGAGAAAGTCACTGACAATAAAGTGACTGGTGACAGCAGTTTTGGCTGGGGGATGGAGACCATGGGAGGCCAAGGAGGAGAGTGGGGTGGGGAGATTAGCGAATGGTCAGTGAGAAAATAGAGAAATTAAACATAAAGTTCCTCTTCTAGAATACTAGCCATGGAGGGAAATAGAAAGACAGGGAAGGGGAGAGCAGTAGAGAAAAGATTTTTTGTTCTGCTTTGGTTTTTAGGACTGGAAAGACAGAGGGAAGGGAGAATTAGATTAAGGATGAGAAAGAAAAATGGAATAGTCAATAGAGAAAACTGCTGGAAGTGGAAGGAAGGGATGAGAATAAGGACATAAACTGAGTATTCATTTTATCAGGAAGGGCCATTTCATCTGAAGGAAAGAAAGAGGATAAGTGAAGACACAGACAGTTTGAGGTGAGGAAGAGGAAAGATGGCCTTAATCATCTTAGAAAAGTGAGAGGCAAGGTCATCTGACAGAGACAGGGGTGGGGATATGGTTAGGGACTTGAGAAAAGAGAGACATGGAAGAATCATAGGGGACAATATGATACAGATTCAAACAGAGATGAAAAAAATTATCCTTCGTTAGTGAGAGCCCACGTGAGTTTACAAAGCATAAACCTGGGGTAGATAATACCAGCTGTACAATCCAGTGTATAATAGCTATGTACCTCAGTCTGTGCTGTACATTTTCTCCAAAAACACTTAGCAATTAGGCATAGGTATACAGAATATGGATAATGGAATACCTAGAGATGTAAATTAGCAGGATAGGAACAATGGAAAGACAAAGACCAGAATCAAAAACCATTCAAAGCATTGATCTGTCCCATAAAATATGCTACATCTTATAAGAGAGGGAAAAAATCAAGTAATCAAAAACCGTTTTATTAATACTTCCCCAAATACATGTTAAATCAATTTTCAACATTTGGGGTTTTGTTAAGCTTTGAGTTCCAAATTCTATCTCTCCTTCACTTCCCTCCGCCCTCCCTGAGTTGATAAGCAATCCAACATAGGTCATACATATGCAATAATAAAACATTTTCATATTAGTTATTTTGTACAAGACTCCAGTAACAAAACAGAAAAAAAAAAGAGGGAAGGAAGGAAGGAAGGAAGGAAGGAAGGAAGGAAGGAAGGAAGGAGGAATAGTATGTTTTGGTCTGTATTCAGACAATATCAGTTCTTTTTCTGGAGGCAGACAGCTTGTTTCATCATGAGTACTTCGAGATTGTCTTGGATCATTGTATTGCTGAGAATAGCTTAGTCATTCACAGTTCTTCATTGTACAATATTGCTACAACTCTGTACAATATTCCCATGGTTCTGGTCACTTCACTTTGCAACAATTCATGTAAGTATTTTCAGGGTTTTCTGAAACCAACCTGCTTGTCATTTCTTTTTGTTTCTTCTGTAGACAATTAGAGTTAAGTGACTTGCCCAGGGTCAAACAGGTAGTAGGTATCTGAGACCAGATTTGAACTCAAGTCCTTCTGACTCCAGGGCCAGTTCTCTAGTCATTGTGCCACCTAACTGCCCCCTTCTTGTCATTAATAGCACAATAATATTTCCTCACAATCATATACCACAGCTTGCTCAGACAGTCCCCAATTTATGAGCATCCCTTTGATTTCCAATTCTTGGCCACCACAAAAAGAGTTGCTATAAATATTTTTGTACAAATAGGTCCTTCCCCCCCCCCTTTTAAATTTATTTATTGTCAGTTTTCAACATTCATTTCCACAGGATTTTGAGTTACAAATTTTCTCCCCATCTCTCCTCTACCCCTACCCCAAGAGAGCGAGCCTACTGAATTCCCCTTCCCCCAGTCCATTCTCTATTATATCCTCCCCCATCCCCCCAACTTTCTAGGAGAACAAGATGGAATTTCTATACCCCACTGCCTGTATATCTTATTTCCCAGTTGCATGT
>NW_027185791.1:20686887-20801877 GCF_028583685.1 Petaurus breviceps papuanus | reverse complement strand
CCCCACTGCCTGTATATCTTATTTCCCAGTTGCATGTAAAAGAGATTTTTTTAACATTTGTTTTTAAAACTTTGATTTCCAGATTCTTTCCCTTCTTCCATCCTCACCCACCCCCACTGGGAAAACAAGCAATTCAATATAGGTTGTATATGTTATACATGTTACAGGTTACACATGTTAACACAAAACATTTCCATATTAGTTATATTGTGAAAGACTAACTATGTTTCCCTCCATCCTATCCTGATCCCCACTTATTCTAATTTCTCCTTTGACCCTGTCCTTTTTCAAAAGTGTTTGTTTATAACTACCCTTTCCCCAACCTGCCCTCCCTTCCATCATCCCCCATCTTATCCCCTTCCCCCCTACCCTCATGTAGGGTAAGATACCCAATTGAGTGTGTATGCTATTCCCTCCTGAAGACAAATTCAATGACCCATTCCCTTTCACCTTCCTGCTCTTCCCCTCCATTTTAACAGTTTTCTCTTGCCTCTTTTATATGAGATAACTTACCCTATTCTATCTCTCCCTTTCTCCTTCTCCCAATATATTATGCTCTCACCACTTCATTTTAATTTTTAGATATCATCCCTTCCTATTCAACTCATTCTGTGCCCTCTATGTATATATGTACACAGATATACACACACATATATATTTATACACATATACACCCTTCTATATATTCCCTTCAACTATCCTCATACTGAGAAAAGTCTCATGAGTTACAATTATCATTTTTCCATGTAGGAATGTAAATAGTTCAACTTTAATAAGTTTCTTATGATTTCTTTTTCCTATGTCTGCCTTCTCATGCTTCTTGTATTTGAAAGTCAAATTCTCTATTCAGCTGGTTTTTTTTTTCATCAAGAATGCATGAAAGTTGTCTATTTCATTGAATGTACATATTTTCCCCGGAAGTTTTATACTCAGTTTTGCTGGGTAAATGATTCTTGGTTTTAATCCTAGTTCCTTTGGCCTCCAGAATATCACATCCCAAGTCCTTTGATATCCTTAATGTAAAAGCTGCTAGATCTTGTGTTATCCTGATTGTGTTTCTGCAATACTCAAATTGTTTCTTCCTGACTGCTTGTAATATTTTCTCCTTGGCCTGGGAACTCTGGAATTTGGCTAGGATATTCCTAGGAGTTTTCTTTTTGGGATCTTTTTCAAGAGGAGATTGGTGGGGGGGCAGAGCCAAGATGGCAGAGTAGAAACAAGAGATTCTGAGAGCTCTCACCACAACCACCTCCAATACCTGTAAAATATGACTCTAAACAAATTTTATACCTACAGAACCCATAAAGTAAAAGAGAGAAACAAATCTCCTGCTAAAGTCAGCCTGGTAGGCAAACAGGAAGGGTCTAACTCATTGAGCTGGGAGCTGAGGGCTGCCCCATGTGAGCTGCAGTGAGACCAGGGCACCTCAACCTGCAGCCAGCCAAAGCAGTCTTCAGGAGAGTGAATCACTGTCAGCTGTGGTGGTTTCCAGAATTATCAACCCATAAACACCAAAGAGAAAGTAAAAGGTCAGTGGGGACCTCTGTTGGAACTGGGTGACAGAAGAGCATGGTCTGGCCCCTTCCCCCAGGGTGAGGGGTAGAGGCAGCTGCAGCTGCTGCCTTCTGGCTGCCTTCAGAGCTCCTGAACTGCAGATTGTAGGGGGACCAAGCAACAATTCAGAGGGTAATTGCTCTTGCTTTGACCTACTTGGATCTGGGTCTAAGTCTTGGGTTGTCCTCCTAGGGTGAGGAACCATAGCATGCCAGACCTTGTGGTGGTTGTAGAGAGGGCGCCTGCCTCATAGCTCAGACAACAGCTGTGAAAACCCTAGAAATTTGGGACACAGCTCTCTCCACTCTGGAAGCAGAGTTCTACTGTGGCAAAGAGCTCAAAAGTCAAGTAATTGGCTGGCAAGATGAACAAACACAGGAAGCAAAATCGGACCATAGAATATTTGGGGGGGGGGGGACAAAAAGGATCCAAAAGAGACCAGAAGAAGACAACAAAGTCAAAACTCTTGCACCAAAAGCCTCCAAGAAAAATGTAAATTGAAGAAGGCCATGGAGAAGCTCAAGAAGAATTTTGAAAATCAAGTAAGAGAAGGGGAGGAAAATTGGGAAGAGAAATGAGAATGATGCAAGAAAATAATGAAAAGAAAATCAACAGCCTGCTAAAGGAGACCCCAAAAAATACTGAAGAAAATATCAACTTGAAAAGTAGACTAACTCAAATGGCAAAAGAGGCCCAAAAAGCCAATGAGGAGAAGAATGCCTTAAAAAGACAAATTTGCTAGATAGAAAAGGAATTTCAAAAACTCACTGAAGAGAATAATTCCTTTAAAATTAGATTGGAACAATTGGAAGCTAATGACTTTATGAGAAATCAAGATACCATAAAACAGATCCAAACAAATGAAAAAATAGAAGGCAATTAAACCACTGACCTGGGAAACAGATCCAGGAGAGATAATTTTAAAATTATTGGACTACCTGAAAGCCATGATCAAAAAAAGAGGCTAGACATCATCCTTTAAGAAATTCTCAAGGAAAATTGCCCTGATATTCTAGAACTAGAGGGCAAAATAGAAACTAAAAGAATTCACCAATCACCTTTTGAAAAAGATCCCAAAAGGAAAACTCCTAGGAATATCATAGCCAAATTCCAGGGTTCCCAGGTGAAGGAGAAAATATTACAAACAGCCAGGAAGAAACAATCTGAGTATTGAGGAAACACAATCAGGATAACACAGGATCTAGCAGCTTCTACATTACGGAATTGAAGAACTTGTAATATGATACTCTGGAGGCCAAAGGAGCTAGGATTAAAACCAAGAATCACCTACCCGGCAAAACTGAGTGTAATACTACAGGGAAAATATGGTCGTTCAATGAAACAGAAGACTTTCAAGCATTCTCGATGAAAAAAACAGAGCTGAACAGAAAATTTGACTTTCAAATACAAGGAGCAATAGAAGCATGAGAAAGTAAACAGGAAAAAGACATCATAAGGAACTTATTAAAGTTTAACTATTTATATTCCTACATGGAAAAATGATAATTGTAACTCATGAGACTTTTCTCAGTATGAGAATAGTTGAAGGGAATATATATGTATATATGTATACATACATGTTTATGTTTATATAGGAGTGTGTATGTGTGTATAAATACATATGTGAGTGTGTGTATATATGTGTTCATGTATACACATTCAGAGGGCACAGGATGAGTTGAATATGAAAGGATGATATCTAAAAAATAAAATTAAAAGGTGAGAGAGGAATATAATGAGAGAAGGAGATAGGAAGAGACAGAATAGAGTAAATTATCTCATATAAAAGAGGCAAGAGAAAACTGTTACAATGGAGGGGAAGAACAGGAAGGCAAAAGGAAATGGGTCAACTTTACTCTCACTGAATTTTGCTTATGGAGGGAATAACATACACATTTAATTGGATATCTTACCATACAGGAAAGCAGGGGGGAAGGGAACAAGAGGGGTGGGGTGATAGAAGGGAGGGCAGATAGGGGGAGAGGGTAGTTAGAAACACACACTTTTGAAAAGGGACAGGGTCAAATTAGAAAATAGAATAAGTGTGGGGCAGGATAGGATGGAGGGAAATATAGTTAGTCTTTCACAATATATCTACCATGGAAATGTTTTGTGTAACTACACATGTACAACCTATATTGAACTACTTGTCTTCCCAGTAGGGGTGGGTGAGGAGGGAAGAAGAGAAAGAATCTGGAAATCAAAGTTTTAAAAACAAATGTTTAAAAAAATGTATTTTTTACATTCAACTGGGAAATAAGATATACAGGCACTGGGGTATAGAAACCCATCTGGACCTACTAGAAAGTTTGGGGAGAATGGAGGAGGATATAAGAGAGAGCAGATTGGGAGAAGGTTCAGTAGGTTCACTATCTTGGGGTGCAGGTAGGGGAAAGACAGGGAGAGAAAATTTGTGACTCAATATCTCACAGAAATGAATGTTGAAAAGTAAAAAAAATTTTTTTTAATTTAAATAAATAAATAAAGAGTTGATTGGTGAATTCTTCAATTTCTATTTTGCCCTCAGGGCAATTTTCCTTGAGAATTTCTTGAGGGATGATTTCTATGCTCTTTTTTTATCATGGCTTTCAGGTAGTTCAATAATTTTAAAATTATCTCTCCTGTATCTATATTCCAGGTCAGTGGTTTTTCCAATGATATATTTCACATTGCCTTCTATTTTTTCATTTGTTTATATCTGTTTTATAGTATCTTGATTTCTCATAAAGTCATTAGCTTCCATTTGCTCCAATATAATTTTGAAGGAATTATTCTCATCAATGAGTTTTTGAAGTTCCTTTTCCATCTGGGCAATTTGTCTTTTTAAGGTATTTTCCTCATTGACTTTTTGGGCATCTTTTGCCATTTCAGCTAGTCTATTTTTAAAGGTATTATTTTCTTTAGTATTTCTTTGGTATCTCCTTTAGCAGGCTGTTGATCAATGCTTTTCATTATTTTTTTTGCATCATTCTCATTTCTCTTCCCAATTTTTCCTCCATTTCTCTTACTTGAGTTTCAAAATCCTTCTTGAGCTTCTCCATGGCCTGTGTTCAGTTCATATTTTTCTTGGAGGCTTTTGATGCAGGAGTTTTGGCTTTGTTGTCTTCCTCTGGTTCTATATTTTGATCCTCTTTGTCACCAAAAAACAAGTCTATGGTCTGATTTTGCTTCCTGTGTTTGTTCATCTTGCCAGCCAATTACTTGACTTTTGAGCTCTTTGCCACAGTAGAACTCTGCTTCCAGAGTGGAGAGAGCTGTGTCCCAAATTTCTAGGGTTTTCACAGCTGTTGTCCGAGCTATGAGGCAGGAGCCCTCTCTACAACCACCACAAGCTCTGGCATGCTATGTTTCCTCACCCTAGGAGTACCACCCAAGACTTAGACCCAGATCCAAGCAGGTCAAAGCAAGAGCAATTACCCTCTGAATTGTTGCTTGGTCCCCCTACAATCTGCAGTCCAGGAGCTCTGGAGGCAGCCAGAAGGCAGCAGCTGCACCGACTGCAGCTGCCTCTACCTCTCACCATGGGAGCAGGGGCCAGACCATGCTCTTCTGTCACCCAGTTCCAACAGAGTTTCCCTCTGAGTTTTACTTTCTCTTTGGTGTTTATGGGTTGAGAATTCTGGAAACTCCCACAGCTGACAGTGATTCACTCTCCTGAAGTCTGCTCTGGTTGGTCTGTGCCACAAGTCGGGCCAGTACAGCTCACGCGGGACTGTGCTCAGCTCCCAGTCTGATGTGATAGACCCTTTCTGTCTTCTGTGGGAGATTTGTTTCTTTCACTTTGTGGTTTCTGTAGCTCTAAAATTTGTTTATAGTCATTTTTCTACAGGTATTGGAGGTGGTTGGAGCAAGAGCTCAAGCAAGTTCCTGCTTTTACTCCACTATCTTGGCTTCCCCCTTTTCCCCCTTTTTAAAAAATCTCTTTGGTATTCAGACCTAGTGGTGGTATTGCTGGATCAAAGTGTATACTCTGTCGGGTTGCCCTTTGGACATAGCTCCAAATTGCTCTGTAGAATGATCAGATCAGTTCACAAATCCACCAACAGTGCACTAGTGTCCCGAGTTTCCCATATCCTCTCTAATACTTATCATCCTCTTGTTTTTTCAAATTAGCCAATGTGATAAGTTTGAGGTATCACCTCAGTGTTATTTTAATTTACATCTCTAATTGATAGTAATTCATAATATTTTTTCATATGACTATAGATAGCTTTGATTGCTTTGTCTGAAAACTGCCCGTTCATATCCTTTGACCATTTATCAATTGGGGAATGACTTGTATTCTTATAAATTTGATTGAGTTCTCTGTATTTGAGAAATAAGTCCTTTATCAGAGACATTTGCTGTAAAAATTGCTTCCCAGTGTTCTGCTTTCCTTCTGATTTTGGTTGCATTGGTTTTATTTGCACAAAAAATTTTAAATTTTATGTAATCAAATTTATGTATCGTATATTTCATATATATATAGTATCTCTCTATATCTTGTGTGGTACTAAATTCTTCCCTTCTCCATAGCTCTGACAGATAAACAATTTCATGCTTTCCTATTTTGCTTATGATGTCACCCTTTATGGGCAAATCATGTACCCATTTTCACTTTATCTTGGTATATGGTGTAAGATGTTGGTTTATACCTAGTTTCTGCCATGTTTTCCAGTTTTCACAACAGTTTTTGTCAAATAGTGAGTTCTTATCCTAGAAGCTTGGATCTTTGCATATACTAGATTGCTATGGTCATTTACCACTTTGCCTAGGAAACTTAATCTATTCCACTGACCTACTACTCTATTTCTTACCCACTACCATATTGCTTTAATGATTACTGCTTTATAATACAGTTTGAGATCTGGTAAAGCTACACTGACCACCTTCCTTCACATTTTTTTTCACTGATTCCCTTGGTATCTTTGGTCTTTTGTTCTTTCAGATGAATTTTGTTATTTTTTCTAGCTCTAAAAAATAATTTTTGGGTAGTTTGATTGCTATGACACTGAATAAGTATATTAATTTAAATAGAATTGTCATTTTTATTGCATTGGCTTAACCTACCCATGAACAATTATTGTTTTTCCAATTGTTTAGATCTGACTTTGTGTCAAAAAATGTTTTGTAATTGTGTTCATAAAGTTTCTTGGCTTGTCTTATCCCAAGTATTTTATATTGTCTACAGTTATTTTAAATGGAATTTCTCTTTATATCTCTGGACTTTATACATGCTTGGCTTAGCTGGTAATACAGTTAATTCTTCCATATAATGAAGGTTAGGGGCACAGCCCCCTCACCTTCTGGAAAATCTGCATAAAAATGTTTGGCCCTGACTTCATATCAGAGAAGGTCTGAATTATTATGGTATTAGAATATAAAATATATTGATATTTAGCAATATTATACATGTATTGTGTGAATTTCTGAGCTTCTAAACTTTTTCTTTGTCATCTGCTGATCTTTGCATGTCATCTGCGGCTTCCGCAAAACTCTCAAAAAATTTCCATTTAATTTCTTACACTGATCATGATATATCAAAACCATGATGGGAAAAGTCATAGTATATATAGGATATATATTATATGTTATATAGAGAATATAGTATATATATATAGAGAGAGAGAGGATATATAGAATATAGTGTGTGTTTGTATATATATATATATATATATTTATATTTATATATTCTGATGATTCATGTAGGTTTATTTTTTATCCTGAACCTTTGCTAACATTGCTCATTATTTCCACAAGTTTCAAAAAGCATTTCTTAAATGTCTGCTCTACACAAGGCACTGGACCAAGTCCTCAGGATGCAAGTACAATGAACAAAACAACTTCTATTCTAAGTATCTTGAATCCTAATTTTGGAGACAACAGGTGCCCGGATAAGCATATACAGAATTTTATACAAACCATAAATATAAAGTAGTTAACTGCAAGGTGGATTAAGAGATAGGATACTAACAATTGAGTAGATCAAGAAAGACTTCAGGTGGAAGGTGGTGCTTGAACTCTCTTAGGAGGAGAGAGGGCTTCTGTGAGGCAGAAGTGAGAAGTAAGAGAATTCTAGGCATGAGGAATGACAAGCACAAAAGCAAAGAGGCTGAATGAAGTGCCCTACTAAGGAACAGAAAGTAAACCAGTTTGGCTGATGGGGGGGCGGGGCAAGAAGGGCTGCAGGCAGATAACGGAGAGAGAGAGATTGGGAACAGGTAGTGAAGGTTTTTTAAAAATTAAATACAGAAATTTCTATTTTATCCTAGAGGTAAAAGCAAGCTGATAGCGTTACTGGAGTAAGGCATTGACATGCTCAGATCTTTGCTGAAGGAAAATCACTTTGACACCAGAGCGGAGGATTATCCAGAGTGAGAAGGCCCTTCATAACCCAGCCTAGAGGTAATGGGTGAAGGCCAGAACTAAGGTCATATCTTTCTAAACAAAGGAACCCTCTCTCTCAGATGCAAGAAGTGTTGAGGGGGAAGAAAAAGCAAAAGCTGGTAACTGATTAGATATGTGTGATGACAGAGAAAGAGCTTGAGAATAATGCTGAGCTTGTGCCCCTGAGGGGCTGAAAGAGCGCAGTGAGTAACTTCTACAGAAGTAGAGAAGTTGGGTAGGTTTCAAGGGGAAAATGATGAGTTCCGTTTTGGGCATATTCAGTTGGAGATGGCTCCAGGACATCTAGCATGAACTATCCAAGAGGCAATTTATGAAATAAAACTGATTCAGGAAAGAGAATGGAGCTTAATATCTAGATCTGGGGGGGGGGGGGGTAGCTAGGTGGCACAGTGGATGCAGTGCTGGGCCTGGAGTCATCTTCATGAGTTCAAACAGGGCCTCAGACACTAGCTGTGTGACCCTGGGCAAGTCACTTAACTGTTGGCCTGAGTTTCGTCATCTGTAAAATGAGCTGGAGAAGGAAATGGCAAATCCCTCCAGCATCTCTGCCAAGAAAACCCCAAATGGGGTCATGAAGAGTCGACAACAAGAGTATATAGATCTGTGGCATAGAGATTGTAATTAGATAGTTAAAAACAGTAAGTCTAAATGACATATGAGAATGCAGACAGCACTAGCATGTCTATGTAAGGGAAGTAAAGGAGATCATCAGCATACCCCATGAAAACAGAAGCTTCTCAAGGACAGGGGCTGTTTCAGAGTTTAGTCTTTGAAACTTCCAGCACAGTGCCTTCCATGTGATATATGGCTAATAAATACTTATTTAATTGGATGCACATGTAACTTCTTCCACCAATCAGTCAGTCAATAAACATTTATTAAGTGCTTATTATGTGTGCCAGGCACTGTGCTAAGTGCTCAGTATATAGAGAAGGGGGGACCAATTCCTCATCTCCTTACCAACGCAGATGGCAACCTACCTCTGCCGCTGTAAGTAAATAAATATTTATTAAACGGAATTGGTGTGGAAATTCCCTGCCTGAGCCCCACAGAACTTATATCAGTTTCCCAAGGTAAAACAGCTTGCAATTGTTAGAGATGGAATTTGAACCCATGCTTTCCTGATTCCAGCTGCCTCTCTGTAAAGGAAATGAAATGACAGTTTTACATCCAAACCTTTTCTGTGCTAATAAATATATTGAAAAACATACATGTAGGTATGTGTAGATACATATATGAATATATAGATATATGCACACACATAAACGTATGTTTAGTTTATTTGCTGTTTGTTAAGTTCAGAATTTTTTTAAATGAAAAGATGAAATTAGCTTGTGAGTTTTTGAACCAGTCACCCAGTCACAGATGGGTCTGCAAAAAGTAGGTCCCTCAAACACGACTGATTCCAAGTACAACTTACAGATGTGCTCTGTGAAAAACAGAAGACTTTCTGAGAGGGCAGAAAAAGGTGTGAAATGAACAGCTCGATATCCCAAAAGCCACAAATGTTTTCATCTACTTGAGTGGATTCCTTTAGCAACAGCCCTGACCCTTCATTTAAACCAGATAGAACACGCACCAGTCCATTTCCCAGTAGTTTACCACTTTTTCTTCATACCCTTGCCTTCTAACCGTGTGCATTGATTGGAAAACTCATAAACAGCATTATAGTGTGGCATAGAGGGAAGGAAAAATGCAGAGAAGCCCAAGAGGATAACTGTGTGGAATCTCTCAGTGGTTAAAAGCAGTAACCAAAGAACTGAACTTTATCCCCGCACTCTGGAGCTGGCACCAAAGGAGAAACTAGCGGCTTTCTGGGAGGGGAGAGTGAGCTCACTTCCTGAGGAAATTACTGCAGGGACGTCTGCAGGAGCTAGCCAGGCATGGCTTTATAACATCTGAAATGGCACCCCGTGTAACCATGTATGACTATGGAGTCAAACAAATTACCCATATTTATAAGCTTATTATGATATCTGAACACATGCATGCATACACACAGACACACACAGAAAGACTGTATCTAGTGACCCAGCACAACTGCAATTTATGACATTCAGCTTTTAGATATTGTAAAAGTGAAAAGTTTTAAATGTACAATGACCAGAGAAATCTAAGTAGTTATTGAAAATTACAACCCAAGGGATGACAAAATCCATTTAGAGAATTCTCTGAAATGGACAGGTCACCAGTCTGCTTAAATCACATTTTGGTTCCATTGTACAGTCTTTAACAGGATACAAAGATGAATAAATATGGGTAGCACCACAACATTCTAACAGTTATCATTTAAGCAAATAGGGCTCTTTTATAATACCCACATTCCTTTCCAGTATAATCATGAAATACACACATACACACACATTCATTCCCTCCTAAAAAGAAAAAAGAAAGCATACAAACTACAGTGAGAAGAAGTACTGATCCACTCATTCCCTGAATACTGCTAAGATATTCTCAGATGGACACCAAGGAAATTACTTCTACTGTTGCTGTTTTGGGCTTATTGAAGAAACTATATCATAATTATTAGGATGCTGTAAGTGCCACTATTGATGGCGAAGATGGCACTGTGAAAGTTTGTAGCCCAGCCCAGGCCTCCTACAAAACTCTCTAGCCAACATAAAGGTGCCAGATGAAGCGATAATCAATAAAACTAAAGGGCAGCACCAGGAAGCTCCTGCATCCAGTCCAGGACTATGCAGGAAGGCAAAGCCTGCAGGCATTCCAGCAAGGAGGATGGGGAGGGAAGAGAACTGAACACAGAATGGTCTCTAGTAAATGGAGCCTGAAGTTAGTGGGATTTCAGCCCCAGTCTATTGGAACTGTAACAGGGAGGGAACAAAGCCAACTCCTGGTAAGTCCTTGTGCAGAGAGACAGAGATGGGACAGAGGGGCCTGGGCAGTGAGGATTGCTCAGGGCCCTTCAGGGAACTGAAGCAACTGAATCTCTAATATCCTTTTGGAGCCATGCAGGAGACCAACTGCCTGAGGAAAAGGAGATGGAGAAGAGATACCCAGGCAGTCTGAGCAGGGGACCACCAGAAGGTGTGAAACCAGGGCAAACTCCACCATTCTTTGGCCATATCAAGAGACAAAGGAGATATAGAGGGGGCACCAGTAACCCTGAGCCTTGAGACCCTTTAGGAAGCCCAAATCCAAGCCAATCTCGGATAACCAATCAAGGTCTGTTAAGGCCACAGCAGTGCACAAATCCAACTTTCACTTGGGAACTACAACAATAAAGGAATGGGCCAAGGCCAGAACCTGTGTTGGGCCAGCATAGGACAGAGGCAGAAGCCAAGTGCCAGGGAAGAGGGTAAGTCCTGATCCTAGTTCCAAATCTAATTCTGTGTCCCAAGCTAAGTTTGCAGAAGCAGGTAGTGAAGGTATCTAGGACCCTGACACCCCATCCATACTTGCCCAAAGAAGGCAGTTGCTATATTATCCAGATAGCAGTAGGGCCTAGTTACCCCAACCAATGTGAGAGGGGCTATAACCTAGCCATGGCACAAAATTCCATTCCTACATATGCCAGAAACATGAGTAAACAGAAGAAACCTCCTAATACAGTGAAAAAATACTATGAGTTGAGAGAACTCCAAAAGATAAACACAGAACAAACTCCATAATAAACAGAAATAGTCTCAGAAAGGAAAAAAAATAGCACAGCCTTGGGGTAAAGCCTCCAAGAGTTATTGGAAGAAATGAAGCAAGAGATAAAAAATTAAATTAGAGCTCTTGAGGAGAAAAAAAAATGGAAAGAAAATAAACAGCTCAGAACAGATAGTTGGAAACATAACCCAGGGAGCTGAATCCTGGGGGGGAAATTTTATCAAACAGAATTCAATGAGTCCATGAGACAAGAACAAAGTCAAAAGATAAAAAAATTTTTAAATGGGTAAGTTTTCTACTATCAAAAACAACAAATTTTGAAAACAGGTCAAGGAGAGATAATTTTCTCCAACTTTCTCTATTTTCTCCAATCCCCAATAACTCTCAAAAACAAAAGTAAAAGAGGAGATATTTACCAGGAGTAGAGCAATTTCAGCTGTCTCCATAAAATAAGAAACAGAGGACCTCAACAAGGTAACAAATAAGAATTAACACTGGAGAATGTTAATCCCTAAATCACACACTCAACATCCCTCCTCCATCAGCCTCCACATTCCAACAAGGTTCACAGACCATCCCATAGCCTAGTGCTCTGGAATCCCCTCAGAAATTTTCCTACTCTTACAGTCTTGCCAGTCCATATGCCCCTTCCTTTACCTCTTCATTCTGGTGTAACAAGCTTCAAACCCCAACTCTCCCTAGCCAGGTGTAGAAAAGGGGGGAATATAGGATGTAAAGACCATGCTCTGCTTGGGATAGCTCCAAGGTTAGGAAACAAGGCCAGCTCTGCCCAAAATACCCAATCCGCTTACCTAAAGCCTGCAAAAGGTAGTAAATCTTGACTTACCTCACCTAGAGAACTAAAGAGTAGAGGGAGTTGGGGCAGAAGGAATCAGTATATAGGACTGTACCAGACCTGAAGAAAAAGGAACTGCCTAGCTAATGCCAGTCCTTAATTCCCCAGAAGTTGTTTGATGCAAGTACCAAGACCATTGAAAAGTGAATTCCCCAATGTAAGAAGAAGCTAAGACAGCTTTGGGATCCAGCTCCAGCGAGATAAACCTATCATCCAAGGAGAAAAAGTTTAAAAAAAGTATTAATGGAATTTAAGAATATCTCAAGAGGAAGAATCATCAAACCCTCTGAAAGTCACAACCAAACAAAAAAAATCAGGATACCACATATCAAAAAATTTTCATAAAACTGCCCAGAACTATTGGGATCAGAGGGAAAAGTAAAAACAGAAAATATCCACTAATCACCTCTTGAGATAAATCCCAAATTGAAAACACCCCGAAATATCATAGCCAATATCCAGAGCTTCTAGGTAAAAGAAAAATTAGTCAAGAAGTCAGAAAGAACAAGTTCAATTGCCAAGCTCTTTCTAGTAAAGAACAGGGAGACTTGGGAATGTTAGAAGGTACTAGGGAAGGAATCAGTAGATAAAGATATTAAATATTAAAGAGAAGAGATGATTGAGTGGATGATGTACTGGAGAAATTGAAAGGAATGGGAACAAAGGTATATGTGGATGGATTGTCCTTGGCAAGGATAAGGGTAACCTCTTTACTAGACTTAAGGGGGAAAGTGCTGGATCATGTCAAGGGGTTTTAAAATAAAGAGGAAAGAAGAGGGAGATCATATCAAATGACCTCAAGGAAGCAAGATACTAACAGAGAACATGAGATAAGAGGAGATATGGGAAGCTTGAGGGGAAAAAAAAGAAGTTTGAAACAACTTCTATAGAGAGTGGCATAGGGAATAAATTGGAGAAGAGTGAAAAATCACCTTGCTGCAGTCAAGACTCAGTTGAGGTTAATGATTTAAATTTGTACTGCACCCATTCACTTAGTTACACAACTTCCTCTAGTTCTAGCCACGAAGATGATGGAAGTAATACAATTAGAGTCTGAAAATGGATGAGCACGACAAGGGATCAACAGATCCAAAAGACAGTATGGAATTCAGTTGGGTAACTAGAGTTGAAACTGAAAAAAAGCAAATTGAAGTATTGAGGAGAGGTAAGATTGGAGGTCACAGTGAGGACAAAGAATAGGTTTAGGAGGGGTGAGGAACAGGGAGAAATGGAATGAATGATAAGAGGTTACAGTCAAATAAAGAAATATCAGAGGAAATCATATCAAAAACCCTACTTTTATCAAAGTAAATGATAAAAAGACCACATACCAAAACTTTTAAAATGCAGTCAAAACAAACCTTAGGGGGAATTTTCTATCTCTAAACACTCTCATCAACAAAAGAGAAAAAAAAAACATCAGTTAATTGAAGGTACAACAACAAACTCAAGTAACAGGTCTTTTTTAAAAAAACAACATAAAGGTATAAATATTGAAAGTATAGAGATAAAATAGAAATAAAATAGTTGGATTGAGAAATAAAATGAGGAAGTATTTTTTCAAAAACTAATAAAATAGGCAAGCTGTTAGCTAATTTCATTTTAAAAGAAAGAAATTAAATTACAAAAATCAAAAGAAAAAAGACAATTAACAATAAGAGGAAATAACAAAAGGATTAGGAGATATTTTCCCCAAGTAAAGCCTAACAAAAATTATAACTTAAATTAAATGGATCGATAAAGATTGGTACCCTACATAGGACTGCATTGGTGTAGGGAGTGACCAGAGCACATTTAGTGTTTGCCTAGGATCACACAGTCAGTGTGTATCAGAGACAAGACTTGAACCACTTGAAGCCAGCTTTTTCATGTTCCAAAGTCAATTTTCTATTCATTATGTTTTTCAAATGGGTGAATATTATAAAACTATTTTAAAAGCCAGATTATCTGAATAAGAAATGTAGAATTTAATTTAAGAAAAAGAAAGTAAAAAGTCTTAAACTTCCCCCCAAAATAATAGAAAAATAGGACCAAATAGATTTTAAAATGTTTATATGAAGCATTTAACAAATAGGTAATTCTAATATTACAAAACTTGTTTGCAAAATTTGAGAGAAGGTAATTCTATCCAACTCTTTTTAGGAGATTAATAAGATTCTGATCCCCCAACAAAGGATAGCTAAAGCAGAGTGGGGGAAAAAGCATAGACCAATATCAGCAATAATTACAAATGCAAAATATCAAACATAACAAAAGCAAAGAAGCTATAGTAGACATTACAAAAAGACGTTACAAAACTATATACTATTATCAAGCTGGAATTATAGCAAAAATATTAATAGTAATAATATCTAACATTTATATAGAACTTACTGTGTCTCAGGCTCTGTACTAAGTACTTTACAGTTATCTCATTTGATTCTGCCAACAACCCTGGGAAGTAAGAACTAATATTATCTCCATTATACAGGTGACAAAACTAAGGCAAACAGAGATCTCATCCAGGGTCACACATCTAGTACGTGCTAAGGCCAGATTTGAACTCAAGTCTTCCTGACTTCAGGCCTAATACTCTATTTACTGTGCCACCTAACAGTCTAGAAGTAATTTTTATACTAATACATGATATCAATAAATACAGAAAAATCTTTTGCCAAAATACAACATACGTGTTCTTATTTAAAAAAACACTAGAAAGCATAAAAAGAAAATTATTTCCTTAAAATGATGAACTGTATCTATCTATACCTAAAAGCTAACATTATCAACTATAGAAAAACACTAGAGGGGCAGGCAGGTGGCTCAGCGAGTAAGGTTATTGGCTCCAGTGTCGGGATGACCTGGACATCGAATCCCAGGCTCAGACACTCGGCACCACACCCAGAAATAACTGGCCGTGTAACCTTGAGCAAGTTACTTAACCCCAATTGCTTAAAAAAAAAAAAACAAAACACTAGAAGCCATTCCAAAAAGATCAGATGTAAAGCAAGAATATTCATTTCCACAACTCTTATTTCATATAATTCAAGAAATGAGTGTTTATTGTAATAAGACAAAGTAATTTCTCTCCAGATTGCACTATGGACCTCCTCTGCTGTGCTCCAGCTCTTTATCCTTCGTCCTGAAGCCTCACTCTTGCCCTGAAGTTCACACATTGGAAGTGCGCTCTACCCTTTTGACCTCATCATTTGATCCTCCTAGAACCTTCATTTAAGGAGGGATCTCAGGCTGGCCATGTCTCTTCCTCTCCAAGGGCACTCTGGAATTCTTCTTTCATCTCCTTCCCCTCTTTAAGTAAACTTTTTAGTGTTCTTCCAGCATCATAATGTAAACTTCTTGAAGGCAAGAACAATCTTTCCTCTTGTATTTGCGTTCTAATCACTTGGCACCGTGCATGACACATAGTAAACACTTAATAAATGCATCTTCTACAGTCACTGTAACTGTTGTAGTAAACAAATTGAGGGACTGAGCATAGGCAAGAGTGGGGGGGAATCACCACTTTTGTACATGATTGTTTACTTAAAGAACTCTAGTGATTTGCATAAGCATGACTGAAAACAATAACTTCTGAAATGTAGCAGGATATAAAATAAACCCACAAGAAACATCAGTCTTTCTATATGTTATGAACAAACCCCAGCAGGAAGAGGAAAAAAAGAAAATTCTATTAAAAATAACTACAAAATCTATAAAATATCTATAAATATCCGTCTACAAAGACATGGTCAGGATACAGCTATAAGATGCTCTTTATAAAAATGCAGGATGACAAATAATTGAAGAGATATTAATTGATCATAGATGGGCAATGGTAATATAAGAAAATTTCTTTTTGTTATTCTTTTTGGAGGGGCAATTGGGGGTTAAGTGGCTTGCCCAAAATTACATGGGTAGTAAGTGTTAAGTGTCTGAGGATGAATTTGAACTCCCGTCCTCCTGACTCCAGGGCCTCTAGGGCCTCTATTCACTGCACCACCTAGCCACCCCCAAAAAAAAATTCTATTTAAATTATTTTACCAATTGTATTAGCAAATTTGTATTAGCAATTGTAGCAGCAAGAACCCCAGGGTGGCTGCCAATACAGGTTCTTGGATCTGCTTTTCTAAAGGAAAGCAACTCAAAATGGGTTAACAATCTTGCTTTAATCAAACATATGTCATTTACCTAGTTCAGGGTTAAAAGGTCAGCACCCTGAACTTCAGAGAATACAGAGGTTACAACCAGGAGTTACAAACAGAGAAACAGTTCAGCAGACAGGCTTCCAACTGTCTTGACCATTACATCCATACCTAGTTAGTTACCAGAGAGAGAAAAGCACCAACATCTGGGTTTTCAAAGCCAGGGGGGCTCAACGGCTGCCCAGAGTCTCTTCTGGTCAAATCACATAACTCTTCTCAAAGTGAGATCCAAAGCAAAACCTCAGCTCAGAGCATGTCACAACCCTCTTGACCCACTGCCCAATCACACAGCACCAAGGTGTGGGCATTCCTGAAAAACAAGCCTCCCGCCATAGGCTCCATGTTTCCACATTCAGCCTATTAGGGAGCAGAGTATATTTTCAAATCAAGGAAGGTTCTCAGAATCACTTAAGCCTATCAAAAGGGCAAGGGGCAGGGAAGATGTTAGATTCCCACTCCAACAGCAATACACCCTAGTGTATCTTTGATCTGCTTTGCTAAAGTAAAGACAACTTTTAAAGGGTCAACAATCTTACTTTAATTACAGATAAATCAAAATTGTCCATTTATATCCCTTGGGTTTTGTTTGTGGGGGGCGGGGTTTGGCTTTTTGCTTTTTTTTTTTAGGGCAATTGGGGTTAAGCAACTTGCCCAAGGTCACAAAGCTAGTAAGTGTTAAGTGTCTGAGGCCGGATTGGAACTCAGGTCCTCCTGACTCCGGGGCTGGTGTTCTATATGACTAAATTTACTTGCCTCTGTAGCTTGTCTACCATTTGTCCCTCTAATCAACTTTTCTATGCTTTAATCGATATTACAGTGTTTTAATGATTTCTATATTTCAAACAAGTTGTTCCAGAAACATCTCAAGCTCAATATTTATAAAAACAGAACTCATAGAGTAATTAAAGTGAACTGAACAAGAAGAATTTTTTCATAAGGAAAAGAAATTCTTGGGTACTTATTTAGTAGGTTGCAATTATACCTGAAAGATGATAAAAATATTTTTAAAATTACAAAACAGGGATATGTGAAATTCAAGTAAACTTCAATATAATTTCATACAATGGAAAGTAAATAGATTTTTTTTTAAGCAATCAGGGTTAAGGAACTTGCTCAAGGTTACACGGCCAGTTATTTCTGCATGTGGTGCTAAGTATCAGAGCCCAGATTTGATCCCCAAGTCATCCCGACACTGGAGCCGGTGCTCTTACTTGCTGAGCCACCTGGCTGCCCCAAGAAAATAGATTTTTAATTCATGATGAAAATAGCCAGAAAGTTTATCACAACACTGAATAACTATTTTGATCAACTTTTTCACTTACTTGAGTAGTAAACACAGTCTCATAAATAGAAACCTAGGGAAACTGAGATCACAAAGTCTCATAAAGTGACTGTTTCAAAATAAATCTAGATAGTAAGCATCTACTTCTATACTTTAAATGTAAAGCCTAAATATTTACCTTACCCAGGTATTTGGGACCTTACCCCAGTATTTGGAACCTTACTCCCAATTTATCTTTTCATTCTTATCTCACACTACTCCATTTCATACACCATATACTCTTGCCATACTGTTCAATTTCTCATGCAATTCAAGAATACCTTCTCCTTTAATAGATATCTTTGCCTGTTATATGCTTTCTCTTCCAACAAGACATATCTTTTTTTATGATTTTTTCCCTCTCTTCTGCTACAAACACCATACTATGTTTCTTAAGTTATTTTACTTTAATCTTTTTTTTTTAAGTGGCCCTGCTCTCACCAGTTCTATTCCATTCCCCCTTGATCCCCTCTTCTAGTTTTTTACCCTTTTTTTTCCTTTTAAGGCTTTGTTTATTGGTCCCTCTCTTTTGCTTTTATCTGGTTATACGTTTTTCCCTCTATTTTTTCCACCCAGTTAGCTATGTAGATTCTCCCTTCCTCTCCTTCCCTTTATCTAGTCTTTGAAATTTCATTTTCTGCTCCCCTTTCCATTATCAATCTTCTCTTTCTGTTCCCTCTAGAACTGTCTTCATGATTTATGACCCCTGTAATCATCTGAATTCTCTCTTTTAGCCGCATCCTTTATACAATCAAAACTTCCAAGATATCAATTCTAGGGCTCTGAGCACAGAAATCACCTTCCCTTCTTTGCTAGCCCTTGCTTTGACCTCACACTGCATTCACTCCTCTCTACCTTCCTATGTTGTAATGTAGTGCCTCAAAAGAAGCATTCACTTAGAGGCAGGGTGTTGTCAGGTTCTGTCCACAATATTCTCTGTCTGTCTCTTCACTGTTACCTCTACTAGATTTCCACCTTCACCCTTGTCTCCTTACATACTTTGAGAAAGGAATCTATTACTGTTCTTTCTCTTGTTACTCTGTTGCTGTTGCTGTCTGTATTTCTTTACTCCTCTTATAATTCTGTTGTGGGGGGAGGGTGAAAAGCAAATAATCTCTGTAATTTTGGTTTTCTTTCTAAAAAATATTTCAAACTCTTCTTTATTATTGAATTTCCAGCTTTTGTTCTACAAGGTTAAGCTCACATCTGCAGAGTTGATCACCCTGGGTGGCATCTGAGCTCCAACACTCTGTGGAACACATAATTCCATTCCCTCCTTCTATTTCTTGTGTGTGTGGAATAGTCTTGCATTATTCAAACATTTTTTTTCCTTTGTATTTTGATAGTCTTTCTCCTGATAGCTTCTGGAACTCATTATTTCTTAATTAAATTTTTAAACTTAACCACTGTGTGTCTTGGAGTTTGCAGCCTTGGATTTTTGGAGGCAATATGTGAATTCTTCATTTGGGATTTAATTTTTCTATGTTTATATGTTCTGGGAAGTTCCCTTCTATTTCTTTCATTATAATGTTAAGGTTTTTTTTTATCATGTTGTATTCTAGGAGACCTATCATTCTTAGGTTGTCTCCACAGATCCTGTCTTCAAGATCCATATATTTTATTTGTATATGAGCATATTTTATTTTAATTGGTGGGAGGAGTTTGCTTTCCTCGATGGGAGGTTATGACTGAGGAGTAGACATGGTGAGAGGAGAAAGACACAATTGAGGGGAGTTGGCAAACCCCAAATGTGAGGTCTACTCCTACCTAATTTTTTCAGTAAAAATATCTAATGGTTACATCAAAAAGTTTCAGAATCACTACTGAAAATCAGAGTAGCTTTTATACCCTTTTACTTTTTTTTTGAAGGGAAGAGGGCTGGGCAATTGGGGTTAAGTGGCTTGCCCAAGGTCACACAGCTAGTAAATGTTAAGAGTCTGAGGCTGAATTTGAACTCAGGTTCTCCTGACTCCAGGGCCAGTGCTCTATTCACTTGGCCACCTAGCTGCCCCAAGTTTTACCCTTTTAAACACTTTTTGATTCCTTACCCTTAATCCCCATTAGTTTGTTTGTTTGTTTTTAAGCTATTCAACTTCCTGATGGCAGCAATGTCTCCTAAGGTCTGATATCATTAAGGATTCTTCCTCAGATGTTAACCCTTTTTAAAAAAAATGTTTACTAGATTGATAGATCAAAAGAATACAAGGCACAATATGCAAAGTTTCAGCAAATTTAGTTGACTTTAACATGTATTAAGTACCTATTATTAAAAAGGAACTGGGAATACAAATATATCACACTCTGTCCAGCCATCTGTCCATCTTACCAATTACTCTGCTTCTTTCCAGCTAGAACTGCAACCTCTTAATTAGACCTCTAGAAATCATACACTGAATCCTTGGGAAAGTTAGTTCACTTAACTCTGGACTTCCTGTGCTGGGACTATGTCCTAACTGGTGACTGCAAACTCATATAGCTCACTATATTTAGTTGGCCTGAGATGAGGCCATGCTTCACATCCCATCTAACCACCCACCCTGTCCATCTCATCACCTGCCTTTTTGCCAAACATGCAACTCTCCAATAATCAAAAGCTAGAACAGACAACCACCAGATTGGGAAGAATCATGGTTCTGAAAGATTTCTATAGTTTCAAACATAGGTTAAATAGAGTAAGACAAAATTTAACAGCAGTAAACATAAAGTCCTTGAGATTTAAAAATCATCTACACGGGGGCAGAGTCAAGATGGAAGAGTAGAAGCAGGACCTCCAAGTGGCTCTGGCTTCCACCTTCCCCAATCAATGTAAAAAGGGGACTCTGAACAAACTTTGGAGCTGCAGAACCCACAAAATGACACAGAGAAGCTAACCTCCCCCTGAGGACAGCCTGGCAGGCCTGCAGGAATCGTCCAGTGCAGCACTCTGGGAACCAAGCCCAGGCCCACGTGAGCCGGAGGTTTTAGCCCTAGGGTGGGTGTGACCAGCCGCTGGCCAGAGGGACTCCAGATCAGCAGCAGATGTGACCGTTTCCAGAATTATCAACACATAGATGCAAAGGACAAAGTGAGAGGTCAGTGCAGTCTGGACTTTGGGACCCAGTAAGTGGGAGTGCGCTGGCTTTTGCCCCCAGGACAAGAAGCCTCTGAGACACCAGAATAGCCAGCCAGCCCCACTTGGCAGCTACAGCTCCTGGCCTGCAGAGTGTAAGGGGACCAAGCGACCAGTCTGAGGGGTAATCACTCTTGCTTTAACCTGCTTGGATCTGGATTGCAGTCTAGGGTGGAGGTCCTGGGGTGTGTGTCCAGCTTGCCAGAGCATGTGGAGGCCTTAGAGAAGGCACCCATCTAATACCTCTGGCAGCTGAGGAAACCCCAGAATTTGGGATGAAAGCTCCCCTGTCTGGTGGCAGAGTCCTACTTTGGCAAAAAGCCAAAGGTCAAGTGACTGAGGAGCGACATGACCAGGCAAAGGAAACAAGGCAAACAGAAGATTCCAACATTAGACTCCTATTTTGGGGACAAAAAGAATCAAAGCACGGAACAGAAGGAAGACAGTGAAGTCAGAACTCCTGCACTAAAAGCTTCAAAGGAAAATACGAGCTGATTACAGGCCATAGAGGACTTTAAGAAGCAGATAAATGAAGTGAAGGAAAAATTGGCAAGAGAAAGGAGAATGATGCAAGAAAATTATGAAATGAGAGTCAACAGCCTGACTGAGGAAAATACTACCTTAAAAAATAGACTAACTCAAATGGCAAAAGAGGCTCAAAAAGGCAATAAAGAGAAGAATGCCTTAAAAAGCTGAATTTGCCAGATGGAAAAAGAATCTCAAAAGCTCACTAAGAAGAATCATTGCTTCAGAATTAGATTGGAGCAAATGGAAGCTAATGACTTTATGAGAAATCAAGATGCTGTTAAACAGATCCAAACAAATGAAAGAATAGAAGGCAATGTGAAATATCTCATGGGAAAAACCATTGACCGAGAAAATAGATCCAGGAGAGATAATTTAAAAATTATTGGACTACCTGAAAGCCATGATCAAAGTAAGAACCTAGAAATCATCCTCCAGGAAGTTCCCAAAGAAAACTGCCCTGATGTTTTAGAACCAGAGGGCAAAATAGAGGTTGAAAGAATCCACCAATCACCTCCTGAAAAAGATCCCAAAAAGAAAACTCCTCGGAATATTATAGCCAGGTTCCAGAATTCCCAGATTAAGGAGAGAATATTATAAGCAGCCAGGAAGAAACAATTTGAATATTGTGGAAACGCAATCAGGATAACCTAGGATCTGGCAGCTTCTACACTGAGGGATCGAAGGGCTTGGAATATGATATTCCAGAGGTCAAAGGAGCTGGGATTAAAACCAAGAATCACCTACTCAGCAAAATTGAGTATCATGTTTCAGGGGAAAATATGGTCATTCCGTGGAATAGAGGACTTTCAAGAATTCTTGATGAAAAAAACAGAGTTGAATAGAAAATTTCACATTCAGATACAAGAAGCAAGAGAATCATGAGAAGGTAAACAGGGAAAAGAAATCATAAGGAACTTATCAAAGTTGAACTATTAACATTCCTACATGGAAAAACAGTAATTGTAACTTATGAAACTTTTCTCAGTATGAAAATAGTTGAAGGGAATAGAAATAGAAATTATATATGTCTATATCAAAGGGTGTACTGGTATATGAATACATACATATGTGAATGTGTGTATACATCGTTACAGGTATACATAGACAGAGGGCACAGGACCAATTTAATAGGAAGGGATGATACTTAATAGGTGAAATTAATAGGTGAGAGAGGAATATAATGAGAGGAGATGGGGAGAGACAGAATGGGGTAAACTATCTCATATAGAAGAGGCAAGGGAAAATGGTTACAATGGAGGGGAACAATAGGAATGCAAAAGGGAATGGGTCAACCTTATTCTCATTGAATCTGGCTTGGGGAGGGAATGAAATACACACTAAATAGGGTATCTCACCCTACAGGAGAGTAGGGGGGAAGGGGATGAGAGGGGGGATGATGGAAGGAAGGGCAGGCTGGGGGGGAGGGAAGTTGGAAGCACCCACTTTTGAAAAGGGACGAGATCAAAGTAGAGAATAGAACAAGTGGGAGGTGGGATAGGAGAGAGGGAAATATAGTCAGTCTTTTACAATATATCTACTATGTTATTGTTTTGCATTAGCTACACATGTACAACCTATACTGAACTGCTTATCTTCCCAGTAAGGGTGGGTGACAAGGGAGGAAGGCAATGAATCTGGAATTCAAAGTTTTAAAATCAAATGTTTAAATATATATATATATATATATATACTATTATTAATATTATTTTACATGTAATTGGAAAATAAGATGCACAGGCACCGGGGCATAGAGATCCCCCATGCCCTACTGGAAAAGTCAAAAGGGGTATGGGAGAAAATATGGGAGAGAGCAGATTGGAGGAGGGGATATCCTGTGGGACTGCTATTTGGGGGCGGTGGGTAGGGGAAAAATGGGGAGAAAATTTGGCAGAAATTAGTGATGTAAATCAGAAGTTAATAAAGCATTTGAAAAATGGGAAAAAATAACAAATAAAAATCATCTTCACAGGGGACATAGGAAGGGTTGGGGTAGACAATAGTGAGTGTGAGAAACAGATTTGGAGTCAGAATCATTAGATTCAAATCATGGCTCTGCTATTACTACCTATGTGACTTTGAACAAAACACTTGATCTCTCTGAGTCCCATTTTTCTTATTTGTTGAGTAGGGAGAAGGTGGGATTATTCTAAATGAAACTGAGGTCTTTTCCAGCTTTAAATCTATGATTCTATTAATAAGTTCCAAACCCACGGAAAAAGCTAAAATTACTGGAAAACCAAGTTTTCAAAACTAAACATTCTTGAGCCTGAAGAGTACCCAGGAATGCCTAGTAAATTATCCCATCATTCATTAGCTATCTCTTAATAAAATATTCCAGACTTAAAATACTAGAGTACTTGTAGCAGATAGGTACTGAGGTACCTTCTAACTCTTACTACTTGTATAGCTTTGAGCAAGTCATTAGACCTCTATAGACCTCTGTTTCCTGATCTGTAAAATGAAGCAATTGGGCCAGATAGTCTTTCCAGTTGCAAATCTATAAGATGTGAACTCTAGAAGTCTGTGACTCTATAAAAGAAGATTGTTACTTAGCCAAGACTACTTTATTTTCATTCAGAGAATCTGAGGAGTCTGAAAACTATCTATACAGTTGAAGTATAGGACCGATCAACACTGGGAGAAATGTCAGCACATATGGATGAGTAATTTCATAAGTTTTTATTCATATAATCTCAATTAATTCTTAACCTTTTCTTCCTCCACATAAATTTTATTTATTTTCTAGCTCTATAAAATATTTTGGGGAATTTGGTTCAGCATTAAGTGAAGAATAAACAAATTAATGTGGAATTAATAATGTCCAGGAAAGTAAAACAATGCAGGAAGTATCACAATTGTTATCACCCTGATGTGACTCACCTTGAACAATTGCTCATTGAAGATACATTAGTTGTATTTCTGCAATGTGTTTTATAATTCGTTTCAGACGGTTTCTGCATGAATCTTGATCATTATACTTCCAAGTAACTTCTGGAGTTATTTTGAATGGAATTTCTCTCCCCAGATATTTTTATTGGGATTTGTTGTTTATATATAGGAATGCTAATGATTTATGTGAATTTATCTTATATTTTGCTACTTTCTGAAGTTATTGCTTCAATTAATTATTAGTTGGCTATAGGGATCTCTAAGTACGGTATAACATCATAACACCTGCAAAAAAGTGATCATTTTGTTTTCTCTTTCCATTTGCTTATTCTTTCTATTTCTTTTTCTTGTCTTATTGCCATAACTAGTATTTCTCACAGTCCATTAAACAGTAGTGGTGATACTGGGCATTTTTGCTTTACCTTTGGCTTTATTACAAAGATTTCCAACTTTTCTTTATTACATTTGATGTTTGTTACTGAATTTAAAAATTATTTATGTTAAAGAAAAGTCCATTTAGTTCTATGATTTCTAGGTTATTTTACATAAATGAGCGTTGTATTTTGTCAAAAATCCTTTTCAGTAGCTATTGATATAGTCATATGGTTTTTATTATTTATATTATTAACATGGTTTATTATATTTTTAGTCTTCCTTATATTGAACCAACCTTTCATTCCTGATAAAAACAAAAACAAAAACTGTTTATGATATACAATCTTTCTAGGTGCTTCCTAGCTTGCAGTGTAGATGCAGCTAGCCTTTGGGGAACACTCCCATTCTATTTTCCAAACTTTTCTTCTTACTGTTCCCAACAAATTCCATCTCCTGCCTTGAAGCCTTGGCACAAGCTTTCTCCCAGACCTAGATTTCTTTCCTCTATGCACTTTCATGTCTTAGAATCCCTAGTTTCCCTCAAGGTTCAGCTCAGGTGGCACCTCCTACACAAGACCTTTACTGATCCGTATCCTAGCCCACAACTGCACCCAGCCAGTTAGTAGTAGTATCCCCACCACCACCAAAAACAGTTTGCATTTATTTTGCATATATCTTTTATTTCTTTATCTGCATATATATTTGGGGGGCAACTAGGTGGTGTAGTAGATAGAGCACTGAGCCAGGAGTCAGGAAGACTCATCTTCATGAGTTCAAATCTGTTCTCAAACACTTACTAGCTGTGTCACCTTGAGCAAGTCACTTAACCCTTTTTGCTTCAGTTTCCTCATCTATAAAATAAGCTGGAGAAGGAAATGTCAAGCCACTCCAATATATTTGCCAAGAATGTCCTAAATGGGGTCATAAAGAGTTGCATACAACTGAAAATAACTGAACTGAATGATACATATTCCCCCACATCCACACTAATTTTTTTTCGAATATAAGCTCTTTTAGGGCAAGGACTACTTCATTTTGGTACTGAATTAGAGACATTATCATCATTTCCAATCTGACCTCCTACTTCTCCCATCTTGTCACCAGTGTTAGGTTTTAGGATATAACAGGAAAAACTGGAAAGAAGGAAGGGAGGAATGTGAGGGAGTTAGTACTTGTTCAATCACAAATCGCTTTTTAAAAATGACAAGGGAATTCAAAGACTTTCTGGCAAAGCGTGTTTTTATAAGGGTTGACTTTCTTCACCCTTGCCCCAATGAGAAAGGCTCTCTTTAAAATACAGACCTCAAAATCAAACACATCATAAAACACAGTGAATTAGGCACTATAACACACACCTTCTCCACAGTCCTTGAGAAATGCCTCTTTATATTTGCCTTTCTCAAGCAGTAATATACAATTTCTGTCTGCTTCCCTAAGCTGCTTCCCCAGAATCTCACAAATACTTTTTTGTGAGAGGCAGCAAATGGAGGAGGTGGAAGGGAAAGGGGTGGGGAAGAGGGGGAAAGGGGATGGCACCATGGATCCTTATCCTCAGTATTCAAATATTAGGCGCCCACTAAAAACCTCATTTACCAACATTGTCTCTTCACCCCTTATCCCATCGCTGTGAAATAAGAAAATACAAGTTGTGTTCTCATTTGTCAGATATATTAAATAAATAAGTACCTTAAAAGTAAGAACTTTGGAATCTTTAGCAAACTCTGCCCCATTTTCTGCAATTTTGCTGCTATCATTATAGAAATGAAAAGAAAATATAAAGAATTAAAGATCATTTTATATTCTTATGTTTTACGGGTCACCATGATATGAAAAATTCTCTAGTATCCAGTATTCTTTACCTGGGCTATCACTGGACTTGTAATTTAAAAAAACTTTCAGTAGGACCTACCAGAGCTAAGAAATCAGAATCAATTCCACACTATAATGAAGCACAAAAACAAGACTTTTGTGGAGGTGAGATATAATAAGGCACAGGGAAAATCAATACTGACTCTTCTTGATCAGAATCTTAATCAAACCAGGATAGCTTTAAAGGAAAACATGCAGAGGACCTAAATACAGGTTGGGGAACCTGTGGCCTCAAGGCCTAGTCTACTCAAAGGGCCACACCCGAGGACCTAAAGGGCCACATGTGGCCTCAAGGCCACAGCTTCCCCAGCCTCGGCTAAAAGTTGCTCAAAGCCACAGCTAAGGTGGGGAAATCAGAGTTTTACCCCAGGTTGATATACCAAGGTATAAGGTGCCAAAAGTATTTGTAGTGCTTCAGCAGGCAGAAACAACTGAATTTACCATCAAGTTAGCAAGACTACTTAGCTCAAATAGGAAAATAGCAGGCAGCATACTTCCTCCCCTGTGCCCATTCATACCAAATGATCATCTTCCCAGTGAGGGACCTCCTAGTGTCTTCTGATCCACAGGTCCTTTCTTATCTAGTTCCTCCTGCCTCAACCAAACTTTCCTTTAAAATTTGATTCGAGGACACTACTTGCTTACTCTGCATGCATTTTTGGTGTCTGTCCCAGTCTTGTTTTGCAGTGTGTGCCCCAAGGACCAGAATTGCTATTTATGGTCCTATAAGAGCTTAATTTGCTTGTAGCTTGATTTTCATAGTAAACCTCAATTTTTAAGGGAATTCAAAGTATTCTTTCTGATAGCAAATGATTGTGTTCTACTTTAATGGTAATCCAGCGAAGTATTTGGAAAGCAATTGAAGTCGAGTATCACTGCAAGAGAAAGTTGACTTGATAAATGTGCAGGAAATCTGTGGAAATTTTCTTCGTGGATTAGAATTATTGCAAGTCTGATAACTTTGGGAAATCATCTGTATAAGTATATTAAAGATCACAGGAAGGTGAAATAAGAGAGTAAAAAACCATATAATTCTTAACAGGGCACTTGCCTCCTGAACTCCCATTGTCTCAGAAATATTGTTAGGAGAAACTTGAATCCAATGCTTTCATTTTACAGAGGAATAAATTGAGACCCAGACTGGTAATTTTTTTTTCATTTCTATGATATGCTCAATACAGAAAAATTAATTCTAAGCCACCAGCTAAGAAATCCAAAATGCATTTTTTTTCAAACAGATTGGTTTCTAACATATTGATTGATATAGATAAGGAATTGGCAGTATCTTTATAAACTTTATTTATTTTTTTGCTTTTTGGAGGGGGGAAGGCAGGGCAATTGGGGTCAAGTGACTTGCCCAAGGTCACACAGCTAGTAAGTGTGAAGTGCTGGAGGTCAGATTTGAACTCAGGTCCTTCTGACTCGGGTACTGGTGCTCTATTCACTGCCCCACCTAGCCACCAATAATTCAATACCTTATTGATATTTTTTCATATCTAAAGAAAGTTATGCCTACCTAAACAAGAATCCTGTCATACCTGACCAGTGGTCATCCATCTTTCAACTGAAATTCTTAAGTGAGGGGGAATCCACTGTCCATCCCACTCTGAGTTGGCTCGAGTTTTTAAGGTTTATTTTCTTTAGGTTAAGCCTAAATTTTCTTTTTCTGCAACTTTCACCCATCTATCCCTGTTACTCTCCTCTGAAGCCAAGAATAAGTCAGATTGGGCAGGAGGGGGAAGGGGGAAGTTATGAATCTGGATGAAATCAGAGGACTTAAGTTGGATAATTGTGTGATGGTGGACAAGCCACTTGATTGTTCTAGGCCTGTTTCCTCAACTGTAAAATGTGGAATGGGGGATATAAACCAGATGACCTCTGAAGTCCTTCCAGGTCTAAACCTTAAATCCTTGAGGGTAAGAACCACCTTTTCCTCTTTTTTGTATCCCCAACACTTAGCACAGTACCGGCTATATTGTAAATGCTAAATAAATGTTTATTAACTGACTAAATCTATCATTCATTTATAAGTTAGCATACCCTCCCTAAGTCTTCTCTTCTACAGAACTCCAGGAGGTTCACCATCCAGGTTGCCTCTCCCCTTTATCAATGTCCTTCCTAAAATGTAGTACCCAAAAATGAACATAATACTCTAAGAAACTGACCAAAATTTTTAAGCCTGATTCATGTGATCTAGTATGTTAGTTATTCCTTTCAGAATTATTTCATTGGCAAGTTTAATAAGATTGTCATAGAAGCTTTTATCCAAAGCCCTGATTTTTTTTATACCTCCGTTAATCACCCAGAGCCAAAAAAAACATCACTGGAGCACTTCATTGGCCCCTGTGCATTTGACCAGGTGGCATCAGACCACTGATGATTAGTCTTTGGTTTGACCTATTCAGCCTTTTTATTTGCTATCAAGCATCCACTGGTATTTTTACTGGACCATACCATGTTTTTTATTCATTCTGCATTCCCTTCTTGGGAATATGTCTTGTTTTGTTTTTTTTTTTAATCTAAATCTTTTGGTAATTTCCCTGTGCATCCACATTGTTCTCTTTAGATAACTACTCTTTATTTTCTACTTACTAATTTTTTTCTCTTTGCGTCTTCAGGATTTCATTCTTAGGCATTTCCTGTCTTTCAGGACCTATTTTCCCCTATGGAATTTTAACCCATAAGATTTGTGCTATCCTTTCTCAGAATCCTTTGGAATCTGTTCTCCCAAAATATAAAGTATATATCAGATATTTCCAGTTTTCCTTTCCCCTGTCATAAATTTCAGTATGGAGTGGTCAATTCTTCCCCAAGGTTCTTATTACTGCACCTCCCCCCCATATAGTAAACCTTCAGATGCTGCCAACATGTTCTAAGTGAGTGCATTCTTTTCCCTTCCTGCTCTCTCCCTTTAGTTCCCTTTATGTGTTGTCTTCAGTTATTAGAATGGAAACTCCTTGAAGTTAGGGACTTTATTTTTGTTTGTATCTATATCCCCAATGCTAACATGGTAAATACTTAATACATGGTTGTTGCCTTGCTTAACCCAACAAGAATTCTCCCTTTTGGGTGAGAATCAGATTCCAAAGGAAATTTCCCTTATTGGATCCTCCACATTTTGAAGGATAAAATTACATTAAGGCAAGTCACAAAATTATTGCATGCTTTGCTTTGGAAAAAGAGCTTCAGCAGATGTCTGAATTCTTAAAGTCCACCATCAAGACTGTCGCATGCCATCATCCCGGACTTATGCTTTGTTTCTCCTAATTTCTCATCCATTTTTTTCTGCTTTTTTTCTGTTCAAAGTGGTCTAGAGTGGAGTTGTCAAACACATGACCAGTGGGCTATATGCCGTCCATGACACTCCCAAGTGTGGCCTGAACCAGATTAAAATGTCACTGTGAAATATTTAATGAAATAAAACATAGATAATATTACAATTTAAAGCTAAGTCATTATGCAGCTCTCAGGGATGTTTATGCATGGTTTAATGGCCCCCATTTCTATTTGAGTTTGACACTACTGGTCTATAGAATGCCTCAACGATAATATACTTTCTGTTTCTGTCTCCATTGATCTTCATTAAAATGCTCTCCATTATGTTTCACTCTCTGGTTCCTGGATTTCCTCACATGAGAACATCTTCTTAATATATGAAACCACTCCCTCCTCCTCTTTCACCTGGTACGGTGTTTTCTTTTGGTTTTGCTGTTGTTGCTATCATAATTGGAAACTCAGTCTCCTGTCTCACCCAAGCTAGACACGCAAGGGATGCATCGAATGAGATAATATTTGTAAAGTTCTTAGTTCAGTGCTTGATACATAATAGGCACTTCATGGAAGCCAGCTCCCTCCCTTCCCTCCCTACTTACAGGCTGGACCCCAATACTGATAGGTACAGAAACTTTAACTTGCTCTCTTTTTGAAACTGAACCAGTTTGATGTCCTTATGCAACCTATTTGCCCTCCATTCCTGGGGCTTCAACCATATTGGTGGGGAACTTAGTGAAGACATCCAACTTTAGCCCTATTACAGCTCAGAACTCCTGAACTCAAGCAATCCATTAGCCTAATCCCACCCCTCCACTCCCAGCAGAGACTATAGGAGGGCATGCTCTACCACACCTGACCTAGTCTGCTTTTTTTAAAATAAGGTTTATACCATTCCAAATCCACATCCCAGTTGTCTGGGGGAGTGAAAACATCTCAGGCAAACTTCCCTCTTCCCCCTCCATTGCTGCTGTCAATCAGCAGCAAACCCTTTCAGGAGTCTTTGGACCTACACCCTTCTTTACTACTCCTGGCAGTCTTTCTTCCTCCCCCTCCCTTGCTTCAGTACCCTTCCACCTTTCCCTTGCTGTCAATCTGCATCCTTGTTCTTTATAAGCCCAGTTCCCAGCCACTGAGGGATAATGGCGGGCTCTCCTGTTATGTGCCATTGGGGAAGATTTTCACCCAGAGCCTTGAGCCCACCTCTCAGCCAAAAGGAGAAGGGACAGTGTGGGGGGGGGGAAGGGGGGAAGGGACTGCATAAGGGTTTAAAAACCCTGTTCATCCCACATTTCGTGTCTCTTCCTCATGACCAGTCATGGGGAAGACTTCCCTCTTCTCCCAGGAGAAGAGAATAAATTCTTGTTCTTATCCTAAGAGATCTCCATGTTCTTGATTTGCTTGTGGATGAGGTTTTTCATCCCAAACACAGTTATGGATGTCATACTACCAATTAAAATCCCCAATTCATTTTGTTTGTTTCTCATTCTCTGTGCACATAACTGTCTGAGTTCATGGGTTTATTACTGGCTCCTTTCTTAGATTTTTTTCTCATCAACTTTTAGGTATTATTCTGCTTCCTAATGATCAATCAGTTGATAAACATTTATTAAATGCCTACTATGCGCCAGTCACTGTGCTAAGCACTGGAAATACAAAGAGAGTCCACATCCTCAAGGAATTCACAATTAATGGGGGAGAAAACCTGCAAACAAATATAGCTATATATCAGATAAATAGGAAATAATTAAAAGAGGGAGGACACTAGAATTAAGGTACACACAGATACATACATATACAATGTGAAAATATAAACATTTATAAACACTACGTGCAGGATCAACAGGAAATAGCTGAGAGGGAAGATACTGACTTATGAAGGGCTGGGAGAGGCTTCCTGTAAAAACTGGGATTTTATTTGGAACTTAAAAGAAGGCAGGTGAGGCTGAGATTGTTCTGGGCATGGGAAAATAACTTGGAGCCAAATGAGTGAGTGTTGAATTGAACTATACTGCAGCTACTCATTTCTACTTTGCTGAATACAACTTTCTTACTCTTTTCAGTTAAAGCCTTTGTAAGATTATAGGCAAATACATTCTTACCATTCTTAGGTGTACTCTGTCACTGAGCTGGAGACTATCATTCTTATATTTTGAGCTATGGTCTAGCAGTACAAATTCCATCCTCAGAAATCATTTTCTTAGCAAGCAATTCACTTCCCAAACCCTCCTTTCTCTTCTAAATCCTTTGACCTTGCAGGATAGCAGTGATTAAGACACCATCTATGTCCCTAGATCATTAGGTTTCTATACCAAGATTTCATAATCTTCATCATATCACATTGTAGAAGGAGGTGTTGCTGCAGAATGCAACATATTTGTTCAAATTTAAGAATACTGAAGAGTCTACCACTATGGCAAATTGTTTAAAAAAATTAAAATTTAGAAAGAAAAATACAGTACAAAGTACTTGCAGGTTTCAAGTTTTTTGTTTTTGTTTTTACTTCAAACATTTCTAACGTCTCCCTAAAGTCAAAATATTTTCAGAAGTCTAAACAACAAAAATTGGATTTCTTCAAATTGCAATGGTTCATTTAAACATATTTCCTTGTATCCTCAGATACCATCTGCAAGCCTACACATTTTTGGGTATCAGGGCTGTCTGTCTTAAATTTTAAGTTTCTAGAAGGCAATGACTAGCTACATAATTACCGAATGATGGAATGTTAGATATTCAAGACTGCCTAGTCCACAAGATGCAGAATGGAACATGTCTTGAGATACAGCCGGTATAGGAACTGATTTTACTTCACTATGAATGTTGTTGCAAGGATTTTGTTTGCGTGTTTTTTGTTAGAGGAGATGGGAAGCAGAGAAAATAAAACTTTTGATAACAAGTCCCTAATTTAACAAATGAAGGAACTGAAGCTCAAAGAGGAGACATAACTTGTGTCCAAGTGAATAGCATTCTCTTCATATAGTACCAAGTACAGCATTACATGGAGTACACATTTGATAAATTATAATGGCAGGAAAGAGAGAAATAAAATTGCTTTTAAATTGTTTAGAATAATTAGGAACGCTTTTATATCGAAGAGTTGGGGGAGGAGTAGAGAGAAACAGAAGTATCAGGGATTCCATTATAAACATCATAAGAAGAAATTAGTGTCAATCGGGCTGCTCTGCAGCCACTAGGACTGCTGGGAACATTCACCAGATCGAAATTCACGAGGACTAAGTCCAGCAGCATCCCAAAGGAAAGGGGAAAAAGGAAAAGCAATTATATCACTTCAAAGGAAGCCCCAGTTGAATTCAAATCCAGTGTGTATAGCCATAACCTTTGGAAAAGAAGATCATCCCTAAGTTGCTTTCTAGCTCTAACATTATCTGGGGCTGGAAGAGATAGAAGCAAATCACACACAAAGCTCATCCTTTGTATTGTGGCCTTTCCCACCTCACCAGGGTCTTTCTCAGGGAAACAGCCTAAGGTCTAACAATCAAAAATAATATCCAAGGACCATTAGCAATTTTCAAATGGCTGGGAGGGTTCATGGTTCTTTAGGTCGTCTGTAACCCCTTTAATATCATGCCCCTGTACACCATGAAAAAGGAGGGGAGGGAGGGCAGTCGTTTCCACTTTTCTCATCAATTCCTTCAGCATCTCTCAGAATTCTTTAGCAGCGGTCATTGTGTTTCTCACTGTCTTTTTAGCTCACACTGTTCAGTACAGAAGGAAGCTCCCCAGGGCCCTTCCCCAAGCACCTCTGGTGGGATGACTACAACCAGAGACCACTGCGTGTCCTCTGAGCTAACCCAGCCCCTACTGACCAGGCCTCTGTTTCCTAAGAAGAGACTAAAGTGAGTGAGGGCAGCATTTTCTTCCTTTCTGAAAGTCAGCTTTTGTCAGCTTCCCCATTTTGCAGTGATGCCTGGAGAGTCCCACTTTTTTTCCAGATCAGCCAGTCCTTTTTTCGCCCTGATTTTATGCAGACTGACTGTTAAAAATGCAGCCTTTACATCACAAAGCTGCAGCTGAGTTTTGTGAAGCTGGAGGCTGAGGTCACCATTGAAAACCACTCAACTGGAACTGGCCAAATATACCCATTAATCAGAACTATTTTGCTCTTAAAGTTGGGCCCTAATCCCTAATGTGATCCCCAAAGAAGCCTGGGTTTGGATTTTTTTTTTAATCCCTGGGGTGTTTGGATATTTACATGAGCCCCTGAATTTTCTCTCTCCAGTGTGCTCCCATACAGAGAAATAGCAAGCACTGGTAAATTAGTGGAGAGCCTAAACTAGCTTTTCCCCCAACCTTGAGCAAAACCAGACATGTTGGGGGAACATCTGGAATTCCTATCTTTTTCTTCCTAAACACAGCAGGCAGCTTTCCCTGGAACGTCCCAACCTATAACTATCCCACCTGCCACCTGGCATTCACCCCCCACCAAGTCACAGACCCTCCTTCCCAGATACTAGCTGCTCTAGTCTCCCCATTGTTTCTCTGTCTTTAAAAAGAGAGAGTGAGAGAGAGAACCCACCAGGACCCTCCCACTAACAGGAACTCCCCACCAGCAGCTCCCTTGTTACAACATCCCCATTCCAGAAGAAAGAAAAGAATGGAAAACACAGGGGAAAAAAGAATATCTCCCCGAGAGGAAAGAATTCAAATCAAAATGGGTCATTGAGATAAAGGAAAAAGGGTTGCTATCATTATCAATTTCTTAGATGAGGAAGCACATATAGGAAAAATAACACATATACAAGAAAGCTCTCCCCTCTGCATGCATATTCTAGCACGGAGTGACTCTGGCTTCCTTTGCTGTTCTTTGAACATCTCCTGATACCAGGCATTTTCACTGGCTGTCTCCCATGCCTTGAGTGGTCTGCCCCTTCACCTCCAGCTCTTGGTTTCTCTGACTCTCAAGTCTCAGCGGCAATCTCACCCTCTATCTTAGACTTGGCGCCCTCCCTCATTGCCGGTCTCTGAGTTGTCCCGTATTTATCTTACTAATGTGTAGTCATGAGCATGTGTCTCCCCCAGCTCCTTGAGAGACAGGATTGTGTTTTTGCTTTCCTTTGTATTCCCAGTACTTAACATAGTACCTGGCACATAGTAGGGGCTTAATAAATGCTTATTGACAACTTTCTGAAGACATTTTTCAAAGAATTAAAGGCTACTTACACTTAGAATCATAGAATCATAAAGATAAAAGCAATTTCAGAAACATCTAGTCCAATCCCTTCATTTTACAAATGAGCTGGGTCACCACAGGGGTCACAGGTACTGTATATATTCGCCGTTCTTTAACCATGCATGCAATTTGAACCAGTATTCATCCTGGGGGAAATTGCCTTTAATGATGGAGGTTAGACTCCCTTTCCTCATACTCATTGATTGGCTCATTAGAACCTTACTCCAGCACCTCAGGGATGATTTTATGACTTACTTCTAAGACCTCCTCCCAAAAGGGGGAGGGAGAGAGGAGAATAAAAAGGGATTTCAATACACAATATGACTTAGACATGGGACAGGCAATTTATTACTACACAGAAAAGGAATGCTAAATACAGGACACTCACAAGCATGTATTTGACAAATTTAAAATAAGATAAGTAACTGACCTTATAATCACTATCACAATCTTCCATGAGGATGATTCTTGTACTTCATCAGAGTAGAAAGCAGTTTCTCCGATTGCTAATTAGTTATTTTACATTTCATCCTGTCTCAGTACTATCGCTCCTCTCCAAACCTGAACCTCCTCTAAATTTTGTGCTCAGCTGCTTTTAAAGTCTCCTGCTTGTCCTGATCCTTTCATTGGGCCTAAGACCTTTTAGACCTTTAAACTTACAAGTCTGGACATATCCATTTTGAGATCCACGTTCAGTCAGTTAATTAAGAAAGGAAACACAAAGAGGAAAAGACAGATAGGAGCCCAGCTTCAAGCTTACCTACTTGAGTTTATACTCCATGAAGGGAGTGTGGAGGGGGCAATATGGTAGAAAACACTATTCTCCACATGCTACATAGGACAGTCAAAGCAAAGAGTACAGTACTTGTCACAGCAGGGAGTTCAAGCCAAGATGGCTTACTGGAAGCTGCCTCTACCTTTAATAGACAGAGCATCCCACCTCCCTGCTGCTGTTATAGGGTAGGGAAAGGGTCAATTGTCAATTTAAGGTTTGCTACAACTTTGAAAGCCTTTAGAATTCTGATCAGTGGAACAAGGGCTCAAGGAAGGGTTTTCAGGCCATAAATCTCCAGGGCTGTGTGTGTGCATATATATGTATTTGTGTGTATGTATCTATGTGTGGGTGTATGTGTGTGTGTCCTTTGCAGAATACACAAGTATACTATATACAAGTGCCTCATTGCGATTGTACTCTAAGTTTGAGCCCACTCTTCCCTTGCACCTATCAATCGATATTTATCAAGTGCTGCTAATGTGCCAGGCACTGTATTAAGAAAGCACTGGGGGGGAGTAAAAGAGATAAAAGAAAGACCCTGCCTTCAGGAAGCTCACAATATAATGGGAGAGACATACAAAAGAAGCTATATACAGGATAAATAGGCAATAATTAACCGGCTGAAGGCACTACAGTTAGGAAGGGTTGGGAAAAGATTTCAGTAAAAGATAGGATTTTAGTTGGCACCTAAAGGAAACCAGTGGAGGAGGTAGAGCATACCAGGGATGGGAGTCAGCCAAAGAAAATACTAGGGCCAAGAGACAGTGTCTTTTGTTCATGAAAACAGGAGTCCAGTGTCACTGGGTTGAAGAATATGTGGTGGGAACTAAGGTATAAAGCAGGAGGGAACTTGGTTATTAAGGACTTTGAATATCAAGTTTTGGATTTGATCCTAAAGGTAATAAGGAGCCTCTGGAGTTTATTAAGTAAGGGAGGTGATATTATTGTACCTATGCTTTACAAAAATCACTTTGTTGGGGGCGGCTAGGTGACACAGTGAATAGAGTACCAGCCCTGGAGTCAGGAGGACCTGGGTTCAGATACAGCCTCAGACACTTAACACAAAAAAAAAACTAGCTGTGTGACCTTGGGCAAGTCACTTAACCCCAATTGCCCTCCAAAAAGCGAAAAAAAAAAAACAAGAACCCACTTTGGTGGTTGAATGGAGGATGGATTGGAGTGGGAAGAGATTTGAGGCAGGCAGACCCTCCAGTAGGTTACACCAATAATTCCGGTGTGAGGTGATAAGGCCTTTGCTAGAGTGATGGCAGTGTCAGAGGGAAAAAAGGAATGTATTTGAAAGATGTTGCGAAGGTGAAATAGGCAGGCCTTGACAACTTGGATGTGGTGGCTGAGGGATAGTGAGGAACTCAGGATTATTCCTAGGTGATGAGCCTGAAGGACCAGAAGAATGGTCTTGCTCTCTACAATAATAGGGAAGGTGAAGTGGACGGTTTTTTTTTTGTTGTTGTTGTTGTTGTTGTTGTAGGGTTTTTGGTTTGTTTGTTTGGTTTTTTTCTTTTGCTTTTTGGAGGGCAATTGGGGTTAAGTGACTTGCCCAAGGTCACATGGCTAGTTTTTTTTTGTTAAGTATCTGAGGTCAGATTTAAACTCAGGTTGTCCTGACTCCAGGGTTGATGTTTTATTCACTGCACCACCTAGCCACCCCTGTGGAGAGGTTTTGAAAGAAAGAAAATGACTTCTGTTTGGGGAATATTGAGTTTATGAAGTCTAGTGGACACTCAGTTCAATATGTCTAAAAGGCAATTGGAGATGAGAGATTGGATGTTAGCAGAGAGTTTGACACAGAATAGATCTGAGAATCATCAGCATAAGAGTTAAATCCATGAGAGGTGAAGAGATCACCAAATTAAGCAGTTTAGAGGAAGAAGAGAAGAAAGCCATGACAGAACCCTGGGAGACACCTACGGGGCATGATCTGGAAGAAGATCGAACAAAGGAAGCAAGAGAAGAAGCCATCAGAGAGGTAGGAGAACCAGGAGAGACTGGTGTCCCAAAAACCGAAAGAGAAGAGAGTATCAAGGAGGAAAGGACGGCCAAGAGAGTCAAAGGCTTCAGAGAGGTCAAGGAGAATGAGGATTGAGAAAAGGTCTTTGGATTTGACAACTAAGAGATCATTAGTAACTTTGGAAAGAGCAGCGTCAGTGGGAAAATAAAGCCAGAAGCCAGATTGCAAAGTATTAAGAAGGAAGAGGAGAAAAGTGAAAGCCCCTATTGCAGATGGTTTTTTAGAAGTTTAGCTACAAAGAGTAGAAGAGATATAGACTGATAATTAATAGGGATGGAGGGATCAAGTGAGAGGTTTTTTCAAGATGGGGTGACATGGACATGTTTGTAGACAGTAGAGAATGAGCCAATAAACAGGGAGAGATTAAAAAAATCAGTGAAAGAGCTCGATGACAGAGAGGACAAATCTGTTGTTAGAGGAGGCAGTTAGGAATGGGATCTCTTGAACAAGTTAGCCTTGGTAAGGAACAAGGCCACTTAGAGGTACCTGAGCGATAAGAGATGAGGCAGAAGGAAAAAGAGGAAGCTTGTGGTCAATGGTCTCAGTCTTTTCTATAAAATATGAGGAAAGAGTCTCAGCTAAAAGAGTGGGGGAAGGACAGGGGGAGACCATGGGAAGTTTAAGGAGGGATGAAAAGATTTGGAGAGCCACTGTGGACGGTGGGATAGTGAATTGATAAAGGAGGAATAGTAAGATTGCCTTGCAGCAGTAAGGGCCCAGGTGAGGTACTTAACATATGTATGTAACATAAATCTGTAATGGATACAGAACCGTTACATGATTTTTGTTCAATCAGCAGCACATATGTAGGAGTAAAGGCAGCTAATGGCAGGAATGATGCAAGACTACCTGTGTGTTTCTGAGAAAGTGTGTCCCATGCTTTTAGGAGGAGTGTGTTATAGTATCACACTATCATGAAGCACACAGAACACAATGTAGCAAAGAAGGTGAAAGATTTGAAGCACTCATGGCTTCCTCCATTGAATATGTCTTGGAAAACTGAAGGAACCTCAAAAATTCCCAGTTGAATCAATCTTAGTGCTAAGAGATCAGTGCACTAATTTATTTTCATCATATTCCCAAAATAGGTCATAGGTCTGCCATGAGTCACATAAAGTGTCCTTTGCATCCAAGGATATTGGGAATATAAATGTGATCATGCATAGTTTTCAGAACATTATTGATTCCTGAGTGGAAGGGCTAAATGAGAGGAATTTCCACTAGAGAAATAGTGCAGTTACATAAGAGCACTCTCTTTAGAAAGAGAAACATCTAGCCCAGGAAATATCCCAACTATAGCACGAACCTCAGCATTAAACCTGTGTGAGTCTCAGTGTAACCATCAGGGAAATGGAAATAATAGCACTTGCCTTACCTTCGTTGGAGGATTCTTGTGAGGACAAAATGGAATAAAGAACAGAAAAACACTGCAATAAAAATGGTTCAGATTTAGCCAGCACTTCCCAGTTTTAAAAGCTTGCCACACAACAACCCTGGGAAGTAGGCAATGCGGGCATGTTTATCATCTATCGGTTTTATCCTCATTTTATACATGAGGAGTCTAAACCCAGAGAGATGATTTTCTTATGCTAGACTTGTAGAGAGGGAAGCCAAGACTCTTTTCTCCCCTCCCTCACACCTGCTACCATACTATGGCATAACTATAAAGCACTATACAAATATAAACTATTTAAAATAACTTTCTTACTCTTTCTTAATTACAGAAGACAAAAGTGCTCAGTAGAGATTCAGGAAATCCATTGTTGTCAGGTCAGTCTCCAATGAGTCAATCAGGAGATTTGAAAATAGAAGTGAATTCCCTAATTGATAAATGATCAAAGTAAATCAAAGTAAAAAGTAGGCAATTTTTGGATGAAGACGTCCATGCTAAGTAATATGAAAAAAAAATGCTCTAAATCATTAAAACAACCTTGAGATATCATTTTACACCTATCAGATTGGCTAACATGGTTGAAAGAGAAAGTGACAAATGTTGGAGAGGATGTGAAAAAAATGGGACACTAATTCATTGTTGGTAAAATGGTGAACTGATCCAACCATTTTGTAGAGTGATCTGGAATTATGCCCAAAGGGTTATTAAACTGCCTATACCCTTTAACCCAGCAATACCATTACTAGGTCTATTTCCAAAGATGATTAGGGGGAAAGGAAAAGAATCTATATGCTTGAAAATGTTCATAGCATTTCTCTTTGTGGTGGCAAAGAACTGGAAATGGTGGAGGTACCTGTCAATTGGGGAATGTCTGAATAAATTGTGGTATATGGTTGTGATGGAATACTACTATGTTATAAGAAGTGATGAACTCAATGATCTTAGAAAAACATGGATAGACGCATGAAATAATGAAGAGTGAAATGTGCAGAACCAAGAGAATGTTGTATATAATAATATCAATATTATTTGAAAAACTACTTTGAATAAATCAGTTATTTTGACTTTATAAACACCCAAATAAACTACAAAGAACTATGAAAGAAGATGTTATCTGCATCCAGAGAAAGAACTGATAAATTGAAGCATGTAGAGGACAATTTTACATAGATATACAGATTTGTGTCTAATGGTAGCCATCTCTGGGAGGGAAGGGAGAAAAAAGAGAAAAAAATAAATTTACATGATAACTTTATTATATATTTAAAAGGAATAGCAAGTTGAACATAATAGATCTTCACCTTCATGTGCAATCATCTCTTTTCTTATACTATGGTATAGAAGTGCTTGTTTTATTTCATAAATTGAAAATAAAATAAATAAAAATTTTTAAAATAGAAGTGAAACCCCACGGTGCTTTATTATCATTGGTGAACTGCCTGACTACCCTAATTTGGCTTTGCTTTTTTGTTCTTCAGTGTTTAACATAAAGACTTTGACTCTGCTCTTAACTTACTCTGCCTCCCCCAAAAAATGGTATTCAAATTATGAATAAAACTCCGGCAAATTCTTCTACCCATTCATCTCCATTACTAACAAAAGGAAGGGAACATTCATTTATTAACCAACTAATATTTGTCAGGAGGCTTTACAAATTATCTCATCTAATTCTCAGAATAACCTGAGAGGAGGCATTATTATGATCCTCATTATACAGGTAAGGAAACTAAGGCAGGCAGAGGTTAAGTGACTTGCCCAATTTCACACATGAGGTAGGATTTGAACTCAGGTCTTCCTGACTCCAGGAAGGGTACTCTAACCACCACATCACCTAGCTGCTTCAAAAGCATAGTATCATTTGATTCTCTAAATAGAGCCAGACTCATTCTTTTCCAAGAGGCTGTTTCATCTGTTTTATTTATTACCAGCAGGAATAGCAGCAATAATGCAAGAAACTAGCAAGTTTCACTCACAATCATGAGGCTTCATTTCTTCCCCATAAAATTCTTCTTTGAAAATAGTCTAACCAAGAACTTTATGGTACCTTTCAGATTTTCTTCTTTTTATAATAAAAACTAATTTTAAACCAATAATTTTAAAACTAATAATTTTTTGGGTTTTTTAATGGAAATGAATAGTTTTCAAAGTAAATTACTTACAGGAAACTGGCAGCCTGCTTAACAACATTTCATTAAAAACCTAGGATGAACATATGTCAGATCAAACATACACACATACACACATGCACACACACACACACACACACACTAGTACAACTCACTTGGTAAAGTAAGAGGCCATTACAGAAAAAAAATTTAAAATTTTTTTTAAAATAGAAAAGAATTAACCAACTAGAAAAAAAAGTAAAAGCCCATAAAATATGATACATCAGGCAAACTAAAAATTACTTCAAGGCTATGTGATTTCATTAGTTTGGACTCTACCTATACCAATACATGCTGTAATATAAACTCTTCTGTTTGGTTTTTATAACCTGACCCCAACCTATCCTTCCAGCTTCACTGTATATTACTCTACCTCCAGCTCTCTGTAATCCAGACACACTTGGCCTCCCCTCTGTTCATAGCACAGTATACTCCACCTCCCATCTCCATGAATTTGCACTGACTGTCCTCCATTGTAGGAACATACTTCCTCCTCACTTCCACCTAAAAATCCCTCTATATCTTCAAGAGAAAGCTCAAGCACTACCTTCTAGGCAGGTTCTTTCCTACATTCTCAGGTGCTAACGCCCTCCTTCTCAAACTACTTTTTATTTATTATTATTTCTTCTCTTTATATGTATTCTGAGTATACTTTAAAGTTTAATTGCTCAAAACTGCATTAAGACTTTTGGGGCACCCTGTATGTATCCATGACTCCCCCATTAGAATGGAAGCACCTTGAAAATAGGCATGATTTCACTTATATTTTTATCCCAGTGCTGGCACATGGTAGGTACTTAATAGATGCTTGTGGATTGATTGATTGACGGTATTAGCTGTGACAAAGAAAAAGTTCCATTTTCTAATGGAAAGTCTTCTGGTTATAAACCCCTCTAAACTTACTAGGCTGGTTACCAGATAGTAGATAGATAGATAGATAGATAGATAGATAGATAGATAGATAGATAGATAGATAGATAGATAGATAGATAGATATAGATAGATAGATGATAGATAGATGGATAGATAGATAGATAGATAGATGGATAGATAGATAGATAGATCAGTAGATCAATAGGTAGATATAGACGTAGACATAGACATATATATATAAAGTCAGTCACTAGACCCAAGGTTGAAGTCTTTCCAACTTCTTGCTGGTACCTGTCCAAACTTGTATTCCCCTGACACATGCTTTAAGAACTCAGAAGCACCCCCACTTACTAATCTAGGAGTTGGAATTGAGTAGAAGAAACTAGAAAATTGGGGTGACCAAAAAAGAAAATAAACAGAAGTCCTGGTCAGGGTTGTAACCACATTGAGACACTGAGGAGCATTGCCTCAGTGGGAGTGCCCAGGTCCCAGCTCGAATTCCCTCCCTCCAGTACATAGGTACACTATATATACCCCCCCAAGACTAGACCTTAGGCCTCATTAGAGCAAAATGCCTGCATTTAGATGTGACCCACAGGATGAAGCAAAGTGGAAATAAGAAGAAAGACTTGGGTGTGTTAAGCTAGATAAAGCATGACTGTGATTATGCCAATTACCTGCAATTTGCCCTCCTACATATAGTTTGGATCCTGAAAGTCTTTGCACTGTAGTTAAGTTTTTCCTACACTCAAAATAGTTAACAGTGTGTGAAATTCTGGTGACTCACTACCCACAGAGAGCAAACTGAAGAGAAGTGAAGGGGCAAGCCTGAGATCCCCAAGATCAAAGTCTAAAGATGAGAGCCTTCCTTAATTCCTCTGGTGGCTTTTTCAGTCATAAAACAAGGAGGGTTAGACTAGATCACAGGTTCCTGGCCATTTTTTGTGAGGAAAAGCTGCCTTTCATTTCACTGAAGGCTTGAAATCACATAGACAGAAAATATTGCCAGTGGAGCCCCAGAGTGTAGCTAAGTAGGAGTGATACTGTCAGCAGCACTGATCTCCCCCGTCAGGGTCCCCATACACCTCCAAGAAGAAAGAGAGAAAGTGAAGGGGAAGTGGGGTGTGTGTGGGTGTCTCCCGACTCGAGCCTCCACTGACTGAAGACCCTGCATTAAATGATCTGTGTGACCACAGACAGCTTGGCTTAGGGGCTAAAGCACTGGACTTGGAATCAGGAAAACTGAATTCGTATCCCATCTCTGACACCTACTAGTTGTGTGATCCGGGGCAAGTCACTTGACCTTTCTGAGTTTCCACTTCCTCATCTGTAAAATGCAGATAATGCCTACAGTACCTGCCTCACAGAGTTGTTGTGAGGTTCAAATGAAATTAAATATTTAAAGCACTTAGGAAACTTTAAAATGCTATATAAATGTCAGGTATTTTATTATCCCTTCCAGCTCTAAAATTCCTTACTTCAAAGATACTCAATACAATTGGCCTATAAATAACTTTTAGACTTGTAAGGAATTGATTTTTTTTAAGCATTTACATTTCCTATATAACAGAGTATTTGGAGCCAGAACTCCCTCCCTGCCGGTGGGGACAAAGATCTGAACCCTAATTGAATCACGTGCCTTGTAGTTCAGAAGGGCAGCGCTCACTCCCTGCCCGAAGAGAAGCTGGACTATCAAGTGATTTGAGGCTGGCCAGGTGAAGGGAGAGGTAGAATTCCTCTAGTCCGAGAACTTTTGGATTTCTCTGCGGCAGGGCAGAGAGGATAGACAGACAGACAGACAGACAGACAGACAGACAGACAGACAGACAGACAGACAGAAGAGATGGGCTGGGAGGGGAGCTTTATCCCAGCAAAACCATCACAGTGCCTGGAAGGAGAACTAAAAATACTGGTCTGGTCTCACGACAGGGCTCCACTTTGTAGAACAAAGAACCGAGACTGACCCTGTCAGGTGTGATGATTCCTTAAAGAATTAAGGAAAGCTAAAGGCTCGTGATGGAAATGCTGTCCACATCCAGAAAAAGAACTGTGGAGTCTGAATGCAGATCAAAGCACACTATTTGTCTTTTCTTGTCTGTTTGTCTTTTCCTTTCTCGTGGTTTTCCCTTTTGTTCTGATTCTTCTTTCACAATGTGACTAATGTGGAAGTATGTTTAATATGACTGTACATGTATAGCCTTATTAGATTGTATGCCGTCTTGGGCGGGGAGGGTTTTAGAACTCAAAATCTTATAAAAGTGAATGTTAAAAACTAAAAATAAATTCATTTTTTAAAAGAAGGAAAGCTACAGAAAGGTTTTCCTTTTTCCACCCTCTCCCACTCTATATGTTTGTTAATGTTCTTCTAATATGATCCACTGTGAATACCTTGTGCTCCATGTCTGTGTACTTATTCCATTATGGGGAAGGAAAAAAGGAAAATGTCAATGACCAACTGTGATATACAAAACCAAAAAATAGAACAAGAGATCAGATCTATGCTAGTGGTCAGAATTTTATCCTAACTTGGGAGCTCCAGAGCTATATGTGTGAAATGATCTCATAATGATGGTTTTTATTAATATTCTGTATTTATAAGCTCTCTAAAATTGCAGAGAAAGGGATCCATGTGGAACTAAGAGCTGTTTTCATTGCTAGAGCTAGATTCAGATCATTAGAATGGAGTAACTTTAGGTAAATCTCCAACCTGAGGCAATGAAAATAAAAAGCGTGGACCCAAGGGAAGACCACATCCCCTGGCCACCTATTAAGAGGAGAAAGATGTGGTCTGGGAAGAGTCAGCTCTTCCCCAAATTCCTATGGAAGGGGGAGAAAAAGATCTGAGTATCTACCCAGCTTTATTCCATAGCAACGGCTTCTAGTTACACCAATAAAAGTCATATAAGTTCTGAACGACTGTTGACTAAATCATTCTGGAAATAGTTACCTTATTTTGCTCCAAGGAGTTTTGTTTCAATATGCAAGAAACAAACGAGAAAAGGGCTTGTTTGAAGAATTTCTGTGTGATAAAGTGGTGATTGGGGAACATTACAAAAATTCAAGAATATGTATTGATTTCTTAAATATGTATTATTTTTAATATCCTCTGCAGTCATAGATTGTGATTAGTTCATTAAAAGACTAAGTCATGGGAATAGTTGTGTTAATATAAAGATGTCATTTTTTTCAACTTCCTTAAAGTTTTTTTAGAACATTTTTTCATTTTTATTTTCAGTTTCAAATTCTCTCCCTCCTTCTAGTCCCTCCCCTACTTATTGAGAAGACAAGAAATATAATACCCATTATACATATGAAGTCATACAAAACATATTTCCACATTAGCCATGTTGCTAAAAGAATTAAAAAGCAAGAAAAATAGAGAAAGAAAAAATATACTTCAATCTGCACTCAGTTCTCTCTCTGGAGAAGGATAGCATTTTTTTTATTTAAATCTTTTGGACTTGTCATGGATGGTTATACTGATCAGAACTGATAAACTTTTCAGAAGTGATTATCATTATAATATTGCTGGTATGTATATTTTTTTTTGCTTTTTGAAAGGCAATTGAGGTTAAGTGACTTGCCCAAGGTCACAGGGCTAGTTTTTTGTGTTGTGTCTGAGGCCGGATTTGAACTCAGGTCCTTCTGACTCCAGGGCCGGTGCTCTATTCACTGTGCCACCTAGCTGATCCCTGGTATGTATAAATTATTCTCCTAGTTCTGCTCACCTAATTTTGCATCAGTTCTGAAATCATCCCCTTCATCATATCTTATAGCACAATTGTACTCTCACCAGTGGCTCCAAAAAGCTGCAGCATGGATAGCAGCCACACTCCAATAAAATCATCTAGACAGGACAAACCAGGCTGAGAGTAACTGACAGGCCTCACATCTATTGGTGGATTAGGGGCAAGTCTGCCAAAGCATATTGATTCTCACCCTGGTGCAATGGGCAGATGTGAGCAATTTGTTCCAATGGCCATGAAGGTGACTGAAGAAGGTGCTGTGGAGCCCTTAGAGCTGAGTCAAATATTCAAAGATGTCAAGGTCATCTGCTGCATCCTGGGTCATTGCCAGGAAAATGTCATTTTTAGAGGAAAAATTTCAAGCACAACACAACGGAGACCTCTCAACAATCCTTAAAAGAAGTCTTGAATTGCAAATGATTGGTTACCACTTGAGACAATCTGTATTGCTTTTATTCATAATGTACATAAAAGGTGAGTTTTAAAAGACAGACTTTTGTTAAGTCATTTCAGTGGTAACCAATTCTTCAAGACCCCATTTAAGATTTTCTTGGCAAAGATACTGGGACAGTTTGTCATTTCCTTCTCCAGTTCATTTCGCAGATGAGGAAACTGAGGCAAATAGGGTTAAGTGACTTGCCCAGGTCACACATCTAGTAGGAGTCTCAGGCCAGATTTGAACTCACAAAGATGAAACTTCCAAACTCCAAGCCCAGCACTCTATCAGCTGCACTACCTAGCTAAAGACAAACCAGCAGAGGTCATAATCATCAGCCAGAGAGTAGAAAAGTTGTTTTCCACGTATCATTCAATCTTAAAATTTAAGAAAAAAAAAGGAAATCTAGAGTTACTAAAGTTAAATCCATAGGATAAGAAGATAAATCCATTGAACAAAGCAAAAAAACCCCCATGAAATAACATATGACTGACTACTGAAACACAGCTCCACGTACAAAGCTTACCCCGCCAGCCACATGAAGCCAGCACCAATAACCACACAGACTTGTGTTTCACGGTCCGGCTGGAGAAACCAGCAATATTTACCTTAGCAAGCCTCATTTTCTATATCTGTAAATTTAAGAGACTGAACTAGATGACCTTTAATATGTATTTCAGTTCCATATCTATGGTCTGGAAATGTCCAAATTAAAAGAATATAAAACTGAGGTCTTAAAAAGCATAATCTCATTGAGGGGATGCCCATCAATTGGGGAATGACTAACCAAGTTGTGGTATATGATTGTAATGGAATATTATTGTGCTATAAGAAATGACAAGCAGGATCATTTCAGAAAAATCTGCAAAGACTCACGTGAATTGATGGAGAGAAAAGAACATCGCACACAGTAATGGCAATACTGTATAATGATTAATTGTGACTGGAATTAACCATTCTCAGCAATACAATGATCCAAGATGATTCCGAAGGATTCATGATGAAAAATGCCATCCCTCTCCAGAGAAAGAGCTGACAAGGTTTGAATGAAGATAGAAGCATACAATATACATATACCACATAGCAGTTCTGATCACATATCTGAGGAGTGAACAGGTCCTAGGCTGTGTGCCCAGAAAAGTGCAAAATCAGAAGGAAGTAGCAGCTGTGTGGGTGTAACCCCAGGAGAAGAGCAGATCTCAGCTCCAGTGTCTAGCCCAATCTGAAACCTACAGTAGAATGACCAGGGTAGTAGTTCCACACTACAGGGGAGCTTGCAGTTCCATCACTCAGAACCAGAAGGGCTTTCTAGTTAAGTGATAGCGGCTGATTCCAGCAGCAGACTACTGAAACTCCAAAAGGAGCGAGCACATAGGCATATTGCTTAGACCTAAACTCATGTCAGGAACCTTAAGAGCTCAGACCAAGAGGGCAGAAATGAGACATGGCTCTAGATCAAACCACTTCAGAAACATTTAAAACTTGCCTTTCCCCAGGCTGTGATATCCCTGAGATTCTGGAAAGATATATAACAAATACCCAAAGAGGGCAGCAGAAGGATAAGACATTCTTTCTGAAAATGCACAAAGCTTGGCCCCCACATGAAGTCTGAAGTGAGGAAGAAGACTGGAAGAAACAGAAAAGACAAGCAAATGAAGAATTCCACCATAAAAAGTTATTATGGTGACAAAAACACTTAAGTCACAATGGCAGAAGAAGAGAGGATGACTTCAAAACATCCACAAGGAAAACTTCAAAGAAAAACACAGTTTGGGCACAAGTTCAACTAGAATTTCTGGAAGAGAAGAAGTAAGCATTTTTAAAAGAATTTTAAATGTTTTTATAAGTGAAATAAGAGTGCTAGAAGAAAAAACATCGGAAAAGAAATGAGAGCAATGGAAGAAAAATTGGGAGGGGAATTATCAGGTTGGCATAAACGGAACAAAACCTTTCCCAAGTAACAAACCCCTTGAATATTGGAATGGACCCAAAGAATGCAATGACTACTATGAGATCAACACAAGGCCCAATGATTCCATAGCACTCGTAATGTGATGGACCCCCCACTTCCTGATAGAAAGGTGATGGGCTCAGAACTCAGATTAAGACTGTTTTTTAGATGTGACATGCTGCTTAACTATGAATATTTGCAACAGGACATTTTGGTTTTCTTGCCTTTCCAATAGGGGATGAAGGGAAAGAAGGAAAGGGACTGAAAGAACCGAGAGATTGCCTTGCTGGGAGGAGTCTTACTTTATAGCGACAAGAGGAAGGTGAAAGTTTCTAACCAGCCTGCGCAGAAGAGGTTCAGTCCCTCAGAGGCCTCCAATGCGGCAAAAATTTGGTATTCTCCCACCCAAGGGCCTTCTAGGGCTAGAGAGGTCCTACCTAATGGGCCAGAAAACACTAAGTGGGCACCTGTATGGACCTGACCTTTGTTAAGAATCGGTGAGTGTGCAGGAAGTATCATCATGTTTGCCGTGGCCCCGATGTTCCTGGTACTGCTCTTCCTTATGGTCACTTTTTAACACTGATATATCCACTGTGAACTGCAAACACTTGGGATCATCCTCCACGTGGACATGATCATTTAGACCTAAGACTTGACCTTTCCAGGCTCTCTCTCTGATTCAGACCCTCCTTCAGGGAGCTCTACATTGTTTTCGGTTTTTGTTGGAGGTCTCAGTTTTTCTCTTCTTCCTTGGTTCTATCTGTATCACACTTCTTGAATACCAGAGGCCACAATTGACCAGTAATGACCCTAAAGCCACTTAAGTGGTGGAAAGTCCTCTAAAACAGTGGTTTCAAACTCAAATAGAAACAGTGGCCACTAAGCCATGGATCCCTATAAATGGAATATTGACATATTACTATTATCTGTGTTCTGTTGCATTTTTATTTATTTCGTTAACTCTTTCCCAATTATATTTTAATCTGGTTTGGGGCTCACTCCTGAGAGTTGTGGGCCGCATGTTGGACACCTCTACTCTAGAAGACTTTAAGGACCTTGCCACTAAGCAGTAAAGAATTGTAGGAGCCAACTCACTCACCCCTATACCCCCCAATGCAAGTTGGACTAGTTTTTTTCCTTTAAATATAATGAAGAGATTGCTAGTTTACCAGACTTGGTTGACCCAGGTAGATAAAAGCTCATTGTATTGACATTATTTATGCTGATAGGTGTTTCCATTTATATACAATCATATTGCTGGAGTAAAGTAGCCATCATGGCATCAGGGAATTAGTGGTGGTGGTGGTTGGGATTATCCTCATTGTTGTTGTTTGGGGGAGTTGCTATTACGCTTGACTTGTGACATATCATTATCAAGCCGAAGCTTCTCACCTGAATCAATGCATCGCCATGAGGTGATAGATGCCTATCCTTGTAGAATATCTTTTTCCTACTCTGGTTCAATAACTTTTTAAGCTGTTTAATGGGCATCTCATTTTCTTCAATATTTAACACAAACTACAAGAAGACCAGACTGACTCAGGCCCACCCCAGAGCAGGGAGTGGGTGCTGGTGAACACATTGTGCTTGTCCTTCATTCTCAAAGGGGACCGTGGCATCAGGAAACGATGACATGACTTGCAGTTGACTTTGATTTGAGGGACGGAGGGCTGGGCAAGGTCCCCAGTCTCACTTTCTCCTCCAGAGCCATCTGGGTCCAATGGCCAGATATTCATCAGGATGACTGGAGATGACCCAGGATGACCAGTGAGCACATGCAGAATTCTAAGGTGATGAAATCTCCATGTGGAAGAGGCTAGGGAAACTGCTTCCTGAAAGTCATGATGTATAAAGAAAATGTCTTGCTCCCTGATTTGGAACAAGCACAAACATTCTGCCAACTGTTTGCAGTCTGCTAACCATGTGATAAAGAGATGGACAATGACTGACCAAGGGAGTTCAAACTGAATTGCATTCAAAAGGCATTAACTGGGCAAGGTTAAGGGAGTCTTCACTCCTTCCTGACTGTGTTCAAGTGAGGAGGGAAGGACAAAGCACTTAGTGGGAACCGAGACCTGTTTTAACATCCCCATGGGAGATGTTTAACTGGTAAAAGAATGTCTCTGTTGTATTTATTCATTTTTCTAGATGAATGAAATAGGAAATATCTATGACCTTGTGAGCTTTGAAAGGTCAGGAGAGTGAGGAAGCAGAAGTTCAGGAGATGATGCTGATGCCAGGATTTTATGGTAGCCAGATGGTAAAGGAGTAAATTACCAAACCACCTACTTGGCCCAGCCAGGCAGTAATAGCAATACAGACTCATTCATCCATCGGCTCTGCTGCATTTGGAAGTGACTCCCGGGGAATGAACGCTATACAGAAACCGCTTTGAATCCACTTGCCCCAGACACTGAGGTGATGTGTGTGTGTGGGGGGGGGGGGGGGGGGGGCGTGTCCCTCCAGCTGGAAGCAGAAAATGTGTCCTTTTGCTCTTGCTCTATTTTCTCAGTAAAATCCTATTGGAAACTGAATTAGAGGGAAGTGGCTAAATAGTATCAGAGCATTAATCGCTGGCCATTGACGGTGAGAAGAGTGCGCCAGAATGGAGGCTTGAACCTATGGCAAAGGAGAATAGTCACCCACCATTCTCCCATAGCTACCCCAGAGCCCTGAGAGGAGATATAGCAGACCACTCTGGGTGAGTAAAACCGAAGTATTGCTGCAGGATCTTTCTTGGTTCGCTTTTGACTTCTTTCATTTCTCAATCATATTCCCTGATGAAAAAAAATAGCAATACTGTATATTAAGTCCATATTCTGTAATGAACCTTGTTAGTCACACTTTGGGGAGCTTGGGTCCCAGTTTGATTTTAGAGGTTTCATTCTAGCATGGGAGCATAACTATTCAGGAATATAAGAAATCTGACCCCATGCTTTGAAGTCAGACCCCTCCTAGATAAATCAGGGTCTGTGTGAATTGAGAAATCTCCTTCAACTTTGGAGGGCTCCAAAGATATAGTTCCACATATAGAAGTTTTGTATGTGCCGATATGTGTACGTGTTTCACCCAATAGAATGTATGCTCTTTGAAGGTACAAACTCTTTCCATTTTTGTCTCTGTATCCCTAGTGCTTAGGGACTAGCACTCAGTAAAGAAGGAGAAAACTCCATACTTTTTATCCAAAGTCTGCCAATTTAGCAATACACAAATTTATATTTTAAATAAATTTATGAATATACAAATATTTCAGTGATGAGAGAGGTCCCAAACTGGAAAAGTTTCCTACTAAATGTAATTCTGATCCGAGCTATATCCACTTACATTGTATAGCAATCACAAAACAAAAAACAAAATTCCACAATAAAGCAATGCAAACGTACATAATTTGGGTTTAAGGTTTTTGAATTGTTTAAAAATAACAATAATAATGTCAATCTTGGTAGACCCTTGGAAAAATATCTTCCCCAAATCAATTACTCACTCTTTAACCACTCCCTCCAAGGATTCCACTTTCAATCTGCTCAAAGGTGCACCTATAATTGGATTAAACAAGACATTCCCTTACTTATTTTGGTCACTGTAAACAAAACTAAGTGTCTTGGTTTCAGAGAATCGAGATCATTTTCTGAAATTGGTAAAGTCTTCTATTGAAGAAAGACTAAATTAGGTTCTGATACTTCAAACTAAGACACTGATGTATTATTTTCTCTTAATATTTCATAAGGCAACCAAGGCCTCAATTCTATGCCTCTTTGTCCTCCCCCTTTTATGTTGAACACAGCCTAATCTCAAGCATAATTTATGATTGTTTATTCTAGGATATTATTTTATACCTGTTCTTGTTCTTTAGGCTGACTTGGCTATAAGTGTGGAGCTCTCCACAATTCTTTACTTCAATACAGCAGATGTAGCAAACAGTAAGATAAAGAGAACTGCTTCATTTGCTACGACAGTGTGCCCAGGGCATGAGACGATGGAGGCATTGCTTTGATTCTATGGCAAGTGTTATCCCTTGGAGGTTAGAGACAGCTATGCAGCGGGAGGAGACAAAAGTTCATTGTTTAAATATGCTTGAGTCTCCAGTCCTTCAATGTCCTTAACAGTGGTCAGAAGGCATGGAGGCTAAGAAACAGTTTAAGAATAGGGTGGTCCAATTAAAGAACAACTGGAACTTAAAAGTAAAGTTATTCTTCTGGTTATCTAGCCAGTCTGATCCCCTTAGGCATGGCTATTACAAAAGGATATTCTGAATCTATATGCCTATTTTTCTAATATGATTGTAACACTAATCAAGAGTGTATTTCCTATAAACATGTTAAATATAGAAAAGCATGGAAAGACCTATGTGAACTGCTGCAAAGTGAAGTAAGAAGAGCCAGGAAAACATTATACACAATACAAATGAAAAGAACTGAAATTGAATTCTGTTCAATTATATAAAAGCCAAATTTTGTCCCCCCCCAAAAAAAAATATGAGAAGTTGCTTTCTCCCATCCCTTCGAAAGGGGGGATTAACATGAATGGGGAACATGGTATATAATGTCAGATTTTTCTTCAATGTGATAATTAGTTTTGCTGAATCTTTTTCTCTTCTTTGTCTTTTTTTAAAATTATATGTTATAAGGAACCGTTCTCTGGGAGGGGAAGGGAAAGGATGTAGAAGAAAGTGTAAGCAATGTCTTTTAAAAGATATCAATAAAGATTATAGTTAAAAGAGTATACTTCCTATTTTTAATCAAATGAATATTATCATGTACTATAACTATATATCCTTATCTTTAATTTTTGTGTAACTAGATTACTGAAAAAGGTAGAAAGTCTCCTGTTAACCTATTCCATACCAGATACTTAATGTTATTCCAGGAGTACTTAAGAATCTATGATGCTTTCTTGGAGCCTGATTTCCTGAATGTTATAAAAGACAACATAATCCCATAGGTATCCCTTCCAGGGTCCTGTGTCAGAGCTCAAAATTCATTAACAGAGTCAAAGGTATAAACTGGAACAGGGAGAGATGATGCATGGAGACCAACCAAAAGACTATTGCAATAGAAAGATGATGAGCCAGTCCCAGGGATATTGGCAATGTTAGATGAGAAAAGGCGGCAAATACAAGAGATGTTACAAAAGCAAAATGGATAAGGTTTAGCAACAGACTGGATATGGAAATGAGGGGGATGGGGTGAAGGAAGGATGAAAGAGTAAGGATTTGAAAAACCTAGGTTGCAAGCCTGGGTGACTGGGAGAGACTGCCCTCAACAGTAATAGGGAAATTCGAAAGAGGGGAGAGTTTGGGGAAAAAGATAATGAGTTCCATTTTGGACATGTTGAGTTTAGAATGTCTAGGGGACATCCAGTTCAAGATCTCCAATATGTAATATCTGATGTCCAATAGTTCAAGAAGTGAGTTTGGAGGTTAGGGGAGCGATTTGGACTGAATAACTTTACCTCTGAGAATCACTAGTATCAATGTTGATGAATGAGATCATCATGTATAAGCTATAGCTAATCATTCAAGAAATCTTGGACCTCAAAGGATACTCTCTCTCCCATCCCAGTGCCTTGGCTTATTCAACAGACTCACTCATTAATGAGGAGAGGAATGTCTCTTAGGTATTTGTCTCATGTAGAAACAATATGGAGCTCTCCCAAACTTACCTGGAGTTGATCCAAGTAAGCTACTGTCTTGAGGTTAATGATTCACTCTAATGGTCACAATCCGTTGTCTCTAAATCCATATGTATATACTACTCTGAGTCTGTAGTGTTGGCTCCATTCCAGAGATGATCAGTTAAATCTTGTTAATAGTTCTGGGAAATATGGCTTCTAGAAACTAGTCAAGGTTCTCTATGTTTTGTCAATTGGATAGCTATCCCACTGGAATAATTACAGTATTAGAAAGTAATATGAAAAGCTGTCAAAGGACAGATAAATGTAATAGATCCTAACATAGTATTTGCACATAAGCATCCATTTCCTTCCCTTCCTCTCTCCTAGGTCTATGCACCCAAGCTATTTGGAGTACTGTACCAATGTTTCTGATGAAGAAACGCTTCCTGATACGGGGTAATAGCCCCATCACCTGAAGTGGTAACATTTAAAAATCAATTAGCAGGTTACTTCTTAGAAGTTTCTTTCCAACTTTTAGATTCAGTGATGAAATAACTAAAAATCCCCCACTCCACTCAGATCACAAGTACCAGGAACCCCAGCTCTATACAGTCCATTCATCTATGAAAAAGCAATAATATTGTCCTAAAGACTGATGTTGTGAGCAATCTGTATTTCAAACATTAAGACCCATTTGTACACCAGAACATATATCTAAGAAAACCCTTTGCAAAGAATGTATTTTTGAATACAATACTTACAGTAAAGTTAGTTAGGTCAAGGGATTTGGACCACTATTCCTCTAAATTCAAGATATTTCTTCTGTAGAAAAAGAATTGCTGGGGGAGTAGTAAGGGTAGCACTGCTGTCAGCCAGTCAATTAGCATTTTTAAGCACCTATAGTTCACCAGGAACTGAGCTAAGCATGGGGATTCAGAGCAAGGCAAAAAACAAAACAAAACAAAAATATTTATAGCATCTCTTTCTGTACTGGCCAAGAACTGGAAATCTAGGGGGTGCCCATCAACAGGGGAATGGCTAAACAAGTTATGGTATATGAATGTAATGGAATACTATGGTGCTATAATAAAATGCTCAACAGGCAGACTTCAGAGAAACCTGGAAAGACTTCTATGAACTGATGCCAAGTGAGGGGAGCAGAACCAGGAGAACATTGTGCACAATAATAGCCACAGTGTGTGAGTACTGATTTTGATAAGTTTAGTCCTTCTCAGCAATGCAAGGACCTAAAGCAATTCCAAAGGACACATGATGGAAAATGCCATCCAAATCCAGAGAAAGAACTATGGAGTCAGAATGGAGAACAAAGCAGACTATTTCCTTTTTTGTTTTGTTTTATTTTGTGTTTTTTTTCTTTCTCATGGTTTTTGCCATTTGTTATAATTCTTCTCTATAACATGATGAGTGTGAAAATGTGTTTAATAGGAATGTATGTGTAGAGCTCATATCAGATTGTAAGCTGCCTTGGGGGGGGGGGCGCGGTGAGGAGAGGGAGAAAATTTAAAACTTATGGAAGTGAATGTTGAAAACTAAAAATAAATAATTTAAGAAAGTGGGGGGATTTTTAAAAATGAAGTAATCCCTTTAAGTTTAAGAAAAACAATATATTCTGGAATTCTGTCATGAATTGAAGTAAAATTTACGTACCCACAAAAAGAATAGAATTGCATTTTTGTCTCTTTTTGTAACCGTAGCACTTAATACAATGCCTAGAACACAGTAAGTGAATAATAAATGTTTGTTGACTGACTGACTAGTGTCATTTCCACCAATAAGATCTTAATAGCTTCTGATGCTGAACCACTTGACAATGCCAAGGACTTTGGTAGCAAAAAAAAAAAAAGTCTCTTCTGAATATTAATAGACGTGATTGTAGCACCTACAGGAGCAGTTGCCAGGCTTCTAAGTGAGAACGATAGAGGATAGAATCTGCTAACGTGGATGGGATGGAATAGGATCATGTATATGAAGAGGGGTGCGCCTTAGTCTTGACAAGAGGAGGGGCCACTTCTTCACATGCGACAGAGGAGAAGGCGCAAATAGGGGCAGAAGACACATGACTGATCCGTGTTTTCTGCAAATTGGTAAAATTTTCTATGTGGAGTATAAGTAAATATTTTTTTAATATCTAACTGTGCCACACAAAATGTGCAAATTACATTAGCTTCTTTTGTGGTTCCATGTAGTTTATTATTTGAAAAAATTTCTCAAATTTGTTGAATAAGTTTTACATACTGGATGATCATAAATGACACTTCCTGGTCTGAAGAGAAAATTCCTCTTTTTGCGGGGACTCAGTAAGCCATTTTCCAGGTTGGTTTCTTACTTCAGAACCTGCAGCTGAAGATACTTTATTAATTTTCCATTTTCTGTTTGCCTAATCCCTTGTAGATGACTTTGCTTCTAATTAATTAGACAATTAAATTCAGTCAAATTATTCAAATTAACCCACTGTGGTCAGCAAATCAAACTTCCAACAAAAAAAATCAAATATTTGGGGCAGCTATGTGGTACAGTGAATAGAGCATCAGCCCCAGAATCAGGAGGACCTGAGTTCAAATCTGACCTCAGACACTTAACACTTACTAGCCATGTGACCTTGAACAAGTCACTTAACCCCTATTTCCCTGCCTTCCCCCCTCCAAAAAAAAGCAAAAGAAAAATTCAAATCTTTCCTTTTTTTCCAGATGTTTTTGATTTGCTGTTTTTGTTTTTCCCTCTGAGGTATCTACTTTCCAGAAGGCTATTTTCTAAGCCTTAAAAGATAAGTTTCCTTCTCTAAGGAAGGAAGAAAGAAAGGAAGAGGAGAAAAAAGTTAAAAAACAGTACTTATTAGGTCAGGGTTCTTAAAAACAAGATAAAGTTGCAAGGTGCCTTTGGAGTCATTGAGTTAAAAAACACACTTAAATTCAATTTTGTTAGGGACAGAATACTCTTTTACTGAACAAACTTTATCTTAGATATTAAAGAATAAAAATGAACATTTTATTGTCAGTAACCACTCATTCACACAACCAAAAATGACTTTGATTTTTTTTTTAAGATCAAAGGATCCTTCTTTTGAAAACTACTTAGTCTAATCACCAGAAGAAGGTCAATTTAATGGGTCTAATAATTTTCAAGTTTCTTGCAAATATTGTACAATTTCTATAGTGGGAGAAATACAAAATTCTGGTCTTTTCTAGGATGGAACCATTCTTATCCCCCAAGACTGTATCTTGCTTTTTTTAGGAGCTTACAACTGTTTCGATTGGACACTCCATTCTAACATCACGGGAATAGTGTGGAATCCAGCCTCAAAGCTAAATGGCCAGTAGCAGCCTGATTCAGGCCTCACAGAACAGCCAGGCCTAGAACTCAATGACCAACAGAATATAGTGTAAGCCTCATCATTGTTTGGAATCTGAATTGATGCCTCTTTGATTGGCGCCTCACCAGAACACAGTCTTGCAGCACTTTGTGGTCCTCTGCAGTCCTCACCACCTCTTACTTTATAGGAAGGGGTGCTTAGCCTCTTTTTGTGCCCTGGTCCCCTTTGGCAGTTTGGAGAAGTCTATGGATGCCATCTTAGAATAATGTCTTTAAGTGTGTAAAAGAAAAACATTTAGTAATGAAAAGGAAAACAATTATATTGAAATATAGCTATCAAAATATTTTTTTAAAACCAAGTCACAGACCCCAAGTTAAGAACCATTGATCTAGATAATCAGGTACCCACCAATGGTCTGAATCTAAACATAGAACAAATCCATATACTTTAGAAAAGCCACCAAATGTGTAAGAATACTAAACTTGGGGGGGGGGGAATGGAGGCAAGATGGCAGAGTAAAAGCTCAGACTTGCTTGATCTCTCCCCGAAACCCCTCCAAGTTCCTGTAAAAAATGATTCTAAACAAATTCTAGAGCTACAGAATCCATAAAATGACAGAGTGAAATAAATCTCCAGACCAAGACAGCCTAGAAGGTCTACAGGAAAAGTCTATCTCTCCAGGCTAGGAGCATAGGGCAGTTCAGTGTGGACCACGCTGGCACAGATGGGGCCAGAGCAGGCCCTAGGGAACCAAATCACTAACAACTCTGGGGGTTTCTAGACTTTTCAGTCCACCAATGCCAAAGACAGGATAGAAGGTCAGTGGGGAAACTGTGTGGGATCTAGGTGAGAGGAGCATGGTCAGTCCCCAACCCCAGGGCAGCAGAGGCCAGGATGGAGGTGGAGGCTGCAGCAGCAGCTGCTGATTCTAGAGGTCCCACCCACAGACAGCAAGGGGATCGAGCAGTTGATCAGAGGGAGACTGAGGCAGGATTCTCTTGCTTTGCCCTGCTTGGATCAGGGTTGAAGTCCTGGGCCGTGGTCCTGGGGTGACGAGGAGCCCAGGTGTGGTGCAGCTTGTGGTGCAGTGGAAAGGGAACCCTCCTCACAATTCCAAGCAGAAAAAAGGGCTTGTGGTCACTCAAAGACAAGAGCACAGGCCAGGAGAGGAGTAAACACATCTCTTTTGATCAAACCACCTTGGAAGAACTGGACATGTACAGACACTAGAAGCATTTCCAAAAACAGCTGTACAAAATCCCTGAAGTTTGTGCCAGGACACCCTAAACAGAGTCCTACCTTAACAAAGAGTTAAAAGTCAAGTATTTGCCTGAGAAGATGAGTAATTAGCATTAAAAAACCTCAGACTACAGAATCTTACTTTGGTGACAAAGGAGATCAAACCATACAACCAGAAGAAGACAACAAAGTCAAAACTCCTGCATCAAAAGCCTCCAAGAAAAAATATGAATAGGTATAGGCCATGGAAGAGTTCAAAAAGGATTTTGAAAATCAAGTCAGAGGGGGTGGAGTCAAGATGGCAGAGTAGAAGCATGACCTCTGAGCGGTTCCAGCTTCCGCCTTCCCCAATCAATGTAAAAGGGGACTCTAAACAAACTTTGGAGCTGCAGAACCCATAAAATGACACAGAGAACTAACCTCCCGCTGAGGACAGCCCATTAGGCTGGCAGGAATGAGCCAGCACAATGCTCTGGGAGCCAAGCCCAGCCACACACTGAGGCTTTAGCCCCAGGGTGGGCCTGACCAGCCCTGGCCAGAGGGACTCCAGATCACCAGCAGCTATGGCCGTTTCCAGATTTATCAACACATACATGCAAAGGACTAAGTGAGAGGTCAGTGCAGTCTGGACTTTGGGACCAGTAAGTGGGAGTGCGTGGCTTTTGCCCCCTGAGGCAAGAAGCTGCTGAGACACCGGCACAGCCAGCCAGGGCCATGTGACAGCTTCAGCTCCTGGCATGCAGAGTGTATGGGGACCAAGTACCAGTATGAGGGGTAATCGCTCTTGCTTTAACCTGCTAGGATCTGGATTGCAGTCTAGGGTGGAGGTCCTGGGGTTCGTGTCCAGCTTGCCAGAGCATATGTAGGCCTCAGAGAGGGCACCCATGTAATACCTCCAGCAGCTGAGAAAACCCCAGCATTTGGGATGAAAGCTCCCCTGTCTGGTGGCAGAGTCCTATTGTCCAAAAAGCCCAGGAGTCACGTGGCTGAGGGATGACATGACCAGGCAAAGGAAACAAAGCAGACAGAAGATTCCAACATTAGACTCCTATTTTGGGGACAAAAAGGAGCAAAGCATGGAACAAGAGGAAGACAGTGAAGTCAGAACTCCTGCACCAAAAGCTTCAGAGGAAAATAAGAGCTGGTTACAGGCCATAGAGGACCTTAAGAAGCAGATAAGAGAAGTGGAGGAAAAATTGGGAAGAGAAATGAGAACGATGCAAGAAAATTATGAAATGAGAGTCAACAGCCTGACTGAGGAAAATCACACCTTAAAAAATAGACTAACTTAAATGGCAAAGGAGACTCAAAAAGGCAATGAGGAGAAGAATGCCTTAAAAAGCCAAATTTGTCAGATGGAAAAAGAATCTCAAAAGCTCACTGAGGAGAATCATTGCTTCAGAATTAGATTGGAGCAAATGGAGGCTAATGACTTTATGAGAAATCAATATGCTGTTAAAAAGATCCCAAAAAATGAAAGAATAAAAGGCAATGTGAAATATCTCATGGGAAAAACCACTGACCTGGAAAATAGATCCAGGAAAGATAGTTTTAAAATTATTGTACTACCTGAAAGCCATGATCAAAGTAAGAACCTAGAAATCATCCTCCAGGAAGTTCTCAAAGAAAACTGCCCTGATGTTTTAGAATAAGAGGGCAAAATAGAGGTTAAAAGAATCCACTGATCACTTCCTGAAAAAGATCCAAAAAAGAAAACTCCTAGGAATATTATAGCCAGGTTTCAGAATTCCCAGATTAAGGAGAGAATAATACAAGCATCCAGGAAGAAACAATTTGAATATTGTGGAAACACAATCAGGATAACCCAGGATCTGGCAGCTTCTACACTGAGGGATCGAAGGGCTTGGAATATGATATTCCAGAGGTCAAAGGAGCAGGGATTAAAACCAAGAATCACCTACCCAGCAAAACTGAGTATCATGTTTCAGGGGAAAATATGGTCATTCAGTGGAATAGAGGACTTTCAAGCATTCTTGATGAAAAAAACAGAGTTGAATAGGAAATTTCACATCCAGATACAAGAAACAATAGAAGCATGAGAAGGTAAACAGGGAAAAGAAATCATAAGGAACTTATCAAAGTTGAACTATTAACATTCCTACGTGGAAAAACAATAATTGTAACTGATGAAACTTTTGTCAGTATGAAAATAGTTGAAAGGAATAGAAATATATATATGTATATATATATGTCTATATATGAGGGTATATGGGCATATGAATACATATGTGAATGTGTGTATATATGTTTACAGGTAGGTATACATAGATAGAGAGCACAGGACCAATTTAACAGGAAGGGATGATACTTAAAAGGTGAAATTAATAGGTGAGAGAGGAATATAATGAGAGGAGATGGGGAGAGATAGAAAGGGGTAAACAATTTCATAAGGAAGAGGCAAGGGAAAATGGTTACAATGGAAGGGAAGAATAGGAAGGCAAAAGGGAATGGGTCAACTTTATTCTCATTGAATTTGGTTTGAGGAAGGAATTAAATACACACTAAATAGGATATCTCACCCCACAAGAGAGTAGGGGGGAAGGGGATCTGAGTGGGGATGATGGAAGGAAGGGCAGGCTGGGGGAGAAGGGAAGTTGGAAGCATCCACTTTTGAAAAGGGCCGGGATCAAAGTAGAGAATAGAACAAGTGGGAGGTGGCATAGGAGGGAGGGAAATATAGTCAGTATTTTACAATATATCTGCTATGTTATTGTTTTGCATTAGCTACACATGTACAACCTATACTGAACTGCTTATCTTCCCAGTAAGGGTGGGTGACAAGGGAGGAAGGGAATGAATCTGGAATTCAAAGTTTTAAAATCAAATGTTTAAATATATATATATATACTATTATTAATAGTAATTACATGTAATTGGTAAATAAGATATACAGGCACTGGGGCATAGAGATCCCCCATGCCCTACTGGAAAAGTCGAAAGGGGTATAGGAGAAAATATGGGAGAGAGCAGATTGGAGGAGGGGATATCCTGTGGGACTGCTATTTGGGGGCAGTAGGTAGGGGAAAAATGGGGAGAAACTTTGTAACTCAAAATCTGGCAGACATGAATGATGTAAATCAGAAGTTAATAAAGCATTTGCAAAATAAAAAATAAAGAAAATAAAGTAAGAGAAGTAAAGGAAAAATTGGAAAGAAAAGTGAGAGTGATGCAAAAAAATCATAAAAAATGAGTCAACAGCTTGCTAAAGAAGGATCAAAAAAAAATACTGAAGAGAATAACCTAATGGGGGTGGCTAGGTGGCACAGTGCATACAGCACTGGCCCGGGAGTCAGGAGGACCTGTGTTCAAATCCATCCTCAGACACTTAACACTTACTAGCCATGTGACCTTGGGCAAATTACTTAGCCCCAATTGCCCTGCCTTCCCCCCTTGCAAAAGAGCCAAACAAAAAACAACCAAAAAAGGAAAATAACCCAATGGCAAAAGAGGTTAGAAAAGCCAATGAGGAGAAGAATGCATTAAAAAGCAGAATTGGCCAAATGGAAAAGGAGGCCAAAAGGAAAAGCTCAATGAAGAAAAATAACTCCTTCAAAATTAGAATGGGGCAAATGGAAGCTGAACCAAAAAAATGAAAAAAAAATAGAAGACAATGTGAAATATCTCATTGGAAAAACTAACCTGGAAAATAGATGCAGGAGAGATAATTTTAAAATCATTGCACTACCTAAAAGACATGATCAAAAAAAGAGCCTATACATCATCTTTTAAGAAATTGTCAAGGAAAACTGCCTTGATGTGCTAAAAAAACAGTGGGTAAAATAGAAATTGAAAGAATATACCAATCACTTCCTGAAAGAGATCCCAAAAGGAAAACTCCTAGGAATATTGTAGCCAAATTCCAGAGTTCCCAGGCCAAGGAGAAAATATTGCAAGCAACCAGAAAGAAACAATTTAAGTATCATGGAAACATAATTAGGATAACACAAGATCTAGCAGCTTCTACATTAAGGAATCAGAGAGCTTGGAGTATAATATTCCAGAGGTCAAAGGATCTGGGATTGAAACCAAGAATCACCCACCCAGAAAAAAATAAATATAATCCTTCAGGAGAAAAAATTGAAATTCAATGAAATAAAGGACTTTCAAGTATTCTTGATGAAAAGACCAGAGCTGAATAGAAAATTTGACTTTCAAATACAAGAATCAATGAAAAGGTAAACAGGAAAGCAAAATCATAAGAGACTTATTAAAGCTCAACTGTTTACATTCCTACATGGAAAGATGATATTTCTCAGTATTGGTAGTTGGAGGGAATATATGTGTGTGTATGTGTATACATACACACATATGTATATATATGCATGTATGTGTGTATATACACACACAGAAAGAGAGAAACAGAGACAGAGGGCACAGGGTAAGTTGAATATGAAGGGATGATATCTAAAAAATAAAACTAAAAGGTGAGAGAGGAATGTACTTGGAGAAGGAGAAAAGGAGAGGTAGAATGGGGTAAATTATCTCACTTAAAAGAGGTAAGAAAAAGCTTTTACCATGGAACAGAAGAGGGAGGTGAGAAGGAATGAGTAAACCTTACTCTGATCGGATTTGGCTTAAGGAGGAAATAACATACACACTCAATTGGCTATGGAAATCTATCTTACCTTACAGGAAAGTAGGGGGGAAGGGCATAAGAGGGCAGTATGACAGAAAGGAGGGTAGATTGGGGGAAGGGGTAATCAGAAGCAAACACCTTTGAGAAGAGACAGAGTCAAAGGAGAAAACAATAAATGAGGGATGGGATAGGATGGAAGGAAGTTCGTTTTTTACAACATGACTATTGTGGAAGTAGAAGACTTCAAATGCATAATCTGTATTGAATTGCTTGCCTTTTTGATGAAGGTGGGTGTGGAGGGAGGAAGGGAGAGAATCTGGAACTCAAAGTTTTAAAAACAAATGTTAAAAATTGTTTTTCCATGTTACTGGGAGATAAGATATACAGACAATAGGGTAAAGAAATCTTTCTTGCCTTAAAGGAAAATAGAGGGGAAAAGGATTGGGGGGCAGGGGTGATAGAAGGGAAGGCAAATTGGGGGAAGGGGTAATCAGAATGCAAGTCATCTTGGAGTGGGGGAGAGGAGAGATAGGGAGAAAATTTGGAACTCAAAATCTTGTGGAAGTGAATGTTGAAAACTAAAAATAAATTAATTAATAATTAATAAAAAGAAAAAATTAAAAGGCTACTTAAGTAAACACCAAACATACATCTTCATCTACTATTGAACCAATAAATCTTCCAATTCGCCTGAAGAATCAGGTCATTATCTTCCTATTTTCCCACATTTTAAGTGTAGAAATTTACTTTGAATTGAAAAAACCCAAGTTTTATAAGTTTTTTTAAATTTTGTAACAATTTCTTGCAGTCTTGTTTTTTTCTTTTTTGAAGCCTTTCAAAGTATCTCATATGCCCTGCATTTTTTTTCTGAAGAATTCAACATCAAATAAGCAATATTCACCAAAAAATAAGTATTGGGTCTAAATCCTACACTTTCCAAAAATAGTTTACAGAAAGACATGTAAAGCAGTCATAACAAAAATATGATGTAGAAAATGGGTGGTTTGGGGGTGGGCTTAAATGCTCAGCAGATGCAAATCTGGTTTCTAAGTTCTGCCCGATTCCCCTTAATTATGACTCTGCTGAAAGTAATCTGCCATACTTTGCATTCTATAAAAGCAGAAATGTGTGAGCAGACAACACTGTCGGAAGCAATTCATTAGAAGGAGCATCTCTGTAGAAAAGCATCTGGAACAACTTGAAAATTAAATTAGAGCATGAAATGTTAGGCTCTTTCACATTCTAGCAGATAAAGAGTCCCTTGCCATTGCCCCTTCCAAAGAAAATTTGGTTTCTTATATCTTTAATATCGACATAAAAGAAGACTCAACTTATTAGGGGGATGAAAAGACATTTATTTAAGGTGCCCCTGGGAAGCCACCAAAAAAAGGAACCTGGGAAGTATGGTTATGTGTGCCTGACATTGCAGAGATCCATGTGATTCACAACTATTTAAAAGACCAAAGAGGACCACAGCCTCCTTTAAAAAAAAAAAAAAAAACTTCTCAGCCTAATGGGAGAACTGATAACTTTAGACTTTTTCAAAGTACTGAACCAAGCTTACTTTCCAGAGTACTCTTTTTTTTTTTAAAGACTTCTTGTCTACCCGCACATTTTTAGCAATGGAATAATCACAGAACCAAAGGATTTTACAGTTTGAGGGAATCTTAGAAGTCACCTAGTCCCAAATTATATCCCCCATAATTTACCCAAATCATGAATTCCACCTACCACACTCCTGACAAGTGGTCATTCAGTCTGTGCATAAAGACCTCTAGTGATTTTATTTGAGGACAGTCCTGATTGTTTTTCTTTTATGTTGAGCCAAAATCTGACCACCAATAACTTCCACCCCTTCATTGACCTACTTCTATCCCTCCAGGCTAAGCAGAACAAATCTAATCCCTTTTACATATAACACCCTTTTAAAAATTGAGAATTGTTATCATCCTGTCACCCCTCCCCAGTTCTTCTCTCCTTCAGGATAAACATCTTCATTTCCTTCAATCTTCATATGGCATGGTTTCAGGTCCTATCACCATCATGTTTGCCTACCTTGTCAATGTCCCTTCTAAAATGTGACACTCAGAGCTATACATAATACTACAGATGTCTGACCACCCAAAGTGTGTGTACATACACACATGTGTGTATATGTATGTATATATATTATATGTGTGTGTGTATATATTATATATATATATATACATATACACATAGGGAAAGAGAGAAAACTGTATAGACAGAATCGGGAGAGAAATATAGAAATAGATAAATATCTCCATATAGTGTCACACAGATATCTGCAATGTATGCATGTATGTACTTATGTACCTATGTATGTGTATCTCTATTCTTCACTTTTCTGGAGATGATAGCCTCATTGGGGCTTAAGATTTGCTTTAGCTTTGAATTATATCTCGGTCCCATATTACCTATTCTTCCCCATTGGGGGCAGTTGAGTCTTTAGAAGTAAATTTAAGGCTTGATACTTACCCCTATAAAAGTTCACCTCTTTTTTTGCTTCAGAAAATTGTTCCAGCGATTAGTGTTTATGGTAATAGCACTGTGAGATGATTGCATTAAAGAAGTTTATATTAAGCAATCATCCATGACTCATGGGTATGTGATAAGAATAAATGAACACCTATAAAAGTTTTGTACTGTGTGTTAAAATACGTCATCATCATCATCACTGTGATTTGCACACACCAAATTACAACTATTAAAATTAACATGAAGTCAGCAATAAAAGAATTGGGTTGGCCCGAAAGCTTTTGTGAAAGAAAATTATTTGTTGTTGTTGTCATTGTCTTTAATTCCTGGATTCATAGCAAAAAAAAAAAAAAAGGTAGTAAAATGGCTAGAAAACTGAAACTGGAATCAGAAAACCTTGGGTCTAATCATGCCTCAGTCACTGGCGGAATTTGTGTCTTAGTCTCTCAGTCTCAGTTTATCCATCTGCAAAACAGGGATAAATGATATGTGTAATATCTACCTCTGGGTCACAGAGAATGCTTTGAGAACCTTAAAGCACTGAAGATATGTGCTGTCTTATTAAAGATAGAAACACTCATCTCCCGCCTAAAGGTATAAGCTTCAATCAGGAAATCTAGAAACTGTAAGAAAAAAATTGTTACATGTTCCACTAAGCCTTAGAAGTTAATGACATAATATAACATATTGCACAAGAAGAATGAAGACTGCCATAGCAGGGAAAACAGATGTTGTAGGTAGAATGTGAACTTGGAGTCAGGAACGAGATGGGGATTTGAATTCTGTCTCTGACACACTTACTGGTTCTTTTACCCTGGTCAACTTAATTCATCTCTATGAGACCCAGTTTCCTCATTTCAAAGGGGGGTAATAATGCCTGAACTGCTTACTCCCATAGAGTTGCTACAAAGCCAAAAGTAGATGATATACAGAAGGAGCTTTGCAAACTAATTGCTAAATAATATCAGGTGTTATTATAATTATTATTGTATAGTAGTGTGTTCACTTCTGGCTTCTAAAGATTAATATACGGCAGAATTCACACTTGAAATATTACATGTAATTATTTCTAAACTAAAACAAATTCTTCAAGTGTCATTTATATAAGGAAAATCAAATAGAAAGTTAAGCTATTTATATGATAAATTTAGGTTTTTAAAAAAATTTTGATAAGGAAAGAAGGGAGTTGAGATCTGAGATCTGAATTATCTATATTGACTGTTAATTAATGAAATTTGCCAGATAATCAGACACCTCTTTCACAGAATATGTGCTTTTTCATAAAGACCTGGAAAGCATGAATTTTTGCATGATAGCATTTTTATCTTTTTTTTCTATTTTGTTCAATGTCTTCCTGCCTACTGAATGCTCAGAATACATCTGACAAGATCTGAAACATTTATATAAAACAAACAATAAATTCAGATACCAATCTGAATAAAAGCTTTTCTCTAGAATAGTTTGGATTTTCTTAGCTCAAGTAAAAAAGAGTATGACACCTGGATGGTCCCCAAATCTTTATGCACAGGAGATATTCAGATGCATAATGTTGAATTGCCCTTAGATTCCTAATTGCTATTCTAATCCATTCTTTGGGCCATGTAGATGAGTCATAGAAGTAAGAACAGACAGGAGACTCCAAGAGCCCCAGGCCTAGAGGAAATAAAACTAGCTAGATGAACATCAAATAGTCAGCCTAATAAGAATCAGGAAGAGAGTATAAAAGGAATTTAATTAAGGCCAGTTCCACACTAGCTAAGTCAAGTGAAGAACTGGGGAAGTTACATAATTCAAGCAAATATAATTCAAGACGAACAAATCTTCACTACAACTACACAAATAATTCAAGCAAAACTCAGGAGGGTTTTTCCAGGTATCTGCTTCAATTGATAGAAATTGACTGCATCAAGCTCTGCCTCTTGTCCTTTTCTGATTCTTCAATTTTCTTAGACATTGTCAGGGAATCTGAATAAAGTGGACACACGTTCATGAGGTGAATCAGGATTCCTGATGAAGTTGAGCCTGAATGACCAAACTAAAAACTCCTGATAGTACAATTTTCTTCAACTGAATGCATCTTGACCCTCCAGTCAGTGCTTCTGGCCTCCCCAGTGTTTTTAAAGCCATTAGATCATGAATCTTGAATAGTAAAGTAAAATATAAGTCCCACCTCTTCATTTTATGGGAAGCCGAGACATGGCTTCCATTATGCCTCTTTCTCTCTACACCCACCGCCATTCTCCTATCCCTCCCCCCACCCACTTCACCTGCCCTCACACTGACAGCTATGGGGATTTATGGAAAGCAGGGCCCCGACCACAGTCTCAACCATACTTTGACTTTCCTAACTCTCAGGTTCTAGGGATTACCCTGGTGTCACAGGGATGCAGTCTTATTACCTTGCACTATAGCTCCTAAGCACCCCCACTGGAATGCTGTTAAAAAATCAATCACAATAATACCATTGACTCTTTTTAAACATTTTATTTATTTTTAGTTTTCAACATTCATTTCACAAGATTTTGAGCTGCAAGTTTTCCCCCCACCTCTCCCTTCCTCGCACCCCAAGATGACATACATTCTGATTACCCCCTCCCCCCCCTTCCTTTCTATCATGCCCCAATTATCTCCAGGAGTAAATATTCCCAATATCGTTCCATTCAAATCCTCCAGTCAGTTAAGGAAATGAATGTTCCTAGTGACTTAATTGGTCCCTGGCTGCCCTTCATGGATAACTAAAAACAAGCTGGATTCAGATAATGATTTCTCCTTCACCTGTTTTCCTTGATACAAGCTATTCTGTACTGATAAGGCCTCTGACTTATACGGCCTCACCACTCACTTCCTGAGTTTGCTTCTGGGCAGAGAGAATCTCATCACTGAAAAATGGCTAAAGGACCAGAAAGAGAATTTTTCCATAGCAATTTCATATCGTCTGATGCGTGACTCTCCTCCCAAAAAGCCCCAACAGCCATGCCTGCTTAATTTCCACACAGAAAACCAATGTCAGCTCCCTATCCCCTTCAATTCTTTTCATCTGATCTTAGCCTTATTGGCAAGACCAGGCTTGTCAGATGAGACAGAGCTATGATACTAGTTAGTTATGGCTGACACAGAAGAAGGTGAGTAGAGTAGATAGCAGAAGTCAGAAGATTCGACAGCGATGCCCGGGTCATGACTACTAACCTCTGTCATGTGGCACATAGGTAGGGGTAGATGGAGGGTGATGACCCCACCACCTTCCCCGTGATTCTAGACAACAGTCACAGCCCTCCCAATCCTCAGCCCTCGGAGTGCTTAAAATGATTCATCAAACTGCTCCCCTAGCCACGCAGCAATGTTTCACACAATTTATCCCAGTGCTTTCCCTATGCTGATTACTTCCTCCTTATTCCGTATGTAGCTCGTTAGAATATAATTCTTTGTCTGCTGTCTTGTGGGGTCCCTGAAGGCAGGGACTGTCTTTTGTTTTTTCTTTGCATCCTCATTGGTTAGTGCTGTGCCTGGTACATAGAGGGCCCTTAATGAATGTTTATCAATCACTCACCAACAGACAGAGATGTTACTTTCCCATTTGCATAACCGTATTGGCCAAGTCTTCATGACCCAAAGTGAAATGGAAGAGGAATAATTACCTGTGTAGACAATTAGCTGTGTAGACAACTAGACTGGTTTCTCTTTAGAGGATAACTACCCAGGTTCAGCATACTTTATAGGTCTGTGCTCCTAAAACTATAGCTCATAAGACCCACCCCATTGATGCATTTATCTTTCCATAGAGACACAAATGGCACAATTCACTCAAAGAATTTGCTGAAATGTCATAACCAGAAAAAGAGCAATAACTCATTTCCCCCAAGATTCTGGAACAAATTCTCCCACAGAAACCCCCAGTAACAGGAGGGGGTGTGGACACACATACCAGAGAGGTGCATAAGTAGGGAACCAGTATGGCTAAGGCAGGTATATGGGTCAGCTCACGCTTCCGATGATTCAAGGCTGAAGACATCTTCTGATGCTCCTAATTCTCTTGGTCTCAGTCCCCTCTAGGCTCTGCTCCCTAGATGCTACCTAGCTGGCTGTTCCAGACATTTAGCTATACATTGATTGCTCTGCTGGCTAGCAAGTTGTTGGGAGTGGGGGAGAGGGGGAAGGAAATGCCAGCAAAATTTTTTGTAGGAGGGGGGAAGATGGAGGGGAGGATTGCTACCTATATAAATAATTTTACTTTAAAAGTATATTATATACCACTACTAGGTCTGTATCCCAAAGAGATAATTAAAAAGGGAGAAGGATCCACATGAATAAAAATGTTTATAGCAGCTCTTTTTTGTGGTGGCAAAGAACTGGAAATTGAAGGGATGCCCATCAATTGAGGAATGACTGAACAAGTTGTAGTATATGAATATAATGGAATACTACTGTGCTATAAGAAATGATGAGCAGATGGATCTCAGAAAAACCTGAAAAGACTTACATGAATTGATGCAAAGTGAAGTGAACAGAACCAGGAAAACATTGTACACAGTAACAGCAACATTGTGTGATGACCAACTTTGATAGACTTAGCTCTTCTCAGCAATACAATGATCTAAAATAATCCCAAAAGACTCATGATGGAAAATGCTACCCATATCCAGAGAAAGAGCCAATGAAGTCTGAATGTGGATCAAAGAATACTACTTTCTCTTTTTTAGTTGTTTTTTTCTTTCCCATGGTTTTTCCCTTTTGTTCTGATTCTTCTTTCACAACATGACTAATGTGGAAATATGTTCAGTATGATTGTACCTGCATAGCCTATACCAGATTGCTTGCCATCTTAGGTCCCCAAGGGGAATGTGGGAGGGAGAAAAAAATTTGGAACTCAAAATCTTATAAAAGTGAATGCTGAAAACCATCTTTACATGTAATTGGAAAAATAAAACACTATTAAGCGTAATAAAAATATATATCACAAAATTTATGGGTCCATGTGAGGTATACTGAATTAACAATGAAGATTTAGAATAATTAGCTTACAACATTCACATTTTCATAAGAAGTATTGTGGTTTAAAACATCTAACCATTCAGAGTCAAAATAACTGTCTAAATTTGGATTACTATTTAGTCCAGACAACCACTTGAATTACAATTCTGTACGTTGAACTCCTAATGGTTAAAGAGTAAATTCTCCTATCTATCCTCTTGGCTATTTGCAATACTATTTGCCAGATATTCCAGGAAAACAGTTTCTATTGTGGTGGCTCAGCTCATTTCTATGCTGTCTACAGTCCCTCAACATGCTACAAATATCCATTTTCAGAAAGTATTTTCATAATCATTTGATAGGGGATACCTAGAAGTTAAAATACATCAAACAGCTCATGATCATTCCCCAATAACATACATTCCAAAAAAAGAAGAAAATGCTTCCCTTTTTGCAACAGCCTTTGTAAAAAAAATTTTTTTTAATACAGTGAATTAAAAACTTCATCATAGATTGGAACTCTGTTTCTATGCATTTTAGCCCTTCATGGAAGTTTCTTAACACATCTTTTATATTTCTGTTACAGTGAAATTAAAGATTTACAGCTAAAAGAGATTTCTGAGGTCAGTTAGTTCAACCCCATCATTTTACAGTTGAGGGATATAAAATCCAGAAAAATTAAGTGACTTCCTCAAAGTCATATCAATAGTAAACATGGAGCCAGGATCACTGTCTCAGAGTCTATCAGTTATGAGATAATGGACAGTAAGAGACAAGGCAACAAAACTGGTTAAGAAGAGTCTAGACTGACAGATAATGGGCTAAGGGAAGAGTACAGACCTCAGGAACTACCTAGAGATGGGTAGTAAGAAACTGACATTAGATGAAATAACTAGATCAGAGTCAAGATGTAGTGTTAGTCAGAGCAATGCAACAGGTAGAAACTAGATGAGCAGACAGGCATTAGGAATATGAGGAAGAGGGCAGCCAGGTAGAACAGCGAGTAATAGCACTGGCCCCAGAGTCGGGATGACCTGGGATCGAATGCGGGCTCAGATACTTAGCACCACACCCAGAAATAACTGGCCGTGTAACCTTGAGCAAGTCACTTAATCCCAATTGCTTTTAAAAAAAAAAGAATATGTGGAAGAGGGGTAGCTAGATGGTGCAGTGAATAGAGCATGGGCCCTGGAGTCAGTAGAACCTGAGTTCAAATCCAGCCTCAGACACTTAACACTTACTAGCCATGTGACCTTGGGCAAGTTACTTAACCCCAATTGCCCTCCAAAAAGCAAAAAAAAAAAATGATGAGCTCAATGATCTTATAAAAACATGGAAAGACTTGCACAAAATAACGAAGAGCAAAATGAACAGAACCAAGAGAACGTTGAATAGTGACAGCAATATTGCTTTAGGAATGACTTGCAGCAAATAAGTCATTTTGACTATTGTGAATATCCAAACAAAGAGATGGTGAGTAGTGTATGTGAAGAATAATTTTACATCTGGGGGGGAGGGAAAAAAAGAAACTTACATGATAATTGTATTATATATTTTTTAAAAATAGCAAGGCGTACATAATAGATTTGCAGTTTCATGTGCAATCATTTGCTTTTCAATACTATGCTATGAAAATGCTTGCCTTATTCAATAAATTAAACCTAAAATAATTTTTAAAAATAAACAATTAGAAATAGTTTTTTGTGATCATGAACAGGATGAAACTGGCTTTGGGAAAGCAATAAAAATAACTGAAGGGTAAGGAAATAGGACTTTTTAGAAGGTTAAAGGAAATGACTAGCCAGGATGAGAAAGTCAATATCCAAAAAGAAGGCAGCAGAGCAAAACAGTGGTCCAAATCTAAAAAGTCAAAATTGAGGAGAAAAAATCAGGAGAAATGTCAAAAATCCTACACTTGTGTCAAAGAGTCAACTATCCATGTGCAAGGACAGGGGAGTATAGCTTAGCTACACCTTTCATCGTCTAGTTTCCTAGATCATCTTCAGGTGTCACTTTCAGGCCAATGAAACTCAGATCTGCTGGTCCAGTTCCAGCCTCTCTCCTCACCTCCAGTCTCCTCTACCCAAAGGTTTACTGACCATCTCAAACTGGATATAGTAAAGACATCTTAAACTAAGCAAATCCAAATCCAAATCATTCTCTTTCTTCTCAAGTTATTCTCTTTTAAACTTTCCTCTTACAATTGAGGCTTCCACCATCCTTCCTGGGCTCAACCCAAAAGTGTTATCCTTGACTCATCATTCATACTCACCCTATGCATACAAGTCCTATTATTTCTACCTTTGTAACCTCTCCCACAAACGTGTCTTCAGCCCTGCAGTTGCTACTCTGGTACAGTTCCTTATTACCTCATACCTGGAAAGTTTGCTGGTTGGACTCCTTGTCACCAGGTGGCCCCCTTTCCCCCCTTCTCTCCAAACCCCTGCTCCAGTCCATCCTTCACTCAGTTTCCAAAGTAATCTCCCTAAAGCATAGGTACAATCATGTCATTCCCTGCTGCCACTCAATAAACTCTAGGGGCTCCCAATTATTTCCAAAATCAAATATATAATGTTATTTGTCTTTGAAAGCCCTTCACAACCTCTGACTCAGGGGACAACCTTGAGTGTGCATCATTATGAGAAAGTGATTCCCTTTCCCAGCAGTGCACAAATTCTCCTACCTCTCTGACCCACCTCTCATAGAGCAAGCTGAATTTACGTGTTCCCTATAAGAAGATGAAACCTGGCATGGCTTCTTCCCTCACAAGAAACAACAAGGCGCCCTAAGGGAGAGACAGGAAGTATCATGTGCCAGGCAAATCAAACCACCACCTTGACTTCAATTTCTCCTCATAACTTCATGTAAAATACCGGGACCCTGAGCCCAAGAACATTGGGAATATCAGGGCTCTCCAAACCACCAGAAACATGTCTACATTCCACAGCCTTCGTAGTCATCACTGAGGGGAGAAATCATTGGAGAGGGCGGGGTGCTGTTACCTTTCTTATAACCACCAGCAACAACTGCTGACCGTCAACCCCAACAGTCAGACAGGCACAGGAGCCCTGGGAGTGACAGCACCTCCCACATCATCAGTCCAGCCCCCACAGCCTTCATCTAAGGGAGAAATTCCTGTGGAGAAGGGGTTAACCATCCTCATCAATGGACATACACAGGGTGGACAAGTCAGCTAGCTGAAGCAGCAAGGCACCCTGAGGGAGAGACAGCAGACAGGATGTGTCCGGCAAGTCAAACTAGCCCTACCACATTAGCTATCCTCCCCCCTCAGCTAAGTGCCAGGCAAAGTGCTCATGTCTGAGGATACAAAGAAAAAAATGGTCTAGCCATTCCCACCAGCTACCAATTATCTTCCATCCACAGGGCAGGCAAACTAGCCTGGCTGAAGCAGCAGGGCACCCTGAGGGAGAGCCAGGGAGGTGGCATGTGTCAGGCAAGTCAAATGAGCACCTTGGTACCTTCTCTGTCCTTGGCACGCTTTCTGTGCCTCTATCCAAATCATCTATAATGACCTTTAAACCGCACAGGTCAAAGCACAGCTCCCTGGGGTATCTCACTAGAGACCTCCCGCCATGCTGATATTGGACCATTACTGACAACTCCTCCAGTATGGTCATCCAATCAGCTCTGAAGCCACCTCACTATTATTGTCTAGTCCTTGCTTCTCCACCTTCTTTACAAAAACAGCATGAGATACTTTATTAAAAAAGAAACCACTAAAATCTAAATAAGCTATGTCCAAAGTATTTCTCTCATCCATCTGTAAGGTGATATTGTTAAGGAGAGAGAGAGAAAGAGAGAAGGAAGGAAGGAAGGAAGGAAGGAAGGAAGGAAGGAAGGAAGGAAGGAAGGAAAGAAAGAAAAGAAGTTTAGTCTGCAATGACATTCTTGATAAAGTCATTCTCTTTGTAAGCACTATTCCTGTTTTTATATTCTTGCCAATCATCTCTTTAATGATCCATTCTAAAAATTTCCCAGCAATGTATGTCAAGCTAAATGGCCTATAGTTTGCAAATTCTGTATCCTTCCCTTTTTGGAAGATGGGAATAATCTTGTGGGAACACTCCATTTTCCATGATCTTTCAACTGTCAATAACAGAGGCTTAGATTTCTTCCAGTATCTGAGGGTGTAGCTCATCCAAACCAGGTGACTTTAATTAATCAAAGGTTGACAGGTGGTCTCTTGCTTACCTTGGAAATAAACTCTCTGTTTCTTTTTAAATAACTGCCAGTGCGAAAGTCAGGAAAAAAAATGGAAAGAAGCAAATTATAAATTCTAAAATTCCAAAATAAAGGTCTTATCCCTTCTTTGAACTTTATTTTTTTCTAATTTATCTAAATCTAATAATCAAAACTATTCCTGTGCCCAGGGGTGTAGGTAAGGTACTTTCTTCCTCTCCACTAAAATGGTACACCTGTTCTGGAGCTTCACATTTGGTCTAGTTGGGGTTCACTCACAGGGCAGCATGACTACCTAAAACAAGTCATACTCCTTTTCTCCCACTATTTGGCTTGTTCCACCCTGATGCATTGGGTAAATACACCTCAGCAACCAATAAGGGGATGGTTTCATCATCCTTAAAGTGGTTGAGTCATTCTGTGCTGACCAAAACCAAGCAGGGCACCTCTCCACGCTCTCTGCGGGTAGCCCCATTATATTCAAATAGAATTTTGTGTGGTCCTTATTGTCCTTGACTTCCCTTACAAGCCTATGCTGATTCCTGCTTGCCATGATGGGGGAGGGGATTCTGCCCACCACCATTCATAAAGACATCTGGGGGAAGAATCACTAAACATCAAGGGGACTTTTCCTCCCCCCCTTCCCTGCCCTAAACTGCCCACAACCCATCTGGACACTGAACAAAACATACCAAGATCCTCTGAGTTTTATCATCTACCCTGCTGCTTCACTTTCCAGACTGATGGCCTGGTAATGCACCCAACCCCTCAGCCTTACCATCTGCTGAATCCACCCAGAAGCTAAACTGTTTTATGGATTGGCTCCTCCAATCAGAGCATGAGCTCCTTGGGAGCATGGACTACCTCATTTGTGTATTTGTGTCCCAAGCACTTTGCACCGTGCTTGACACATAAGTGCTTAATAAAATTTTAATAGTTATTATTCATTTATTCAGAGATTTAGTGTTCCTGGCACGATTTTTACAGGAACGTTCCATATTCTTATGGTCACCCTTTCTTACTGAAACTTACTTCTTTCCTCTATACATTTGTTGTTTGTTTGTGTTTGTTCACTTTATTTAAATCAGTCAACAAGCATTTATTAATTACTTACTATGTGCCAGGCACTTTGTTAAACTTGGGAAGGGGGAATGTCCAAGAGATGCCCTCAAGAACCTCAAATTCTAGGTTGCTCTGTAAGTTACCAATGTATCCACATTGGTATTTTCAGACAAATCCCTTTTTTCCTTTTCACTGGAATCATTTCTCCCTGAGGTAAAGGACTATTTTATTTTTGTCTTTACATCCCAGCACCTAGGGAAGTGTCTAGCACACACTCGGCTTAATAAAAGTCTGTTAAGTGATTAATTTGAAGTGGAGGACCTGAAACTGGAACCCAGATCCCCCAGCGCTGAGTCATTTTTTCTGGTTCTGTTCAGGACACCACTTGGAAAGTGGATGAGTGAATAAATCTGCTGGGAAGGCAGAATGACAGGGGAAAGAGAATGGTGGGTGTCTGCCCCCAAAATAATATCTGCTAGAGATTATGGATTATCTGATTTATGGCTGACTCAATATCTCCTTTTCACCAAGAAATTATCCATCTCATCCTTTACTTTGTTCTATGTTAAAGCCAGACTTTGAAACTAATAATATAAATGATATTTAAGGGATTTTTTGTAAAGAAAACTTTTGAAGACTTGATATGATTAAAAGCCTCAGGGTTGAATTTTACCAAAAATATCCACTAATTTCCAGGCCATGGATTGTGTACAAACCTCTGACTTAGTATATAAAGTCACATGTAGCTTGTATGCATCACTTCCCTCTATTTCAACATCGTTACTCTGTCTGTAACAATATATTTCTAGTAGTCTGCCATATTGCTTATAAGTGAGTGCCAAAAATTGGAATTTTTAAAAGCCAGCAAAAAGTCAAAAAAAATAATATTGCTAGGCGCAGCTAGGTCATACAGTGAATAGAGCACCAGCCCTAGAGTCAGGAGGACCTGAGCTCAAATCCAGCCTCAGACACTTGACACACTAGCCATGTGACTTTGGGCAAGTCACTTAACCCCAGTTGCCCTCAAAAATTAAATTAAATTAAATTAAATTAAATTAAATTAAAAGGAGCAAGTAGGTGGCATAGTGAGTAGAGTGCCGGCCCTGGAGTCAGGAGGACCTGAGCTCAGATCCGGCCTCAGACACTTACACACACACACACACACACACACACACACACACACACACACACACACAAACCTAGCCATGTGACCTTGAGCAAGTTACTTAACCCCAATTGCCCTCCAAAAATAAAATAATAATAATATTGCTACCATATAATTCTTCTTTGACATATTTTAACTTCATTCTTTTTGAAAATATTATATGTACTTCTTTTCTAGATTAAGTATGTCACATACTTAGAGAAAAAATAATTCAGCAATACTATGCTAACAGTTTATTGAAAAGATTGAGGATTAGGAGATTTGGGTTTTTGTCTTTTTTAACTGGTTCTGCTGCTAGCTAACTACAAACATGAACAAGTTATTTAACCTCTCTAGGCCTCAGTTTCCTTAACTGTGAAATCACAGGATCATGTAAGAGACTAGATAACTTCATAAGGTTCCTTTTAGCTTTATATTTTTATTAAGTAAAATCTTGCTATGTTGAGTTAATGGGGGGAAGACCCATCTTAAATAGTGAAAGTCTAAATTTAGTCATTCATTCACACTTCTGTTCAAATCAGCACATTAAGAGGACAGATTTAAAGCACACTAGAGCTGGTCGTCTTGTGTTTATCAGCTCTATTTCTGTAGGAGCAGCCCGATCATTCACGCACCAGTCTTCCACCTATTGTCTATCATCCCTGCTACGGAGCCTGCCTAAAATCTCTTTATGTGATAAACTATCTCTACTACACCTGCCAACCCGATCTAATGAGGAACTCTCCGGAGACTTTGTCAGGCAATTGTAGGGACATTCTGCACATTATTGTTTTCCTTGACGTGGTGTCTGAGTTGTAGAATGATCTGAAGAGTAAACATTTGTTTTTCAAGGAGAAAATGTAGACCTAGACTAACCAAATATTTCTCAAGAAAAAATTTCAATGAACAGATAATTATAATGTTATTTATATGTAAATGTGTGCTTCTAAGTGCTTTGAAGCAGTTCCTTCTTTTAGATTCTAAAATATACTACATGCCATTGAGAGTGGCCTATACACATAATCCAAGGGGTATGTCAAGTGAAAGGTTTATTTGGGGAACTTATAAAGCCTCTCAGATTATAAATCAACGTGATTATAAGTAGCATGAAAGCAGATTGTGTAATTTTTTTTTAAATCTTTGTATGCCCTGCACCTAGAACCATGACTTAAAAAAAGATTATTTGTGTAACGCCTATCCCATAGGGCTCTCTCCTTATTGGTGGAGATGAATGCCCTGCCCTGCTTGGGAGTGGGGCAGTGTTGTCAAGAAGAAAAGAACGTTAGTTCTTGCCCAGTTTCCCTTGGGATGCTTCACAGGCTGATTTTAGATATATGGGTCAAGGAAGTGCCATAGAACTGGCAAGAATCTGGATTTGCCCGCCCAAGGATGGCCGTAGACATCACCAAGAAGCATAAAGTGTGCAGATGTGTACAAAGGAAAAACACTCTCATAGCGCATATTTGCAGCACATGGGAGATCGTGGCACAGGACCATCCAGTACGGCATGCCATGCCCCTATCAAAGAAGGCACTGTGCTCTATGAGCAAAGCACAACTGAAGTAGCTCAAGAGAAATGTGAGATGTGCAGGTTTATAGACCCCTCCCTTCCAAACGTTCCTATGGACTTTTGGTGCCTTATCCATGGCAAAGCCTTCTGAGCTCACACTGGTCTGATCAGCCACAATCAGACACATGATCCCTTGATCCCAACATAGTGATGACATTTTGGTCCTCTTTGAAAATGAAGGACAACAGCAATCATTTGGGGCATATAAGTACCTTTGGAACTCGTTTGTGTTGACTTTCTATCCTTGAAAGGAGGTAGTAAAAGTATGAGTCATATCGTGGTGGTGACTGACCATTTGGTTATGACAAGCATATCCAATCAGAAACCATAAAGCATCCACTGTTGCTAAAGTGTTATGGGGAAAAAAATTTTCAGTATGTGGATTTTCCACCAGGATCCACTCTGATCAAGATAGGGACTTTGAGAGCAAGTTACTCAAGGAAATAATGGCCTTGGTAGGTATCCAAATGTCTAAGACTACTCCTTATCATCCTTATCATCCTCAAGGAGACTCTCAGCCTGAATGTTGATTGCACATGGTTGAACATGTAGGAATTTTGAGACCAGAAGAAAAGACTCTGTAGAATCAATCATTTCTAGCATATGCAAACAAATCCACCAGGAATGATGCTATGGGCTTTACACCATACTGGCTCATGTCTGAGCTAGATGAAGGAAATAATACAGCTACTCATGCTCTGTTTATCTCTCAGCGAGATTCCTGCCAACTAGTCACAGCTTCAACTCAGAAAATCTGTGCTGGAAAGTGAAGATGTTATGATGCCAAAGTGTAGAATTAAGACTTTCTAAAAGGAGATATAGTTCTACTGAGGAACCTTAGCATTCAAAAGACTCATAAGTAAGCTGATTGATGGAAAGCTAACCCATATGAAGTAATCTAAAGACTGAGTAACTTAGTTGTTTGCAAAATAACTCCAGAGAATGGAAGGAATCCTAGCAATACTATTCACTGCAACCACTTACTGTCCATAGGAAAGTTAGTTGACTTTTTTTAAAGCATTCTTCTCCTCATTGGCTTTTTGAGCTGCTTTTTCCATTTAAGATAGTCTATTTTTTAAGGCGTTATTTTCCTCAGTCAGATTGTTGACTTTCATTTCATAATTTCCTTGCATCGTTCTCATTTCTCTTCCCAATTTTTCCTCCACTTCTCTTATTTGGTTTTCAAAATCCTTTTTAGGCTCCTCTATGTTCTGAATTCACTGTTTTCCTCCTGTTCCATGCTTTGATCCTGTTTGTCCTCAAAATAGGAGTCTAATGTTGGAGTGCTGTTCTTGCTTTACTTCCTTTGCTTGCTCATGTTGCCACTCACTTACTTGACTTTTGAGCTTTTTGCTACAGTAGAACTCTGCTACCAGAGAGCAGAGCTTTGTCCCAATCGCTGGGGTTTTTGCAGCTGCTGGAGCTATCAATTGGGTGCCCTCTCTGAAACCTCCACACTCTCTGGCAAACTGGTCATGCACCCCAAACAGGACCTCCACCCTAGACCACAATCCAGATCCAAGTAGGTTAAAGCAAGAGTGATTACCCCTCAGACTGGTAACTTGATCCCCCTACAATCTGCAGGCCAGGAGCTCTGAAGTAGCCACATGGAGACGGCTCCATGGCCGCCACACCTCAGCCACTTCTCCCTCCAGGGGGGCAAAGGCCAGACCACACTCCCAAACTCACGGTTCACAAAGTCCACACTGCACTGACCTCTCACTTTGTCCTTAGCATCTATGGGTTGATAATTCTGGAAACTGCCACAGCTGCTAGTGATCTGAAGTCACTCTAGCTGGGGCTGGTTGTGGCCACCCTGAGGCTAAAATCTCTGGTTTGCACGGGGCTGGGCTTGACTCCCAGAGCACTATGCTGGCCCCTTCCTGCTGGTCTGCCAGGCTGTCTTCAGTGGGAAGTTAACTTTTCTCTGTAATTTTGTGGGTTCTGTAGCTCCAAAGTTTGTTTAGAGTCATTTTTTACAAGAATTGGAGGAGGTGGAAGCAGGAGCAGTACAGAAGTCGTGTTTCTAGTTAGTTGACTTTTGAATGAGCAGGTGGAAAGAACTAATGAACACTCACCTGAGAAAAGGTTGAGAGAAAAGAAACTGTCCACCAGCTGTGCAAAGACCTCTCATCCAAATATGGGCATTGAAAGTGATGTGTTCAGTGAAGGATACTGTGTATATTGTTACAGGACAAGACCCAAAACCATTACCGAGACTCATAGGGTATCAATTCTACCCACAGAGTTATATCGAGAGCCAACCTGAAATGGCTGTCAGCCCAGAAGTAGACACACAAATCTACAATGATTCTGATGGTCATCCCATACACACTACTAACCAAGGTGTAGCAGCTGAAAGATAAATCAATGTCAGGAGAACTAGACCTAGTAGACCAGTCACTAAGCTAAGTTATGACGTTACAGGTAAACCTGAAGATACAGTTACACCTGTCTCTAGGTGACAATATTTGAGAATGCCCATGTGAAATGTGCTTTACAGGTAATTGCATATACGAGTAAATTACTGATTGTTTGGATATGCTTTTTAAAAATTTTGCCATTGTTCATTTGATTATGTTTTGTTATGCTCATGCTATAGTGATGTCTGTTTGTGGATTGTTTTGTATATATGCTATTGCTTATTGATACATTGTGCTTTATTTATGGGCCTATCAATAGTGTTATTATTGCAGCTAACTAGCTTTGCTTTGTTAATTCACCATGTTTATTGTTTTTGATTGATTGTTGTATGCTATGGATATGTATGTACTTTCTAAATATGCCTATGTTATTGACTATAATTAGGCATTTTGTCACTTTAATATACACCCAGGTAATGTTCTGTATAGTGCCATATCTCCTGCATGTAACTGTTAATGTGCATTTGTTTTATTTTGGTTTCAATGTGAAAGAAATTATTATTTCTCTCCTATATTAATAGCCAATTATTGAATTAGCGCTAAGGTTTTTTCCCCTTTTTTTCCTCATTTGGAAATCAAACTTTATAAGCTGTTCAGGTAGCCTTTGAAGTGCAAGGCCAATAATGAGATGAAATATTGGGGGAGACACACCCAACTGGAAAAACTTAGATCTGATCAAAAGGTAGAGATTCTAGTCATGTGAAATACAACAAATTGTGTTTTAACCAGGTAAGTCTGAGTGGAAGTAGATTCCCCCTTTTGTCTAGATTACCCTAGACGGGGTGGTATGGGTATAGATAAGTCTCTTTGAACCAGACTGAGTGATCAGTCACATCCCCCAAACCCTTATTAGAATAAGCCCCCCTTGGGGCGATTAGGTGGCCCTGGAGTCAGGAGGACCTGAGTTCAAATCTGGCCTCAGATACTTAACACATACTAGCCATGTGACTTTGGGCAAGTCACTTAATCCCAATTGCTTTTTGGAGGCAAAAAGCAAAAAAAAAAAAAAAGAATAAGCCCACCACTCATTATAATGTTCAGTCTCTCATAACTTGTTACACAATCATAATTTATTTCCACTCTTAGGAACACCCAATCTTTCAAGGACATACAAGCACTGAGTGGGTTCTACAAGGTCTTGTGGAATTAAAGAGAACCACTGACTGCTTTTATTAATTATTCACTAGGATGATTAATAAAATGATTACCCAGAAATTGTCTCTCGAACTTTTTTAGTGTGTCACAAGTAGTACCAAAAGCTGGTTACCTAGAACACCAAGAAAATAATTCTTGTTGTTTTAGAGCATTGATGTTTGTGTTTATACTCTATTCTTAGAGATTTTGAACTTTCTCCAGCTGATCTTTGCAAGGGACTGAAAAAAGTTTCAGCATGGGGGAGGAATATAACCCTTGTCCTGAGACCCATTGATATGGGACTCTCCTCGTTGATGGAGATCAATGCCTCATGTCTTCATGGAGGGGGAGGAGAGTGCTTCAGTTCTTGTCCTGTCTTCTTCAGGACTCAGAGCTTCAACTCACTTTGAGCATTTCTGCTTCCAGCTTCAAGAGGAAAGATAGAAAAGGTCAACCCCACTTCAAGTTGCTGAAGGAAAGACTCTGGGAAGGCTTGAGAGGAGCTCGCTGTCTCCATCTTGTCTCTGTCTCCAGTTGGCTGCACCAGAGACTTTGGGTGAGATCTAGAATTCTCTCTCTCTTGGTGGGCTCAAGTTATCCCACTCCCAATGAAAGAGCTTTTTCATTCCGTATTGTACGGTATATATTCTCCTGTGAATACCTTCTCTGACTTCTGTTTTGCTATGATCTGGATAAATGAGTTTCTTTGCTATTCATTATGTATGCTGATTACAGAACTGGTATTTGGTAGGAGAGGGGTCAAGTATTGGATATAGAGCTTGGGGTCTCCTTTCCATCCAGTAATTACACAGTGATCAGAAGTTTGATTGACCCTGAGCATACCCCAAGCTTAACAATCTTTAAGAGAGCAGATAGATGTACTTTTAGCCTGGTACCCCCTCTCTCTGAGGAGAGGAAAGTAGCCTCCAGCCTCAACTTTCTGCTTCCCCTCCTGATAGGAATGAAAGTTTCCCTTGGACAAGAGCAGGCTGGAGATTTTTGTCCTCCCTTAGAGTGATACGGTGATAAGCTTTGCTACATGTGTGGTTCTCCTATGTTCCTAAACCACATAAGGTCACAAAGTACTAGATCAAATTGTGGCCTGTTAACAATCACATAGCTGGTAACTATATTAGATGGAATTCAGACGAAGGTCACCTGATACTGGTGGCACTAGGACTATCCCCTACAGTGCATTGCCTATCAAAATGTCAACAGTAGAAAGAACACTGTACTTAGAGTCAGAGAATCTGGGCTCAAATTCCATTTCTGCTACTAACTATCTCTGTGTCATTTCATTTCTCTGGGCTTCCATTTCCTCATCTATAAAATGACTCAATAATCTCTAGGTCCCTTCCATAGATCTATAAATCTATGATGCAATGACCTTATCAGTCCAGTTATAACTAAATAGCATCTTCTTCTGATGGCTCATAATGGAATGGAGAGGACCTTCAATTCATTAAACTAGCAGAGCCCAAGTTTTAACAGGCTCTATTAAGCTAGCAATTATTTACCTCAGTTCAGCTGTCTGTCTAGCCAAAGTCCAGCCTAGCTAGGATTAGGAAGGCTTATCACCAGGTTTACTTCAGAATGATGAATTTTTCATCCCTAGTTCATAAAAACCATATATTAAGGTGTAGAGGAGTTGCTTTGTGAATTAGTAAAGGGATGTCCAAACTGACAAAGACACAGATCCATTAAAGTATTATTACTGTATAATCAACATTTACAACAAATACCAATCAACTCAACATTTATTAAGCATTATTATGAAGAGGATACTGTTTGAGGTTCTGGGGATACAAAGACAAAAACAAAAGTCTGTGCCCTCAAGGACCTTGCACTCTACAAGGGGGAAATACAACGTATATGTGCACAAATATATAACTATGAAGTACATACAAAATAATAAAAATTAATCCTGAGAGGAAGGAAAGGAGACAAAGAGAGAGAAGAGAGACAGAGACAGAGAGAGACACAGAGAGAGAGAGAGGGAGGGAAGGAGAGAGAGAGAGAAGAGAGAGAGTGTGTGTTAATAACTGGAGGGATATCAGGAGAGGCCTTTTGTAGGAAGTGAAACCTGAACCATAAGAGTTAGTGATTCTAGGAGGCAAAGATGAGAAGGGATATGGACAAAAACATGGAAGGGGGAAATGGAATATCATATAAATGGGACAATTCGCAGTCCAGCTTGACTCCAATGAAGAGCTCATAAAGGAGAATATCAGAGTGGTATCATCTGACATTGTTGATATTTCTCCCACCAACCTTAATTTCAGCTTTTGATTCATCCAGTCTGGAATTTCATTTGATGTATTCTACATAAAAGTTAAATAAGTAAGGTGACGATATACAGTCTTGTCTTACTCCTTTCCTAATCTTGAACCAATCCATTGTTTCATGTTTGATTCTCACTGTTGCTGTTGACCCACATACAGGTTTCTCAGGAGATAAGTAAAATGATCTGGTACTCCCATCTTTTTGAGGACCTGCCACAATTTGCTGGGATCCACACAGTCAAAAGCTTTAGTGCAGTCAATGAAGCAGAAGTAGATGTTTTTCTGTAACTTCCTTGCTTTTTCCATAATTCAGCAAATTTTGGCAATTTGGTCTTTATTTCCTCTGCTTTTTTGATAACCAGCCTGCTCTTCTGGTAATTCTTGGTCTGGAAGCCTAGCTCACAGAATATTAAGCATAACTTTGCTGGCATGTGAAATGAACACAGTCGTTAATAGTTTGAACATTCTTTGGCATTGCCCTTCTTTAAGATTGGGACATAAACTGACCTTTTCCAATCTAGTGGCCACGGTTGTGTTTTCCAAATTTGCTGACATATTAGTCACAACACTTTAACAGCATTGTCTTTTAAGATTTTAAACAGTTTGCTGGAATTACACCACTTCCATTAGCCTTATTGTTATGTAGTGCTTCCTGAGGCACATTTGACTTCACTCTCCAGGATGTCTCGCTCTAAGTCAGTAACCACACCATCATGGTTATCAGTGATGTTAAGATATTTTTGTATAGTTATTTTTTGAATATTTTGAATTTTGAATATTCTGGCCAATTCTTCTTAATCTCTTCTACTCCTATTAAGTCCCTACTGTTTTTGTCTTTAATCATGCCCATTTTTGCATGAAACATTCCCTTGATATCTCTAATTTTCTTGAAGAGATCTCTGTCTTTCCCATTCTATTGTTTTCTTCTATTTATTTATTTGCCTTACTCATTTAAGAAAATCTGATTATCTATTGCCATTCTCTGGAATTCTGCACTCAGTTGGATATATATTTCCCTTTTTCCTTTTCCTTTTGCTTTCCTTTCCTCAGCTATTTGTAAAGCCTCCTCAAACAACCATTTTTGCTTTCTTATTATTCTTCTGGTGGGGATGTTTTCTGTTGCTGCCTCTTATACAACATTGTGAACCTCTATTCATAGTACTCTGGGCACTCTATTTACCAGACCTAGCCCCTTAAACCTCTTCCTCATTTCCATTATATATTCAGAAGGGATGTTACTTAGGTCATATCTATACAGTCTGATGGTTTTCTCTACTTTCTTCAACTTAAGACCAAAGTTTGCAATAAGAGCCTCAAGATCTGAGCTTCAGTCAGCTCCAGGTCTTGTTCTAACTGATTGTATGGAGCTCCTCCCCCTCTGGCTGCAGATCCGATTTTGGTATTGACCTTCTGTTAATGTCCATGTGTAGAGTCACCTTTTGGATTGTTGAAAAAGAGTGTTTATTATGGCCAGTGAGTTATATTGGCAGAACTCTATTAGTCTCTACCCTGCTTCATTTTGTACTCCAAGTCCAAACTTGTCTGTTAATCCAATTATCTTTTGATTTCCTACTTTAGCATTCCAATCCCCTCTGATGAATGTGATGTCTTTTTTAAATTTTATTTCTAGAATGTGCTGTAGGTCTTTATAGAGTTAAGCAACTTTGGCCTCTTTGATATCTGTGGTTAGAGTATAGACTTGTATTACTCTGATGTTGAATGATTTGCCTTGGATTCAAACATATTACTCTGTCATTTTTGAGATTGTACCCCAATGCTGGCTTTTTCACCCTTTTATTAACGATGAGGGCTGGTTCATTTCTTCTAAGAGATTCTTGCCCACAGTAGTAGATGTAATGATCACCTGAATTAAGCTCACCCATCCCCATCCATTTAAGATCACAGACACTTATTCGCGTTTAATCTTTTCATCTCCTGTTTGACTATGTCCAGCTTACCTTGGTTCACAGAGCTTACATTACAGGTTCCCAGGCAACACTGATCTTTACAGCATCGAACTCTCCTTTCATCACCAAACATACACAGCTGAGCTTCCTTTTAGTTTTAGCGCAGCTGCTTCATTCTTTCTGGAGTATTTGTAGTTATTCTTTGCTCTTCCCCAGGAACATATTGATCACCTTTCACCCGGAGGGACTCATATTCCTATGTCATATCTTCTAACATTTTAAGGCTGTCCATGAGGTTTTTGGGGTTTTTTTTGGCTTTTTGGAGGGGGGAGGGCAAGGCAATTGGGGTTAAGTGACTTGCCCAAGGTCACACAGCTAGTAAGTATTAAGTGTCTGAAGCCAGATTTGAGCTCAGGTCCTCCTGACTCCAGGGCCATGAGGTTTTCTTGACAACAATACTGAAATGGTTTCCCATGTCCTTCTCCACCTTTTGTAAGAACTCCCCACTATGATCTGTCTGTACTGAGTAACCCTGCATGGCACTGTAATGGGAATGCAAATTTAAAGATCTTCCCTGCCCCTAGGCCCTTTGATAGGCTTAAGAGACTCTGAGAACCTTCCTTGATTTGAAAATATACTCTGCCTCCTTGGAAACCTGTCTACTTGATTTGTTTCTCTGTCTTGATAATTCTGTCTGTATACTCTGAAGTTCAGGGTGCTGACCTTTTTCCCCTGAACTAGGTAAACGATACATATTTGACTGATTAAAGTAAGTTTGTTGACCCATTTTGAGTTGCTTTCCTTTAACGAAGCAGATCTAAGAACCTGTGTTGGCAGCCACCCTGGGGACGCTGGGGTGGTTGCTGATATAGGCACAGTTCATTGAACTATGCAAGCAGCTTCACCACAGCAAGGCAATGATCCAAGAGGGGGCTATATGCCCAGCAAACAAGGATGAATTCCAGAATATCAAATGATGGTTCCAATGTCAGTATAACCAAAATGTACTTTGGCCTGGTCTGAACTTATGATTTCATTGGTACATGAACTTGTGGTGAGGAAACATACTCCCAAAAATGCATTTAGGCAATACTTCTGCAACTTAGAAAATTGACTAGGGAGCACCTGGTTAAATGACCTGCCTGTGTATATCAAAGAAGATGCCAGAGATCTCCAGACTCTAAGACGGACTCCCTATCCACCATGCATGCCATGCAGCTTCCCAAAAGGAATATACCTATTCACCTGAGATGGTGATGCTGTCCTCTGTCCTTCCATTCTATCCTCTTGGTGATATACATGGACCATTTGAAAGGAACTGGAGATATCCAACCAGGGGAAGAGAAGCCTAAGAGAGGACAGAGATGGTGAGAGATAAATATTTGTCTCTCTTATTTTTCTGTTATTTGGAAGAGGAATTAGACTGGCTTTGCTCCCTGTCCTCACCCCAATGTATAACTCGGGTCAGTGTGGGGCCAGTGACTGAGAGGTCTAGTTTCAGTTAGATTTGAAGGGATGCTTCCTGACCATCTGAGCTAAAATACAAATATACAAAATACAAAAATTGAATGATGTGTTTTAGTAAATTGTGAGCTGTCTTTTAAGTGTTCAAATAGAAGTCTGATCCACATAGAAGAATGATTACTTGTCAAGAGAGGACTCATATTTCAGGTAGTGTTTAGTCCAGAAGACTTCTTAAATCCCTTCCAAAGGTAAGGTTTTATGATTCACAGGCACAGAAACATAGGATTTAGAGCTGGAGCATGCTTTAAAGAACTAGTGCAGCTCCTTCATTTTATAAATTGGGAGACTGAGGTCCAAAATGAGGTGAATTGATTTTTGTGCATCATAGACTCCTTTAACAGTCTGAACCCCTTTCAGATTTATGTTTTAAAATGCATTTTAAAAATAGGTAAGATTACAAAAGAAATCAATTACATTAAAATAGTTATCAAAATATTTAAAAAAAACAAATTTGTAGTTCACAAGAACCCATGCCATTAAGGGCCCTGCAAGTCCAGCTCAATGAACCTCAAAGATCCCAGAAGATGGAGATCAGTGCTGGAAATCTGATGATTCAGGATAAGGACGAGGCAGGCTTACGCACTAAAAAGCCTTTAAGTAAGGAAGCTGAAGGCTTACTCAGGCAAAAACGCCAGTTTAAGAACTGAAGTTGGAGACATGAATAAACCAAAAAGACAATGGCCAGAAACAAAAAATTCATTATAGATCTAGGGATTCCTTCCTCAAAAAAAAAAATCCAGCCTTGAAACTAAGTATCTTCATAACATCTACAAGCAGAGAGTCAAAGGAAAAAATGGCTTTTCCACAAGGACTACATGAATATCTAAAAGAAATGAAGCAAAGGATTTAAAAATGAAATAAAAGCTCTGAAGGAAAGAGGTAGAAGGAAAATAAGTAACTTAGAAGGGAAAGTGGTCAACCTTGCCCCAAAACCAGAATAGACCAAATAGAAATCAATGACTCTAGATGAGAATTAGAACAAAATATCATATGACCTATTAGGAAAAAAATCAAGAGTGGGGGAAAATTGAGGAAAATGTAAGATATTTGTTATTTAAAAATTATCTCAAAATCAAGTCAAAGACAGAGAATTTGAGGATCACTGGACTCCTTAAAAATATTTTTTAAAGCCTGGTCACTATCTTTTAAGAAATTATAAATGAATACTGCCTAGTTCTATTATAACCAGAGGGCAAAATGAAGATAGTAGGAATCCACTTATCATCTCCTGAAAGAAACTTCAAAAGAAAAAGTCCTATAAATGTCATACCTAAAATTCAAAACTTCCACATCAAAGAAAAAAATACTACAAGCATGCAGAATGAAGAGTTAAAATACCAAGAAACCACAGTTAGGATCATAAAAGAGATAAAATGTTAGAATATAATATTTTAAATCCAAATGGTGTAGGCTTACAATCAAGAATAATTTACCCTGCAAAACTTATTATAATCCTGGAAAGAGGGAAGGGGGGCAGTCAAGGAGAGATCTTTAATGGAATAGAGGTCTTTTAAGCATTCCTGATTAAAAAAAAAAAGACCAGAACTGAACAGGATCTTTGAAATGCAAACACAAGACTCCCACAGAAACCTAGAAATACAACATTATTTGTGCAGTTGGAAGGGGTTATATGATGATATGATGCTCTTCTAATAGGAAGAGAAGAAAAAAGTATCCCTTCAGAATTTTAACAGGATTCTTGGAGACAGAGACAAGGGAGGAGAGTATAAATGCATGTATCTGGAAGTATTAAAGAACCATCAGAGGGTTTCAGCTAGCTGCCTCACCCTACACATACCCCTATGGTGTCTGAGATCACCAAACAAAGAAAGCTTGTTCAGGGTTCAACGCTCCTCCCCTCCGGTGGCCTAAATATTCTATCAGTGACTTTAATATACTCTTAATTTGCTTAATTAATTCTTGATTCACAGATGGTGCCAAACTAAACTTTAGCATACTCCCTATCCGTATTATCACAAATTCTGAATTAAAGTATTTCATATTAGTAATATTTTGTTATTTTGCACAAGATAAGAAAAGCTGGCTAGTCTTTGGGAAATCTTATAGTTCTTTTAATGACTTCATTTTGCCCTAAAACAGACATATATATATATATATATATATATATATATATATATATATATATATATGTATATATGTATATATCTTCACACTAGTAGTCTTCTGGCCGTGTCACATGACTTGGAGTCTTGGAATACCATGATATTCAAAGAATGAAAGTTGAAGATCATCCAAAGGGCAGTGGAAAGGTTCCCAGTGGACATGAAGACTCTGCAAGACACTCTAAATACAGGCCCTCATCACCTTAAGACTGGATTAGTGAAACTGCCTTCTGATTACCCTCCCTGACTCATTTTTTACCCTTCATGTCCATCCTCCACTCAACTATCAAAGTGATCTTCCTAAAATGCAAGTCTGATCATGTCACCCCTACCCCCACTCGATAAACTCCAGAAGTTCCCAGTTGCCTCAAGGATTAAATATAAAACCCTGTGTTTGGCTTTTAAAGCCCTTTGAAACCTATACCCTTCCTTCCTTCCTTTCTATCCTTTTTAAGCCTTACTCCCCTTCACACTCTACAAATCAATAATACAAAGGCTTCCTTGCTCTTTCTCACTCAAGTCATGACGTCTCCCATTTCTATACGTTTTCACTGGTTGTCCATTTCTGGAATTGTCTCCTTCCTCAACTCTACCTCCTAACCTCCCTGATTTATCTCAAGTCTCAGTTAAAATCTTGACTTCTATAAGACTTAATTTCAGCGTCTTTCTTCTGAGAAGAACTCCAGTTGATCCTGTATATAACCAGTTTGTACACATGTTTACTTGTGTTCACATGTAAACATGTGTTTGCATTGTTTACATGTTGTCTCTCCCCTTAGATTGTTAAGTTCTGGAGGGCAAGGACTATTTTTTCTTTTGCTTTTTTTGTATCCTTGGTGCATAGCATAGTGCCTAGCAAATAGTAGGTGGACAATAAATGCTTATTGATTTGACTTGGCAAATAAAGAATTATCCAGGAGAAATGGCATCAGAGAAATGTACAAACAGAAAAATAGTCTAGTCAGAGAACAAAGAATTATTGATGGGTAGTCTATGTGATCCTTTGGCAGTCCTGCAATATCAAGAGAAGAAAAGAAGAGCCCCAATTTGTTTAGTGAGCTCTTACTAGGGGATTTAGAGAAAGATCATAGATGAGTCACTCAATCATCATTTATTTATTAAAGTGCATCCAATGTGCCAGGCACCGTACTAAGTACTAAAGACACAAATAAAACCAAAAACACTGTACCTGTCCTCAAGGAGCTCGAATTCTAATTGGGGAGAGAAAAAGTAAATTACTGGGTACATGTGTGAAAGGTGATTTTAGAGGGGTGGCGCTAGCAACCATGGGCAGAAGGAAAGATCTTTAGGAGAGTGTGATTTGAACAGGGTCTTGAAAGAAGTCAATGAAACTATGAAGGCAAAATGGGGTTCGTGTAGTTGTATCATAGAGCAAATGGGAATAAAGTGTAAGAAGAATGAAAAGTTGACAAGCTTTAAATATCAAACAGAAGACTTCATTTCTGATCCTACAGGGGTACTGAGTACAGGGATGACCTGGGCAGACCTACACATTAGAAAAACCACATCGTATGGGACGGAGTGTAGAGATGGCTGAGGCACAAAGTCCATTTGGAACACTACGGCCAGATTTAGTGTGAATAATGAATCTCCTGAAGTGCTTACATGTATTAGAATTCACATTATTCATTTATAATTACATAAAATATGGTAACTGGTTCCAAACCAAAAGGAATTGTGCAAATCAAAGTTGAACAATGCAAATACTTCAGAGGATTCATTGTTCTAATTTAGAAGTAGCTGTATTGTAACTGTCCAGGTGAAAGGTGATAAGGACCCAAAAATATGATAGTAGCTAGGTGAGTGGAGAAATGAGACATAAAGGTAAAAAGATTGGATAGATATGTGAAGTGAAAGTAAGGGTCACACAGAAGTTATAAACCTAAGTGACTGGGAGAATGTTACTACCTTAGATACTAAAAGGGAAGCTTGGAAGAAAGGAGACTTAGGGGTTGAGGGGAAGGGGGGAAATGGGGAGATGAGTTCTATTTTGGACAGTGTTGAGTTAAAGATGTCTGAAAAACATGTGGTCATGTGATACTGTAAATCACAGTTTTAGAGACCATCTAATCCAACTGCCTCACTTTACATCCAAGGAAATGGATGCCCAATAAGGTTGCCACCCTGTTCAAGAGGCAGGATTTTAACCCAATGCTCCCACTATACCACACTGTCTTAGGCATGAATAACAGTCATGCAGGAAGCACAGGCAATGATAGGTTGTAGTCTACAACAGAGATGTCAAATATGTGACCTCTGGCAGCATACGAACTTCAACACTTTCAAGTGTAGGCAGGCCAAACCAAATTAAAATGTACTTGGAAAATATTTAGCAAAATAAATAAAAATACAATAAAACATAGGTAACAATAGTGTGTGGTTTTCTAAGTCAATGTGGCCCTCATGGATCCTTATCTATGGTTTAAGGACCTCTGGTTTTTTTGTGTTTGTTTTTGTTTTTGTTTTTTAGTTTAACCACACTGGTTTATATCACTGGAGGGCATTTCTATAGCATAAAAAGATGACAGATGAACTTTTTATTTCTCTAATGTACAAAACAAATATATGCAATGATAAATTCCGAGAGATTTAGCAATATTAAATTTCAATTCCAAATTCTAAAATAGGATTTTTGATTTTCGATTTTCAGAAAGTTATCCACTACGTTTGACATCTTGCTTTTCAGAACTGTTTCAGAATACTTCCTTGCTTGTCATGTTGTGTTCACCTATTTCTATTTCAAAGCACTACCCATATAATCTTAGAACTCTACTCCCACTACATATTTATGGTTTAAAATCTCCCTCTATATATCATTTTCTTAAAACATTATTCATGTATAATCCCATAATTCTTCTACATTAGGAAGTGTTAAAACCAATGGAAGCCTGGTGGACAGATCTAGGCTCTTCTTCCTTCTCACATACTTTGGCCTGCTTTCTTCTTGCCTAAAATGACTGTTTAGCCTTTTGAGTTTCACATTTCCCTTCCTTTGTTTCCAAGCTATTTTTCCCAATTTTTCTACTCATTGGTTATCACCTTTTTTTGTCTCTGACTGAGCTATTGTTCTACCATCCTGTTTTTCCTTTGTTTTATTATAACTCCTTCTCCCTTAAGAACTTTCATATCAACTGGTGGTTTAGAATGGACATAAAGGGAAACTTCCTAATACTTAGACCTATGCTAAAGCAGAGTAGTCTGCCTTATATGTCAGTGAGTTCCTTACTGCTGGGGGACTTCAAGTAAAAAGTTGCATACTCACTTGTCAGGGATGTTGAGGAGGGTATTTTTGATTAGATATAAGATGGACTAGGTCAGGATTTCTTAACAATGAGTATGTAAACTTTGTTTTTTTTTTAAATTCATATTTCAATATAACCAGTACACTCTGTAATTCTATGTATTTTATTTTATGCATTTGTCACATCAACTTGCCTGATCACCTTGCTGATCGGCTAACTGAAGGTGTTCTGAAGGGCCTTTAGAGCACATCCAGATAGTCTAAAACGGAGGCATCTGCTCCCCCACCAGGGACTCTTAGCTTCGAACCCTTTACGGAATGAAGATAACAATTCAGCACATTTAGAGTTTAGAAAATTTCAGAATATTTAGAACATTTCAATTATGGAACAGATGTCACAAAGTAAATCTGTGAGAAGAGAAGGATCTTCTCCTGTTCCTTCTACCCCGGCTGAGAAAAAGACCTTGGGGACTTGATGTTTATTTCTGCTTTCTGTTGTTGGTACTCAGTTTCAGGTACAAATACACTAGACCCAGAAATTCAAGTCATGGCAATTTTAGAGCCAGAATTCCAGGTGGGATATTACAATCAGCCAACTGGTCAGTGAAGCCTGGAGAAGTCAGGGTGCCTGGGACTCTCATCTATGGTGTGTTTTGGACCTGTAACTTGGGGCCGTGTTTTATAGTAACCAAACTAAACTGTGGACATAATCTGCTCCTTCCCAGACACTAACATAGTGCAAGGGGATGGGGAGTGGGGTGAGGATTAAACCCCAGGTGTTGGGGAGCAAATTTGCACACTTTGGATTATCTCTTTTGAAGTGAATATTCCTTTGTGAAAGCTAATTTTTCTCTTAATGGCTAAATGGACCTGGCATACTAGGGACTCGGGGTCATACTTGAGGGAGCCCCTTTGGTGGGTACTATAGCCATTTGCAGAGTGTAGATCCACATAGCCCCCAAACCCTTTTAAGAGTACAGCAGAGCCCTGAGTGGGAGTGGAATAAAACCTAATGTACCTGGCCTTGCAGGCAGTGAGAGCCATGGTAGTCAGTGCTACATATTGTAAAACATTATTAAGGGGAAAGACTTCCAAAGAAGGAAGGAAGGAAGGAAGGAAGGAAGGAAGGAAGGAAGGAAGGAAGAAAGAAAGAAAGAAAGAAAGAAAGAAAGAAAGAAAGAAAGAAAGAAAGAAAGAAAGAAAGAAAGAAAGAAAGATTAAGATGAGGGAAGGGGTACTGAGATACTTTCCAACTTAAATGTTGTGATTCTGCAATGATTCATTTGGTGCCCTAATTCTGCATTATACCAGCCAGCTTTTATATACATTCCTCTGTTTCTTTCTGCAGTGATCTAGTTCTCCAATTTAGATTTGGCTGCGCAATTTTAGAGAGGAAAAAGACCTTAGCTATCATCTTGCCCAAACATTTTATCTCATAGCTAAGGAAATTGAAGTGCAGGTAAGTTAAATTAATTTTTTAAGATTGTTAGTCATTTTCCTAAAGGACAAAAATGATTATTCAAAGAACAAGTGTAAGTTTCATATTTGACCAAACCCTCCAATTGATACTTCTGCGTGGTAGTAATTTGTAATGAGGATTAGGAGTGAAGATAGGGAGAGTCCTTATCATTAAGTTAAAATGCTTTTCCCAGCTACAATTGTCAAGCTTTAGGTATGGATGGTGCATCCATGGACACGGGCCATGCAATCAGTACAGGAGGAGACCTGATGAGACATATACACCTTTTTTTTTTGAGCCTTCTATTATCCAACTGAATAGATTGTAATTAGTAGGGAAGGGGGGCAAGAGAGGGGAGAAAGGAAGGATTAAGAGCCAGAGTTTGATTAGAGCAAGGAAAGAAGTTGGTAAACAGGATTTGAACATATAAGCTTTTGTCCATACAGGGACAACTTTGTTTCCGAAAGGAATAAATGAGTACAAAATAACCCAAGCAGAGACAGGGTGGGCTTTATTCATAGGCTGAGTAGGTAGACACCAATAAAGGATGATGCTAAAGATTACAGATCTTTCTAGTGCCTTAAATCAGTTGTTCTTTTAATCCAAGGCACAAAGGATCCATGTTGAGAAACGATATCATATTAAACCAGTACCTGCCATTAACATGTTAGAAAAAATTGACTTATCAGATTAGCCCTAGCTAACCCTAGAACCAGGTTCTGAGGAAAGAGATAGCCCAAGAGCTGATGAAGAAAGCTTGATAGAGAAGAAAATTCCACAAAAAGGGACAGTAACATCTAAACATCGTAAAGGAAATGGAAAACAGCAATGAAAACAAATTTCACCTCCCTATAAATTTGTCCAGCTCTGATCCTTTGTTTAAATCCTCAATAGTACCTAAGACAGGAAAGGGAAGTTTACAAAGTGACTGAACTCTCAAAAAAACAGTCTGGGGGGTGGAAATGAGAGGGGTCAGAAACACTGAAGAGAGCATCACTAATATTCATTGATGTCTTTTATATTGGACATCTCTTTAATCGATGCTATGCCATGCCTCCTCATGTGTCCCTTATGCCATTACTCTTACCTCCAGTCCCCCAACACATCAGTCGCTTTTTTAGAAAAGCTACTGTCCCAGCTGACTTTTTTATCCCTCCTCAAATCTCCTATTGTACCCTCTATACCACACACACACACACACACACACACACACACACACACACTTCACTGAAAGCCTTGCTAGATGCTTCACTGAAAAAAAAAAAAACCTGAGGCCATTCCAAGAGTTCCCTTTCTGCCCTTCCTTTGTGCCATCTCACATGAAGAGGTGACCCTTCTTCCTGCTAAAACAACCTCCTTTACATGCAAACATCCAGTCTTAGCCATCCCCCCCCATCATCCTTGCTCTTACTCATTTTCAATCTCTGACTCTCACCTGGCCGCTCCTCTGCTGCCTACAAACACAATCCCCATCCCAAAACAAAACACAAAAAACTCCAAGAAATTGACTTGATCTGTCAGTCTCCACTAGCTATATATTTCCCACATTTATCCTTTCTTTCATGGTTACACTCCTTGGGAAATCCATCTTTAATTGATGCCTTCATTTCTTTCACTCCCATCAGTGTCAGTTAGGCCACAAGCATTTATTAGCTATCTACTGTTTGCTAGACACCCTGGTAAGTTCAGGAGATGTGAAAAAAGCCAAAAGATAGTCCCTGATCTTGAGGAGCTCAACCCAGTGAGGGGAACAACATGGAAACTGCCACAAGATAAATATTTAAGGGTACATTGGAGGGAATGGGAAGGAAGGCACTAGAATGAAGGAGATTAGGAAAGGATTCTTGCAGAAAATGGGATTTTATCTAAAACCTAAAGGAAGCTAGGAGGAAGAGATGAGGAAGGAGAGAGTTCCAAGCATCTTGGGACAGCCGTCGAGCAGTGGAAACTTCTCACTCCAAAGTTACCTAATGACCTCTTAACTGCCCGGTACAATGCCTTTTTCTCTATTCTCATGTTTTTTAGCTCTGCAGCCTTTGATATTATTGGTAACTCTGTTCTTGATCCTCTCTTTTTCCCCTAGGTTTTTATGATACTGCTCTCTCCTGTTTCACCTCCTACTTTTCTGATCACTCCTTCAGGCTCCTTCATGGGATCTTCCTCTAGGTCACGCCCACTGACTTTGGGTGTCCCCAGGGCGCTGTACTGTTTCCTTCTATTCTTGCTCCATGCTCTTTCACTTGGCGATCTCATTGGCTCCCATAGATTTACTCATTCAGATTATTTGTCCTACCCTAACCTCTTTTCTTGACCTGTTTTCTCCCGTCTCCTATTGCCAACTGGACACCTCAAACTAGATAACCCACAGACATCTTAAACACAATCTGTCCCAGACTGACATCATTATCTCCCCTCTTCTCTTCCCATCACCCTGCTAGCTGCCCAGGCTTGCACCCTAGGTGTCATGCTCAAGTCCTGGCAATTCCATCTTTATGACACCTCTCATACATGTCTCCTGCTCTCATATGGCAGAGCTGCCACCCTGGCAAAGCCCTCAGGGCATAAGCCCCCCAGGGGGGTCAGGGGTCATCCACCTCGGAGAAGAGCCGAACACCTTGAGAGTCACCGTTCACTGCCCTATGGACCAGATGCCTTTCTACATGGACGTGAGCAGGGAGTGGCTCTGCAGAAGTTACATGCTTATTACATATATACTTGGAGATGCATGTGTGTGCACATGTACATATCATATCTCCAAGGACACATGCAGCCTTGTTACATATATACTTGCTGTGTTAGGGCAAAGTCGTCCCCATTTTGTTATCTGTTCAATGCCTTACAAGTGTCTCATTCATCCCACAACTGAACAAACAAAACACCCTTAACATCTGGCATAGTCAGTAGCTGAAATGAGGTGAGATGGCTCCATGGCTCACATCATGGTTCAGTTAGAAGAAGAGCACTCGAAATGGGGAGGGGGCAATGATCAGATGATGGGACACAGGCTGCCACTCACACAGAGTGACTGGCTCAGTGAGTGCTAAAAGAGGCTGCTGGGAAGCGGGGAAAACACCAAGTCCAGAATTCCCTAGTTATTGTTGACCATCCTGCAGAAGTTGGATTGCCAGAAAAATAAAACTGAAAGCGAACTGCTTCAGTACATTGACAACTAGAGACAGATCTGTGTTTAGGGACCATGAAAGGAAAGCTGAGGGGGCAGCTAATGGATCTGGTGGCCTTGAAAATGAAGGGATCTCCCCTGACGGAGGCAGAGACTAGCAGGTGCTAGCCAGGAATCCACCATATGATGTGCTCTGTCACAAAGGTTCTAATTTCCCTGCCTCCCTCCGAGATCATCATGAAACAGGTGAATGACCAGAAGTGCACAAGACATTTGGGAACTCCCACAGGTGGTTGTAAAAAAAAAAAAAGTCCTAGAATTACCTTGTTACAGCTCCTAAAGGATGATGATTTCTTGCCCTGAGGGAGCAAGAGGGCAGCAGGCCTTCTTCACCAAGGACCTGGGACAGTAGAAAATTCAAACAAACCTGATAAATCCTTGCAGCAGCAGTTACTGACTCTAATGGAGTCATTCCATGCAGGTGATTTCCATTGACTGGAGGAGGTTGCTAGGGGCTCCCTTTTATAGAATCAGCTAAATGCATTAGCTTTTCCAGATGGGAATTGGTCTTCTATCTTTTTAGGAAGCTGAGATGGAGAATTATTCATGCCCAACTCCTCTTCCAACATTTGCCTGATAGGTATTTGCAAGGGACAGGCTGAAAACTAAAGGAAGTAAATTTGATGGGTTGGATCTCTGCCTCATTTGGGATCTGGCCAGGTGAGGCTTGGACAAACACTACTGTCGGTGCACACAGGCCCCTGGAAATGAAGACAGAAGTCACAGCACCTGGTCTTGTCCTAGGTGAGAAGAGCACAATGACACCATTTCCTGAAGAAAGCTTTGGATGTGGCTTCAACTTGAAACAGTTGAAAAGAAAGTAACTGATGGCCAACCTCTGAGAGTGCCAGGAGAACTGCATAAAGAAATTCAGCCATTACTATCACAGCTGCCTAGTGCTGAATAATAGTAATAGAAGATGGCACCTTTAACAAGATCGATAGAACAAGAGTGGCTTCTCCTGATAAATGGAAATGGCCCATTAAAATCAGGCTTGCCTAAGTTCCTCCAGGATCAGCACCCTTCACCAATGTGAGGAATTATGCCTAACTGCGGACTCCAATCTAGATCTTGGAACCCTGCTTCCTCTACTTGCCGAGTTCTGAGGAAGGCCCTTTTGCCTGGTTTCATCTGCTATGAGAGGGGCACTCACAATTCAATTCCACAATTCATTAATCTGGTAACAATAGCTATCAGATCCTAGGTCCAAGGGACTGGGAGTCCTGACAAATACTTTCAGGTTGCTGAGCTCCAATCTGGTTGGCTGGCATGTGAGAGAGCCTTGAGGGATGGGACAGAGAATATTTTTATCTGTATTATTTCCTGGTCAGTGGCTATGGACCTGGCCAAGTGGTCTGGGGCCTGGAGAGGAGAATATACAATTAGACAATCAAAACCTCTTTCTTTTGTAGTCAGGACCAATGGACATACTTTGACATCATATGTACTAAAGGACCAGATCAAAGACCTTACAAGAGAAACAGGGATTGAGAAGCATGTCCATTTCCAACATGGATATTGAAGTAGTGACATCATATTATGTTGGACATTGTACCATTTACAATTCCCCTATTCTTACCTAGCTGGGCTCCTTGTGCCAATCAGAGCCCCTGCCTAATCCAAGTGGCCCTTAAACTGTCCCCAATTAGCAAAATGACACTCTCCTATATCAAAGCAAGAGGCTTGCCCCTGCTAAGCAACAACTACATCATTACTCAGGTCCTGCCCAGGTCAGGTGTCCAACTTCCCAGAAGCCATATCTGTGAGAAGTCAATGCCAGCCTAGGACAGGGGAGGACTCTCAAGTCCAGCAGTTTCTGGAACATGGTTTCCAGGATGACTTACCTGATAAAAATGGGTCACTTCAGATATAGTTCTAACCTAGACCTTTCATATTCCTTCCCCAGAACAGACCTGACTTGGCCTCAAAGATCTTAGTCCTTCAGATGGCCCTGTACCTCTTGGAGAAATGGCTCAAGTCTTGCTCAATCAAGAGAATTCCTTTTCTCGGTGATAGCTTGGACAATTCCTTCCCAACCGGGGACCAAGGAGCGATATTGTGGGCAGGTGGCTTGCTTTCTAACAGCATGGAGGAAGAGTATTGAACTTGGAAGAAAGAGAATCCCCTAGCTGACTTCTTGGTAATTCTTAATCCCCATATAGGAGTAAGATCACGTCCTTATTTAGGCCCCATTGAAGGAGGAAGCTCTCTGCACAGGTCTCTAAGGTGGCTTCTTTGCCACATCTTATCATTCCCTTGGTATGGTTCTCATAGAGGAGGAAGGTTTTGTGGGTGATCCAGAGATCACTGAGTTGGTGGCAGCATTGGGTATCAGTGTAGATCCTGAGCCAGGCTGTATGCAAGAGGCTCATGAGAGGAAGGGATTGGAAGGGAATAAGCATTTGTTAAGCACCTACTATATGCAGGGCACTCTGCTAAGGTCCTTACAAATTTGATCTCATTATGACTTTGTAGCCACTTTACTGCAGATAACCCTGATGCATGACAAAGAACTGTCGACTGTGCTTGACATGTCATCTGGGCCATAACCCTGCTGTGTCTGGTGCTGCCCTGGCTCATAGGTTCCTTATCACCACCCTATAGCAGGAAAAATCACTGAGAACTGCAAAGTTGTGTCATCACCTGCCACACGGCCCAGATCGCTGCAATTTGAGACTCAGTCCATCCGTAGGGCTAAGAAAAAGCCCAGGATTCCTGGCTTTTACCCGTATTTTTTCCCTTTTCTTTATGGTTACTTTTTAGGCGATATATGAGTGTTCAAGGACAACTGGCGCCTCTGGCATAAGGGTTTGCTGTGCCTTTTTAGGTCTGCTTATTCACCATTGGTGGCCACTTGGCATCCCACTCTCACCTGAAGCTCCAGGGAGCTCTGGCATGCTTAGTGGTTACAACTGTCTCCCCAAGTGAACCAAACCAGATTGAGAGTCACTGATGGGTCACACACTTGTCAGTGAATTAGGTGGGCATCTCCTCCAAGTATGTGAAGGCGTGCCCTGGAGGAATGGGCAAATGAGGACAGTTTGTTCCAGAGGCCGTGAAGGCAGATGAAGGCAGATGAAGCAGGTGCTGTCTGGTCACATAGCAAAGCTACCAAGATCATCCTCCTCTTCCAGGTCATTGCCAGTTGTCCTGACTTTTGTCATGTCACTGGATTGCGATGACTCTAGAAGAGAGAGGGAGGCCCACAACTTTGTGCTGCTCCGTCTCACTTAAATTCAGTTCACACAGACTACGAGTCAAGATACCGCCTCTGGCTGTCATTCATCGTCTTCCAAAGCAAAGAGTACACTGCTCTACACCCCCATTGATCAAATAGGAAATCCTCTTTTAAAGACCTTCATAAACTATCCTTTCTGTACCTTTCCAGTCTTCTTACACTGGACTCCCCTTCACGTTTTCTAACATTCGGTGACACTGGCCTCTTGTTCCTTGAACAAGACACTCCCCATCACCCAGATTTTTGCATTTTCACTGGCTGTCCCCCATGCATAGAATGTTCTTCCCCATCCTGCACCCCCTTCACCTCTGCTTCCTGGCATCCCTGGCTTCCTTCAAGTCTCAATTAAAATCCCATCTTCTACAAGAAGCCTTTCTCAGTGCCCCTTAGTACCGGTGCCTTCCCTGTGAGGCTGTTGTTGCTGTTCAGTCCTGTCTAACGCTTCATGACCCTCTGGACCAACTATCCATAAGGTTTTCTTGGAAGAGATACTGGAGTACTTTGCCATTTTCTTCTCCAATTTTATTCAGCCAGGGGTTAAGTGATTTGCCCATGGTCACACAGCTATTAAGTGTCAGAGGTCAGATTTGAACTCTGGCCTTTCTGACTCTGGCTATTCACTGTGCCACAGATCACCTCTAGCTTAACCTGTATAATGCATGTATGTAATTGTTTGCATATTGTCACTCTCATTGGAATGGGAACTATTTGAGGACCAAGACTGCTTTTGTTTTCTTCTATCCCCAACACAGCACAGTGCCTGGCACATAGTAAGAGTTTAATAAATGCTTGTTGACTTGACTTTACTTGACATCGTCAAAAATAGAGGACGGAGGAAAGAACAATCTTAAGGCCAAAAATATGGGTACATTTGGGGCCATCTGCTCGGTGTAAATCAGTAGCACTCTGATTCACTGAATGACTGCCACCTCCTAGCTTTCTTTACTTAGCAAAAAAATACATTCCAAAGGTTCTGGGCAAATTTCCCCATTAAAAAACAACATCGTTCATTCAAATAACTTCATTAGCCAGAGCCGTTTTTCTTATTGCTTATTCTTCTTTGTCTTTGTATCCTGGGCCACCTTGCTCTGAGATGTACTTCCTTTATTTACGTTGCTTTTCTCTCTGTTTACACCAGAGCATGAAGCAGATTCTTTGATGTGACATGGAATAGAGAAGAAGAAAAAATGTTTATTGAAGGGAAACATTCATTTTTTCCACAATTGTTAAGACCAATCTGGCATCACACCCATTGAGATATTCACTCATTCACTGAGATATTCACTGAGATGTCTCTGATCTTACTGAAAACCAGCTGATATGAAATTATTTCCTAGACTCATTTACATGGCTACATGATATTATAAAGTTTGGTTATTTAATGGTTTATTAAGATTAGTATTCTGGTAACTCAGATGACTCTAAATCAAAATAATAGTATATGATAGAGGATACAACATAAACTCCAGCTTTTCAGTCCACATTTTTGATCTGCCTAGAACCCAGTGAAAATGTTAGACTATTTAAAGATTGTTTAACTTGATATTATCACTGAAACTTTACTTAATGTATCCATAATTTACACCTAAATAATAATGTAATTTTTTAGAAGCATACCTCACTGTTTGTATAGCCTTGCTAATAAAACAAAAGAAAATAATCCAAAATGACTATTTGTCCACAGGAACTAGGATTCGACATCACTCTCTGTTCTGTGCCCATGTATGCAGTTTGAACTGGGTTCAATCCTGAAGATCCTGGCCTCTAAAAGCAAATGGAGGTGGTGGAGAGACTAGGCTCCAAGTTCTTATATTCTCACTCATTAAACTCTTAGCTAAGTGCCTGGGGACAAATTGATTGGTAGGTTAAGTTATGGCTAATATCTATAGTTTCCCCAAGAGGAGGAAAAGTAGAAAGGAACTCAGTATGCTCAGGTGCGACACAGATAATATATGCCTACACACAAGAGAAATGCTAATATAAAGAGCACAAAATCACAAATTGGCTTAAGATACGATTCAATAACTTAACTTAGAAGTATGTCACAACCTATTGAGTGATCAATACCTAAACCTGGAAAGAACACCAAAGAGCATTCAGATTTGCTAACTAGGCATTCTGAATCTCACTTCGGCTCCGAACTGTCCAAACAACGCCTGGAACACATCTGCTGGTACAAGGGCCAACGTTGGGTCAATAGTCTTGTTGGTTACCGGCCTCTGGTTACCTGGCAGAAGCTTCCCCTGCCACCAGCCCAAGGCGCCTCGATTTCTTCACTTCATAAGGTTGTCTTCAAGTCTAGACATGTCCATCCAGAGAACAATGTTCAGTCACTCAGTCAGTAGAGAAAACATTAAAAAAACCAAAGCAGAAAAGACATCCCGATAGGGCAACTCCAAGCATACTCTATAGTATGTCTTCTCTCATTATACTTTATCAAAATGTTAAACAGATTTTGCTGGGTCACTTCCTCATCATTAAATTCTATCTGGTGATAAAGTGGAAGGAAGGTTTTTCCTTTTTTTTTTAGAGAACGACCACCAGCTCTGCATTTAACCACCATTAAAAAGTAACTGACTTTAAAATGGTACTGTTGGAAAGATTACTTGTGTGACCTATCATCAAGTATGTTAGTTAGTATGATATTATCATCAAGGAATGTTAGGCAAAAATAAGAAAGTCTCATGTGGTTGCTTCTCACAGGGACCATTACTATGAGCATCCCTGAAGCAAGCAAGTTCCTAGTAACTCCTAGCAGAAATGACAGGGGTCAACCTGAAAACTAGCACGGTATAATGGAAAGTGTGCTGTATTTGAAGAAAGGAAGCTGGAATTCAGGCTTTGACATCTGTTGGCTGTGTGACCTTGGGCAAGTAATTTAACCTCTCTGGGCCTCAGTTTGCTCTTCTGTAAAATTTAGTGGTTGGACTAGGTGGCCTCTAAAACCCCTTCCAGTTTTAAATCTATGATCTTATCAGCTGATGAAAATAAATCTTGCAATACTGAACATTTAAGCTGTTCATCTTTCTTCTGCCTCCTCTAGATGCCTGTCCTTTTTGCCATTTCTATTGACCTGTCTGCCTGCCATCTATTCATTTATCCTGTACAGAAATCCAGGTGACAGATATTCTTGTAAAGAAAAAAGCTTCCCTGCTCCTCCCAAGCCCCATGTTTTTCTGAAAAGGTGGCTAAATGCTGTAAAAAAATTTTGTGATGGGGGAAGGGAAAGTGGGAAAAGGAAAGAGGAAGAGGGGAACTCCAGTCCCACATTCCTTTTTGTCTACTGCAGACTTGAGAGGGTGCAGGCACTGTGGGTTCCTGCACTAGAAGAGCTTAGTTAGGCTGGGCTGAACCCAGGAAAGGGAGGGAAGCTGTGCCTCCTGTTTACCCAGGAGGGCTGTGCTGATAGCACGTTACTTTAGTTTACTTTGCTTTCCTAGAGTTTATTGTAAAGGGGTAAAGTTTTCGGATCCATCACGTGACCCTGACAGGTCCTGCCTATTGAGAGGCAGACCACCCACACAGAGAACGATGAAGCTGCTTAATAGAAACAGGCATGTAATTGTGAACCCTAGCAGCACTCTGCAGAATGCCTGCAACCTAGCAGGATTATTTTTTTACACTTTCAGTTCCTTTTGTGAAGAAGAAGGAGAAGGAAAAGAAGGAGGAGGAGAAGGAGAAGAAGAAGGAGGAGGAGGAGGAGGAGGGGGTACAAGAGAAGGGAGAAAAGAAATTGTTGTGAAGCCCAAGTGCCCCCCACACCCCGTACCCACACGCACCCACCCCCTTCTACTTACCAACAGCAACAGAAGAAGCAGTAGCAGAAACGGCCCCAGATTCCCTCGTTCTCGGGAAGGGGCTCCTTAATGGAGATGGTGAGTGAGAGATTTCTCTTTTCAAATCCGTCCTGTGCCCATCCTGTGCAGACTCTTGCTGGCATTTCATCAGTTGGTGCTGATACCTGAGGTCGCCGGCAGGGCTCCGAGGCAGACCCAGGGGGAGAGGTGTCGGGGCTCATCCTCGCTCCCCGCAAGCAAAGAAAACGGGCACAGCTGGCTCCACTGCTCCCAGAGAAGGCAGCGCTCCCTGAAGGGGGCCGGCTGTGTGTATCGGCGGGGGGGGGGGGGGGGGGGGGAATAGGAGGGAGCCTCCGGAGCTGCCAGTCTTGCCCAACTTTTTTTATTTAAATGTTTCACTCCCCTCCGCCTCCCCCTCGGTCTTCCCTCTGGGCTCGAACAGGGGGTGCCTTTGGTCATGCGACTTATCAAGGGCAATTCTCCCGGAGTAGCTCTTTTCCCCATCCCATTTTCACGCCTGGAAGGGTCTCCACCCTGGTTTCCGCTAATCAGCCCCCGTCGGGGGCTACTGATTTGAGAGGATGAACAGAGTTGTTTACAGGAACCGGGGAGGGATGGATACTGAGACTAAGAGGTAGACAGAGTCAGAAGGAGTAGAGAGGGAAAGGAAAGAAAGATGACAAAAATTTAAAGAGGAAGGAAGGAGAAGAGGGAGGGTAATAGGAAGAAGACTGGGTGGAACAGGAGGGGGAGAAAGAAAGGAAGGGGAAAATAATGTCTAAATGCCACAGTTTAGAGAACACATTCTTACCTTTTTCTCCCTTCCAACCCAACGTCCCTTAGGGGGCATCCCCTAGAGTGGAAATAAAGGATCCAAGAGTGTTTTCAAAAGGATGAGCACATATTTCCTTTCCCCTGCGCCCTCCCCCTCCTCCTCCCCAGACAGACGCGGACACAACTTTCCTACCACCCACTGAAACACTGGGGAAAAGTCCAAGTGCCAGAGTAGCATTGAAGTATTCGAGATTAACTAGTGGTAAGAGATTCACCTTACCCAAAACTGGAAACTAAATCACTGTGAATCTGGAAGTGTCTGTATGGTTGGGGTTGGGGTGGAAAAGGTGGGATCCTTGAACAAAGAGTACATCTGGGGAGAAGGCAAACCAAAAAGAAAATGTAAGGAAGGAAAAGGTTAAATCATGTTGTTTGTCCTAGGGTGCCCCCTAAGACTCATAGTGCAGGCCACATACTGGGGAAGTAGATGGATGTCTTGTAGATGTCCTGGGTGTCAGCATAGCCTGGTAAAGAATACGTCTAAATCATACAAGGTGTTAATCTTGGCATGCACCTATAAATGTCTGGATCAAAGAGGTTGGTTGTACTGACACTGGAGGTAAATAGAAACTCCATCATCAAGACCATTCCAAAGCCATCAAACTAGTGAATGAGAGGTATATGTTTTCCAAATTTCTTCTTTTTTTCAAAATGAAATCTGGTTTATGCATGAACAAACTCCACAATGGATATTTTCTCATCTTTTTGTCTTGTGTCACCCAAAAAGAACCATGTGAGTTTACTTTAAGGAATCACACTCAGAGACCTCTAGTTTCATAGAGCCTAGGATTTAAAATGTCCCTTTCCTATTCTTTGCCCCTCCCCCTGTTGGGAGGGTGGGGAGACCTAGTTGTAAATAAGAAAGACCCACCATGGGTGACTCTAAATATGTTATAATTGGATAACTGGAGTCTGAAACCACTACCATAGTCCTTTTTCATCACTGTCTGTGTGTTTGGTGTTTGTATTTGTGAGTGATGTGGGGTTTGACCTCAGTAACTCAACATGTAATTGACTCCATAAAGAAAGCCAGTGTTCTTTAGTATCATCTTTTCTTGTTATGACATATTTTTGGGTGCCTTAGGTACATTGTTACAAAACAAGAAGCATTTAATTGGATGTTCTGATTGTTAACAACATTTCTTTCCACATGGCTATAAATGCCTTTGCTTGTGTTATCATTTTAAGTTGACATACTGTACCAAGCTGGGCACCTTTAGGTATAATATGCTCAGACTAACTCTGGAGATTTACACATCATCTTAAGTACAGTGTGAGAGGTATATGTGATCTCTGGTTCAGGCTATTAGTGTTTTTATGCAACTGGATGACAATCTGACAACATATCTTGATAAAGTCTACAGTTTGGGATTATTTTGAAAAAAGACACTTTTTAAATTTGTTGTAGACAGACAACTGACAAATCACTATGAATTAAAATCTTAGCCTTTCCTACTTTTATCCTTATTTCACATACATTCGAAACACACACACACACACACACACACACACACACACACACCTTTTATTTTCTTCTGCCTCTGCCACAGTGTATAAAGCCCTATTGAAACATGTAGGCGTGATGTGTAAACCGGATTAGCAGTATGAAAGAAAGACACACAAAAAGCTTGAATTGTTTTACTTCCTTTTCATTTCTCATGCCTATATCTCTAATAAATTTGTTGCTCCAGCAGTGGGTCAAAGGGATCATGTAACAGAGCTTCTTTTTTTAGTTGAAACACCCAATCATAGAGATCATGAAAATGAGTGGTATGCCTTCTTCCAGAGACAAAGATAGATAGGTAGATATAGAGAGATGTGTATATAGAGAGAGATATATATGGGTGTGTATATATGTGTGTGTGTATAAATTGTAGATAGCTATATAAATATCTATACATAGATCAATTTCAATATCTGTATCTATAGAGATATTATTCTGGTTGCACTCAATAATGACTCCAAATACATCAAAGTTACAGAGTCAGAAAGATATTCAGCAAGGGAAAAAACACCCACAGCACAATCATTTCTGTGCTTTATACAAAACTGCTTTGTGGACAAGCCTTACTGCAACTGATGAGATCTTCAGCAGTCTTGAATTCCCTGCCATTGTGGCAACTGCAGGAAGTATAATTCCCACTGCAGCTTAATATTTGGGGTGCCTTCACTAATGATCTTGGTCTGATGAATGTGGAGATATCTAGGGTGCTGGTGGGACATTTCTCTCCCCCCCCCCCTTCTCTGGGAGCTCAATAAATGCCAGTGCTCCTGGGTTTGTGCTGTAGATCTCTCTTTTACTCCTTTGTAGAGTTTGGGGCAGCTTCCCATTAAAGGAGATCAGGGGTAATTAGCAGCATTATTTTGACAAGTTGGGTCGAGCTGTTCCCTTTCTTACATCCCTGAGCAGGGGGAGAAGGGGAGGGGGTAAGTGGAGGAAAAGAGAGAGGGAAAGAGAGTGGGGGAGGGAGAAGGAGGTCAAGCCCAGTGTCTTGAGATTCTGTTGCAGCTGAATACTTTCTTTTCTCAACCCTGAAACTTTTTAGAATGATATTGTCTAATTTCTGTCTCTAGGCTCCACCTTTCAATTCATTCAAGAGAACTTGTAAGGAAATACACAAACATTTATAAGGAGATAATATGGCATTGTTAAAGGACAAGAAATGCAGTGAACAGTGGAACACCAGATTGTCAGGACTCCTGGGATCTGTTTGAGCCATCTCAGGACCTAAACTCATTTTATATCCTTTAGCAACTCACTGAACATTTGTATTTCAGTTTTATCATCTCTAAACCAAAAGGATGATATTACTATTCCCTATCAAACTGACAGTGATATTATAAGGATTAGTGTGCTATGTCAAAAATTCTTTGCACTTCTGAAAAGTAAATGCAATACAAAAAGCAAAGTATTACTATTGCATTTTATTAGGTTGAAATTGATGGTTGAAATTAAGCAAAATAAATACATGCTGAAAATAGTGAATTATAAGATAAATGCATGAGCATTCTTATTCCTATGATATTTGCATGGATGGCATTATACAAAAGGCAGCTTATATGATATCATACAAACACCATCTTATCAAGTATTGAAGTCCAAGGGTTACATTGAACATTCGAGGAGGTATTCCCAAAGATAACTGGCAGGTTATCGCTTGTTCATAACCATACCCTGTTCTGTTCTTCCATTTAGTTGTGTCTTGCTTTGCTCACTTCCCCCAGTAATATGCAAACATAGAAGCCAGATGTTTTTTGTCCAAATGCAATAGGATAATGTAGATTTCAGAACTGTGTTGTGGGGCCATGGGAAGTTAAAGTGTTGGAACAGAGTAAGGGGGAATGAAACACAAGGAGAGATTCTTCAGAGTTTACAGAGTTTATGTGGAGAACTAAAGGACTGGACCACATGGGAAAAGGTAACCCGTGTACTGAAATGTGGTCTAAGGGGAATATTCAAGGGGGTTGTGTTAAGATGTTCCTTCACATATACTGGAAAGTTCTGCCAGCCCACAGGGTCTCAAGTGATCATGTGCTTGACCAATCGACAAGGGAAGCTAAAGAATAAAAGGGACTCTCCCCACAGACACCTTGGTAGGCCCTGTTCATCCAAACCAGCTCCATATCAGGTCTGTGGGATCCTTGTGATTAGCTGAAGTTAACAAAACCTGGTGTGGAGCAGCAGTTACATGCACAGGGCATGCATATTAAAGCCAACAATGCTTACAAATGTAAATAAGGGCAGATTGATTAAGAGCAACATTATCGCTGGGAATGTAGCACTCGCATGCATCAGCAATGAGGCAAATTGGGGGCAGCCTCAGCCCTGACCACCCATGTGGAGACAGGCTCTTACACTGGCACCTCTTCCTTTCTCAAAAACATTGCAGAAACAAGGCCAATTAGATCCCCAAAGTAATTCATCTCTTGTGTATGAAAAAAGCAGACCACAGGGGGAGAAAAGAGGGGGTGGGATGGGAGAGAGATTAAGATAGTGCTTGTTAAAGCTGAGGTTCCAGATTGAGTTTGGGAACCAGCGAGAAGAATATACCAGCAGGGCATTGTCTAAGATCATGAAAAGTTAACCTATCAAACAGAAGGCAAAGAAGGGAAGTAGAAGGGCTTCATGTATTTTAAATCTCAGGCATCAGTATTTAGGAATAAAGTAAGACTGAATGAAATTAACATGGAAGAAAGAAGTCTTACCTTTGAAAAGATGCCAGTGTAGGAGCAGAAGGATGTTTCTTCCATGCAAAGATGAATTCATATTTACTATCATATCTTCCTGAAGTGTGCAACTCTAAATATTAAACAAAATTAGGAAATAATAAATATTAACTTAAATGATCAAAGAGATAACATTCAGAGAAAGATTTTGAATTTGGATACAAAAATTTTAAGAATTTGAAATGTGATTTATGATATAGTTGCTTTATCTTCAGCAGTTGAAGAAACATGCAAACCTCTACGCTCTTATATGCATGTGGTGACATCTGGTTGTCCTAACATTCTATATTAGCTCTATTACTTACCATTGGGATCTTGAGCAAGTCACAACCTCTCTGGGCATCTGTAAAATTAGGAGATTGGACTAGATGAGCTCTGAAGTACCTTCCAGGTCTAAATGTATGGTCCTCTCATATAAATGAGTTAAAATGAGAGATAACCCCCAAATTTAAAGAAATCATTGAACATGTACATTGAGCACAAGAGTTGATTATTAATAGCCAAGCACCCGAAATGGTGGCAGGTTCATTTTAGTATGTGACATCAGTTTAATTGAGTGGTGCTTCTCAGGTTTTAAAAGCCAGTTTTCACTATAAGATTGATTTTTGATATTACAACTTTGTCATGTATTAATACAAAACTTCCTGCAATACTGTTTAGTTCCAGGACTATTCTGTACTTTATTTGTACTGTTTGATCATACTGGCTTTTTAAGAGGTCTTGTTGTAGATGTGTTTCTTGGAGTGAATAGGCACGTACTAATATGATATCCTGGTTAAGGCATTCGATTTTAAATTTCCCAGCTGCCTGGCTACTCTTCCTTTTACGATATGAAAATGCCCACGTGAATCTGTGCCCCATCTCATTTTTGAGGGTGTCACTTGTGAAAGTCATTCTTACAAGTGAGGTTTCCCTTCTGCCTCTTCTGGGTCAGGACTATGAATGAGGAAGAAAGAAAATTTGTGGAAGGGGAAGTTCCAAGAGTAAATTAGAGGAAGGAAAAGGAGGAGAGGAAAGAAAGATAAAAAGAAAGGGGAGAGAGAGAGAGACAGAGACAGAGAGACAGACAGAGAGAGAGACAGACAGAGAGACAGAGACAGGGAGAGACAGAGACAGACAGAGACAGACAGAGAGAGACAGAGAGAGACAGAGACGGACAGACACAGAGACAGACAGAGACAGAGAGACAGACAGAGACAGACAGAGACACAGAGACAGAGACAGACAGAGACAGACAGAGACAGAGAGAGACAGACAGACAGAGACAGACAGAGAGAGACAGAGAGAGACAGAGACGGACAGACACAGAGACAGAGAGACAGAGACAGAGACAGACAGAGACACAGAGACAGACAGACAGACAGAGACAGAGAGAGACAGACAGACAGAGACAGACAGACAGAGACACAGAGACAGACAGACAGAGACAGACACAGAGACAGACAGACAGAGACAGACAGACAGAGACACAGAGACAGAGACAGACAGACAGAGACAGACAGACAGAGAGACAGACACAGACACAGAGACAGAGAGACAGAGACAGACAGACAGACAGAGCGCAGGAAGGGGATGGCCAAGGACAGAGAGCCGGCAGTCACCAGCCCGTCGCTCGGGCGCCGCACACTGCGCTGAACAGACAAAGAGATGAAGAAGCAGAGTCGGGGACAGAGGGAAGCAGAGAGCCTGCGCGGGCGGCGGCGGCGCTGGGGCCCCCGGAGCCGGGCGCCGGCCTCTCCGCGGAGCCGCGTGTGCGGCAGCCCCCGCGGGCCTTTCCGCCGGCCGGCAGCCGGGCGGCGCTGAATGGAAGGCTCCCTCCCGGCCGCTATTGGCCGGCGCTGGGTGACGTCAGGGGGCGGGGCCTGCCCAGGAATGTACTACGGCTCGCCTGGCATGCTTGTCGGCCCCGGCAGCGGCGCACGCCCGGGTGGGAGGGGCCGGGGCTGAAGCCCCTTTTTGCTCCGGCTTCGGGACACCGACTGCGAGGAGCGCGGAGGGAGGAAAGGGAGGGAGTCCCGACGGCCCGGCCCGGCCCGGCCCGCCAGCGCGCACTGTCCCTCTCCGCCGCTGCCGGGTCACTGGCCCGTCCAGCGGCGTGGGCTCCCCGCCCCCTCACGCTCGGACACGCACGCACGCACGCACCCCCAGGCCGCGGGGCTCCCAGATCTGCAGCCACTACGGAGGACCGGGGCTCCGCTCCCGGCGCGTTGGTCACGTGGCCTCGTCCAGGCTCCACCCCCCCGCTCCCTCCCCCTCCCCCGCTTCATCCCCGCCCCTCCTACTTTCCCTCCATCTGGGTTCCTTTCTTTTCTCTCCCTCCTTCCTTTCTTCTTTTTTTTTCAATGAACACACACCGAGTGCACCTTAAAGCGACATTCCCCTATTTCACCGCCTCAGCCCACACCAACACCCCGCCAGTTCCCTCGCAAGAGAGTCGAGTTTAAAAAAAAGTGAGTGCCCCATCTCCACCGCGGGGAGAAATTTCATAACTTGCAAAGCTAAGGGGGAAAACACAAACACACACCGAAAATCCCACCCACGTTCTTAAAGAAAGCCATCGAGCCAGCCTGGTTTCTGAGACATTTTGTCAGGCAAGCCCCTACTGCTGGCGAATTAACAATGCACGCTTCCACGGGGGCTGTTTCTCCCAATGGGAAAGCGAAGCCCAGGACATCTTCGTGACCTTAGCTAAGGCGTCGGGATGGGTTCTTACAGTCAGTGCACAATTTGTTTCGAATGAATTCAACATCAAAGCCTTTATTCCTCCCTACGTCACGCTATTACTGAAATATATAAAGGATGCGTACCGCTTTTAAAAAACAGCTCGAAACCGACTTTAAATAAATATGTATGTGCGCGAAAAGGGGGTCAAAAAGAAGCCAAATGGCAGTATTTTTCTTTTCTTTATTTTGCAGGAAACAAGACGATTCAATTTTGCCAAAATGGCAAAGGGCTCTTTTTAAACTATGTGATAATTTCGATTCAAATAAAAAGTCCCCCCCCCCCCCCATTAGAATTGCTGCTGGTGTCTGGATGCTACAGTAGAAATGACTAATTCCTTCCTTGAATATAGGAGGTGTTTAGGGGTGGGGGGGTGGGGTAGGCAGGGGATTTGGAGGTTGTTGTTTTTTAATGTTCTGGTGGTGTATTATTTAACTTTCCGTTTTGTTTATCTTTAATGTATGGCGTATTTCTCTTGCGAGAGACTGTCTTCCTTTTAGTTATAAAGGAGAGGGGGGGGGCGGGAATTGGCACACACTACCTCGGTATCCACCACCCTGTCATTATGGGTTCAAGCCTGGGAATTCAAGTCGGACCTCCCAGTATTTGCTACAGCTTGAGGCCAAGGTGCCTCTGAATAGACTTTCTTTTCAGGAGTTTCTGAAATTGTTTAAGCGCTTTAAAAAATATTACTTTTTTGTACATCGTGAGGTGTGTGTTTGTGTGTGTGTGTGTGTGTGTGTGTGTGCGTGCGTGCAAAAAAAGCGTCTCATAAAAAGAAGACACTCTTTTCAAAAGAAAAGGAAGGGGGGAGCATTCCTTAATGGAAGTATTGCATGCAAGAAGGTTGGAGCTCTTTAAGGCTCCCCTTGAAGCTAGGGATGCACACACTAGGGTTGCCTGCCTGGGTGGTCTCTCTACTTTGGTGAGCTGTTGCTAAGCAGCTAATAATAGTCATGTTTGCTGAGTAATTTCTGCCCTCCTTGAGCCAATCACATTGCAGAAACCGTAGCCATCTGACAGCCCCAGGGGCGGGAGCTGCAGCCTTTTTCTCTCTCGCTGGCTCTTTCCCCCTCCACCCCCTCCCCTCCTCCTCCTCTTTCTCCAAATGGAGAGAGTTCTTTTTTTTCTCCTTCCATCTCCTCTATTGAATCAAGGAGCTTCTGCTGCTTGCTGCACACACACAGACTGGAGTCCCCAAGTCCCGGGAGTCAGAGAGCAGCGCTGCACTGAAGCAGAATGCTACAGCGAGGCCGCCAGCAGCAGCAGCCAGAGCCCGAGTGGAAGCAGCAGTCCCAGCAGCAGCCTCCGCCTCCAGCAGCAGCAGCGGCAGCGGCAGCGGCGAGGGCAGCGGCAGCGACTCCCCAGCAGCACTGAGAAGGGCAGAAGAAGCTCGCGTTCTGCCCCGGCTTCGGGCTTTCTTCCCCGGGAGCCAAATCAAGAAAAGGAGCCGAGGGCGAACGTCCTGCTGGCGGGGTCTCTGCGGCTTTGCTCGCGTTTTCCCAAGTAAAAGGGTCTGGAAAAGGGGGCGAGCGAGGAGGGAACGAAGCGGCGGTGGGGATTGTTTGGTGGTGGTGAAGGAGACCCCGGGGGGAGGGGGGGCCAGCAGGAAAGAGAGGCTCGCCCCCCGTGCGCGCACGCACACACGGATCTCTCTCACCCTCTCCACCAACTGGATGTGGGAAGCGGCCGCAGCAGAGACCTCCCGATCACCACGAAATGTTGCAATGGAAGGCACAGGTCCTGACTCTTCTCCAGCAGCAGCAGCGGCAGCAGCAGCAGCAGCCCCCGCGGTATGAGGAGGTCTGTCAGCAGCAGCAGCAGCCAGAGCAAGCGCCGGAGACAGCCGCAGAAAGAAGCGATCTCCGGAGCCTACTCCCCGGCATCACCGGCCAGCTCCAGCAGTGCGCCGTGGTGGTGGTGGTGGTGGGGGAAGCGAGACGAGCCAGCCCGCCTGATGCGGGAGCAGCAGGGGCAGCTCAGTCACCGCGGCGGCGGCGGCGGCGGCAACATGGCCTCAGCTGTTAACATTGCGGAGCCTGAGAGCGGCGGCGGCGGCGGCTGCAGAGACCCCAGTCTGCCTGGGGGGACCGGCAGCAGCAGAGACCCCAGTCTGCCTGGGGGGACCGGCAGCAGCAGAGACCC
>NW_027185791.1:20685593-20686877 GCF_028583685.1 Petaurus breviceps papuanus | reverse complement strand
AGTCTGCCTGGGGGGACCGGCAGCAGGAGGCGGAGAAGGACCGGGGGGAGCCGACGTGCCGGGGCACCGGACCTGGAGTATTTGCAGCGGCCGAGCTACTGCGATGCGGCTTTCGCGTTGGAGCAGATTTCCAAGGTGCATTTCTGGCTTTCTTTTCCCTCCTTCTGGACCTCCCGCCCGCATCCCTTTGCACCTTTTCCTTTTTCTCTTTTGAAGCATCCAGACGCATACACACACTCAGCTCTTTTGGATAAAGAAATCGACTAGGGGGATCGAAAAACCCCAACACACCCACCAGCTTTGGAAGGAAAGGGATGTCTAACTTCTGCAGCGGGTGGAGGAGTGTGAGTGTGTGTGTGTGTGTGTAAGTGTAAGTGTAACGTGCTCTCCCTCCCCAGTGTACACTTTCTGGGTCATTCGAATTATTCTCCCATTAAACCAATCCAGAAAAAGACTTAAGGTTTGTACTGGCTCCCTCTCGCTCTATCCTTTCTCTAGGTTGGCTTTTCTCTCTCTCTCTCCTCTAATGCCACATTTCTTAACATATTTTGGGGGTGGGGGTGGAGGGAGGCGGGGAGAGGAAGGAGGAGGGGGTAGAAATAAAGGTGGATTCCTTTTTTGGCAGCCCGTTTTGCTTTTGTTAAGCTGTGAGTAAGCGTGAAATCTCAAATCCCTTAAAAATCGCCTTTGAGGAGAAGATATTTTTCCCTTCTCATCTTTTTGACTGGTTTACCATGACCCTCAACTCGTAGGAAAAGTGAAAGTTGTAAACAAATTGCCACCTTAAATCTGCGGTGCAGGTCTGACTGAGTCGCCGGGTTCATTGTGTTCGTTACTCTTACTGAAATGTGCGGAATCCAGGAATTCCGTGTAAACAGAATGTAGCAGAGAGAATGTAGCAGGGTTACTGATTCTGAAGAAGAAATATCTCCGAGAATAAACAACGCCCAGATATTTCCCTTTCCCTAAACGTTATTTTCCTTTCGGAGAGCAGATTTTTTTTTAAATGCTTCAGCAAGAAGGGAAAGGGGAGGGAAAAAAAATCCATGTGGCTGCCCTCTTCTGTTCACAAATATTGTCGTAACTTACAGATGGCTGCTCTGCTTCTTAATTCAGATCACACAGCGTCTCCTAACTCTATGGAAATGAATCACGATTAAGCTATGATCTTGCAGCATTGCCCGCCACGTGGATCTTGCGTTTTACTACAAAGTTGGTGTTGAAGGCTGTGGGAGCTGGGCTGAGGAAATGGCAACAAATCAAATTGTTATCAAATAGCATCCT
>NW_027185791.1:20632096-20685193 GCF_028583685.1 Petaurus breviceps papuanus | reverse complement strand
AGAGAGAGAGAGTCAGAGAGAGAGAGAGTCAGAGAGAGTCAGTGCCTCCTTCCCTCTCCTCAGACACCTCAGGACTCCTTAGTAGAGTCCCAGAAGGAGGTGCTTAGAGGGACGCTCACTCACGGTCTTGATACAGATTTCACTCAGAAGCCAGGCTTTGATTTATGAATAACTCTCTCATCCCACTCCCATACCCCGCCCCTCTGGCCAAACTCTCACCTTATTCATTACCAGGCTTTCAGGAGGGAACCGTTCAACGGTTAGCTAGTGTCCTTGTGGTTGGGTTAACTATTTCATTTGCCTCTTACACTGTGGAAATTATTTGCTTATGCTCTCGAAACACGTTACCCACCTCTTTCCTACTCTCCAAACAAGATCTCGTCACAGCAAATCCACCCCAGATCTCCCAAATCCTACCAAAAGATTGAGAGTGTGTGTTTTGGGGGTGGAGAGGAGCACCCCGAAGCAGAAACATTTTTGTACACAGTGCATAAGTGTCTATGGTGATCGAAGCACTTATTCCTAATATTTCCTTCCATTCCAGGGGAAGGCTACCGGCAGGAAAGCGCCGCTGTGGCTGAGAGCGAAGTTTCAGAGACTATTATTTAAACTGGGTTGTTACATTCAAAAAAACTGCGGCAAGTTTTTGGTTGTGGGCCTCCTTATATTTGGGGCTTTCGCTGTAGGATTAAAGGCAGCTAATCTTGAAACCAACGTGGAAGAGCTTTGGGTAGAAGGTAAGAGACCCAGCACGTTCTATTGCTTCCTTTTATTTTCATTCAATTGATAAAGATATTTACGAGACTGTACCTAAAGTCTTTTTAAAAAATCCTCCCTACACCAGGGGGAATTGTTTATTGTTTAGCAGTTTGGCCGGATGCCAGATAAAACCTACAAAGAGTTTGCTGTAATCTATTCTGGTCCACAGTGTTTTGCTAGGTGGTGTGGGAGATTGTGTGGAGAGCAAAAGGTGGGGGTGAAGCGGGGGAGAGAGGGCTTGCAGCTCCTTGGGATAAACCATTTTTCGAGGGGAAGTATCTTGGGAATGATTTAGGTGTTGAGTCTTCTCTTTGAAATCTGGAGAGACCTTCCTGGAAAAAGGTCTTTTTTCGTTTATACTGCATTTATCTTTATAAATATCCCTTTTCCTTTCCTCTTCCAAAAAAGACCTAAAAATAGGGGAAGAAAGACCACCCCTCCGCCATTTTGGAAGTGTGTGTGTCCCCAGCAGCGGAGGCTGCCGCTGCCTCTGGACGTGATGAGCGCAGGCCTGCAGAGGCTGCGTGTGTGGTCCTGGATTTGGACAGCTTTCAACTCTGGGGGAAAAAAACATTTGTCTCAAGGTTAAAAAAGAGGGGGGGGGGGAAGTAAAGCACAGAACTGGAACGCATGTTTGCAAAGTAGATTAATGTTTCCTCACGGGTGGGGGCTTATTTAATGGAATTATATTGGAGAAAGTTGCGTTTTGTAGGGTGAAAGGAAAAAAATGTGTTTTCAGGAAGCGCGGTTAGAGGATGAGCCACCCAGGCTCTCGGCGCAGTTCTACCAGTCTGATATTCACATTCCACAATTTGGGAGTTTCCCTGCGAGGCTTCTTTTAAGCCCCTTGTAAATCCTCAATGGACACATTGATGGAGACTGAAACATTTTACATTCTTTTATTGATACTGTTTAGGTAACGCTTGCTTGTTTTTCACTTGCTGGGAATGCTTTTTGTTACTTGAAAACTTTGTAATAAATTCTTGCTTTTGGCCAGGTCTTCCACTAACAAAGGGAAATTCAGGCTCTTTGCCATATTTTTCAGGCATACACATATATGCACAAAGCCTTTCTTCTGATAAGTGAGGCAAAGCTGGATTGATAGAAATTATCTAGGTACTTGCTTCAGTTACAAAATGCCAGTGTGGACTTGACTTGAGTAATCTTTGCTGCCAGTTAGTCTTGTTTAAAGGGCTGTTTTTGCTTTGACCTAGTATGATGGTGTGAAGTATGTAACTGCAAAGTGAAATACTCTAGAGAATTAAGTAGACAATCATGAGGTAATATAGATGATCAAAAACGTTTTCACCTCAAATCTCCCAATTACTAATAAAAAATTATTTGGATCAAAGCCAGCAAATAATTATCCAGATATCTTTTCATTTGTGCATTTAGTTTAGACATTTAGTCAAAGTCTCTGAGAATGCTGAAGTATAGAGTCAATTGATGAGAGGATGCAGAGCAGGAGTGGACTTTAGAGACCATGTAGTCTGATTTTTTCATCATAGTTGAAGAAACCAGACAGGTTAGATAAAATATCCAGAGTCACACAATGAGTCAAGATCAAATCAGTGCAAATATTGAATGCACGATGCTAGGCACTGGAAAAGATCAGAACTAGAGATATGGGCCATACTCTCAACCCAGTTGGAAAAAACAGATTATTATACATGAAATAATTAGAAAATAATCAAGCGTTAAATATATGTGGTATTAAATAATAACTGCTTATATTTGTAGAGAGGTTCACAAAAACTGCAATTTCATTTGATCCTCACAACACTAGAAGATCAGTGCTATTATCATTCTCATTTTGCAGATAAGAAAATTAAGCTTCTTAACTTTGGAATGTAAGCTTCTTTTGCATAGGGCTTATTTTATTCTTTGCATTTGTTTGCACAATGCCTGACACATAGGAGGCTTTTAATAAATATTGATTGATTGAGGCTAATTGCACTGAATCAAAAAATTTAAACATTTAATTACTAACAGGGTGTGCTGTATTATATTAGGAGCTAGAAAAATACAAAATTTAGTTAAGACATGGCCCCTCCTGTCATGGAGATTGTAATTTAGTAAAGTGGTTCCTGAATTTTTTGTTCCTTGAACCCCTTTCAACCAAGAAAAATGTGTTTTGAACACTTATGGTGATTTCATACACAATTCTTTCTTCAATTATTTACTGCTTAAGGCACTATTAAAGAATTTTAGGGCCACTGGTTTAGTAGAACAATGAAATGGTTTATGAAGGCTTCATGAAAGAGGGGGGGACTTGTACTGGAGCTTAAAGGATGGACTGTATTCCCACAGGTAGAGAGACAGAGTGCATTGTAGGCAGGGGAAATGACATGAGCAAAAGCAGAGAAGCAGGAAGTATTGTTGCCAGTATGGAAGATGGTGTAGATGGCAGTGCAAGTTCTTATTGGAGTGCATGCTGAATGTTGGAAGGTGGAGAAAAATAAGCTTGCACAGGTAATGGTAGGGCCAAGATTGAGAGAGGCTTCAAAACAAAAAAGAAGAGTTTGAATTTACACTTTATTAAAGAGTTATTATAGATTCATAATTAGAGGAGAGGTGGTCAGAAATGTATTGAGTTATAATTATCACCTAACATATGCAGCAGTATTGTTTTAGTAGACACACAACATAATTATACTGTCTGGGATATCATAGAGGCATCCAGATTTAGTAGATAAAAAGCTGGCCTTGGAGCCTAGAAGTCTTGGGTTCAAGTTTGGCATCACAACTAGCTATATGATTTCTGGCCAAGTGATTAACCACTCAGTGCTCTGAGCAGCTCTCTAAGACTCTTAAATTCTAAGTATAAGAGAAGGTGTTGACCTATACTGACAAAAGGAGTCTTTTTTTTTCCTCTGGGAGTTCATTATGTCAAGGAAATCACAGGTCCAGTCCAAGTTCTAGTTCATTGTTTTACAGAATCATAGATTAGAGCAAGAAGAAGCCACCTAGTCCAACTCTCATTTTACAGATGAAGAAACTGAGACTCACAGAGGTTAAGTGATTTAACCAAGATTACACAGATAATAAATAAAGTAGTCCTTACTCGAACCTAATTCTTCTGGCTCTAAATCCAGTTCTCTCAGGCATCTCCAACTGGATGACCTACTGACACCTCATGAGTCTTGAATGACTTCATTATATTGCCCAGCTAAATTTGAACTTGCTTCTAACCTTACTAGTTCTGCTGATGGGATTACCATTCATCTGCTGTCATGCTCAAAACCTTTGACTGTCTTTGACTCTTCACTCTCCCTCACCTCTCATATCCAGTCTTGTCATTTTGACCTCCTCAACATCTTTTGAATGTGAATTTTCCTCTCTCTTCCCAGCTGCAGCTACCACTATGACATAGACCTTCAGTACTAGGCATCTGAAGGGACTGTTGCAGTATCAAGGTGAAAACCTTGCCTCTGCTTGCCATTTAAGAATCTTCAGTAACTCTCCATTACCTTCTCGAGTAAAATTCCCTCTCCTTTCCATGCTATTCAAGGCTTCCCATAACTTGACAACACTTTTGTCTTTCCATTATAGTTTCATATTATTCAACTGGATAATAACTAAGTTTCAGCCCCCCTGGACAACTCCCTGTGTCCTATGCACTCCACTCAAACCTCTGTGTTTTATAGTAAGGGTTTCGTAGCATGCCTTCTCTCCCTTCTTTGTCTGTTGGATTCCTACTCTTTCTTCAAAGGTCAGCTCAAATGCCATCTCCACCAGGATGTGAAGACCTTAACTGGTGTCCTCCTGGTTGGTAAAGGTCTTTCCCCCCAGACCTCGTACATTGTTTTGTTCTGTTAGACTCTAATACGCTTGTTGTATAATGTGAATTTTAGGTCTTTATTCTCCTCCTTCATTGGAAGCTCATTGGAGGTAGAGGCTTGTCTTATCTGAATTTTGTATCTTCTCCAGGGTCTATGTCTTCACCCAGGAGGTATTTAACAAATGTCAGTGAATCAGTGAATATTTATTAAGCACTCATGAAGTGTGTGGTACAGTGCTGAGTACCTGTAATACAAAAAGAAGGAAAAGACAACTTCTGTCCTCAAGGAGCTCACAGTCTAATGGGGGAGGAAAAGGAGCAAACAAATATGTACAAACATCTACATAGAAGATCAATAAGAAATAATTGAAATAAGTAAGGCACTAGAATTTAGAGAGGTTGGGAAGGCTACTTGTAGAAGGTGGGACTTAAAGGAACCCAGGGAAGGCAATAGGCAGAGGTGAAGAGTGAGAACATTCCAGGCATAGAGAAGTGACAGAGAAAATGCCTGGAGCAGAGAAATGGAGTATTGTGTTTGTGGAATAGCCAGGAAGCCATTGAAGCCATTGTTATTGGATGGAAGAAGTTACATGGCAGAGACGAAGGTGTGAGAAGACTGGTAGGAGGGGGTTAGATTATTTATGAAGGACTTTGAAGACCAAACAAAACATTTTGTTTTTGATCCTGGAGACTAGGGAGCCACTACAGTTTATTGAATAGGGAGAATAACATGATTGGACCTGTTTTTTTTTTATTTTATTTTATTTTTTTTAGGAAAACCCCTTTGATGTCTGAATGGGAGTTGGACTGAGTAGGGAGAGACTCTAGACAGCAAGATTTCAGCAGACTATTTCAGTGGTACAAGTGTGAACCAGAATCATCATGGTGGCAGTCAGAGAAGAAAAGGGGGCATGTTTGGGAGATGTTGCAAAGGTGAAATTGGTGGGCCTTGGCAACAGAACGAATATGGGGAGAAGGGGTGAGAAGTAGTGAAGAATCAAGGATGAAATCTAGGATGGTGATATCCTGGACACTAATGGGGAATTTGGGGGAGGGAAGGTTATTTAAGGAGAAAGATAATGATTTTCGTTTTGGACATGGGTTTATTATTTCTACTGGACAGTTTGAGATGCTTAAAAAATAGGTGGAGATGCAAGACTGTGTATGTCAAGGGAGAATGGAGGGCTAAATATTTTGTTTGTTTGTTTTTGTGATGTGAAAATGTATATGCTTATGAAATGTATTTGGGAGAAACAGAAGTAAGGGAAGTTAGAAAAGAATTTTCTCTCGGCCCCAGACCAGCTCCCAAATAAGAGTTGGTTGGAGTCAAAACCATTTTCTTAACATTTAGTACCAACTTTTCATAACTTTTCTTAAAAATTTTTGTAATAAATTTAAGAGCTAAGAAGGATCTTCGAGGTCATCACATGCTGTCATTTTTACAGTTGAGGAAACCGAAGAGGCAATTTGGCCAAAGCCACACAGATAATAAGTGGCAGAGCCAGAGTTCAGTGTTCTTTCTACCATATCACTCTGCCTCTCAAGTGCTTCCTGGGAAAGAAGGGCTGCCCTTAGATGTTTCATTTAAAAGAACTGTGCTTCCTAGATTTGTCTTTATCTTTTCTTCATTAATTCACGTTGTTTCTTATCAGTACTTTGCTGATAACAGATGTCTGCAATGTTATCACATGCTCACACTGCCCTAGTCATTATCTAGTGGCTCAAGGTGTTCTAGATCACTCAGGAAAACTTTCTTAGCAAAGAGTATATATAACATCTAAGAATATCTCCTCCACTCACCTTGATGGTTGCTGCCAAGTGCTTTCTCACTACATACTGCTGTAGCAAGAACAAAATGATTTACATAAGTCATTAATAGCTTCTCCAGTGCCTTGACCTCTTGTTTTGACATTTATGAGTTCATAGAATCATAGCTTTAGAGCCAGAAGGGATCTTAAAGGTCACCTAATTCAATCCCCTCATTTTGTGGATGAGGAAGTCAAATCTCAGAGAAATTAAATGACTTATCCAAGCTTACACAGTTAGCCAAGTGGCAAAGGTTGAAACTTCAATCTTATTCCTTCAAACTCCAATTCCAGAACTTTCCTCCCATGCTATGTTATTGTTCATCTAGAAGAAGCAATAATTTAAGAAGAACATGGAATGCCAGCTAAATGGACTTCAGAATATTTTATGACTGATTCATTCACAATACATTCCTGACTATACAGAAAAATACCTAGTTTCCTGGTATAGTGAGTTTATTTCTTTTTATTCCTGGAAATAAGTGGTATAAACATTTAAATTCAGAAATAAGAATTTCCTGTTTTCCTAGACAGAAGTAGAAATCAACCAATTAAAATGAAAAGGCAGAATCCAAGGTTTAATTTACATGGAAAATGCTCCCATTTTTTCCAAGACTATCACTGGAGAAGTTTGCTTAATTTGGATGTTTTCTCAGTAGAGATTGTATAAATGTCATGAACATGGGTACTATACAAATCATCTATGTGATTGTGGTTACATTGTTCAGTGGTTAAAGAGTAGAATATAGAGTAAAAGAGTGTGAAGGGAAGAGATTTGAAGGTACGGTTTGCAAAATGCTGTTTTACCTATGCTTAAAATGACCCAAAACGATAATAAAATACCTATTTGTGTGTTATACGCTCTTTGATCCACTGTGCATACCAGCTTTATCCCTGTGTCTTCCAAATTAAACCCTTTTTTAAAAATACAAGTGGAAAACGAATGGGATGCATTTGCTAGACTGAATCTTTTCTTCTGCCCTTCAGATTTGTTTACTACATTGGGAAGCCATTGTTTTGTAAAGACAGTGTGAGTATGTGTGCTACAATCTGCAGACCAGTATTGGCAAGATAAAAAGAATACATAAGACAGCTTTTTGTGACATTTATGACAGAAACTCTTTGGTTTTCTTGCGGAAACATTTAATAATTGTTGCCTTTTACACTCCCGATACATAGTAGAGACTGTGTGCAGTGAATTCTAAACACAGTATCCTAGAGTTTTAGAGTTGGAAAGGTCCTCAGTGGGAAACTAGTCCAATCCATATCCCAAAGGAATCCCTCCTATACAAGTGCTCATCCCGCTTCGACTTGAAGACCTGCAGTGGGGGAGGGGAACCCAGCAACTACTGGGTCAGCACATTCTCCTCTTGGATAGCTGTAATTGTTAAGAAGTTTTTCCTACTATAAAGCTTAAATTTACCCCCTTCTAACTACTACACGCTCTCCTTGGTTCTTGCCTCTAGTTCCAAATAAGTCTAATCTACTCCTTCTTCTATGTAACCTCTCAAATAACTGAAGACAGCTCTCATGTACTACTTCAGTCTTCTCCAGGCTAAACATGCCACAAATCTTCAGCCAGTCCTCAGATGACCACACCTCAGAGCCCTTGACCATCCTGGATGGTCTGTCTGCTTTCCATTTATCAAGGTCCTACTTAAACTTTGGCCCTCAGAACTGAACACAATTTTCCAGATGTTGTCTGACCAAGATGGAGGGCGGAGGCACTGTCACCTCTTTGTTTCTAGAGGTTTTACCTTGAGCCTCAAATCATGTTAGCTTTTTTTGGCTGCTTTATCACATTGCTGATTCATTGAATTTGCTGTCCACTAAAACTGCTAGTTTTGTATTTTTTCCAGGTGAAGTGCTGTCTAATCATACTTCTCGCACCCTGTATTGGTGAAGTTGGTTTCTTGAATCCAAGCCTAAGAATTTACATTTGCACAGTTCACTTACATCATTATGCACTGTATAAAAATGTACCAAAGCCCTGTAATTTGATAGAGGCATGCTTTCTAGGAATTACAATTGAAAGTAACTCAGATTTTGAGACTTAAATTTAAGGATGCTTGATAGCCTTCAAGATAATGTGATTGAATATAGTATATACTATAAATGGTTACAGCTAAAACAGATATGCCAGTTTTATGGGGGGAAGTGTAGTGAACAAGGATTTGGGGGTGAAAACAAGAAGGGAACAGATAAAGTTTTTTAGCAAAAAAAAATTTTTTCCAGAGCTCTTTATTTTTGGCTTTTTTCTTTGCTTGCCCCATAGACCTTTATTTGCACCAATTTGTTTGGCCTTTTGTATACTTACTAGTACCAGAATGCCTTTGTCCCAAATCTTATTCTTTTGTGAAGAAGGATAATTTTATTTTTAATCTAGCCTAATTTTGCTTTTGTTATCTCTTTTGCCCTTTGAAGCTTTTTTTTTTCTTTCTACCACACTGCCCTTAATCACTAACTCCCATTCCAGTGGAAAAAAAACCTCTGATAGGTTTTCCGATCAAGAATATTTAGTAGCTCTTTAGTATTTAGATTCTCACCATTGGGGGGCGGGGGGGGGGTTAGATTTGTATAGTACTTTTCTCATTCACCTCCAAGATAGTAGCTTGAAATGAATTTATATCAGGTATTCCAACTCCAGGTCATCTGATTCCAAGTCCAATGTTCTTTTTTTAAGTGACAAATCATTTTTAAGGACGTACTCTACATAGGTAAAGTATTATGCTGTCCAAGTTGCAAAGTTTAGAAAAGTGGCCCCTGGCCTCATGGAACCTAAGAGTCCAGAAGGGGGATACAAGTGACTGTCATATAGAATAATATATAAGGCTAAGAAAAGTGAAAACAAAATATCATATGAGAGCTAAGGGAATTAAGGTCCCTACTGACTGGGGCATCAGGAAAGCTTCTCGGAGGAAGTAAGGTTTGAGTGGGACTTTAAAGAAGTTGGAAGAAGATCAACAGGTGAAGGAGAAGAAGAAAAGGTATTCTAAGGTTAGGGGGAAAGAATTGAACAGAGGTATGGAGATGGGAGGGATGGTGAATGGCCTAGACTATTGGAGGGAGTAAAGACTGGGGGCAAAAACTTTGAAAGATGGACAGAGGGAGCCATTTAAAAGTTCTGAACAGAAGAATGACGAAATAGAAAGCAGTGGCTTCCATTACTGAGGAAGAGCAATATGGCTGTTCTTTTTACCTGTGCTTTTGTTTTTATCCTTTGGGGACTTGGTCTGTGATGTCATCCGTGTAGTGAAACTCCTAGTAGAATGGAGATCAGCAACTGCTCTATAATTTATAGTATTAAAATGTTGCCTGGGGGGCAATAGGAAATCCAGACCCTCCTGACCTGTGCTCAGAATTTCTTTCACTAGTTTACTATGTTGTGAAATTATACTATTCTTATTCTTAGTATCTACCCAAATAGTTCTTCTGGTTAAGGGGACATAGCATAACTGGAAGCAAGAATCACAGTCCATCCCCTTTGGGGAAGGTCACATGAATAGAAGAGTAACTTACATGAAGGGTGCATGCGTGCCAGTGAAAAGAACCCTAGATGTGGTGTCATCCTACCTGGGGTCGAATAATGGCTCTTCTCTTCAGGACCTAAACAACGTCAGGAAAATCATCTAATCACACTGGCCTTGAGTCAGCCTCTCTAGAAATTGAGGTAACTGGATGAGATGTCCTCAGAAGTTTTCTTCTGACTCTAAGCCTGTGATTTTATACAATTATCATTCAAGATGGGGCTTCATTATCACGTGGCTGGTATTTGAGTTAATGTAACAGCCTTCTTGTTCAAGTGAAACCTGCCATTTTATTCTCTTAGAAATGCATGCAGGTTTTTGTTTGTTTGTTTCAACATCTTTTGGCTGGATCAGAGCTGAGGGGGGAAGATAGCCAGAGGGTGTGTGGCCTAACCAAATTAATGTAATTGGGAAACATTTAATAAAACAAATATCATATAATAAAGCATAGATAACGTTACATTTTAAAACTCAGTTAACTTATGACCTGCAGAGATCCTTGTATCTGAATTAGTGGTCCCCATTCTATTTGACTTGGACAACATTGCTCATGAGTTTTGATCAGGAAAGGACCTCAGAGGTTATTTGATCTATCCTCATCATTTGAATGATGAGGAAACTGAGACCCAGAGAAGCTAAGTCATTTACTGGAGATCACACAAGTGTAGTAAATGGCAGAACCAGGATTCAGGTTTGAAGGGGGCATCTCAAGGTAGATTTTCTCTCTTGGAAGATATTTCAGTCTCCATTTTCTCTCATAGCTGAAGCTGAAGAGAGCCATGGGTAAACTCTAGTAAGAACATCAACTACCTCTTTTGCTTTGTAAGATCCATAGATCTGGTGACATTTTAAAAAATTGTCTATTATCTTTCTATTTGAATTAAGGACCTTTGTATAAAACTGACAGGAAATGTAGCACTGTATTTTGCTTGCTGAAATTATAGTTCTGCTTTTCTAATTTTAAAAGCCCTTATAGGTCAATGATGGTCTCAGGCTAGGACAGATGTTTGCATTTCTAAACCTTCCTCTTTAAGAGCACCCTTACAAAAAAAAGAAATTAATGAATAAATGGACATCTGAGCCAAAACACATTGTCAGATAAGACAGTATGGAGTCAGTTCTAAATCTCTTTTCCTGCCTTTTGGGGGTAGTGTTGTTCTGTCTTTTCATGTTGACTCTTTGTGACCCCATTGGGGGTTTTCTTAGAAGATACTGGAGTGGTTTGCCATTTCCTTCTCCAGCTCATTTTACAGATAAGGAAACTGAGATAAACAACATTAAGTGACTTGCCCAAGGTCACACAGCTAATTAAGTATCTGAGGCTGCATTTGAACCCAGGTCTTTCTGACTCCAGACCTAGCTCTCTACCCACTATGCCACCTAGCTGCCCAAAGTAGTGAAATTCAGCTATTCTGTGAATGCAGGGAACAACAAAACCTTTCAATACATCTCAGGTTGTCAGAGCTCTTACATTTCATAAGCAGCCATATGAAACGTGACTACTTCCCAGTGCCTGGCCTCCTCTCAGTTAAAAAAAAAGAGAGATAAAATAATTATTTATTTACATTTATTAGATTCCACGAGTACCTTTTAAGTCATATTTCAATCTAATTGAAAATATTGTTGGGAGTAGAGTAGTTGAAAGGAATCCCCTCTAAGCCTCCCCCCCATTAAATGCAAGTCAGTCTCATGCCAGTTCCAAAGAATCCAGCTGACACTCTGAGCTGTAGCATTTTCACATTGCCATTCTTGACCCTTCAACAAGTTTAAAAGCTAGTACATGCAACTGGTTGTTTCAGTTCTGCATAACTCTGCTTGGAGATATGACAGCTTCCAGATGTAGGAGTCCACTGATGGGCTTGTTTAGCTTTTACTCCCCAGCTGATGCCTGGATTAATGCTGGCTGGATAAAGCTATGGCAGATTTGTTTCTACAACGCTCTGTTTAGATTTCATTTGGATTTCTCCTTCAAAGCTGCCCTCCCTGTGACCTCCCGGAGTGCTGTCCAGTAGGGTGCTAGTTGTAACTTGTCCGCTGTTGTTTTATCTAAGGGGGTCGTTAACAATTCAGCAGCCAAGGACTTGCTTATATGTATGGCTTCTCTTTATTCCATGACAATTCTTTGCCCTAATTTTGCCTTATTTCATAGCAGTTCTAAAGCCTTAAGATGCTTCTAGGTATTCTAGGTATCATTCCTTGAGTTACAAAAGTACATCTATGAAATGATGCCAAAGAGAATCAGAACACTTGCTTACATTTTTAGTAATTTTTGTATTCATTAGAATGACACAGATTTGATTAATTTAATAAAGCATTTTGGTTATCTTTAGCTACTATATTTTATACTTCTCAAAGCTCCAAGTCCTACTTACATTCTTTTCTGTATTAATAGCAAAGTTCAGGGACATTAGATCTTCAAAGGGCAGGTTCTTCTCTAAGAAGATGATACGTACGTACATATATACACAACATATACATGCACACGTGTGTTTATATATGTGTACACATATTTGTACATATATATGTATTGAAAATGCAAAGAAAACCAGTTAAGTAAGACCTTCCTAAATAATTATCGTGTCCTTTGGGATATTCTTCTATTTTATTGAATTGTTTCTTTCCCTCTCCCTCTTAGCCTTAAATAATACCGTTCCGTTTCCCACTCCATGAATTTCTCTGTTGCTACATGTCAAATCAGAAACAATAGCAGATCGATTTCATTGCAGTCTGCCAGGAGGATATTCGAAGGTTTATCGCTCTATCAGTAACATTGGGAGAATCTAGATGCTGGACTTTCATTTAGATCTGTGAGGGTCTTGTCATTGGAAGAAGAGGTTCAAAAGACCATACACTCTGACAGGATCTTGTCAGTAGAACATGTGTTGCCCTTGCCAAAGAGTCTGGTCCTTTTTAATGGATTTTTGAGGTAACATTGACAAGTTCTTTCAATCTAATTTAAACCAAAAAGAATGAGAAACAAATTTTTGATTCCCTCTGCTCAGTGCGGTGTATGAAATATGGAACAAGGGAATCATACTGCATTTCTTAGATGGTAAACATAAACTCACAGTCTTTAGAAAAAGGAATCCCCACTATGGTTCCTCCATAGAGAGAACTCTGATTGAAGCCAATGAGATGCTGACCTGGGTGAGGGTTGCAGAATAGAGCTTTCCTTATCCAAGTTTTGGCTTCTTCCTACATGGCCATATATAGAGCACCTGCATGTCAAGTCTTTGTTGGCTTCTGAGAGAGCTCAGCTAGTGAAGGAACTATATAGCCTAGCTGAGGAGTGGAAAGTGAAAAGAACTTAGCCATTCAGGACCATTGACAATGGGAAAGTTCCACAACTAAACAGATGTCTAGAGTCATCAAAACAGAAACACTTTTCCTTATTTTTTGTTTACAGTACTGTTTGAGTGGTTATTCTATGTTTTTATGTTTCAATAGCCATTTTTCTCCCGGTCACCCTACCATTAGACTGTCCATTCTGGGTGTTTAGTATTCACAGAATTTTAGGCCTGGAAGAGAGTTTCAGCCAGACTTGTCATTTTGCATGTTTTGAAAGAGGCTCTCGAGGGTGAATTGATGTGCATGAGTTTTGCAGAAAGAATCAGTATTTCATGAAAATGGAATTTCTCTTTTGAAAACAGTGTCATTATTGGAGAAGTTTTTAGAGTGGCGAAGGAAATGAGGCAGAAAATAGTTGCTTCTTCCAGTTACAGTTTTCCTGTATTGGAAGAGTGTAGTCTTTTGAACCTGTTCTTCCAGTGACATGACCCTCATGGCTGCAAATGAAAGTCCAACAGCTAAATTCTCCCAATGTCACTAATAGAACAACAAACTTTCTAAATGTAATTAGAAAACAGATTCAATGTATTGCGGTGGTGGTGGTCGATCAGGTATCTAGTAATTAATTGACATGTCAGTGAATGATGTTTGTCATTAAGCCATTTAAAATAATGTCGAAATCTTATTTCCAACATCAAAATCACAAATACATACTTGACCCAATAGTGCATCGCATGTGAGTGACCCTGTTTGCTCAATAAAATTCTGGCTTATGTAAGAAAAGCTGGTGAGAATTTCCCCCTACCACAGTATAACATTTATATGCTTATTAAGGTAAATTAAAATAAACAATAGTTTTTCCTTATTTAGCAACCAGGGTTTTCAGTTATTGATTAAACATGCACAAAAGTAAGTAAAAATGAGCCTTGTTAAGTCAATGCGTATGATTTTTTTTTTCCCCTTAAATCATTGCTTAAGGGCTTCTGGCCCCTAGCTTAGGAATCCTGCCCAAAAATGCCAGATGTATTACACAGTCAAGTATTGCAATGTAAACAGTACTCTGTGCCATGAGAGCAGGGTGGTCCATCTCTTATTTGGGGGCAGGGGGAGGAGAGGGGGAGAGAGGGAAGTAAGGGGGAGGGAGACGGAGGGAGGGGAGAGGGAGGGACGGAGAGAGAGAGAGAGAGAGAGAGAGAGAGAGAGACTTTTGCTCTGAATTGAACACAGTAGTCGTAGTGTTATTGTGCTTTTTGACTCCACAGTCAGGGTTTTGGAACTGCAGGAGTGCAAATAAGTTAATACTTTGGACTGATGGAGAATAGCAACTAAAATTGAAATGCCAAAGAGAGCAAGATGTAGCTTGTGTAAAGTCACCTCGGTTAGTCAGGCACATTTTATAAAATACTGAACAGAAAGAATTAAAAGAGAAAAATTGTTAACACTTGAAATTTGATTATTTTCCCCTCACAATGAGCTTCCTAAGTTTCTGCTTGTGAGTCCAATTGACAGAGGATGAGATGTAAAGGAAGAGGAAGGCATAGGGATCTTCATGACCTCATGCTGTTTAATAGAAAGCCTGAGTGGGTTGGTGCACCTTCTGGACGTAAACATAAGATTTATGGTAGAGCTGTTCTGGTACTTAGTAAATGCAATCTTAGGTAACCTCAGCATGGTTAGCGTGTTGCATAATGGATGGCCTTCCGCTTTAGGCACAGTTCTAGGTGTTTGGTGGATCTGCTGATTAGTGTGGTTTGGTTTGATCATTTGCTCTCCTGTTGTCCCCTCCCCAAAGCCCATCTCTGTCTCAAGTGCTTTCCTGTATGGATGGGCATGCTGCATAACGCCCCAAGGAATCAAAGAAAATTGTATTCCTAAAGGATTCACCTGCAATTTGGAATATTCAAATACAAGCTGTTCTTAGAATTAAATATTTGGGGGTTTGTTTTCTTCTTTCGTAAGAAGATGTATGAATTAGAGAAAGGGAAAACTTGAAGTGTTGTGTTCAGATACCTAAAGGAATGCAGTATAAGTAAAAACCACAGTATAGTTAGTTGTGTAAGAAGATGGCTCTAAGAAAAAGTAATGCTGTTCTTCAGATAGAAAAAGAATTTACCTTTTTTGTCTTCACCCTTCCCAACCAAATATGTCTCCTCACTTTTACCTTCTGTTTTTGTCTCTTTTTCATTCTTTGGAGCATCTCGCATTTTCTTCTCTCCTTACTCCCTTTTCCCCATTAATTGGACAAAAGAAACCTATTCATAGGACAGACTTTTAAGTTGCTTTCCCCTTAAAGAAGGTCACTCAAAAAGGAGACTATAGAGCATATGGATTCTCTCCCCTTGGTCTATAACTTTCTTGCTTGCTTATCTGCTGTTTGAGGGGAGAGGGTGTGGCTTGTGGTTCACGTGTTATTGCAGTTGGAGGTGGAAAGTGAAAATATGACACCATCCCATCAATTCACAGGATCCAGAAAAATGTCACCCATTTCATACCTTGCTTAACGGTAGACAAAAGCTTGCAATTTGAGAGAATTGGGATTAGAGCTAAATATGTCTTAACTGCGCTTTCCAGAGATTTGGGGAAATAGGATGACCCCTTTTAAAAAAAACTAGGCTACAGTTTCACATGGCTCCCCAAAGAAATCTCTCCCTTTTTTGTTTCCCACACCAATTGATTTATCATTTTGCTTGCAAGCAGACCCAGAATGTTAGGGCAGGAACACACTCACTTTTTTCTCGTAACTTTTTTGTTGCGGACCGAAACCAGTTGACTTGAATAAATTTTTCGGAGACCTGAATGAAGCCAGCAACGTGGAAAAATCTTGCCATTCAGTGCCGTCTGAATGTACATTTCAACCACACAGTAAGCTGTATTGGTAGGCAGTGGACTGCTAAATACAACCATTTTTCGCTGCAGAGAGTTAGACAGGTGATTAGCATAATTAGCACAGAGTAGGCTATACATATGGTAATGTTAAGTGTGTAAATGCCAGCTGCGGTGTAAAATTTATGTCAGGGGTCGACAGGGCTGTGCGAAAGTATTGTATTACAGCTGCAGGTCAAAGCCTCCATTGCTTACCTCCTTTTCTCTTGTTGGTGAATGCACTAAACAGAAGAGAAAGACAGAAATATAACAGATAAGGCTTTGATTGAACAGCCCAGTTCTTTGCAAGAAGGACTGCTCTTCAAAACACACACACACACACACACACACACACACACAAACTTTTTCTACAGGTTGCATACCCTAAAATCTTCTGCCATCTCTATGTATCAGGGTTTGGATGGACAGAAGGAAGGTAAAGAGTTCTTGTAGTGACTTTGTTAAAAAATCATTTAAAGTTCCAAGTTCAATTCCTTTCCCTTTTCTTAACCTCCAGCGTATTCCTTTAAAAAAAACTATTCAACATAAGTGCTAGTTCTGGTAGTGTTTTCACTTGAGAGGCTGGGAATCAAACAGCACTAAAGAATGCTATATGCATAGTATAATATTTCAGCATCACAACAACTGGGACTGACATTGTCTAGGACTATTAAAAGGTCTTTTTGTGTGGTTTTAAGCATAGAGGTCCTGCCCAGCCTCCCCCTTCATTTCCATCTCCAATCCTATCAAGTTTTTAAACATATAGGGCATTTTGAGACAAATTATAGTTTTTTGTTTTAAATGAATTTAGAATTGAAGTGCATGCCTTATTTTTTAAAAACCACTTGATAGGGAAAACTATAAGTCATCATTCTTATAAACTGTTCGTATATTTCACATTTGCAATGTTTTCTTTTTGTTTTTGTTTTGGGGTTGTTGTTGTTTTTTTTTTTTTTGTACTCAGCTATAAGGAGTGGTGGTGTTGACAGAATATAGTTCACACCACAGTGACCTTGTGATGAAACTTCCTCAGAACCACAGGGGGTCCTTATGAATCAACCCCTAATCCAGCTAATCCTGATCGCAACAAAATCATGAAAGTGGCCCCCAATGATGTGTGTTTCCCTGCACAGATGCAGAGAGAAGGAACAGTGTTGGAAATAAATCAGTCCAGCGTGATGTTCTGCACAGGCTGGGGGAGCCTGTGTGTGAAGGTGGGGACTCGCATTGTGTTCTCCCCCATGTGGCCTCAAGTGGAAGGGCCAATGAAAAGAGGGCTTGGCTATATAATGGTGAGAATAGTCTTCAGAGCTAAGAGGTGATGTCAGCTCCACCGAAGCTGAGAGAAGGGAACTGGGGTTAATGTTATGCAACAGACTGAATGCAGTGACAGAGAGCCGGTGCTGCCAGCCCTTAGGTTTTTAATGTAGATTTTAGGAGGCCTTAACTAATTGGGCAGAATTGGGGCTTGATAAGACATGGGAGGTGCGTGTTTTGCACATGGGTTCTCATGACATACAGGTATTTCCTTCCTAAAGCCAAAAGAATGCATTTGCTTTGGCTCTGAGAACAGCAGCATAACATGGTAGACTAGTTCATTTATTAAGGAGGTCTAGAAATTGGGTTTGGATTTGGGGGATCTTCTTTGTTTTACTCAAAGGCTTTGCTTAAAGCAAAATGGAACCTGGGAAAGTGTATTTTGGAAGGCTGACTTTAGTTGGGTCCCCATTTACACTCTTCACCTAGTGCTGACTTTATGTGTCCCCCATGAGTTAGAGATGGCCAGCACTTCCTTGTTGGGATAGCAAGTGAACTATGAAAAATGGGCTTCTTGACAGATGCAGCCCTGCCCTGGGAGCTGGTGGCCATGTAAGAAATATCGAGATGGGGGGGAGCTGTGACAGGCAGCAGGTTCGGTGCTGGGGGAATGCTGACCTGACCTGATTGTGTCCGACAGTGAGAGCAGCCCTCCTTTAGTGCAGATCCCTTCAATAGGAAGCTGCCCAGGCAGTAACAGATGGTACAGCAAGCAGCTGGTAAGGATCCCTTGAAAGAAGGGCATGTTTTGTCAGGAAACTGTACTCTGTTTCATGCTGTCCGTGTTCATCATTCCTCTTAGTTTCCTGTGATCTGTTATTTGTAGTGTTTGCCTAGTGATTTTCAGTGGCTGATTTCTTTTGATTTTGTTATATTTTCATTGATTCTTTTGCTGTTGAGAAAGACAAAACGGGTGCTACCATATGAGGGTAAATTCTCTTTGGGTTCTAATCCTCTAATATTTTTCTACTGCTAGGCCCTCAGACTGTGGATTTGTATTTCAGAAATGTTAAAAAAAATTAAGGCAGTAAATTTAAGCAATTTTCTAATATTCAATATTAAAGTTGAATAAAAAGAGAGTAATTAGAACTCAGGGCCCGTGAGTGTCTAGTCCATTGGTCAGTTCATCAAGCCTCCCTTCTTGTTCTTTCTAGGTTTCCGCAAAATAATAAGCTAATAAATATTAATAATAAAATAATTCTAATTTTGTAGCTGTTTTCTCTCTTTTTTAGAAGTGAAAATCCAAATGATAAGTCTATGTCAATTACAAATATAGCAACACATCTCAGTATTGAAGAAGAGAAGGCTGAAGTGGCAAAGGAAATGTTAGGTGTAAAACATGGCGAGGTACCAAGTCATGGATGGCTGATTAGGTCTCACTGGGTCTGGTGTAGGGATCATAAACATTTTACAGTTTTCACTCATTATTCCTATCCCTCCCCGATCCTCATTTGGCCATCCTCAGAGAATGTCCCTTTGCTTCACTGAAGGGGTGTAGCCCAGAAAGGAAGCACCCAAACCTTTCCCTTCATGCAATTTTACCATTTTATTAAGTCCCACTTTCAGATGAGGAAATAATTTGTTTACCTGAGTCATCCATCCAGTCTTGGTCTTTGGGGGTGTTTTAGATGCTGCCTTACTGAAAAGGTTGCCATTCTTAAAGAAACTGGACTGAATCTGTCAGCTCAGAGTTTCCAAGATAATACAAATCCTTATCAAACAATCCAGCCTTAAGATAAATCCTAAAAGGTTTTGATGGTGGTTTTTGTGTCAGAGGGACAAGGTGAACATCCTAGGAGAATAAAAACTTCTTCATTTCTTTTACCACTTGAAGTAACGATCTCCTTTTGGTTTAGAGGAATCCTGGGTCATGCAGTCCAGCGAATCCTCAGAAGGCTAATTATATTCTTTCCAGGTGCAGGAAGCTTGGGTCTGAGACTTCATGGGGTTGGGCTTGGTGCTTGAAGTACCAGTTTTCTGCTTGGCTTGGGTGAGGGAGCCTTAGGACATGCTGCAGAAACAGCTTTGCTGAGAGGAGAAGACAAGTGTTTGTCTGTCCTGAAGAACTTGCTGTAGGAAGAACTCAGATGGGAGAACAAAGGTGGTAAAACTAGAATAGAGGCCTCGGCTTGGATGGCATTTATGAGCTCTTAATGACCCTTTCCCCTCTTGTGGGCTGGCCCAGAGGAGAGAATGGCGTGCCAGCAGTAAGGAGATTGGTCCTGGCAATTCCCACCCAAAGTGCCTTGGTTTTATTTTTCAATTACTATGGAAAAATCTTTAAAGCACATTTTGTACGTTTGTTTCTTTTTAATGGTAAGACATTTTCCTCCCTGATAGTATTTTACAATGCAAAAGCTTCATTGCATCTTGGGGAGAAAATAAAAAATGTACTGAGAACATGTACTCACTTTCTCCACTTGAATTGTCAGTTGTATGTGTCCTATGATGTAACTTAAGGCTGAATCTTTTACTGGATAGCTTGGCTATGGTTTGTTCTGTTTTATTTTAGTAGGAATGGGAAATGACTATGAATTGGAAAGTAGAAGAGGTAAAGCATTGCATGGGACATCGCAGGCATTTAATGCTTTTTGCTGTAACTTGTTTAATGAATGAATGGAGATGGGTGTGAAGTGTAACATGAAGGTACATCAGGGATATTTTAAAATTATTTTTTCCCAAAGGTGTGAGCTTTAACCTTGAAAAAATTAAGTAGGGAGAGAGAGAAGAGAAAGATGTTTTTCCAAATTTTTTATAAAACTATCATGTCAGTCATTCAAAATGAAATAAAGTAGGACTTCATCAGAAGCAAAATCCTTACCATTTATGAATGAGGGCAACAAGTTAATAAATATTCCTTTCGGTTGTTAGTAATACGGTTTAGGAGAGATATTTGCTAGTATACTATAGGTATAGTATAAGAGGAAGTATTACTTAGTGGCTAGAGATGGCTTACTAGTGAGAAAGACCTGGGTTCAGATCTCACCTCTGATACCTACTGGCTTCGTTACTCTCAATAACCTCAGTCTCTCACTGCTCTAGGCAACTCTTAAAAGTATAAGTTTTGGAGAAGGTGTCAACCTGCCTTGGTAGAAAGACTTTCTTCCTCTGGTATTGCCACATAGTGGTGAAATCACTGGTCCATTCCCTTTGCCTATTTGCTATTCAGGTGAAAGTCAAGCATGTCCATAAAATTCTTCAGAAGGAGTTCACATTCCTTTGTGGCCAACTCTCCATAGTACGCTACCTGAATATTGATATAATACCCCATGAATTTTCAAGGCTCCTCCATGGTATAGGTATAACCATTCCTCAATAGTTAACAGAGTCTACCAATATGTGTAAGTACATCATAACAACATGAAAACAAAAGGCACAGTCTAGAAGATAGAAATTGCCAAAGAACAAACAAGGGGAATATCTTGTAATTTGTACAAAAAGAAAACACCTGTTGATAATACTTGATTAAGAATAAAATAAATGAAGCACAAAAGAAAGAGGCAGCATGACATAATGGATAAAGGGCCAGGCCTGGAGTCAGAATAATGGATTTAAGCTCTGTCTCTGACACATACTACAAGCATGTATGACCATGAACAAATCATTTATCCTCCCATTGCCTGAGGCTACTCTAAGAAAAGCTAAGTTGGGGGCGGCCAGGTAGCACAGTGAGTAAGAGCACCGGCTCCAGTGTTGAGATGACCTGGAGATCGAATCCCGGGCTCAGACACTTAGCACCCACCCAGAAACACCTGGCCCTGTAACCTTGAGCAAGTTACTTAACTTTAAAAAAAAAAAAAAAAAGCTAAGTTGGAGACTAGTTGCTCTTCTACATTGGTCAACAGAGTTTCTTTCTAAACCATAGATTGCAAACAAAGTATTGATCTGCATTGATGGAAGGGGTTTATACATTGGCAGATTCCTGTACTGACAAAATAACAGGTCTGGACAAAAAAAAGTAAAATGAAATACGGCAGCAGTACTGAGTTTCAAAAAGCATAGATAACAATAAGAATAGCCAACATTTTAGATAGAATTCTAAGGTGTACAAAGTGCTTTCACATATATTGTCTCATCCAATCCTTCTAACAACCCTTCGAGGTAGGTATGATTAATATCCCCATTTTACAGGTGAGGAAACTGACAGGTTAAATGACTTGTCCAGGGTCACATAACTAGTAGTGTCTGAGGCAAAATTTGAACTCGGTACTCTGTGAATTATATATACTTCACAAGTGGATGGATGATAGGGATTTGAAGAATGTTTAAAAGAATTCTTAGCTTTCTGAGCTCTTTCATCTACGTATGATAATAGTCCAATCTGTTTAAAATAAAATATTTGTAAGTAATTGGCTTTATAAGTTTCCACATTGTTGAAGCAGTTGGCATTGGTATAGAAAAAAAGGCACGAGAAGATGCTGGTTGATTCTAGTTGAAATCATTTCAACTAGGCCATTTCCAACCTATATAGATCAATGTGTTTGGTTGTAAATAAATTATTTAAAATGAATCTCTCATATAAAAATAAAGATGCTCAAGAAATCACACTGCAGTTTCTGGAACAAAATTCTAATATTGAAATAATCATATCATTTCAGAAAATCCCAGGCCAAAACAATTAACAAATTTTTGTGACTCTGGTCTGAGAAAAAGGCAACACAAACCATTGTCAACATTATGCATCCTATATTAAATTCCATTAGTTTTTGTGATTACTTGATACTTTCATACATACACATGGTATATAACCTTGGTCACTATCATGCCCTAACTGGAACTATAATTGAAGTTATCTGCTATACTAATGACTGAAGAATTAATGTTATTCTAATTAGCTAAGACTCTCTTGTTCACTGAGCTTAATATAATCTGACAGCACCTTGCTAAGGAAGCATTGATTTCTGTTGATAGTAAACAGTCACTTTGAGCAGAGATGAGAGATTTTTGTCCTTTGTGTTGTAAGAGTTTTGACCAAGTGTTTTAAATGAATCCTAAATTCTGACACTCCCAAAGCAAAATAAAATCTAGGTCTATTAGCAGAACTAGAAAAAGCATGTTCATAGGAAGTGTGGGATGGGAACAATCACTTTTACATGAGCATATGCAGAGATATTCTAACTGGAGTCATATATGAGATTGGCCAATGGAATAAGAAAGAGAAGAATAAAAAAAAGTAAACTCTGTAACATTTTATGAACTCAGGTTGCAGCTATACAGGTTTGAGGAGGTAGCTGGACATGGTAACATGCTTTTTAGCCAACACTTTATCTACATCTAAAAATTACAGTTTATGGCCTATGTCTTTGGGATGTGAATCTCAAGAGTCAGTTACAACCTTGTGCCCTGTTTCCTCACTGTCAATCATCCTCTCCTCTCTGTGTCTCTCTAGGCTTGGGTGTCTCCCTAACCATCTACTGGCTCCTCCCTTCTTCAAATCTTCCCATCCTAAAAATAAGAAATCTAAAACTCTTACTAGAACCTACCATGTTCTCAAACTATTCTTCTGGGTATCTCTTCCACACAACAGGTGTGCCACCCACTTCCTGTCTCTCATGCTTACAATTCACTCTTCAATCAGCCAATAACATATATTAGGTATTTACTGTGTACCAGGCATGGCTAAGCCCTGGGGATGAAAGGAGACAAAAGAGAGTATTTCAAAGTTGTATATTTTTACAGTACTGTTATTACATAAATTGTTCTCCTGGTTCTGCCTGCTTCACCCTGTATCAGTTGATATATTTCTTCCTAGATTTCTAGTATTCTATTACATTTATTTACCGTATTTTGTTTTACTGCTGTCCAATTGATGGGCATCTCTTTAGGTTCCAGTTCTTTAAAACCACAAAAAATGATTGTAAATATTGTTTTGTGCATGTGGATTCTTTTCCTCTTTCTTTGATTTCTTTGGGGTATAGTTCTAATAGTGGTGTATCATTAGGTCAAAAGGTATGTATACTTAATCATAATAGCTAATATTGTATAATGCTTAATATTTGCCAGCCATTATGCTAAGCACTTATGGATATTATCTCATTTAATTCTCATGACAACCCTGGGAGGCAGGTGCTATTATTAATCCTCATTTTATAGATGAAGAAACTGAGGCAAACAGAGGTTAAGTGATTTGCCCCAGGGTCACACAGTTTGTAATTATCTAAGGCCAGATTTGAACTCAGGTCTTTCTAACTCCAGGTCTGGTGTTCTATCCACCTCTGTTTAGTAACTTTGAGGGAGGGGGATAGTTCAGAGATAGCACTGTATACATTTTCTCTCCATTTTATGTTGCTTTTTTAAAAATGTTTTTAAGTGATTTGTGTATATTCATGTTTGATTTATACCCAATTAGATTGCTAGCTACTCAGGGTTAATAGTTATTCCTTTTACAAAGCTCCTCTCATATTTGGACACTGGTATAGAATACCTGCTCTACAATTTCAAGGACCTGTGATGTCTTTTCTTTGGGCACTTAGCCCAGCAAAACAGATTGTAACCCTTTTCTAACTCAGAAGACGGTCGTCAAAGTTTGCTGAGGCCCAGATTTATCACTCCGCAGCCAACTTGGTGATGAGCATCTTCAAACTTACCTTCTTTGATTCTTGGACAAGATGACACACAGCTCATGCCCATGTGCATGTGCAAAGCCTTTGCTGACCTAGCTAGAACTTGAATTTTGCTAGCGTAGCCTCTGAGGACTCCGTGAGGCATCTACAAAGGACTTGTCCACCACCACCCTTTCAAACACATACACCCCATTTTAATTCCAGGGCTCATAAATGTAACCAACGGAGCTTCATTTTCCTCATCTGTGAAATGGGAGTGATAATACCCAAAATAGAGGTAGTTTGGTATAATGGATAAGGGGTAGGGATCCAGCTTCAAAATCAGAAAGAGGTTGGTTCAGATCCTGCCTCTGACACATACTATTTATGTCTCTTTGAACAAGTCCTTTAATCTCTATCTCAGTTTCAGGCAGGCAGTTCTCTAATATTATAAATTGTATATCTAGCTTGCAGTCCTCTACAGCATTGTAACTACAGACCTGTTTTATCAATTTAAAAAAGGCCCTTCACAAGGCTGTTGAGAGGAACAAATATGATGTCTATAAATCACTTTGCAAACCTATGACATATAAATGTCAATTATTATTATTAGTGAATGTTAAGCTTTTAGAAAAAAACCTTTGTAATGGTGAGAGAGGTGGGCTTTTAGTAACATAAAGGTTCTTGTTCTTTGTAGAGTAGAGCTGTAGGTACGATTTTCAATGAGTGCTTGTTTCTTTGCTAGAGCTAATCATACCCTGTTGAAGTCTGTGAGAATCCTGTGAGATTTTCCTATACCATTTTTATATTCTCCTCAGTCCTCTCCACTAAGGCCCATGTCATAACCACTTATCCTTGGAAAAATGTTAGCTCAATGAGAATCTTTCCAAAAGAACCACTCTTGGTTCTTTAATCAGACAATCTCTCCCTCCTTTGTATTTAAAGGAATTTCTCCAAAGTCCTAATCTTCAGCCATAGTGGTGGACCACCATGTGCCTGACTTAATACAGGACCAAATTTGGAAGCAAAAACTATTATTCCCAAGATCGAATTACTGTATTTCTATGATAGTTCCAGACATTTAAAGGTTCATGTACTTGCATATTAATCTGTCTAGTGGTTGCCAGTCATTGAAAGATTGGCTGTTTTAATGACAAGAGGTGTTGGCCATGGGGCCTTCCTCTCAAGGGAAGCTTCTCCCTGTGAATCTGAGCTTAACCATAGTCTTTACACTTTGTAACTGGAGTCAGGATACTCATTAGCAAGTTGTCCTCCTTCCTCTCTTCACTGAGGAAAAACATTTCTCTGTTACCTTTGCCAAATTATTTAGGAGAAGAGTGTAAATTGAATCCATTTATCTTGAAATGAGCTTTTGGAACAGACTGTTTATACAAGTGTAAGGAATTGTAATGTAGAAATATTTGGTCTAGTCTGTGAGGAAAAGGTTTCTCAAATTTTCCCCTCCCCCCTTTTAATAATGTCTTCATATGGAATATTAGTTAAAACGCAGACAAAGCATATATCTAAATAGTGGTGGTGATTTTTACTATGATAAGTAGAATTGTTTATACATGTGTTGGCTGATTTTTGTGTATCGTGAAATTGCTGAAAAGAAAGAATCAAGACTTTTTAGAGAAGTGTAAAATAAAGTTATTGTTGCCATATAGCTGTAGTGTGAGTCCAGCTTGCTTTTTTTCTTTTAACTGAAACCCCAATTCTTTCTCCCTCAGTTGGTGGACGAGTAAGCCGGGAATTAAATTATACACGTCAGAAGATTGGAGAAGAGGCTATGTTTAATCCTCAGCTCATGATCCAGACGCCACGAGAAGATGGTGCCAATGTTCTTACAGCAGAGGCACTCAAACAGCACCTTGACTCTGCATTACAGGCCAGCAGGGTACATGTATATATGTATAACAGGTAAGCTAAGAATGAAGGACCTGATTAATATCTGAATACATAAAACTGCTGTATGTTATTAGGGAGGACAGCATGACAATGGATAGAGGGCTGGATGGAGATGACCCAGAACGACCCAAGTTCAAATTCCCCATCTGAAGCTATTAGCTGTGTGACCCTGAGCAAGTTACCCATTAAGTTATACACTTGTTGCATTTGAAGAAGGAGCTTCTCACACTGAGAAAATCACTATTTTGCATAATTTAAGTAAAGTTGGTGATCATGAACAATAGACTAGATGATTTAGAACTTTGAGACAGTTTCCTGATGGAAGTAGGTCTTTGTTTATATCTGATTCATTGTGACCCTGTGGATTATACTGTCCACAGGGCTTTCTAGGCAAAGATACTGGAATGGTTGGCTGTTTCCTCCTTCAGTGGATTAAGGAGAACAAAGGTTAAGTGACTTGCCCAGGGTCACACAGCTAGTAAGTGTCTGAGACTGGATTTGAATTTACATTTTCCTGACTCCATGCCCAGTACTGTATCCACTGAGTCATCCAGCTACCTCCTTGAAAACAAAATGCCATGTGGAATAAGCCACTTACCTGACAAATATGCCCACCTAAATGATGGCACTGTGTTTTTTTGTGTCAGATGAGACTGATTTGAAAACAAAGAACATATCAGAACTTATAGATCCAAGTAGACTTCTTTGGAGGGTATCATATTTACTCAAGGGATGCTACCATTACTCAGACCTTCTTGAAACTCCTCTTTTGGAATTGTCTTCAGAGTCAGTTTATGAGCCAGACAATCTTTCTGTATTGTCAGTCCTACCTGGCACAAAACAAAAATGGAGTAAGTCATTATCTAATGAAATCAGACCTATAATCCAGAATATTTAAGCCAAAAAACAGATTAAAAGAAAATATGCTTTAAAAATATCACTATGTGATGACATAAGTAAAATAAATATTTTGTACAAGTAATAGAAACATATGAAGTTTGGAGAAAATATGGAGAGTTCGTTAAAATTAGTTTTTTTTCCTCTGAGTTGTTGAAATTGGCTACTTATATAGTACAAATTCAATCAGTTAATGAAGTGTAGTAAGAATACAGATAACTACATTTTATTCAGGGACTCAGATGCTTTATGACAGAGTGGGGAACAAGTATCATTTTCTGAATTTAAAAGGTAGAAAGGGAAGCAAAATAAAATTGAGTGACTTAGTCAAGTTCTATGAGAGCTGGACTAGAGATTTGGAGGGGGGCAGGAATGGAATATGGTTTATACTGGAATGGGCAGTGAAGTTTGAATTGTACTTCTGACTGCCATTGTATGATCTTGAGCAAGTGACTTAAGCAGTGCTATATATCAGTTTTCTAATATGGAAAATGGACATTATACCATCTTCTTTAACATAAGATTGAACTCAGATAACATGTGTGGAAGGGATTTGAAGAGAATAAAGGACATTTTTAAATGTAAGGTATTTCAGTGAATATTGCTATTAGGCAATTTTCTATAACAAACCTGCGTCCAGAAGAAAGCATACATTTATGAGACCGGTGCAGGCTCAATATAAAAACACTTAGACGAAAATGTGGGTTCTACAATAGAAGAATTAACCAAATGTTAATCTTAAGAACTGGTTCAGAGGACCTTTTAAGAAATTAGAAAAGGAAGTGATGATTCAACTAAAATAAACATTAGGTGCCTATGTGCAAGGCACTGTCCTAGGTGCTAGAGATGCAATGACAAAAGCAGCATAGTCCCTGTTCTCCAAATACTCACTTTCTACCAGGACATGCTGTGTGTGGCTTTCTTTCTAAGTAAACGAACCCATATTTAACCTGTAAACATGCTTAGTATCTTCTATGCCCTTTTGTAGCAGGAAGAAAAGCCACTTCTCATTATCCAAAATAGCAGTAGCACGTCTAAGAAAGAGTATAGTATTCTGTTTGCTTCAGAGAGTATAGCCTCAGAGAAAGAAGGAACCAAGTAATTTGTAGCTTTGGAAATAATAGTGTAGGTATAACGGGTCTAAGGTACATTACCCTAAGACAACATAGCTATGCTTTTCTTCAAAAGATTTTATTAAGATTCTACCAATCAACATATAATCATTGAACAGTAATAGTGTAGTTGAAGACGTTGCTGGATGTTATGAAGAATGGAAAGAAATATGAGCTATGGCCCTTGCTTTTACAGGATTTTATAATTTAGTTGGAGAGAGAAGACATATAAGTACAGGTAATGCCATAACTAAATAAATGTTGATGAATAGTAATAGTGCTGTTCAAAGAAGTGATCACTTTTAGCTGGCCAGGCATCACAGAGAAAGTGGGATTGATTCTGAGCCTTGAAGGATGAGTAAGGTCTGAATAGCTAGAGTACGTAGAATTTTTGCCTCAAGTAGGGGTTATTCCATTTTTTGTCCTTGTATCCCCAGTGCCTGGCACAAAGTAGGCCTATAAATAATAAGGGCTTAATCATAATAAAGGTTTAATAAAGGCTTGTTGATTGCTAAGTGGAAGTTTGGCACTTCCTTAAAATCAGTGATAAACCTCATTTTAAGGGAAATTATCTCCCATGATGCCAAGAAAGGTATGTCCTATCTGGATCTTCCAGAAGGCTTTAAGACCTACCACCATCAAGTGAGCCCTTTCTCTTCTCTTCCAGTCTGAGCTGGCCCAAAACCCATCCAAGCTGACTACCTGCTTACAAGACTTAGAGTAGATGGAAGTCACCAACTCTGTGTTCCTTCCAGTGACAAGACCACTAGGCCTTACCACATGCCCTGCCAAAGCCAATAGAGGCCCTTCAGACCTTTCCTGTAACCCCCCAGCACTATCATCTGACTTGCTGATGTAACGAACTTAAGGACCCCTGTGCTTTACAATTCTCTCTGCTGCTGACCCTTAGGACTACCGCGCCTACCCATTCACCCTGACCCTGAACTTCCTTTTATATCTTGTCTGTCCCAGTTTGAGAGTGAGCTTCTTGAGAGAACGGACCATCTCCTGTTTTCTATTCTTAGTCCCAGAAAGTTAGCACAAAGCTTGGTACATAGTAAGTGCTTAATACATGCTTTTCCATCCTCTCATTTTTCATACAGTTGGGATTTTCCTGGAGAAGGAATAGAGCCCTCTGCTTTGGGGAAATATATGATTCTTTAATGGAATAATTGAAAATCATTACCAAAGAACTAGATAATGGGGGCAAAATAGCATAATGATCAGAGAGCTGGCCTCAGAATCAGAAATACCTGAGTTAAAGTCCCACTTCTGACACATACTGACTGTGTGACCCTGGGCCAGACACTTACTTTCTCAGTAATCTAGGCAAAACTCTGAGACTTCAAATTATAGAGAAGGTACTGCCCTGCATTGTCAGAGGAAATTTCTTCAAGAGAGAGTCCCTTGTAACAGTGAGTTCACACAACAAGTTTCTGTCATTATAAAACCAGATATGTGTTTTAAAAACCAGAAAGTATATTTTGAAAGCCCCCTACTAATAGAGGATACTTAATTTCTCTTATATCTGTTATTTAAATCTTTGGTTTTTTGTTTGGGTTTTTTGCATTTTGGTGGAGGGCAATTGGGGTTAAGTGATTTGCCCAAGGATATACAGCTAGTAAGTGTTTAGTGTCTGAGGTCCGATTTGAACTCAGGTCCTCCTGACTTCAGGACCGGTGCTCTATTCACTGCGCCACCTAGCCACCCCTATTTAAATCTTTAACATGTTGAATAATTGAATAATTTTTATATATAATTAAATCCTCACAAATTTACTCCCTGCTAATTCTTGATTTATGATGAGCAAAGGGGTCAAGCTGACTAGCACCATCCTCATGCAAAGGGTTTGCTAAACAAATTAATAGCTTAGACAAGATTATACCGTTAATATATGTTTTATGGTGCTTTGACACAGTATATTTTATACCAAGAAAAATGCTCTCTATTAAGGCAGTCTCACTAGATTCAGTTTGATACGGTTTTATTAAGGTTAGGGCTATAAGAGTTAGGGAAAAAAAACCCTATAGTTCTACTAAAACATTACATAACAGATTTCTCACAGTTTTCTTCATTTGCTAGAATAGAAAAAAAAAATTATTTACCTCTTTGATTTTATGTTTACAGACAGTGGAAATTGGAACACTTATGTTACAAATCAGGAGAACTTATCACAGAAACAGGTTATATGGATCAGGTATACTTACTGTTTGTTTACAAAATTTCATTCCATTTCTCTCAGAAATTATGTGCTCAGTGGGATGTTTTAATCTAAATATATGGTATCTTCTTTATTGGTTTTGACAGATAATAGAATACCTTTATCCCTGTTTAATCATCACACCTTTGGACTGCTTCTGGGAAGGGGCAAAGTTACAATCAGGGACCGCATATCTATTGTAAGTGCAACATTTTGTCTTACGTTCCGATGTCTGAGATTTTGGAATTATACTGCTGTATTGTTCTTGATGTCGCTTTTTCATCATTTTATTTTAATATTCACTTGACCAAGTAATAAAAAAAAATCAAAATTCTTTGTGCGGTTTTTTTCTTTTAATTAAGAGTATAAAAAGAGAAGAAAAAAGTTTCTGTCTTTCCAGAAAAATCTTTAGGCATCAATAAGTTTCATTTACTTTTGCCAATCTATTTAAATGCAAATAAAATGCAAATCATCGGGGTTTAGCGTTGTTTTATCTTGACTGTTAATTCTTTAAAATGTTTCTAATTTCGCCTGTTGGGAAAAATTGTGTTGGAGTTGTTTATTTTGTTAGTAAGACTGATTTCTCAGTCTAATTGTGAATGAATATCAGTATTCATTATTCTGGAGTTAAACCTTGGAGTTTTCTTAGTAAAAAGTTAATCCCTTGTTTGGATCATTAATGAAATTTTTTAAAATGGTATCTTTGGAAGCTGAAGTAGAGGGTGTTCCACAGTTTACCAGTCTGATATTGTATATGCTGCATCTTTCAAAGAGTTATTGTTAATCTGTGTAGACATTTTCAGTTAATTATGCAAGAGTTAGTGTTTGAGTTATTGTTTCTGTCCTAGCTTGCATGTCTCTGTAAAAGCAATTTGCAATGGCCATCTCCTAACCTTTAGTGTACAGTTTTAGATGGGAAATAAGGGGTTTTGTGTTTTCTGGCTGGGAGATTCCGAATAATGACTTAAGCCTGGCTAAGCAGATACAGTGTGGTTTGAACCACAAAACAGGCAGCCAAAAGCCTTTCTGGTCTGTCAACACCACAAATTCACAAGTGAGTGTGGGGGAGAAGTGGCACTGATAGTGGGGATGGCAAGGGTGGGGGGAGGGCATTGTTGTTGGGTGGATTGCCAGGCTGCCAGGGAGTTGGAATAACTATGGGATCATTTAAGGAAAAAAGATCAAATATTTTGCTCGATAACATTTGCAGAACATCTCTTAAAACTTGTGCTAATTACATATTGTGAAATGCTTAATTTGGACTCCAGTTTGGAAGTGCACATTGGATAATTTCTATGAGGGTTTTTTTGGTTGGTTTTTTTTTTTTAAGTATCAACTATACTGTTTTTAGCAAGAAAGGGTTCCTTTATTGAGGTTATAAATTCCTGGCTTGGGGTCTTCATTCATGAAACATTTTCATTAATGTGCATTAGGATTAACTAGCTAAAAGTTTGTAAGGAATTATAATGCAAATAGCTATTCCTTTTTAAGTTTAAAGTTCCCCAAAATGTAATATTGCCAAAAGAACGTATATAATATGAATATTTGGAGGGGTTTAAGTGAAATTTTTCAAAGTCTTTTCATTGTCCCTTCCCTAATTTCTTTTACAGAGGTAAACCTCCTTTGCAGTGGACAAACTTTGACCCCTTGGAATTCCTAGAAGAGTTAAAGAAAATAAACTATCAAGTGGACAGCTGGGAGGAAATGCTGAATAAAGCAGAGGTTGGTCATGGTTATATGGATCGACCCTGCCTCAATCCTGCTGATCCTGACTGCCCAGTCACAGCCCCTAACAAAAATTCAACCAGAGTAAGTCTGTTTATTGCCTCATTCAAAATGGGACAAGGGAGAGAGAAAATTCTTTGTTTCTAAGCAACCCTAACTCTTTTTTCTAACCACTTCTGCTATTAAAATATGATCCTTGATCTTAATTCTCTTCTGTAGACCTAAATTTGCCTGAAGATTTGCCACACACCTCTCTCATCAGACTTGTTATTAATGTCTCCTGTGTAACAAGTTCTTAATTCACTAGATTTTAACATGGCATGTGACCTGCCTACTAATTCACACAATTATGTGGCTGTCTTTTATTTTAGCCTCTTGATGTGTCCCTTGTTTTGAATGGTGGATGTCATGGATTATCCAGAAAGTACATGCATTGGCAGGAGGAGTTGATTGTGGGTGGCACGGTCAAGAATAGCACTGGAAAACTTGTCAGGTAATGGATCACCAAAAGTAAAATCCACATCTTCCTTCTGTTCTTCTTCCTTGGGAGCCCTTTTGTCCCTGGCATTGACAAGTGCATATTGATTAATATTCAACTGTTATGCTAGCTAGCAGTCTGTTATAATAGGATACAAAATATATTCAGCAGGCTGAATGTACCTTCCATTGACTTTTGAAAGGATGAAAGGTATTTTTCCATCAAAATCATTGATCTTGTCCAGTCAAGACAATCAAGGTTATTGAATATTGAACTCAACTTGGGTATGTTGGCTCCCACCTGTAATCTCTTCTGCTGGGAAGGCTGAGGTTGGTAGATCAATTGAGTTTGGAAGTTCTGAGGTACAGTAGGGCTATAGGAAGCGAGGTGGTTTAGTGGACAGAGCAATAGGCTCAGGAAGGCTCGGGAAGAACTGAATTCAAATCCAACCTCAGAAACTTACTGTGTGCAAGTCACTTGACCTCTGTTCGCCTTAATCCACTGGAGAAAGAAATGGCAAACCACTCCAGTATCTTTGCCAAGAAAACCCTATGAACAGTATAGTCCACATGGGGTCATGGAGAGTTGGACATGACTGAATAGCATCAATACCACCAGTTCTTGTATCAGTATGATGACCTGCCGAGGGATCAGGGAGGCCACAGTCTACCTAAGGAGGGGCAAAATGACCCAGGTCAGGAATGAAGCCAGGGCTTCTGCGCCAATCTATGGTGTGGCCAGGTGGGTGAATGGCCCCTGAACTGGCCTGAATGAAATATAGAGACCCAGTCTTCAAAAAAAGAAAAGAATATTGCAATCAATGTAGTCTTCTTTTTTTGTGATAAACTTGTTTTATAAAACAATTAGAAAGCAAAGGCCCAAGAATTCAGTAAGAAGGAACAAGAGACATTGTTCATATCATAATTTATCTTAAAAAAAAACCTTTGTTCAAGCTAAATCAGATGTGCTAAAATACTGTTTCATAATGTTAACAAACCTTTGTGCCCTTAGAGATTCTTGTCAAGCGTCTGGCATTTCTCCCCCAAGGAAAGCCAAGGTCTGGGGCCTCTGGATGAGCAGCTATGCATTGTGACTGAACTCCTCATATCTAGTCATACTCTCCTCTCTTCTATAAACTATTCCTGTTTTATATGATAGACACCAAGTAAAGAAAATCGACTATTAATTGAATTTTTGTGCTTATCTCTTTAAAAAGTGTGCAAGGTCACACCTTTTATATGGCACATTAATCTGCATCCTAAGTGACCAAATAGGATAATTACTCAGGTTCACTTGTAATAGGAACATGTGCTATATAGAAAAGGAAAGAATTCCTGTAACTGAGGCGGAGGCCCTCAGTCGGGATTTGATGCCATGAAAATCGCTTCCTGGAAATGTTTATTTTATGCCTCTTCTTCCCTCCCCCCACTTCTGTTACAGTGCTCAGGCCTTGCAGACTATGTTTCAGCTCATGACTCCCAAGCAAATGTATGAACACTTCAAGGGCTATGAATATGTTTCACATATAAACTGGAATGAAGACAAGGCAGCAGCAATTCTGGAGGCCTGGCAGAGAATGTATGTTGAGGTAAATTACAAAGTCGTCCAGAAGCCACGACCAAGTCACTCAGAAGCCATGCCTTTAATCTAGATTTGGTATTAAAAATCCCATCACCAAGTTCACCATTTTTACCAAAAAAAAAAAAAAATGGTATATTTTGTAACAATCAAGCTTGGCCCCAAAGAAGAGAGTAGAAAATGTACTTCCCTCCCTCTCTTCTTTGTAGAGCTGGAAGTCTAAGGGTATGCAACATTGCTTATTCTGCCATACTCAGTTGATGTCTTGTTTAGTTTTACAGAAGCATTTCCTTCCATCTTTCTTCCCTTCCCTTCCCCTTCCTTTCCCTCCTTCTCTTCTCTTCTCTTCTCTTCTCTTCTTTTCCCTTTCTTTCCCCTCCCTCTTCTTTCTCTTCTTTTCCCTTTCCTTACTTTCCTTTCCTTTCCTCTCCTCTCCTCTTCTCTCTTCTCCCCTCCTCTCTGCTTTCCTCCCCTTCCCTTTTCTTTCCTATCCTTTCCTTCTCTTTCTTTTCCTTCCTTCTTTTCTTCTTCCTTTCTTTTTTCTTTCATTCTTCCTTCCTTTTTTCTTTTTTTCCTTCCTTCTTGCCTGCCCACCGTCTTTGTTAAAAGGGATAGCTCTAAGGGAGAGGGAAGTATGCACAAGAAATGTAGGTGATACAAAAACAAAAGGATAGAAAGAAACTTCATTTTTTTAATTTAAAAAAATATTTTTTATACAATTTGGTAAAATTCATTGGTGGATGCAATTCGTTTTTTACTACAATATTACCAAGAACTTAGTGATTTTATACAATATTTCTAGTCTTCCCAGTGTGGAAATTTAATTCTTAGATTCCCAAGAGCTAAGAGTTTAAAAACTAAAGCCATATTTCTAGTTGGTGTTATCTAAAATGTTTTGAGTGTAAATGTGAACTGTAGATTTAAACCATAACACTGTATAAAGGCACTTGGTCAGTTAGAAAAGGTGTCTGGAAAACATTAGCAAGGCATCAAAATCTGCTCACAGCTGCAGTCCCATTGGTGAGGTCATGTGACATGATTTGGCCTTTGTTTCCCAAGCAGTGACCTCGACTGAGCTGCTCATGACCTTTTAAAAGTGGCCAGCCAATGAAGAGGGGGAGGAGTGCCCTCAAGAATTTGTTGTTTTGTATTAGGGGCAAAAATTGATATAGCTACAGATTAACTGTAGAGTTGTGATAGAGAGAAAAATGAAGGACATGTAACTTGTGGCCATGTAACAGTCTTCTTAAATTAAATTAAAAAAAAACTCAATCATTTTGAGTGAATGGGAGTAAGAATGACTTGATTTACAAAAAGGCCTTGGATTTTAAACCAGACAGTCTAGGTATCATTCTTGGTCTGCTGTATACTCCCAGTGTGACCATGCACAGTCCCTTCACCTACCTCTGGGCCTCATTTTCCTTTTCTATAAAGTGTGATGACTGGACTAGCTGACATATAAGGTCACTTCTAGCTCCAAGCCTATTGTAATTCTATGAGCTACAATGGTGCTCTCTACAAATTATATATTTAAATTTGGTCAGAAATTGTCTTCATTGTCCTAGGATCACATAGTTATCTAATAGTTTGAAGTGGATGGCCACTGAAGTCACTTCCAGCTCTCAAGGTCACAATTCTGTATTATGTAGAGTTTTTTTTCTTTTGATGCTTTAGGGGGAAAAGGTCTCAAAAAGGTCTGTGCTTTTGAATCCTAATTGAATTCATCATTCCATTTGGCATTTCTGGGTTTTTTGTTATTTTCCTTTCACAGGTGGTTCATCAGAGTGTTGCACAAAACTCTACCCAGAAGGTGCTCTCTTTCACTACAACCACTCTGGATGACATCCTGAAATCCTTTTCAGATGTCAGTGTTATCCGGGTTGCTAGTGGCTACTTATTAATGGTAAGAAAGGATTCCATTCCATCAGTCCTTCCCATTCCCATACCAGTTGGTCGTTAACACTAACTTCCAAGCTTCATAATGGTTTTTAAAGTAAAATAGGAACCCTTTTTTCATTTGCAATTTGGACATCTTTGACTTTCTAGCATCATTCATTTTGTGTATTCTTGGTAATGTAAATCTATATCTGCATATTTATATATTTGATATGGGGTCAGGATTGGGAAAACTTTTGAATCATCCTTATATAGTTTAATATTTGAATTTTGTTTTGTGTTATTTTTCTTCTTCTCTTCCTCTTTTTCCCCAATTCCCCTCTACTCCTTCCCACCCCAACCCTCACTGCTCTGCTTACAGCTCGCCTATGCCTGTCTAACCATGCTTCGGTGGGACTGTGCCAAGTCCCAGGGTGCTGTGGGACTGGCTGGAGTTTTGTTGGTTGCACTGTCAGTAGCTGCAGGATTGGGCCTGTGCTCATTGATTGGAATTTCCTTTAATGCTGCAACAACTCAGGTACTCAAGGAGCCTCTCATCTGATAGTTCGTGTGTACCTATCCCCTCTCCAGAGTTTGAACTAACCAGCCATTTTCATTTCACATAGCAAAGGACTTTGGGTTCTCTTCTACTAGGACATTAGCACATTAGTTCATAAAGTTGTCCATTCCAGGAAGACATAGAAAAGTGAATACATGTTTTGAGGGAGTCTTTAAAGAGGGGAGAATTGTCGATACAGATGTCTACTTTGGTTCTTTGGATCTCTTTGTATCCCTTCTTGCTTTATAACTCTGAAAGCTTTTTGTATATAGGGATCTAATGCAGTTCTGTGTTCAAGGTTGAGTTATAAAAGCACTAGGTTGCTGGAGATCCGAGAGAGTGTAATGGCAAAAGAGCCACAAAATAAAATGATAGGCTTCATTTGGGATATGTTAGAGGATACTTGAGGTATTGTTCTAAGTAGCTGAGTAGTCAGTGAAACAGTGGGTCATAAATGTAATAATACCGTTGTCATTTAACCTTCTTTGCATAGGTTTTGCCTTTTCTCGCTCTTGGAGTCGGAGTGGATGATGTTTTCCTTTTGGCACATGCCTTCAGCGAAACGGGGCAAAATAAAAGAATCCCTTTTGAGGTAATGGGGGAAGATGGGGCAAGAATGAGCAGAAGCCAGAGGCAAAGACAAATTCAGTTAATAGCTACCATTCTATTCCTTTTATTAAAGTTCATTTTTTTGGTGGTAAATCTGAAAATAAATAAAATAAAATGTCCAGGATCAGAAGAATGTGTTTGGAGCATTAATGTGCTGCTGTGTAGGAGAAAAAGCAGGGTTTCCCCCTAATTTTTACTAACTCTTATTTTAAATGAGATAAACTTTAAAGAGACCCACAAGAATTCCTTTACTATTAAACTATTAGCCTTAGGTCCAAAGAGCTCTTGGAACAGCTTCTCTTTTTTAACATGAAATTTAATTTTGAATGAAATTTCCTTTCTAAATGCTGGGTTTCTTCCAGAGCAGTGTGTAGCTGCTTGTTTTGTTCTTGAATTTTCTGAAAGCCTGGACTTTGCTGCATGTGCTTTTGTTTGGCAGCTTGGTGTCTGGTCACTACAAATTCAGCTTTTATATGAAAAGTTAAAAAAGAATGTTTCCCAGTTTCGGCACTAAGGATCGATCTTTGTGTAGGCTTCTGCTTCAGTGCCACGTGCTTTTTCCAAAGTATACAAAGAGGTGAATGTGAAGGCAATGCACATCAGGTTTGTTGTCTGAAAAGAATTGAAGAGAGGCATGAATTGATAACAATGCATATCCTCATTAAGAAAATAAATATTTTTCACACCAGCATTAATTGAAATTTCAGTTCTACAGCTACACTGAGTCTTTTGTTATACTTTTAAAAGTATTATATGACATCCATTCAAATGTAATGTAATTTATGTGAATTTTTAAGGTGTATTTATGATCATTTTAGTAGCAGTCTGCTTTCTCAAAAAAAAAAAACCATACCGAGTCACTATTATTAATGCTAGTAGGAGGAAAAGCCAAACATATTATAGTTACATCAAGTTTTTACTTTATAATTGACTTGTGTCATGACTTAATCCCTTTTAACTCGGGGATCAAATATAAAAGCCTCTGTTTGGCTTTCAAAGCCTTCCATAACTTGGCCCTTTCCTGCTTTCCCAGTCTTCTTACACTTGACTTGTCTCCACATACTCCACAATTCAGTGATGGGGGTCTCCTTGCCAATTCTCACTTAAGACTCTCCCTCCCACAACTGTTCATTTTCATTGGCCTTACTTCCCTCCACCTGGAATGTTCTCTCTCTTTATCGACCTCTTAGTTTCCTTCAAGTCTTAACAAAAATCCCACCTTTTCCAAGAAGTTTTACCAAGTCCCCCTCACTGCTTGTGCCTCCTTCTGAGATGACCTTTGTCTTTCTGTGTCTTGTATGTACGTAGCTATTTGCATATTGTCTTCCACTGTTAAATTGGGAGGTCCCCAAGGGAAGAAATCCCTCTAGACTTTCTTTCTATCCCAGTGCCTAGCACATAGTAATCACTGAATAAATACTTGTTGTCAACTTAGATTACCCAGTTGTGTTATAATGAAATGCTACTGTATGTGCGCTTTAAAAGGTGCCATGTGTCATTTCCAGGACAGGACAGGCGAATGTTTGAAGCGAACTGGGGCCAGTGTGGCCCTCACCTCCATCAGCAATGTCACAGCCTTCTTTATGGCAGCTTTAATCCCTATTCCTGCTCTTCGGGCATTTTCACTCCAGGTAAGTTTCTAGTAGGTCTGAAGATTCTTAGAAATGCTCAAAAAGTCTGAATTCAGCAGCCCACATCTCACAGACTCATAAAGAGATACTTTTAAGGGAATTCAGAGATAATCTTTTTTTTATGGAATATATACAAATGGCCAGTCTGACTTAAAACTTCAGTCTGCAGTGAAGACGTCACAAAACATACTACCTTTAAAATGTTCAGCAGGTCCTAGTTTTCATTTATGTCATGTTCATAGTAAATCATTTACCTCTATCCTAAGTTTCTGAGAAGTTTCTAATCTCATTACAAGTTTTTGTATCTGAGAGTGCAGTTTACCCTGATCCTAAGTTTCTGAGAAGTTTGTAACCTCATTACAACATTTTGTATCTCAGGGGCGGCCAGGTGGCTCAGCGAGTAAGAGCACCGGCCCCAGAGTCGGGATGACCTGAGATCAAACCCGGGCTCGGACACTCAGCACCACACCCAGAGATGACTGGCCATGTCACCTTGAGCAAGTGACTTCACCCCAGTTGCTTAGGGGCGGCCAGGTGGCTCAGCGAGTAAGAGCACCGGCCCCAGAGTCGGGATGACCTGAGATCAAACCCAGGCTCGGACACTTAGCACCACACCCAGAGATGACTGGCCATGTCACCTTGAGCAAGTGACTTCACCCCAGTTGCTTTAAAAAAAAAAGATTTTGTATCTCAGAGTACTTTTCATCTATTTCTACCTTAGTTTTTCTACTCTGTAAGTGGTCATTGTGAGGATTCTGGAAATTTCTTTGAAAGTTCTCTCAAGTTCATCAGTTTACGCACTAATTAAATTCAATTCCATTTAATGTGCATTTATCAGCAGCCAGCTATGTTCAAGGGACCATGCCAGATTAAGGGAGTACCAAAATAAAACAACAAAAAACCCACTAGTCCTTCCTAGGAGCGAGGAGTGATTTTTTTTTAATGGCATAATTTCTGGAGTTTTCTAACTACGTGAATGACAGTGTCATTAAATATCATTTTGTCCTAAATTCTACCTATTCACATTATTTTACATAATCTTACATTAATTTATTGAACAAAAAGGGGGTTACAGTCATACATGAACAGGAAAATCAATTAGTAAATTACTTAGGTTTTTTGTTATAGTTTGGTCACCTTGTGTTTTTGTTTGTTTGTTTGGACTGGGCTTCTGTCATCAGAGTCATTGTGTGGCTTTTAGTGAATAATCATGTATTTGAACTCCCCAAATACGCCAGAATGCAAAACATCTTTGCAAAACAAAGTCAGCACCTGGACTGCACTCAGTACTTTATAAAACTTCTTAAGCTAATAAATAAACCTTTCTCAGCAAAACTATTAATGCAACTATAATTTGTAGGATCCTTAGAGCTAGAGGAACTTTCAAGGGCCACTTAGCCAGACCTTAAATTTTACAATTAAAGAAAATGAAACCCCAGGGAGGTTAAGTCAACCGGGTGACAGACAGAATTTGAATCCAGATACTTTTGTGAACCTCTGCTTTTTACCCTGTGCCATGCTGCTAATTTACTAATACTTGCTTGTTTGTCTTCAGTATGAGATACACAGCTCGGCTCAGAATTTACCATGGCTTTGCCTTTGGCAGATCAAAAGGCTATGTTTTCAAAAGGGCATATTATTAGCTTTTTCATAGACTTAGTATATCAGTTGCAAGGTGAGTTATCAATTTTCTAGCATTTTTTTCATGCTGCTTGCCCTTTCAACAAATAACACATAAATTCTTGAACACCACTGATTCGGTAGTCAGAGGAAAATTCTGAAGCACTGAAAGCCATTTTGGAAAGATTATTGCCTAGCATATAACTCAATACCAGGATTTAATTGATACCAAATATTTGTTGAATAGATGAATGCATTTTAACTGGACTTAAGACAAAATTCAGAGATAATGAAAATATTTTAATTTTTACTTAGTCATGTAATAATTAAATTAATAATTGTATAATTGTAGATGTCTCCTGATCTCATTCGTTATTCTGCTTTTTAGACTTTCAGATTTTATTTTCCTCTCGTATGCAGTTGAATGGAAACTTGTAAATTTTGAGAAATTTTTGATTTTTCTCTTCTCACTCTCAGCTTTATCTCAAAAAAAACCTTCTCCCTTCCCTAACCTTTCTACCCCCCCTTAGCTCTCCTCTTTCCCCTTCTCATTTCTTTCAGTCTCAGCAATAGAGATGCAACTAAGATAAAATTCATATTTTCTTAATTGTCTTTTATTTTAAAATGATCTTTTGACCTTACTGAAGATTACCTATGGCAAACTTTTTAAAAAGAACACTAAAAATCTTTTCTTTTACATAGTATGGTATAGACAAAATATTGTTATAAGTATATAATGAACTGAAGTCTCTCTCTTTAAAAAAAAAAAAGTGTCCTAGGGGAAAAAGGAGTCTTTAGGAAACTGCATTTCTGATTCAAGCCACTAGGGCACCATTTAGTAAACTGTGTTTTCATCCCAAGAGGCCTCCTTCATACTCCAGGAATTGTTTCTACACTGGGAAAATGGCTCATTCAGCATCCGCAAATGTTATAATTATTACAGTTTTCTAACAGAGCTGCTACTTACAAGGTATTTTTGGTCACTTTTTAAATCTATTGACATTCTCCACTGGCAAATAGGCTTTACAGATTCTCTTTTTCTAAAATGTAGCCAGTTGTATTCATGGTGTTTACATTGGAGAGATTCCCACAGGTTAAGTAAGGATCTGGAGTGTTCCAAAATTGTTCAGTCCTATAAAGAAACAGATGTTAACATCCATTTTATTCCTCCAACTGCAGCCCCTGAACCCCAGTAGAACTTTGTCCAGGCTTATATAAAAAAGTGGGTGAATTTTTCTGGTGATGCTGAAATGTCTGATCTCTTCATGCATCTGTCCAAATCCCAACTCTACACAAATAAGCAGTGTGACACCATCTCCAGTCCTTTAGGGCAAAATAATGTGTCGAGTACGCAGCCAGTGACCTGCACTGGGGCTCCGCTGAGGACTCAATGGCATCCCAGAACAGAACAGAAGTCTTTATTGTTCCAAATGGGAAGAGTGCTTAGACTGAGCCCCCATTCGGCGGGGTCCATGCCTGCCTTCTCTGTGCTCTCTAAATACACTGTCAGGGCTTGAGATGTCTTTGTTTTGCACGTCATAAGGTGGGACCAATATGAATGAGGTGATCTTTCCATAGCTGATACTTCTTTTAATCACAATACCATCATCAGAATGCAGAGTCACCCCAGTGAACTGTAGTTCGTTGTGGATTTCCTAACTTACACCTTAAACTCCATTTAACTCATGCCATGACCATTCATCTGTATTTTTCCACTTTATTTAGAGTTGTTTTAAACAAGCTGTTGCTTTTTTACTTTTTCCTGATGGACCTAAAGAACTAAAATAGTTTCCTTTTTTCCTTCCCCCCCACTCCCCGCCAGAAAACCACTAATCAATAAAAGCAGTTTACATCTATCTGGTGCAGTAACTTTAGAAACAGAGGTGCCTCTGACTTCCTGCCACTTCTTTTTGTTAACACATGATCACATGGAACAAGATAATTCTTTAGGAAGTTAGGAAAACTGGGAGAAGGAAGGACAGAGCAAAGGGGCATCCAGCTAAGGTGCTGCAGCAGGAGGGTAGATGCTTGTCATCATCAGTACCTCTTGGCTGGGTATGAAGCATCTGTTAGGTTTCCCTAGGTAGCCTACGAGCTCCTCAACAACAGCATCTGTTTCTTTTTTTGTCATTTTGTCCACAGTATCCAGTAAAATGCCTGGCACATGGATACTTCATCAGTTCTTGTTTTTTGATTAGATTGATAGGCATATTGGATTCGCAGGGAAGAAATTAATCAATTAAACCTCCATTAATGAAGGGAAAGAGGCACGACCCTGCTGTTTCCTTCTTTGGGGTGTCATTGTATATGCCCCTGTGATACCGTGGGCCTACTGGGGCACAATAGCATCATCCATTGAGAGCCGGAAAGGACCATAGAGAACATGTAATCCAGTCTCATTGTGCAGATGAAGAAGCTTCCTCCCAAAGAGGTTAAATGACGTCCACAAAGTAGTCACCAGTAGTGAGCAGTCAGCTCAGGACTTGAATCACTCTGACCCTGAATCCAGTGTTCTTTTGACTATATCGTGCTACTGTTCTCATTGTTGGGGTGTGTCTGTATCTCCCTTCGTCCACACGTCTGGGATATGGCAGCTGCACGTGCTCTGAAGTTGGGAATTCAGCTCATGGCAAAGGGCGAGTCTGTGATGACTCTACAATTCAGATTCTGCCATAGGCTTCATGTTTGTGTGAGTTCCCCGAGACTCCTTCCACCTCTGCTCATCTACCTCAAGGGGCGTATTGAGTGAATGTGATAAAATAGCAAGGGAAGTCGAGACAAAGAGGGCAAGGTCACTTCTGCGTGTGAGGTGGAGAGGGGCGGCATTCAAACAGGTCTTGGAATGACGGATAGGATTTCAGCAGGTAGCCATTGGGTGTGGGAAAAGGCATTCTAAAAGCAGAGAAGAATGTTAGTAAAAGCAGTGGAGGGACCAAGGCTTTGTAGTTGAAATTCTACTGTTCTTAGAAATTGCCACGAGGACCCAAATATTAGTTTAATATTTCATTGATAGTTGAATTATATTTATTTTTTTAAAATACTTGTTTACTGAGTAGGAATTTGGCCTTTGGGGTCTTCTAGACTATTGGGGTACGGTACCACTTAATGAGCCATAATGCAATGGCCTGAAAATTTTAATATGCTCCTCCCCCACTGTGTGATTTGCTACATTATATTAGGTATGGGGGGAATTGTTTTATCAAGGACACTTCTTAATCGTGCATAATGGAAATTAATAGCTATTTCCTTAGTAACTATATTTATAATTTGCGTGGTAAAATAAAGAACTCATATGATGCATTTTTAATACATCATAGGCCAAATTATCTCCTTATATAGACAATAGCACTAACAAGTGTGCATTAATTCAGCATTGTTAGGGAAGACTATGTATTGTTTTCCCAAATCAACGTTAATATTGCATTTTGTATTTATCTAGAAATAAAATAGAGAACGGTTTTTTTTCCAGCAGAGTATAAAATATATGCGATCAAAATAACAAGTGTGTTTGTGCACATATTATTTCCATATTCAAAATGTATATGTTCCCATATGGGTTAGTGGTCTCCTGTGTTGGGAGGTCCCTGTAAGGACCAATGCAGATCAGCAGCTTCTTTGCAGTTTTCTCTTTTATGAAGTTGTCTGGAGGTATTTGGTGAAAGGCTAAGTGATTTGCCGGCATTGTGGAGCCAATCCGTGTCAAAGGCAGAACCTGAACCCATGACTTCCTGTCTGAGCTCAGCTTACCATCCGCTCACTGTGCCAAGCTGCTTTTCTTATGGGGTGTTATATGCTCTTAAGGAATATCCATAGTTCCTTAAGAATCTGGACCTGTTAAGAAACTGGCCTAGGCTTTACATATAGCTTTAAAAAACCCTCACTCACTTCTTTCCTTTTCTGGCACCAACAACTTTCTGTGCTGCTGTTGTAAGAGTTTAATTAATAAAAGTAAGGCCTGGGGGCTGGGGGGGGGGGAACATCTGGGCTGTGCCTGTTCTATCAGAAGGGAATTGCCGATCGTCATCCACAAGGTGGAAGTCTAAGTGACAGGCGTCCCGGGCTGCTCATCACCTCTGGCTATGATATACACCCACTCTCCTTGGGTGGTCTGCCAGGAATGGAAAATAGCAGCACATACCTTAGGTAGGGCCCCAGCCTACTAGCCCTTCTTGGCTTCTCTCTCAGTGACTCCAGCAAAAAACAACTATTATTCTTTCATTTCACTTAACAGATGTAAGAGTAGCAGCTGGATTTTCTAAGGGATGGAATCACTGATATCGTTGGGGGGGAACCACAAAGGTCGTGAGTTTCCTTCCATTTCAGATACCACCCCCTCCCCAGAAATACAGTCTGTGCTTCCTATTTATGCCTATTTTTTTAAAGAAGAAAAGAAGAAAGAAAGAAAAAACAAGAAAGCCATGGAAATGTTTTCTTTTGGGCTGCTTTGCCCACACTTCTTTTCCTAGGACTAGCCTCTTCCACCCTTCTACTCCAGTCTCCATCTCTGGGTTCCTTACTTTTCAGCATGGAAGAGAGTGGGGCTGGAGGCACAGTCCTTCTATACTCAGTCACTAGGGCACAGAGCTAATACATTTCTGAAATCCTTAACATCATAGGTTCCGTAGGCTTCTTTTTCATAAGTCTCTCCTTCCCAGGAAGAATAAAAACAAATTTTAAAATGAACAAGGAAGAACATTCTGTAGTGTCAGTTAGAAGAGGTCAGTAGGAAATGAATGCTTGTGACTTTGATTCACTCATTCAACAGTTTTTATTAAGTGCTAAGGAAGCACAGAGTAGCAAGGGAGACACTGGGGAAACACAAAGACAGAGCTGCCCTCACATGATCTTACGGGTCTCTATCGCCTCTTTGCAACATGAGGCTGTAGGATACATGTCCAGTGTTCTGAAAGCACAAGAGAACTCTCCAGACATCCTGGATCTTTTCCTTGAATGTGCTAAGGGATGTTTTGGCATGAGTTAACCTTCCCAGCATAAAAGGACAATCTAAAATCTTCATAGTGTTATTTAGGTTTTACCAAACTAGTGACATTTCACCATATTTTCAAAAGGGAAAGATCATTTGGGAATATGAAAAGGGTATCGAAAAATTTACTGTTAAAGGAGATAAAAGTTACTAAATACAAAACAAATCATTTTATAGCTCTCTTATTATAAGGAAGCGGCACAGAAATCCACCCAGTGGTCAGTTATTAAGAACATCTCCCCAAGGCATGCCAGATGCAGTTTCACCTCTAACATTCCTCTCATTATAAACCCTTTTAAAACACTCTCATTTTTTTCTAGGGGGTGTTGTGGATAGAGCACTAGGCCTGAGTTCAAATGTAACCTTAGACACTTATTAACTGTGCGACCTTGGGCAAATCACTTAACCCCTCTTCACCTCAGTTTCCTGAACTGTATAGTGGATGTCTAATGATCTTAACTCCCAAAGTTGTTGTGAAGATCAAACAGGATCATATTTGTAAAGCTCTTAGCACATTGGTTGGCACATAGTAGGTGCTATGTAAATGCTAGCTATTACCATTATTACTCAGATTTTGAATTGCCTCTAATTTCTCATTTTTTCCTTCCCCACGTGGTCTCCCCCATTTGGAATTATTTAGTATTTAGCTGTCCCTTAACAAACATCACAAGAAGTTTCATTGTAAAATTATTTTAATTTCCAAGTGTTTTTATTTAAACCTTAATCATTTATAGTTTTAGAAAAAAAAATTTAACAGATTTCTTCTTCCCCCTTATCTCCCTATTCAAGTGGCCTTCTGTTGATTTAGCCAGTGCAGCCCCAATTTTATGGTCATCCCTAAGTCAGCAGGAGGCTTGCTGGAATACTAAGTTTATGCTACATTGTGGAGTGATTTTTTAAAAATCTGTACTGGTTTATTCTATATATGCTATAATCACATAAAAGACTTTCTTTCCTGCTTTACTCTCCTTGACCTTTTATTTTACTGTGCACACAAAGCAGCAGCACAGGGTATTGTAGAGGATATATGAAACTGATTAAAAACCCCAGAGGAGATGTTGGAAATTTTAATTTGTTTATAAAAGGTACCATTATGATACACTCAATCTGTCTTATGCACAAGTTTTTGAAATGTCAGATCAGTGCCATTCTAGAAATTTACAGAAAGGGAAATTAAAAAAAAAAACTCCAGAAATATACACATTGTTTTGTCTTTGCATGTGTGATTTGATTCTCTAATAGCAAGATACTAAGTAAAACTTCAAAATATTATATGCTAGAATTTTTTATTGCATTCAATTATATATAAAAATTCAAAGTATGTACTTTAAAAGAGACAGCACCTAATTATGGAAGGGGAGGAATGGGGCAGGTGGTCAGGAAAAGCAAGGATTTTTAGGGCTAGAAAAAGTAGAGGACCTTGGAGAAGACCTAATAAGTGCTACTTCCTTATTTTATACATGATGGTGGTGACAATAGCTGGCTTTGAGACTTGCAAAGAAGTTTGCGCATATGATCTCATTTGATTAGATGAGGAAATTGGATAAGTGCCTTACCCAAGGTTATGCAGCTGACTGGTGACTAGGACCCCAGCTTTCTAATTCATGGGCCAGATTTATTTTCTGTTTCATGTCTCACAAACACCATCGTCTTTTAGTGATGGGATCATTGCCAAATGACAGATTAGTAAATCCATGAAGGGATGTCCTTTTACATTACTTAGAATTTTTCTGATTTAACTATACCATTAAGATTACAGGATGTCAGTTCAAGTATTACTGGGTAAAATTCAAAGGAACTTGAAGGCTTTTTCAAAGCATTTCCCATCTTGAGAAAAGACCTCTTGCTGACCTTGATTTTCTTTTCTTGGTTTTTCTAGGCTGCTATAGTTGTGGTATTTAATTTTGCCATGGTCCTGCTCATTTTCCCTGCTATTCTGAGTATGGACCTGTACAGACGGGAAGACAGAAGGTTGGATATTTTCTGCTGTTTTACAAGGTAAACTTCTGTGATAGACAAACTTGCATTCAGTATTTACAGAGCAGTACTGTTTACTCAGCACCTTCTAGTACATAAATTTAAAGGTAAAGGCAGTTAGGTAGTTTGCTTCGGGATATTTACTATATATAGTTTTGGAAAGAAGGATTTCAGAAGTCTTGGAGGTGGATGAATGGGAAGGCTAGATTCACTATCATTCAGTGTGTTTTAATTAGCTATATTCAGGGTAAGCTGTTTGGTTGATTTAATTTATTCTTGCTTTATACAGAATTGATTTTTTTTAACATATAAAGGAGGGATAGGCATTAGTTATACTATCTATCTATACTAATCAGCAGATTATTCTGAGGAAAAATTAGTTTGGAGTATTTATCAAGTCACTTGAGTGTATTATTTTCACCTTAAAGATTTAAATAGTCTGATGTATAATGTTTAATTAAGCTAGCACAACAGGAAAAAGTCTAGGACTAAGAATCAAGGAAGGTGGATTCCAGTCTTGATTGTCTCTCTTAGTAGCTTTGTGACCATTGGCAAAATCCCTCATCTGTCAAATGGGGATAATGCTTGCCCGTCATCCAGTGCTGTTGGGAGGAAGGTCAGATGAGGTTAAGGGGTGTTCAAAGGGACATTCTAGCGAGACATATGATCAGTGGTTTATATTGCTGAGTATATAGTATGAACTCAACAGTTGTTGAACTTAATACACGGTGCTTTCTTCTTAAGTCGGAAATGTATTAGATGAAAAATAAAGGTGATGTTTTTCCTTAATTTCCAGGCAAGTTTTTGAATCCTTGTGTTTGTTTCTGTTTTCCCAACTCCTTTCAGTCCTTGTGTCAGCAGAGTGATTCAGGTTGAACCTCAGGCCTACACAGATACCAATGAAAACACGCGGTATAGCCCTCCACCTCCATACAGCAGTCACAGCTTTGCCCATGAAACACAAATCACCATGCAATCCACAGTTCAGCTGCGCACTGAGTATGACCCTCACACCCAGGTGTATTACACCACCGCGGAACCTCGCTCTGAGATCTCTGTACAGCCTGTCACCATGACCCAGGACAACCTCAGCTGTCACAGTCCAGAAAGTACAAGCTCAACGAGAGATCTGCTCTCTCAGTTCTCAGACTCAAACCTTCATTGCCTGGAGCCACCTTGTACTAAGTGGACCCTGTCATCTTTTGCTGAGAAGCATTATGCACCATTCCTCTTGAAACCAAAAGCCAAGGTAATCAGTCAAAAACAGATGATCCTACCTTTCCTTTAGAAAAGGAGTTCTTAAATTTGGAACTCAAAATCTTATGGAAACAGGGGCGGCCAGGTGGCTCAGCGAGTAACAGCACCGGCTGCAGTGTCGGGATGACCTGGGGATCAAATCTGGGCTCAGATACTCAGCACCACACCCAGAAATAACTGGCCATGTAACCTTGAGCAAGTTACTTAACCCCGATTGCTTTAAAAAAAATAAAATAAAATAAAAAAATCTTATGGAAATGAATGTTGGAAACTAAAAAGAAATAATTTTTTAAAAAAAAGGAAGGAAGGAAGACAAATCTTGTACTGGAATAATAAAATACTAATTTTTTAATTTAAAAAAAAGGATATTTTGATAACTGTATTTCAATCTAAGTGCTTTCCTTTGTCATACTATCTATTTTGTCACACAAAAACCTTCCAGTGAGAAAGAGGATCATAGGCCAGAATGGCAAGTCGATGATACCAAAAAGATTGAGAATTTATGCTTTAGAAGAGCAGGTTAAGAAGCTAGGTACACCAGTGAATGCAGTGCTAGATCCTGACTCGGGAAGTTCTTAGTTCAAATCCAGCCTCAGATATGTAGTTTTATGCTGCTGGGCAAGTCCCTTAACCTGTGTCTGCCTCAGTTTCCTCTCTGTAAACTGGGACTAATAATAACACCTACTTCCCAGGATCATTGTAACAATAAAATGAGATATTTTCAAAGCATCTTGTAAACTTTAAAGCACTATATAGATGCTAGCTATTATTTTTCTTATTCTGTGAGATTGGTTGTATTTCACCTGTTTCTTCCCTCCTCCCCACCACTACCCTTTTTTTTTTTTAAAGCAACTTAATGTGAATTACATTGGGGAATTCTGAGGGATTCCTCAAAGTCAAGAACTTACATATGTTGATCTGCTTATTTTGTAAGGAAGAACTCTTGGGGGATTTTATGTACGTCTAGTAGGAAGCATACCCTGGAGTTTCTTTGAATAAAGACAGATTGTGTATTTATGTGAAATCTCTTCTGTAACTAATGATGATAAGATTCATATTAATCTGGTTCCCAAGAGGAGAAACTCTCATTAATACCAATTTGATCTTGCGCCAATATGGCGGTGAAAGTGAGATAGTAAAGAAAATGCTGTACTGGGTGTGAGTGTTTATTTTAACCATTGCCTCTCTTGGAGAAGGGATCCTTGATGAAATTGCCCAACTTCTCAACCTGTGCCTTTTTGTTCTGTTTGTTACAGGGTGTGGTCATCTTCCTTTTTCTGGGTTTGTTAGGGGTCAGCCTTTACGGAACCACTCGAGTGAGAGACGGGCTGGATCTGACCGACATTGTGCCACGAGAAACCCGAGAGTATGACTTTATTGCAGCTCAGTTCAAATATTTCTCTTTCTACAATATGTACATAGTCACGCAGAAAGCAGACTACCCACATATCCAGCACTTACTTTATGACCTTCACAAAAGTTTTAGCAGTGTGAAGTATGTCATGTTGGAGGAAAACGAACAGCTCCCTAAAATGTGGTTACACTACTTTCGAGATTGGCTACAAGGTAAGACACCAACTGGCTGGGCTCTTCTTACTTTAAAAAAAATCTTCATTTGGTCTTCAGGTTATCCAAGGCTAGACCTTTCCTTCCTAAAATTCCTCTTTGGGAAAACAGACCTGCAGGGTTTTATTAAGTGATCAGACTGAAGTCCTTGCAGTTTTTAGGTGTTGTTCTCATGTCTTCCAGTTTCTGTTTATCTGAGGCAACTTCCAGAGGCTATATCTATGTGAAATGGAGCAAACTTGAACACAGTCCTATGTATTAAGTGCTATGGTGATCACTGGTCAAAGTGCTCTGGGATTCCCAAGGGAAATCCCATTGGTGGGTGCTGGATCAGATTCCTCCAGGCCTGTCAGTGGTACTCCTTGAAAAGAAGTTGGTTGCTCTAGGGAGATTATGGTTTTACTGCATCAAGTAGTACCTAATAGAAAGGTCTGAAAAAATTAATGACATTTGTATACTGATTCTCTCTCAAGTTATAGTTAATGGATTTGGAAGAACCTGGCTCTTTCAGCATCATGATTTAAAATGAACTACCCTCACCATTCTCTCAGTTATGTTCAATCAAATCCTACATTATTTTTCTACAAGTAACAAAATTGTGCATAGAAATATCTTTCTTCCTTGTCCTCCATATTATGTTAGAAATTGGAAAAATAAATGTTATGGGTCTGGTGAAATAATCTAAATTTTCTCTTGACTATTAATAGATTGTTGTAGTCAGTGATTCCTTAGAACACTTGTGAGTTTGTATATATACAAATGCAAAAGAGGCTAACAAATTAGGGTGATTTTCTGGATCATTCAGGCAAAAATACTTATATTGATATATCTAGATAATTATGAAAGCACTACATGGTGGCTTGTTATCCAGATAATTGTAGTAATTCTCTGCTTTTTACTTGGCATATGTGGACACATGCTAAAGTGACTTTTGGGATATCTCTTCATCTAGAAATACTTAGTTTTTACACAATAAAGAAGCCAACAAATTTTGCAATTTTTAAATTACTCCCTTTCCTCCGAGTTTTAAATTTAATAATATATTAGGCTAATTGCATTTTGTGTTGAGGGAATAATACTCCATTACATTCTCTAGCCTGGATCTGTTTAATTCCATTTTATTTTAGGGGAAGGTGAGTAGGAAGACTCTGACTTTAAGCTCATTTTCAGAAATGTTCATGAGATTAACTTTAATTTATTTCCTGAGTTTGTTTTCATTTTTGTGCAATAGTTTTGAAAACAGTGGATTTGGAGTTATCAGTAGAAAGAAATCCAAGCAGTGGAAGAATGCCTTGGTTTTTAATTTTTTTTTCTCCCATTGACCAAAAGACATGCAAATAACTTGCCACAAAGGACAAAGAGATCTGCTGTGCAAAGCCAGTTGGTATCTCAAGAGAGGAGGGTTATTGTAGAATTTATTTCAGTGTCTTTAGTCTTTCATTAGGAAGTTCAGTATGCCATGCTAATGGAGAGCTTGGGAAGAGGGCAGAAATGTATTGTCTGACTGGAGGCAGTGGATAGGGTTAAAACCTCTTTAGAGAGTATTGTAAATTATTTCTGTTTTCTTCACTTTAAAGACTTAAAGAAGTCCTGAAGAACTCTTTAGAGTCTATGAAAACCTCATGTGTTATAACCATTTTTGGTAGTAAATGTAATTCATAGCACTCGACATTTAGACCAAATTAGATTTTTTTTCCACACTCCCAAGTCATAGCAAGCCCTGAAATTACATGCCTAACTACAATGATGTTAGGATTTGGTAAGGACCACTGTCTATAAAATAATCAGATACCATGGTCATTGGCCACCTAGTTATTTTCAGGCCTGTTACGTGGTTGATTTGGTCATTGAAAATTTACTCTGAGGAAGCAATTATCCATGAATCAGCTTTCCATCAAAGCATTGTGTGCGGTTTTTAGCCATGTGACTCTCATTGACTTTTAATGGGAGTTGTCATTGAAACTATTATGCGTTTCCTCACATTGGTTTTCAATTACTTTTTAGTCATTTTAACTGATAAGAATATAGAGTACAAAGACCAAAATTATTTTATTACACAATTTGCAAAATGCATACCGGTACAGTATCAAATCCCGGATACACACATAAATAAGTCCATGTTGACTTTGCACTACGAATGTGGTGTAATTCCTATTTCATGCTGATTTTGGCAAATGCAGTCAACATTAACATTAGATGTTATAGCTCTAGAAAGGTTTGACTAAGGCAGTTATAGTTAGTCAAGAAACATTTTTGTACATTTACAAAGAGAAGTTTTCAGGCTCAGATTTTAACATTAGACTTTATTTTCTCTGAGGATATTTGAAGGAAGAAAAGTGTTCATTGAGGGAAAACTCTTATAGCATATATAGTATATGTTGTTATGTTATCTCAGTATTCCTTGATTTAATCAGAAATTATTAAAAGTATTTTAATGGTTCAGTTGTACGCCAAGCTGCTGAGTTCTAATATCTTCTTAGGCTGTTACTTTATTACCCTTTGTTCCACATCATGCCATTTGGTATCTTGAGTGGAGAGAGGCTTAGTGTACCACTTTGGAAAGAAAGTGAAAGGGTTAAAGCAAAGCCGATTCAAGTAATAAAGTCATGAAAATTCTTATTGTGGTGAGGAAAACACAAGGGTATGTTTTGTTGTTTATTTAAAGAAAAAAAGGCTTTAGGCAATAAAACAACATCTGTTCAGTACTTCATGTTGGGTGCATGCTTTTCCATGAAAAGCAGTGTGTCTCAACTTAAAAGTGACTGTTCCTTGGCGGTCTCTTCTCTCTCTCTCTTTCTCTCTCTCCTTTCCCTTACTCACCCTGAATAACTGTCTGCCTCTCCCCCCACACGAACCCTGAATAATAAGGGCTTTCTTTCACCACCAAGACCACACATACCAGATACTCAAACCGTTCATATAAAAACAATGCCCAAAGCAATTACATAGAAGGTATCTGAGTGGGGTCTTCACTGCTCTCCAGGAAAGGAAGAAATCTTTTTTATTTTTTCCTTTTTTTTCCCCAACACCAAAGACATGTCTATTCTGGAAAATCCTAGCCAAACCAACCCCATTTTATATGAGAGTTCTGAAATGAACTACGGTTTAGATTCACACTGTCTACAACAAAAAGCATTTATCCCCTCTTGCTGGCTACATTCAACTGAAAATATGCTCCTTTTGTTCAAAAGGTGTGTGTGTGTTTGTGTGTGTGTGTGTGTGTGAGAGAGAGAGAGAGAG
>NW_027185791.1:20614995-20631996 GCF_028583685.1 Petaurus breviceps papuanus | reverse complement strand
AGAGAGAGAGAGAGAGAGAGAGAGAGAGAGAGAGAGAGTGTGTTTGTTTCCTGGGCTTTGGAGGTCTACTTGGGAGGTGACTTTGAAGGGAGAGGGGGAAGAGGTGGTACTGGTGAAGAGTCTGTAAATGCCAGTGATCACTCAAACCCTAGGGCTGTGTCACGGGGGGCCATGTTTTCTCTTCCAACACTTCTATCTCTTTACAGCTGTAGCTAAACGATCAGATCTGTAATGATGGTTTTGATTATGGAAGCTCAGCACAGCTGTGTGTGAGGTGGGTTGGTGGGCTCCCTCCCACCCCCACCCCCTCAAGTGTTCCCTTTCCTTGGACATGCGGTTTGTCATCTGTTCTCACAGAGCTTTCTTGTATTGATGGGGCTGTGGCTTCCTGTTCTAAATCGGATCCAAATTTTGTGCTGTGAGGTATTTCCCCTCCACCCACACCCCTGTGCCTTCCCTCCCCTTCCTACACAGACACAGACACACATGCCCCTTCTCGTGTGCACACATGCAAGCACACACGAACACGTACATGCACCCACACCCCTTTTAAGGGTGGCAAAGAGGAAAATAAACAGTTGAGAGTGAATAGGTGTTGGCTGTGATCTTTACATACGCTGGTGGTAGATTCCGCGCCTTAGATTAGCTACACAAGCTGAACAGATGGAACAAATTGACAAAATCGTGTTCACTCACGCTGTGCCCAAGAAGCAGCTGAGTTGCTGTTTGAAGTTGGAAGCTTGAGTCTGGTTTTTTCTCCTCTTTCAGTGGAATTTCTGGTTCTATGAAAGAACCTGTAGCTTGGCACCTTACAGTAGCTAAGAGAATCAATGTGCACGGCGCATCTCTTCTTTCTGGGCTGTTTTTCCTTCACTTAATGTGGTCTGCCAACTTTTTTGTGTGGTGGGAAGCAGAGCACAGGATAAGGTGAGAGTTGGGAGGAGGAGGAAGAGGACATACATATACATACACATATGTACACATGTATGTGCATATTGGGGGCATAGTTGAACTTAAAATCTAATGGATTTCAAGAAAAAGTGCTAAACTTAAACAGATGTTAACAAGTGATTTTTTTGGGGGGTCTCCCAAGGTGTTTGTGGCTTTCAGACTCAAATGTACTCCATTATATTCAGATGAATTCCAATTCATTCACAAAAATGATATCCTTATGAATGTCATCAAACAGAAGCTGGAATGCACATTCAGTATTTTTTTTTAAAAGCTAATTTATTTTCCATCTCATTTTTTGTCCTCTGAAAGAAATGCTAGCTTTGTTTGTTTAGAATTCTAAGACACCGTGCGTGTCTACCTTCTTTCTCTAGGGCTACAGGATGCATTTGACAGTGATTGGGAAAGTGGGAAGATCATGCAGAATAATTATAAAAATGGATCAGATGATGGAGTGCTGGCCTACAAACTCCTCGTGCAAACTGGCAGCCGAGATAAGCCCATTGACATCAGCCAGGTAGGTACTTGTGGGTTTGGGTCAAAACACCTGAGTTCAAATCCTATGTCAGTCACTTAACTAACAGTTTGAGTTTGGACAGATCATTTAATCTCTCTGGGCCTCATTTCCACTGTGTAGAAAAGAGGGGGTTGGACTCAAAGGCCCCTAAATTCTCTTCCAGCTCTAAATCTGCAACGTTTTGAACATTGAGTGAAATGCTCAAGAAAGGATAGTTGTGTATATTTTAAGAGTCTTTGAGGGTCAGTAAAGAAAGAAAACCTTTCATTGTAAGACTGTAGGATTTGTCAGGGGCTTCTAGTCCAACCTATAGCTGAACAGGAATCCCTTCTACGGTATACTATACAAGGGGTCAGACGGCCTCTATTTGAACAACTCTAGTGTAGAGAAAAACCCACTGTCTCTCGCAGCAGCTCATTCCACAGTTCGATAGTTGTAATTATTGGGAAAATTTTCCTCACACCAAGTCTGATTTGCCTCTTTGCAACGTTTATCCATCACTTCTCATCTTGCTAACTGGGGCCCGAAGAGATCAAGAAGGATAAACCCTAGCATCCCAGAATGACATGCTGTGATCCCAGGGAATGAACCCCAGGCCTTAAGAAGAGAAGGTGGAGGGAGTTTTCTGTGCCTGTGAAATCACACTCCATGTCCTATCCCTGCCCCTATCCTATCTTCCTCTGTCAAAATGGGAATAGTAACACTTGCCCTATCTCTCAAGGTCATCATAAGGATAATATGGGAGCTCTTTGAAAAGTCAAAGGCACTAAATAAATATAAATGATCATTGGTGGTTGACTTCTGGTGCTTGGATGTTGTGGTGCTGGCTTATATTTTTCTTGTTATCTAAATCTGAAAAGTAGGTTTATTTGAAAGAATTGGAAGGAAAGGGGAGGAGGGGGGAGAAATAAAAAGTGTTTAATTCGAGACTTGAAGGAATAATCATTTTCATTACTTGACCCCTTTGTGTCACTCTGGCCCAAAGAGTGAAGATACACTGCTCTGTCATGAATAAAGCACAAGGAAAGGCAGGCCTGGAATGTGAGTGGCCAAGCTGTCCACCAAAAAAAAAGTACTATGAGTCACTTTTATGTGGTAACTGTATTATCCCACAGCAAATGCAGCTTATTTTACACTTATACACTCAGATTATAGAATACAATTTTTTATTCATTGAGGTGTGCAACTTTATCTGAGATCTCTTTTCATTTAAAAGGAAAGTACCTTTTTAAAACTTCCACAAGACCCAGTAGAGACTGCCTTCAGTTAGAAAATAGTGATGCTAATGATCTCTGTTCATTGTCTCTTCTTTTTTCCCCTTTTTTTTTGCTTATATTAAAGGTGACAGACTGAGTATATTGTTCAAAGTTATTATGGCATGTAGAATATAGTGCTTTATGGTAACAGGTAGTGTGCTGTCAGGCTTGATAAGACCTTGAGCAGAGATATCTGGACCAAGGGGTTTAAAAAGAGGGCTGTGTTATAAAGAGACATTCAGGTAGCAAGGTTCGGTTTTATGTACCAGGTACACTATGGAACCCATGGCATTGGACCATACCTCCTGATATACAGGAAATTATATTGCGTCTATAGGGGCTGGGAGCTGGAGTACATAATCTTAAAGACAGATTGAAGACATACAGTTGTTGCATATCCTGGGGATTAATTGAATCCAGATCCTTGGATTCTAGTTCCCCCTGGCTCTCTGTCTCCCTTCCTTTCTTTGTCTCTTTTCTCCCACTCTTTCTCTTTTAGCTGTTGTCACTGTTGCTTCTCATTTCATTAAAAGAACGTAGAGCTGGAGTCAGACCAAAATTTAAGATGAAACAAACAAACAACTCAAAATGATTTTCATCTAAGTGAAGTACATAAGTCCGACTTTGGTTGGAGAATGTTCAGCCATCTATAAGTTAAGTCTGGAATATCCAGTCTCCCAGAAACAGGCTTACCCACAGTCAACAGATTATTGCAGCACACTCTTCTACTTTCTTGGCGTTGGGCATTTTCTGAATACACAGGTCATAGGAGGCAAGTGTTAGCAAAATTTATACAGATGTTGTTTTATTTTTATAGCTCTCCTCCATTTACTGGGTGGCATTTCCTTCAGTGTTAACAACAGAGGTTAACTGCACACAGACGTGTATAGGGATTCTTGCCAGGTTTTTTTTTTTCCTCCTTTAAATATGTTTTTCCAGCTTGGTCATTTTCCCCCTTGGCTGCAGACAGTCTTTTAGCATTCAGGTTTAATTGGTTCAGTTTATTCTAGAACCATCTGCAGAGTTATATGTGTGTTGTAAACAATCTTCACATATTATGATGTACTTAAAAAAAAAAAGAAATCAAATGTGTTCCAGTGAAATTTTCTGCACTTTTAAACAGTGGGTATTCTATGCTTGGTTGTGAATGCTGGTGTAAACCTTGGTTCTATTCTCTCTAGAAATGAACATATTTATCTTTTTTTTCTTTTTTTTTTTTAACTATTAAGACCTTAAAAGCCAAACCCAATTGTGAAAGACTTCTGTTTCTCCCATTTTGCAGTTGACTAAACAGCGTCTGGTGGATGCAGATGGTATCATTAACCCAAATGCTTTCTATATCTACCTGACGGCTTGGGTCAGCAACGACCCAGTTGCATATGCTGCCTCTCAGGCCAACATTCGACCTCACCGTCCTGAATGGGTTCATGACAAAGCCGACTACATGCCAGACACAAGACTGAGAAGTGAGTGACGCTTTATTTAATGGTCTTACAGTGTATATAGGTGTTTAGCCTTTTCTTCCAGGCCCAGTAACTTTCTGGACCAGTTGACACTGTACAGGTCTCAGAGGTGTAAACAGAACAATATGTTTCTTTTACTTTAAAGCTTGGGAGACAAATGCAGATGTATAATGGAACATAGAGTTGTGCTGAGGCCAGGTTCTATCACTTTGAGAAATTAGAGTATATAATCTTACTTTAGTTTGAACTCTGAAACTTGCATTTGTCATTTCTTTTCAGTGCCCCTTGTTCACTGCAAAAAAATAAAAGTAGCCTCCAGATTGAATGATATTCCGCCTCTGCAAAATTTTGTCACTGGGAATTACACGCTTTCTCTAACCTTGTCAACTTTGGTGTGGAAGAATTGTTGCCAAGTTAGGTCATTTCCATAAGCCACCAAACACCTGTATTTTGTCAGAGTTGTTTATATTAATACAAAGAGGTTTGTTTATACAAAAGTCTTCTTTTATAATACCTCAAAAACCACAATTTTAAAGGTGATCCTGTATGGTGTAGCTTGCATTTACATTGGAGTTACTGAGAGACACATACTTTGGTTGCTGGATTGGAGAAGCAAAGAGTGAGACAGGGAGATTGGTTCTCCTGAAAATGTGATTGGATAGCAAGCCAGTTGTTTGACTGTATCAGAACCATACAGCCTTGTGGCAGTCAGCCAAGTCTTGTCTTAATGAAAATTTATAGTTGAGATTATAATAGGGCAAATCATGTTTAGCAAGTCAACTGAATGACCCTGAAGGGTCTGGAACACACAACGGCAGAAACTAAATGCTTATTGTGTAAGGATTTTTTTTCCTGTTGCCATAGACTTAGCATTACATTAAAAAAGAAGCATGGAAGATGTCAGTTTCTTAGATAACTAAAAGATCAAATCCTACATTTGTTTTCAATGAAGCATCATTTTAATAGTATGTATGTCTATAAAATGTTTGAATAGAACTAGGTTTGAAATGAATATTTTCACCCAAGTGATGATTTAGCAAATATTTTGCTTCATAATCAATTCTCAGATGGTTTGGGACTTTTACAAGGAATGTTCATTCCTGATAAATGAAATTCACAGGTTTGGATTTTTTTTTAACTTTCAAACTAAGCATCAAAAATACAAAGAATATAAAGACATCAGTGTAGTCTTCCTAAGTAATAGTGTCCAAATGAATTTGTGGATCCCATTTTCTATAAAATACTATTTTTTGTTACCATTATAGAGATTGGTTTTTTTGGTACAAAATTATCAGTAATCCTTTCCCCTCTTGGAAATGACTCTGGCATGCCAAAAATGGGAATTTGTCACATTTTTCAAACTCATTCATAATCGCATTTATTTTTGCTTAAATGTTTCAAAAATCACTCCTCTCCCCAGTTACCATTTCTTTACCTGTTACTATTTCTTTCTCTCTAGTCCCCCCAGCAGAGCCCATCGAATATGCTCAGTTTCCTTTCTACCTCAATGGGTTACGTGATACTTCAGACTTTGTAGAAGCTATTGAGAAAGTGAGAACAATTTGCAATAATTACACAAGCCTGGGAGTCTCCAGCTACCCAAATGGATACCCATTTCTATTCTGGGAGCAGTACATCGGCCTTCGGCACTGGCTTCTCTTGTCCATTAGTGTGGTCTTGGCCTGCACGTTTCTGGTGTGCGCAGTCTTCCTTCTGAACCCCTGGACGGCAGGGATCATTGTAAGTTTATTATAAGGGTCTTTGTTGAAGTCAAATTCCTTTCAGCATAGCTCTTGCTGCAGTCGGAAAGGTTTTGTTTATGTCTGGGCCTCTGGTGGAGTGTGTATATTGCATCATCCATGATATATTTATTCTACTTGAGGCAGTAAAGTTCATGGTAAAGGTACAGCTTTAAGAGCTTTAATCTTATGGACCTACTAATATGACTTTAAAATTTCCTTATAAAGATAGGAGAGTTTTTCCAGCCTTTCTCATTATAGCACACAGAACCAACCATGAACATTTATTTAAAAAACACAAAAGCATAACTTTAAAATTCTGGTTTTAATCTAAAAATTTGCTCTCATAAAATAATTTTCCATATTTCAATGAGCACAGTCCTGTATTTGCTATTTATACTTTTTAGAGGAAAATTAGAATAGTTAGGATATCAATTTGCAAAAAGAAGAGAGGTTTTATTTTTGCCTCTAAACAAAAGGAATGGTAAAATTACATATATATATATATATGTATATGTAACCTATTAATTCATCTGTTCTACAAAATATACTTCAAGATCTGAAGTAAACTAATGTGAACTGAATAATGGCATGGTCATGTTTAAATTCCATAAACTATTGCAGAGTTTATAAAATACCCAAAATAGAGAAACATAGAACAGTTACTGGTTTCCAGTTCTGTAAGTCTATACAACAGGTATGGGAAAAGGTAAATGTTTAGTCTAGAATGTTTTCATAGTTCTTAATCAAACAATTTATATTGTCCATCTTTCATTAGCTTATAAAAAACTTTTATTGTACTAACCCTCTCTCCCCTCCTCTGCCACCCCCCCATCTATAGGAAAAAAGGAAGAAAATGTCCTTCATCTCTTCCACTTGTAAAAAAAAATTAGATTTTGTACCCTATCTGCTTATACTTGCCCAAGAAACTCTGCATTCTAATCCACTGGAGTTTCCTCCCAGATTTCCCTACTGGTTTTTTTTCCAAAGATATAAGCAAAAAGGGAAAGCTTCTCCTTAGATTTAACTCTTTGCTTTGTACACTTCTAGTCTCTCCAAGTTTCTTCAAAGTCAAGAGGCGCTCTGTAACCCGACACTCATCAACTGAATATAGCGTTCACTTTCTTCCAGCTTTTAAACTTACTGCCAGGTCATCTTCATTTAGTCCATAGACTTCCCAATCAAAAATAAAATCACTTTTACTTCAAAGTGTTTTATGTTTCCTTTCCCACCCTATTGCTATTAGAAACAGAGTCAAGACCCATCTCTTCTTCCCCTCAAAAAACAACCCCTTCCCCAAACTTGTAAAGTTCCTATTCAGCTATAAGTTGAAGGGTAATTTCTAACAGAGATAATCAAGGCAAAACAATATATTACTATTTAATTATTATTGAAAGCATAATAGGGAATTGGTGTTCAATGTGACAGGTTATTGGTGTCATTTTGATTAAAGACTTCTGATAGTCATGGTTGTATAGGTCAGAGAAATCTGAAAAAAATGGCTAGAACACCAAATACTGTACATCCTCCAATCCCCTTGCAAATGTTAAGAAGTCTGTACTTGCCCATATCATTGGGAGGCATGTAATAGCCTTTTCAGAAGTAGGAATTTAAAATTTGGTGACCAAATTTAGAGGAAATCTGTTCCTTTGGTTCAGTTAGAACCCAGAACCAATAGATTCACACAGCTGGATCTAGTATAACGCTCTCACTTAAAAAAAAATGAGAAATGTGGCCCAAAGAAATTAAGCTACTTGCCCAAAATAGTTTGGGGGCAGGGATTTGAAACCCACTTCTTTTTTCCATTGTTTTTATCTTGAGCTCCAGTAAGATCCTCTTATCATCAACATGATTTGTTGCTTTCATAGTAAAAGAGCCGTGTGTTAATAACCATATGTGCTTTCTTAAAGGTGATGGTCCTGGCACTAATGACAGTGGAGCTTTTTGGCATGATGGGGCTGATTGGAATCAAGCTGAGCGCTGTACCTGTGGTTATCTTGATTGCTTCTGTTGGCATAGGGGTGGAATTTACTGTTCATGTTGCCTTGGTAAGTAAAATGAACAGACTGGATCTGTTTGTTGAACAGTGATGGTGGCACAGTAGGCAAGAGTACTGAACTTGGAGGCCTGATTTTTCAAATCCTGATTCAGATATTTGCTGACAAGTGGGCAATTCACATAATCTCGTTCAGCCTCAGTTTCCTTATCTGTAAAGTGGAGATCATAATAGCACCGGCTTCACAGGGTCATGCGGATCAAATGAGATAACATCTTTGCAAACTTTAAAATGTTATATAAATGTTAGTTGTTGTTATCATTATCATAAGAGAGATGGGACAGTGGATAAAATGCTGGACCAGGAGTCAGAAAGACCTGAGTTCAAGTACAGCCTTAGATGCTTACTATATGTAAGACCCTGAACAAGTCACTCAACCTCTTTCTGCCTCAATTTCTGAAAAATGGAGATAATGGTATCATCTACCTCCCAGGTTTATTGTGGCGATCAAATGAGACAATATCTGTATAGCACTTTGCAAACCTTAAAAGTGCCATATTATTATTATTAGATTATCATCTTCATTGTCTTGAGAGCTAGCTCTTAGTCTCTAAAAAATTCTTGGCAGTATAAGAGAAAATGCCCTGTAGTCATGTACTACAAAATGGACCTTTGCAAAACTGAGTGGTAACAAATCCTTCTTCCTTTTGAGAAGAAGAAAGAGATAGGAAAGGGGAAAATAAATAGGAATCAGCGACAACATGAACTAGACTTTTGGCCTATTTGTTAAAAAAAATTTATGAGGCATTTAAATAGACATGAAGAGGTGCTATTTTACATTGGACACCTATCTGATGCCTAGTATTTTATAGCATCGCTATAAGCATTGAATTTACTGACCTATTTCTTAGAATAAGTGTATATAGTTTTCATTGTGTGTGTATATTTTTATGAGTAGTCAAAGAACAAGCATTTCTTAAACGTCTCCCCTATGCCTGACTCTTTCTGGAGGCTAGTAACGCAAAGGACAAAGATGAAACAGTCTCTTCCTTCAAGAAGCTTAGATTCAGTAGGAGAAACAGCATGTGGGTATAGAAGTATATTTAAAAGATCAAGAATTCAGTTTAACCAGGCCTTTATTAAGCACCTCCTACCTCATGAAAGACGCTGTCCTAGGTGCTAGAAAGTCAAGGAAGAGCGAAGATAAAATGGGGGTTAGTTCCAACTTGTTGTGCCTATACCAGGGCTGATGGAGTCACATATGGCCCCAGTGGCACTTGGGTAGAATCCTTGGGGTAATGATCCCTGGATAGACAAGCAAAGAACCACATCCCAGACTTATCCATACTCCCTTTTCTACCCAAACCTGTTTTTCCCTCACCAATCCAGAAATTCATTCAAGCTTGGAAATAAGGAGCCAATATTGTGTTTTGGGGTGATTTTTTTCCCCTTTGTTATCTCTTGAGGGGTACAACTGTTAACATCCGTGAATGAAACTCAAGCTTAGAAGGCTTTCCCTCATATAAGAGGGAAATGAGGGTTCTAAATAAACATTTGTTAAAAGAATGAATAAGTGAGTGATTAAAGAAGTAATGTATAGAGCTACATTAACTACTACTGGGAAAACCTGGGATCTGGCCTAAAGTTATGAAGGGTCACATACCCATATTTAGTGGCAAATGTTTTCTTATTTTATTTATTTCTGTCAAATACAGCATTTTCTTTACATTTTTCATAGCTAATCCTCTCCAATTCAACCACATGGCATATATATTTTTCTTCCTATACTGTTTTTGTTTCATGGTTCTTCCACTGATACAGAGCCATTGCAAAATTATATCACTTTTGTCTACACTTTTTAGTTTTGATAATTCACCTGGAGTTCCACATTTAGCTGCCCTCCGAGATCTGTAATGATATAAATCTTAGAATGCAATGATCTCTGCTGAAATTGATCTCCATGATTGTCGACCTACTAATCATCTCCTCCCACCCTTCCTAGACCAGCCTTACTTTTGAAGGGAGCAGAGCTTCAGAGGGAGGAGAAAGGGATGTGACTGTAGGAAAGGGACAGATGGAGAGATCCGTACTAGGAAGCACATTCCATCACTCAGTGGTCACAAGTTTTATGTTTTAGAAGAAACCTGTAGCTCCCCACCAGTCCTCTCATTACTGCAGTTCATTTAGTGGAACTTAAAAAAAAAGCATAAGTGTTAAAGTAGAACAATGTGTGAGAGGGGTTTCTCTTGGGAGGGGAGGTGTGTGGCAAGTTAAAAAACAGGAAGAAAAAACTACAAATATAAATTGGACTTATTAGCCTCCAACTTAAAAACACATAATATTTTGGTAAAAAACAGTTAAGAATCTGCAAGTCCATTTTCAACCCAATGCAGATTAGAACTTCTTTTCTTTTCTTTTTTTTCTTTTTTTGAGCTGGAATTGAAAACAAAGGCCTCCAAGAACAGATTTTACAATGGAACTAGAGTGGTGCTGCTGGTTCATGCATTCACTATATAGTATGAACAACACTGGTGTTGTATAAACAAAGTAGGGAATGCCTGCAGTGTTGATACAAGATTTCATTACTTTCATTTAAAGAGTTTCATGATTCACTTGTGAGCAAGCTTTACTCAGTCACTAGTGACCCTTTTACTATTTATAGTTCAATTTCTAAAAATCAACAGTGCCCCCATTGTATCTGAGATATTCTTTAAACACACTTTCATGTCCTCGATGTGTTAGCTCATTTAAAGCAGCCTGGAGTGATAGTGGAGGAGAGTTTCCAAAACTTTGCCAATCTTCTTCCACAAAAGACTTTAAGAAAATGTTAAGCAACCATCAGTCTTCTGTGACTTAATAGGACCCAGCTCATAAATAGAAAAGATAAATTTGATACTCCTTAAAGATCCTTGGATCCCAGGTAATGTTCAAGTACATGTGTAACCTGGTCCCTACTTTCTTGGAACTAGTATGCCAAGAAAAGCAGATTAATAACATCCCCAACCACTGTATTATAACTAAAAGTAGATTCAACTTAGATATAGCGCCCCTTATGATAAAAAGTGTGTAAATAATTGCTCCTGGACGTCTGGATGTCCATTTATTTGCTTAGCTGTTGAGTGGAAATAAGACTAATGACACCAGTTTGAGGAACTGTGGTTCCTTGATTTTTAAGAGTGTCAAGGCACCAAAAAAGTTTGAAAATGGCTGCTTTCTGTCATCACAAAAAAACTTATCCTTTTTTTGAGCCAGTGATTTGATTGCTAATATTTTATCCCAGACACATCATTTCCTTTTTTGAAAGTAAAATCCATCTCTACCAAAAATATTTGCAATAGCCCCAAAATGGAAATAACATACTGTATATCCACTAATTGGAGAAGCTGAATAAATTATGGCATATCCATGCAGTATAATATCACAGCACCATAAAAACATGAAACATATGAAGAAAGATGGAAAGACCCATATGAGGTGAGGTTCAGTTTAGTCAGCAGAACCATAATTGTAGACAGATTATTTTAACTTTTTTTAAAAAGAGCCTCTGAGGGGTGGCTAGGTGGTGCAGTGCTGAAGTCAGGAGGACCTGAGTTCAAATACGACCTCAGACACTTAACACACACGCAAAAAAAAACTAGGCATGTGACCTTGGGCAAGTCACTTAACCCCAATTGCCCTACCTTCCCTCTTGAAAAAATAAATTAATTAATTAAAAAAATTTTTAAAAGAGCCTCCAAAAACAAAAAGAAGGCACAAAAATAAAGCCAAAGGTAGGGACTTGATACAGGCCTATAAGGGGACACAAAACAAGATTGCCTTATTTGCTTATTTCTTTGTTCATTTGGATATATATATATATACCAAGGGCTAGCAACATCTTAAAAAGAAGTATACCAGGTTTCTGGCCCCCTTTTTTTCTGGCTCCTCTGGACAGTAACTCACAAAAAGGGAAGAAGCGTTTCTCAGTCAACTCTTCTGGCTAGTTTGGTGGCTTTTCATTTTGGGCCGGGGGGGTTGGGAGAAGAAATCAGTTTTAAAATATTCCTAGACTGTGCTCTCAAACCAGCAATCCCACATATAAACCTATATAGAGTTTTCATTTAATGCCAAGAGAGTGCTGGGTACAGGAGAGAGATATGTACAGAGACAGAAGTATGACCACATTTTTTGTATGTGAAGGTCTTCATTTATAAATGTGTGTAGCCCTAATCGTATTTATATAGCAGCTTGGGAATGTGAGTGTTACACATGCATTAAATTTGACAAGGTAAAAATATCTTTTTACCTTTCCACCATTCTCAACAAGGATCTCTGCCACGATGCCAGTTGGGAGAATTAACCAAAATGCCATAGTTTTCATACCTGATATATTTCAAAGTAAATGGAATGCTTCAAGGAGGAAACGAAGTTTCTTGGCTATTATTTTCTTTGGGGTTTGGTAAATGCACTGTATTTATGGTCCATTTTCACCAAAAATTCCAATTGATATCAGTGCGTACTATGTCCAGCTATCAGGCCTTTTTGTTTTTAGGCCTAGAGTCTAATTAAGCTACATGGGAGAAACTACGGTAACTCGAGAGCAGGAGCCGAATCATTGGGGGAAGCAAATCGCAGGGGCAAACCTTTGAACCCTTAGGATGAAGTTGCGAATTTTGTTGTGTTAAACTTGGCGATCTAATGATTTGGGGCTTTGGGCTTTTTGTTTGTATCATGTTCCAGGCCTTCCTTACTGCTATTGGAGATAAGAATCGCAGGGCTGTGCTTGCACTGGAGCACATGTTCGCCCCCGTTCTGGATGGGGCTGTGTCCACTCTGCTAGGGGTCCTCATGCTTGCGGGCTCTGAGTTTGATTTCATCGTCAGGTGAGCGTTTGGATGCCTCCCGCCGGGGTGGGGGAGGGCTCTCACGGCGTGCTCATTTGGACGGGCTCTTGCACATTACAGATTTCTATGACAATTATGTTATTTGCTCATTTTATCCTGCTCATGTTGTACAAACATTTCTTCAGTAGGACGGTGCTTCCTTTCTACTTTGAGAAGCACACAGATTCAGAATCGTGTCTTGTGGAACTCGCAGCATATCGAGGGAGTCACAAATGAAAGGTGTGCCCAGAAGTGGCTTCGGATAACAGGAGGCCTCTATAAATGTGTGTTTTCAAATAGAATGAGTCGCACTGTTTCCGCTGCTATCCATCAGATTCATGTACCATAAAGCACTATCAAAGGCCCACAGCTCGATGCTTATGCTCACCAAGTAGGACCATTAGTGGGCACAAGAAGCGAGATGCATTTGCATATATGTTTCATATTAGGCAAGAAGTGATGGATGGGGTGGTGTGGCATACAGAGGGCCAACCTCGGGGTGCAGAATACCGGAGTTTCAGCCCACTTGACACATCAGTCACCAGGTACCACCTGCATCCCAGGCGCAGAGGATGCAAATAAAAGCAACGAGACAACTAGCTTCTGGTCTGGGCAAATCCCTTGACATCTCAGGGAGCCAGGCAACCCCTTGAAACTCTTTATACATTATAGATGAGTCAGCCCATTAGCACAGGTGGAAGAAGCTTTTACCCAAAAATCACATGTCTAGGGAGAATAAAGATGATAGGAAAAGAAAGAGATGGTGGTATACCTCAGAGGCTGAATGTGATTGCCATCTGATAGTCTCTGGAACACCAGATATTTACAAATACCTGAAATCATCACCCTCTTTTCCTTACTTATCTAAGATAGTTTTGCCCAGATCAAGTTCACATCTAAATCCTGTTGAAAGTTGAGAAGCATTAACATACAACTTGATATAAAATTTGGAAAGCCAAGTCTTAAGACTCCTCTTCTCAGAACTAAAGGCAAGCTGTTTCTGGTGAATTTAATTAAGACTGTGACCTTTTGAAAATAATTTGGAGGTGGAGTGAAATGGATTTTTTCCTGGTCTCTAAACAACATGGGCATTTCTGCAAAATGGCTTATCTTAGAAGCAACACTGATTCTTTGTGGAGGCATTAGACCTAAACTAATTAATGAATAATTAGAGAATATCCTAGAATTGAGATTGTGGTAGGGCAAAACCAAATCCACAACAAAATATTCTTTCTTCTTTTTTTTAAATAGGCTGTTCAGACAGCCTTAATCTTGGAGGGATGATCTAAATAGGCCTTCGTAGTTTTTTGTTGTTGATGGTCATTTTAGAAAAAAAAAAAACTAGAGTTTTATCTGAAATTTTGGCCCCAGCTCTTTTTTTGAGGATTTAGGAAAATGACATCCTAAACCATTTGTGTAGATTTTTTTTTAATTTTTTTTTTTAAGTAAAAGATCAGGGCATCTCATAACCTCATGAGATTCCTGCCTGGAGTGGAATCTCCATTCCCTGTGTATTTTTATTATTCATTATAATAGATTATGATATTCCTGATAATCTAGTTTGTTGACAAACTATTCAGTGATCAACTTGCCACTTTCTAATAGAAATTTGACATTCATTAAGTTAAACAGGGAGAAGTTCAGGGCAGTTAGGTGGCCCAGTGAGTAGAGCGCCGGCCCTGGAGCCAGGAGGACCTGAGTTCAGATCTGGCCTCAGACACTTAACACACACACACACACACACACACACACACACACACGCCATGTGACCTTGGGCAAGTTACTTAACCCCAACTGCCCTCCAAAAAAGCAAATAAATAAATAAATAAAAATTTAAAATTTAAAAAAAAACAGGGAGAAGTTCTGTGGTCTCAATTTGACTTTCATTCCTCCTTTGGCTTCTTGTTTTGTAGAATTTTTGTTTCTCATTTTCATGTCTGAATAGCCAGATGGAAAGCAAATATTGAACACTTCTCAATTATATCTTACTTTCTCTCCAAGGAGCCTTAAATGGTCTCAGAAGGAGTCTAGCACTAATCATTCCACTTTGTTGAGGGAAGGGCACCAAGAGGTTAAATAGTGACTTTACCTCCTCTCACACAACATAGGCAAGGAACAGAATGTTGGAAGCCAGAATTCCAGATCTCTGATCCAATGCCTGACAGCCCATTCCCTTCCAGAGATACCAGGGTTCCTGTTTCAGGGACTCAGGGGAACTCGAGTCTTCCAGAAATGGATGGATTAGCCTGATAAAGTCCTCACTGAAGTTGAATAAATGTGCAGACATTGTATACACTAAGCAGTCAGAAATATAATCAGCCTGTTTATTCTTCTGTTAGACAGATGAGATGCAAATGTTTTAATGCCTGTTGTTGATATATGTCCCAGTCTAAAGTTCTAGCAGTTTACATTAGTGGAAGACATTGATTCGTTCATTTTTACTAATGTAGCTTAAACATTCCAAGTGTTTACAGTACTGAGGTATTTGCATTTTTATAGGAACGCTTTTATTTTTTTTTTCAATCCAACATGGAAACATATATAGACATGGTAAAGCTCAGCGCCTGTTCAGTTTTATGACCAGGAGAGCCCCCTTCTTCTCCCTGACACCCTAACGTTACCCTTCCCCCTCCAGCCCACTTCCATCAAAAGTGCCCTATTCTGAGCCCTAGAAATCATTAGTTACAAAAATGCACCCTCCAGTTCAGTCTGAACTCTCCAGCTGTGCCCAATACCAGTTCGTGAGACTTTCCTTTTACTGACAGGTTTACCTTGGTATTCATGAAGGATCCCAGACCTTAGCCCTCAATGGTGGGAAAGGACAGCCACTTGTGCACTTTCCTCTTCTTCCATAATGCTTCAGCCTTTATGTTTGAATTGGCTGATGGAAAACAAGAGTATTCAGAGATGCTAAATTGTTCAACAAAAGATTAGCCTGCAATGCAGCTCTGCTATTGTGGAGGGCTGTGATTCAGCACAATGCTGAGCTCCCCACAGAATGGGCAGCATTTTCTTTGCAGAGAGCTGGTTCCTGTGTTCTAAAAAGGTTGCAATTTGAGCTATTTGGTAAAACTGGAACTCACAGAATTCTAGGCACAAAGTTGTGATTAATGAACGGCAAGGGAAAGCCTTACCTGATACACTAGAGATTTAATTAGAGATTCTGCTAGAAGATGCAGAAGCATTTCACAGTGGATTAGCTGCTGGGAGAACGAGGCTTCTTTTCCTCCTGGGCTAAATTGTTTAAATTCTACACCCTTCACTTCATTTGTTTGCTTCTGCTGGGTTTTCACTAATGGGGGCCCCTTTTCATTGTATTTGTGCTTTCAATCTGTTCAGCCATTCAGTTCACATTCCATATTTCTGTGTTTGTGTAACACATTCATAAATAACATTACATGCCACGAGATTTCTGCAAATTAACAAACTAATGTGCGGTTTTTTTTTTCTGTTACCAACTAACTCTTGGGTTTGTGGAATATAGCCCCCAAAAGCTGTTAAGGTTAAAAAAAACTTTCACTAAATCTGAGCTGTATTTTTATCTTGCCTTTTTTTTTTTTTGGTATTTAATGGCTTCTCCATTTCATCGAAAAAAACATATTACAAATGTTCTGTGTTCTGCAGGAAATTTTTCTGTATTTGTCATTTGTACATTTCTCTTTCCCTTTTTTATCTTCTAGGTATTTCTTTGCAGTTCTGGCAATCTTAACAATCTTGGGTGTTCTGAATGGATTGGTATTACTTCCCGTACTTCTGTCATTCTTTGGACCCTATCCTGAGGTCAGTAATTACACTTAGCATAGTGTACGATTCATTGACTGACAATGTTATTTTTTCCTGGTGTCACTCTTAATTTAGATACTTTATCTACATTTGTTGGTGATTTGCTTTAAAAAAGCATTTCTGTAATTGTGACTTTTTTGTTCTCAGTGGCATACAAAGGATGTCTTAGGATGTTGTGGTTTTGCTTTTAAATCTACTCATTGACAATTTAAATCTCACTGACTTGGATATGCTAATATAGTTCAGATAACTCTAAAAAGTGTAAGTCTCCCTTTTAGATCTACTTAAAAGCAGTGGGGCAAGGTTTTTGTCCCCCCCCCGAAATGTAGATAGTTCAGAATCTCATCTTATTTCTCCTCATTTTGCCTTATATTTGCTTCAGTAGATGAGAGAGAGAGAGAGAGAGAGAGAGAGAGAGAGAGAGAGAGAGAGAG
>NW_027185791.1:20545800-20614985 GCF_028583685.1 Petaurus breviceps papuanus | reverse complement strand
AGAGAGAGAGAGAGAGAGAGAGAGAGAGAGAGAGAGAGAGAGAGAGAAGTAAGTCTAGGAGAATGTAGGCGACTTGAGGACAGGAACTGTTTTCTTTTTTGCCTTTGAAGCCCTAGTATCTAACTCTATGTCTGACCTATATTAGGTACTTCATAAATGTATGTTCAGTTACAGTGACTTAAATCCTTATGATTCTTGTAGTAGGGGAAGAATGGAGAATTGTTTTAAAGCAGGAGCCATTGGGGAAGGAAGGGACACCTGAACACATTTTTTTATATGTAGTGATTCAGACAGAGAATATGTCTTAAGTGGCGATTGCTATTTTCTTATCATTTTGCAAGCATTTATTCACTCGTTGAGTGACTGCTGGAAGGATGATAGTGTCTTATACTGTATTTTTAATCCCTTTCCTAGGTTACTCCAGCTAATGGGTTAAACCGCCTGCCCACTCCCTCCCCTGAGCCGCCCCCCAGCATGGTCAGGTTTGCAGTGCCCCCACGACACACCAACAATGGATCTGATTCCTCTGACTCAGAATACAGTTCTCAGACCACAGTGTCCGGCATCAGTGAGGAGCTTTATCAGTACGAGACTCAACAGAGTTCATGTGCCCCAGCTCATCAAGTTATAGTGGAAGCCACAGAAAACCCTGTCTTTGCCAGATCCACTGTAAGTCACCCAAAATATACTAAATGTTAGTTAAGTAGGGGTAGGGAAAGGGTTGAAAAGCAGACTCTCCCCCCCGCCACTCTCAACCAAAAAAACAAATGGAAGGGTTTTGGATATGTAGTTGAAGGACCTGGGTTCAAACTGTGACTTTGCTACATAATCCCAAGAGGCCTCACTCAGCTTCCTCATCTTTAAGAATTGGGGATAATAATACCTACACTTCCTACTTCTCAGAACTTTTATTTTGTTTTCAATGAAGGAAAGTCCTTTGTAAACTGTAAAGCACTTTCATAAATGTTAGCTACTACTATTATTATTACTGGAGTTTACAAAGTGTTTTCACATAAACTGTCTCATTTTACACTCAAAGCATCCCTTGTGAAGAAGTAGGTAGAGCAAAAATCATTCTTCCTGTTTTACATTTGAGGAAATGGGAGATTTGACAAGTGAAGTCAGTTTCCCCAAAGTTCTATAGATATGCGGCAGACCTAGCACTCAGACCTGGTCTTCCTGACTCCAGAAGTCCAGTGTTCATTTCACCACACCCTGTTGTCTTCAAAGCCAAGTCTGTTTTAGTGATAAGCTCACTTTTAAATTAAGGATAAGGACAAATAGAAAATTCAAATAAGACACACAGCAATGAATGAAGTAGGGGGTGGGGGATTATATGTATGGAATCAGCCGAAGTTACTGTGGCTGGTTTTGGTGAGTTGGCTGGTTTTTTTTCTTCTTTATTCTTTGTTACAAGGGATGGTTTTCTGGTTCAGGGAGTGGCAAGGGAGTTTTTTTTTTTTTTTAATTGAAGGGGATGTAAAAACAAACAAAAAAATCATTAAAACATTTCTAAATAGCAAAATTAATTGCATACAGAAAAGGTACCGCCATGGGATTTTGCAGCTGTGAAGTAACATCCATAACTTTTAGAACAATGCATTTATCAGCATTCTTTGCTTTGTCTGTTGAAACCCTTTATTTGCCCTTGATGTGAAGACTTTTAAAGTTCCTAAGGATCCTAGGGAGTAGAGAATCTCTAATGCTAGCAAGCACCGAGCACAGATATATTGGGCTATTTTGTTCTCCATGTTCTGTAATTTAGGCAGAAAACCAAAACAGTTTGAAAACTACTCTCTGGGAAACAGCTTTGAGGGAAGGAGCAAAATAAAGGTCACGTGGTCGTATTCCTCCTTCCGTTATCCTTGGCTCTCCAGGGTCTCTGGAAGAAGCATGGAGCTCAACTCCAACAAACTACGTCAGCCTTTGAGTCTCCAAGCTATTCTAAATCAACGATTCCTGCACGTTCCTTCAGAATGTGGGCACTCCCTAGGCTGGACCAATCCAACCTTCCCCATGTAAAAGGGAGAAACCAAGCAAATTAAAACATTCCTTCTCTCTTGCTCCGCCCCCTCCATAATGCCTGTTGAGCTGTAATGAGTTCAGTGGAAGCCTAAAATTAGGGACAGGTTGAACCACATTGGAAGTTGGTGATGGTTCTTTTGATGGATGTGGTTCCTGTGCTACTTGAGACTTTTTAATGGAGACTCAGAAACCAGGCTGCTGCCATCCTACACTTGGACTCTGGCTGGACCCAAGGATCTGTTGCCAAAAGTCACATAGATAGCCATCCACTTAAGAGGCAGAGCTCCATGTCCACTCAGATTGAAAAGGGTGGGTAGCTGATTGAGGGAGGGCGGTAGCAGGAATACTTGCCAGCCACAGCCCTGTATTTATCAGTAGGAGCCCTCCTTTCCTGCCAGTGTTTGAGACAGAAGTCGCTTGGAAATGGAACCAAAAGAAAATTCTCAAGCATCACAGTCTGTGAGCTCACACAAGAACATACCTCTTGCAAGAAGCTTATAGCCTTCCCTTTGTGTTCCTGGCCTTAGTCACCAGTCTTATCCCAGGATTTTCCTGGGTTCCCTGAGTGCATTGGGAACTTCAGGCAGGAAAAAAGCTAGACAAGGGTGATGAGTAAGCTCTGTAAACTGTAGGCCTCAGTGTTAGCAATGCCTTCATCCTCTGGGCTGTACGTATTTTAACCAGGTCTTGCCCTCCCTCTGCAGGTGGTTCAGCCAGAGCCAAGACATCATCATCCATCAAGCCCAAGACAACAGCTCCACCTGGATGCTGGGCACCAGGGCCAGCAGCCACAGCGGGACTCCAGGGAAGGGCTGCGACCACCCCCTTACAGGCCACGAAGGAACGCTTTTGAAATTTCTACTGAAGGGCATTCCGGACCTAGCAATAGGGACCGAATGGGCCACCGAGGAGCCCGTTTTCATAACCCTCGGAACCCAGCATTCACTGCCATGGGCACTTCTGTGCCAGGATATTGCCAACCTATCACTACTGTGACCGCTTCCGCTTCAGTGACAGTGGCCGTGCACCCTCCCCCTATGCATGGCCGGAACCCTTGGGGAGGAAGCTGCCCGTCCTATGAGGGCTACCATGAAACTGACCATGGGGTGTTTGAGGACCCCCATGTGCCTTTTAATGTAAGATGTGAGAGGAGGAACTCTAAAGTAGAAGTCATAGAGCTGCAGGATGTTGAGTGTGAAGAGAGGACGAGGGGAAACAGCTCCAACTGAGGTATGTTGGCTTGTGGGTGGCTTTCATTTTGAGTTTGGGAGTTACACCCACCAGCTGAGGGGCTCAGGTGTAAAAGACAGGAAGGGATTCTTCTTTGGCATGCCTTTGTCCTGCCCTCTTAGGTGGGGCACTACACTAAAATTACCTAAGCTAAGCTTGGATTTTGCATCATCCATTATGTTCCTAGGAAAATTCAGTGTTGTTATAAAAATTGAAGGGGATGATTTGTGAAAAGCCATTTGTACACTTTAAAGCACTATGTAAATGTCGACGTCATCATTACTCTTCTGATCATTGTTTTGCCATTGGACCGAAATGCCCCTCATACCTCAGGCTTTCTCCTTGTGTCTTCCTTTGACACTTTGGATGTCTTGGATGATTTATAGTTGAAATGAATCTCAGAGGTCATCTAGTCCAGGGGTGGGGAACCTGTAGCCTCCAGGCCACATAGGTCAAAGGGCTACCCTTTAGGACCTAGAGGGCCACATGTAGCCTCAAGGCTGCAGGTTTCCCACCCCTGGTCTAGCCCAGCCTGTCATTTTACAGATGAGAAGACTGAGGTGCAAAGCAGAGCTTACCCAAGGTCCCATAGGTAGTAAAAAGCAGAGCTACTGGGGATTGGAACCCAGGCTTCCTGATGCTAAATCAGGTTTTCTTTTCATTGAATATATCATATGGCCTGTCTTCCACCAACTGAATGAATGGCTTCTGAGTCGAGATTTCCACCCCTCCATTATTAACTCTGTGGATTGATTTTTAAAAATCTTTACATTTTATTCACTTTTTGCCTCGTTTTCTCTCTTTTTAAGGATAAGAAAAACTGAAGCAAAGAGGCCAAAGATGGGGACCCCCCTTCTTTCCAGAACTGCTTGAAGAGAACTACTTGGAGTTATGGAAAAGGATGTGCTGCATCAGGATTGACAGTTCCCTGTTACTGTAACCTATTGTATTATTTTGTGAAATATTTCTATAAATATTTAAAAGGTGTACACATATGTAATATACAAAGGAGCGATGTAATTAGCGTAAGGCGGAGTTTCTCAGCTCCTGCTGTTAGAGCAGAGGTGGCCCTCTGGGTGCCCGCTGGGTACCCGCTGGGTGCCCGCTGGGTGCCCTCTGCTCATTGTGTATATTGACCTCTGTGCCACAAATGAAACTTAATTTACTCTTCAATTTCAGCATTATGTTGCTGCTGCTTAAATATTGTATAATTTACTTGTATAATTCTATGCAAATATTGCTTATGTAATAGGATTATTTTGTAAAGGTATTTGTTTAAAATATTTTTAATTTGCATATCACAACCCTGTGGTAGTATGAAATGTTACTGTTAACTTTCAAACACGCTATGCGTGATAATCTTTGTTTTAATGAGCAGATATGAAGAAAAGTGGCGGTGGCTTCTCTAGGGTTATTGTGTTCAGTTCTCTCTGTTCTGGCAATGCGTGTAAACTGTATGTGTGTGCGTGTGTTTTCTTAATGTACTGTAGCAGTTTTCTTTTTTTTGTTGTTGTTTTTTTTACTGTATTGTAACCCTTAGTGGGCTTATTAATCCAACCATGCTGAAAGAGTCAGGATTTCTTTATGGCTAAGCCCTGAGGAAAATGCACTAGCTCTGATAGCAGGACCCATCAGTGGCCACATCTTTAAACAGTGGAGGGGAAGCCGTGTTCTCTCTAGTCCGTGTTATCTCCTAAAACCAGCGGCTGTCTTTTCCCCCTCAGCAGCATTACTCTGCACGGATAGTGGTTACTGAAATTGGATCATGGTGTACCTCCCTGTAGACTGATAACTTCTTTTGAATCTTGAAATGACATTAAGGAATTGAGTAACATGCCTGACAGTGAACCACCCCTGGGTCATGAGAAGGTGCTCTAGGAACGGCATGGGGAGGATTGATACCGCATACCTCATGCCTTAATTGGCAGGATCAGTGCCCCCCATCACAGCTAACTGGAAATACCAGATTGAGGAGGGGGTGGGGACGGTGGTAGGCTTGGAAACGCTACTTGTGAAACCTGCCCTTCTGGGGACTGAGTTCTTGGCTATACATACGTATGTAGATATACACATATATACATAGATATACACATATATACATAGATATACATGTATATATAGATACAATGGGCTAGCCGTCTCAATTGATGAGCTTCTCATGTAAGAAGCCAGACTGATAAAGCTTCAGCTTCCTACCCTTAGGGCTTTATTTCTCCTCCTGAATTCAGTGATCTAATTGGGACAGTTCTCTGAATCTATTTGTATCTTTTTTGAAAAATACCTAAGAAGTTTCCTAAATATGCATGCATGATCACAGGGGTAAAACACCACCAGCTGCCGGCTTCGAAAGAGTCTAGATTCTGTAGCATGATATGCAAATGGGGGGGGGACATTTTTAATGCTGGGAAACCTTTCTGGAGCACCATTTTTTCCTTCATCTGCTCTTTACTGGTCTTTGTGCTGTGAAGTTGGCAGAGGAGCAGGAAGCCATGGACTGTGTAAACATAGCTTCCTGCTGAAAGGTGACATGTTCAGAACCTGCATTTTTTCAGGGTGGGGATGGGGGCAGGGATGGGGGCAGATCTCTCCAAACCAGGCATTATTTTCAAGAGATCTGTTCTCCCAGTGATTAGAGGATCTTCCATTTGGGCCTTTGACTCCCTCATCTCCTATCAAGGGACCAATGACGGTCAGGGAAGTGATTCATACCCAACTCTGCCTTTTCTTCAACACCAGTCATTTGTTTACAGATAATTTGCATGGGAATTCAAGGTCAAGGTCCTGACCCCATTCTGGCAGTACCTTAAGCTACTGGTAGGAGTACACTAAGGGTTAATCTCATAACTGCCTACTGTTCCAGCTGTCTTATCTAGAAAATATAGCGCAAAAAAAAGGCCTCCAATTACTACTAGCACTGTAGTGACCTCAGATTTTTTTTTTTACCTTTGTAACAAAACTGTATACTAGTTGGAAGCCACCTACAGCTGCCAAATGTGTGTATTAGTGTGTCCGAGGCCCTGATGGCTTCCCACTGTTACTGTTATGGTGCCTATCTGTCAGCCACAGCCCTCTTTCCTTGTCCACTTCCAACCAGCCCACCTCTGCTGGCTGTTTCACTTCCTGGATGGAGAAGGATGACCAGGCAAGAGTCCCGAGTTACGTGTTTTCTTTGAATTCTCACTGTTTTCGTAACCTTGTTGTGTTTTCCTTGCCCCTTCTGCACCGCGGCATGTTGGGTGTATGAGTGTTTGTGCTGTCTGCTGCTTTCTGCAGAGCCTAGAACCTTCTCTCCAATAGTCACATTGGCCAAGGGAGAGCTCAGTGACTGGCAGTTTTGTGTTTTGTTTGTTTAGATGTTAAAATGTTTCATCTTTGGTGATATTTATATTTTTGTATCATAAGAATGTTTTCCTACAGTATTTGTCATGCCAGTTTATAACAAAAAAAAAATGCAGGGATTTTATTTCTATTGGAGACATAATTACAGCTATGTTTTTCTTTTGAATGGAATTTTTATTTGTATAGAGTGCTTACTAATGTTAAATAGGACAGAGTATATAACATTTACATTAAGGACTCATTTGTAGCTTTTAGTGTAAGAAATTAAAAGAAAAAAATATTCAAACTGGGTCTCATTGTCTGCCTATTTTGGCAGAAATGGGTTTGTGTCATTTCAATTACAAAGATAAAAGTATGCCATATAATTTATTTATATGAAAATTTATTTTTGTAGTGTACATAGTAGTCATCAAGTCTTTTGACAGAAGTATATTTTTAAAGAGTTTATATGTAATGAAACCATAATGTTTTGGAACTTTGCTGAGACATGAGTATGGTGCACACTTTTCATTGTAAGAGGCATTGAGGAAGAGAAAACTTTTAACAGTGTTAAGAGAGTGAGAGTGAATATTCATGCAATTGTGAACTGTTTTAGTTACCGTTTGTGATCTAGTGTGGTTCTCATTTTAAACCTTGAAAGTGGAAATGTACAAACTCTCTAAATATTAATGTTAAAACACTGATAGAAATTCTAACATGAATAAAAATATTATAACTTATTGGTTACGTATTTGTTCATAGAATCCTTTTTTTAAAAAAAATGAGTAAGTTGTTGAAGCTGATTTCAACATAATGCGCAATTCTTCAGCCCTTTGGTTGTTGGGTCATTTCATGTCTGTCTGTGTCTGACTCTTCATGGCCCCATTTGGGATTTTCTTGGCAAACACACTGGAGTGATTTGCTGTTTCCTTCTCCAACTCACTTGACAGATGAGGAACTATGGAAAACAGGGTCGAATGAATTGCCCTGGGTCACACAGCTAGCGTCTCAGACCAGATTTGAACTCGGAAAGATGAGTGCCTGTGGCCAGGGCAGGGCTGTGCCCTAGCTGCAGAGGCTATCACGCCCTCCTTTTCATTCTGCTTCACCTATGTGCTCTCTTGGGGATTTTTTAAAGGTTTTTGTGGGCCATGTTTTTTAACTTTAAGAAAGTTGCTGTCTCTCTTCAACTCACATATGAAAGACTTTTTTCTCCGGTGTGACATCTAACAGAGGGTAAGAGTCCCCACTGACACACACACTCTACCCCTGGTATTATAAACCAAGGTAGCATGGCCTAGTGGATAGAGAACTGGCCGTAAGGCCAGCAAGACTTGGAGTCAAGGCCAGCCTCTGGCAAGCATTGGTGGAGATCCTGGGATATCATCTAAACTCTTAGTGCTCAAGGGAGTTCTCTAAGACTATAATTTGAAAGAAGGCGTTACCTACGCCAATAAAGAAAACTTCCTCACGTGTTCTCTGTACCAGTAAATTCACTGGCCCCATCCCTAGCCTATCGTCAAACTAAATAAACCAGTACGGAAAGATGAAGCCCTATTCTGCCACCATACAACAAATATAAGTGGTTTTACAGTTATTGAATAATCATTTTAGTATTTCTAACTTGTTTCTAACATAGAGAACTATGTCTGTGAGCCAATTCTAGCTTCATACATGGTCATTACAGTAGATAGGACAGGATTCCTAATTCCCCTGTTACAGAGGATTGAAATGAGTTGCAGAGAGATTAAATAGCACAATGTTTGCTCATTACTGGACTGGCAGTCACAAAACTTGAGTCCTGGAAGGCACCTCTACAACAATTCATACATGAAGACAATCCCCATTGTGACATTTAACAGGTGTTCATCCAGCCCCCAATTCCCCCCCCCATCCTACTTTTAGATAGCTTTAATTGTTAACAAAGATTTTCCTGACATCATCAAGCCTGAATTTGTCTCTTTGAAATGTTCACTAGGTACTCTTGGTCCTGCCCTTTGGAGCCAAGGAGAACAAGTCTAAACCTTCCTACCCCCTCCACATGTGTTGCCTTCACTCAGGCTATCATCCCCACCTCCCTCCACTGCCCATCTCTCCAGACCTCTGCATTTCCCAGACATCTCCACACCACACTTCCTTCCTTGCCCCCACCATATCCTTTATCGCCTCTCCTTTATACGTTGTATTCTCTCATTAGAATGTAAGTTCCTTGAGGACAAGAGTTGTCTTGCTTGCTTGTATATATAATTCCAGTGCTTAGCATGAAATCTGGCACATGGTAAGTATTTAATAATCTACATGTCTGTTTATCGTGTTGTCATGAACTTACAGCCCTTCATCCTGGCTGTTCTCCTTTCTTAAACTGTAGTGCACAAAACCAAACATAATATTCCAAATGAGCTTTAAGGAGGGCAGATATAATGAAACTATTAGCTCGCTATTCCTGGAAGCCATGCTTTTAATACAGTCCAAGACTTTTTTTTTTTTGCTACAGTATCACACAAATTCATATTGTGCTTGCAGTCCACTGAAACCCGAATCTTTCAGAACTGTCATCTAATCATGACTCCTCCATCCTGTATTTGTGAAATCATTTTTTAATTAGTCAAGTGAAAGACTTTACATTTATCCCCATTCAACTTTCTCTTCTTAATTTTCAACCCAAGGCTCTTAATTGCTAAGATCTTTTTTAATCCTGTCCCTGTCATCCTGACTCTTATCCATTGTGTTAGCTATCCCTCCAGGCTTTGTCATCTCTAAATCTGACAAGCAGACATCTTAATCCAAATCATTGATAAAAATGTTGAACAGCACAGGGTTAAGCAAAAAATCCTTAGGGTTCTTCACTAGACATTTTCTACCACATTGACTGTGAACCATCAACAGCTCTTTAGAGTCTGGCCATCCAACCAGTTCTGAATTTGTCTGATTGTCTGATCCACATCTCACATCCTTTCCACATGAATAGTAGGAGATCCTTCATCAAAAGCCCTACTAAAATCTAGATAGAGTATCCAGAAAATTTTCCTCATATACATTTGGTAATCCTGTCAAAAAGGAAAATTAGGCTAATCTGGCATAACCTGTTATTCACAAAGCCATGATCTTTGTAATTACCACTTCCTTTTCTAAATGTTCACCAACCATCTCTCTAATATTCTAAAACCTTCCCAGTAACAAGTCAAACTCGTTAGCCTATAGTTTGCTGTTTTCTTCCCTTTTTTGAAAATTGGAACAGTTTACTTGTTTTAATTTTGAAGGACCTCTCCCTTTTTTACATCATCTTTCAAGTATCACTGAAATCGACTCAGTAATCGCATCTGCCAGGTCTTTCAGGAGCTGAGGACATAGGTGACCGGAATTCATCCAGGGAAGCTGGGCGTTGTCTTACTGTGTCTTAGGTGGTTAGTCTCTCTCGTTCTATTATTTCCAAAATAAAGGTCATGCACCTTTACAGGAAAACAAAGTAAGAACTGAGCAGAGTGGTCTTCTTTTTGTTGTCAGTTACCACTGTCTCATCTACTCCAGACAAAGGTCTGGTCCTTTCTTTGATCCTCCTTTTTCTCCTCTTATAGATAAAAAAAAATTATTGTAGGGCAGGGAGGTGGAGCAGTGAATGAAGCAGTGGCCCTGAAGTCAGAAGGATCTGAGCCTCACACACTTAACACTTACTAGTCGTGTGACCGTGGGCAAGTCAACCCCAATTGCCCTGCCATACCCCCTACAAAAAGCAAAAAAAAATGTGTTCTTAGCTTCCCTCATCACCCTCAGATCTTTCTGAGACTTAGTATTCCTAACACTTTTTTTTTCACAGGATCATTATCAGATTTATATTCATTCCCTATTAACTGGTCTTATTTCTATCATCTGTACATTTCTTTTTAAAATCCAAGTTGCTTGGTGAGTTCCTAGCACATCCACATCAAGTTTTTCTCTTTCTTTTTTTTTAGAGGGGGAATGCAGGGTAATTGGGGTTAAGTGACTTGCTCAAGGTCACACGGCTAGTAAGTGTTAAGTGTCTGAGGACGAATTTGAACTCAGGTCCTCCTGACTCCAGGGCCTGTACTCTATTCACTGTGCCACCTAGCTGCCCCCCACATCAGTTTTGTCAAGACAGATTTCATTCTTCCTATTGTTTTCACTTTCTGTCTTCAGAATTCCATTCTTGAGCATCTCTCATTTCTCTTGGCCTGAATTCCCCTGAAGCATCTTATTCTGTGAGATCCTACTTCTCTTTCCTCTTAACTCTTTGAACTCTTCCCAAAATCAAGGTGGAGGGCTCAATCAGACTTTCATCCCCCCCCCATCACAAACTCTAGGATGGAACGATCATTTCCCTCCTGAATTCCCATAATTTCCCCCCCAGAAACCAGTTCCTTCCTGTTAATGATAATCAAAACCAAAATAGAATTTCCTGATATTAATTTCTCTACCTTTTTTTTAACTTTTTGGAGGGGAGAAGGTAGGGCAGTTGGGGTTAAGTGATTTGCCCAAGGTCACACGGCTAGTTTTTGTGTTAAGTGTCTGAGGACAAATTTCTCTACCTTTTAAAGGATGAAATAACTAATGCAAGTCAAGAAGTGAATAGTCACTCTATTTTGGCAGGGAGAGAGCTGCTACTACCACATAATGTTTCTGTGTCAGGCTTGTGTTCCATTTTTTATATCTTCTTTCCATCCAAGTCCCTTGTAGTATGTTCTAATAACAAAATCACTTCTGTTTCTCTTTATTCCTTCAAATTTTATGCAAATACTCTATCTCTGCCCCACCTACCACCATATGATTCCTGGATTTCCTCATATGAGTATAAATTTTCAATATGAAATGTAAACCTACCTCAAATCCCTTTTACCTACCCTATTTCTTTAGAATAAGGCATATCTATCCAGAGCTATGGTCTATAAATAGATCTTATCCTACCAAATCTCTGTGATAACTTATAAGATCAAATTTGCCTCTGTGCATTAGGACCTCAAGTTCAGACCTCTAGCTCCTCTTGGTCATCACTCAGTTTGTGGCATTTGTATATAGATATTTGAAGTCATGAGTTTTGCTGCTGAGTCTTTTGCAGGGTGGGATTTTATTTCCTGTTAATTCGAAGGCATATCAGAAGCTATTCTTCTTTTTTTGTGGCTACTCTCTGTAGTACCTAATTAGGGGGAAACACATAGGCAGTTTTCTCCTCCCCATCCCATCCTTTTTAGTTTAAATGCCTTTGGGTTAGATGCAGAACAACTGAAAAATACATTCTTACACTTGTATGACCTGATGCAGTGAAATGACAAGAACCAAGAGAACAAGTTATCCAGTAACATGATTGTAAATACAAACAACTTTGAAAGATTTTAAGACTCAGCTCAGTGCAATGACCAACCATGATCTCAGGGGACTCATGATGCAACACGCTACCACCTTCTGACAGAAAGGTGATGAATTCAACAATTCTGACGGAGACTTTGTTTGAATATAACCAATGGGAAAATTGGTTTGATTTGTCTATGCATGTTTGTAACAAGGTTTTTGCTTTTTCTTCTGTCTCAAGAGAAATGAGAGAAAGAGAAACTGGATTTTCATTGATTGAAAACAATAAAAATCTATTTTAAAAGAAATAAAAATATACATTCTTGCCAGCCTTTTTTTAGTTAGACAGATTTCTAACCAGGAATCTGCCATCCCTAGATGGTAAACCATGGATCAGGAATCCAAGTTTTATTCTCATATGCCATGTTCTTAGCTAGCTCTTTACTTCCAAATTAATTTTTCCCTATTCCTTTTCTTCAAAAGGCCAGCAGAGAGGAAAACACAACCTGACTCTCTATGGTTTTCTTGCCTGTGATTTCATAATTATTGGCAATTCTTTTTAGGTTCCTTCTGGAAGTGTCCTTTGTGCCCACATAAATCACCAGAAGTGGGCAGGGGCCATATGTTTTGATAAATCTTGAGAAGTTCTTTGTCATGTTTTGGAAGACAATGAACCACTGTGCTCAGGTACCACTGTCCTCAGGTACCCCTGTCCTCAGGTACCGCTGTCCTCAGGTACCGCTGTCCTCAGGTACCGCTGTGCTTAGGTATCACTGTCCTCAGGTACCGCTGTCCTCAGGTAACGCTGTGCTCAGGTACCGCTGTCCTCAGGTATCGCTGTCCTCAGGTACCGCTGTGCTCAGGTACCACTGTGCTCAGGTACCGCTGTCCTCAGGTATCGCTGTCCTCAGGTACCGCTGTCCTCAGGTATCACATTGCTGCTTTAGAACCAGTGAACAAGAGCGATCTTCTTTTCTTCCTTTGACCCCTCCTAGGAAGTTCTCACTCGATAGCTTCCATAATTTCCTTGAAGAACAGTTTCTTTCTTCTCAGAGCATCCAGGCTTATCTTTTGCTGGAAAGCTCTAATTTTACAATTGACCTTTTCCTTCCCTTTCCCATCTATGTTATACTCTTCTACTCTCCATCATGGTGACAAGGGCCGAGTCTCCTCTCCTATTCTTCATATCTCTCCCCTAACTTTTTTTTTTTTTGCTTCCCATTGGAGGCACATTTCTTTCAGTAGGTATATTTATTCTCCCTTACATTTTTGGAGTGTGGAGTGGTCTCCTCTGAGGCATTTCTTTTCTGCTTAAGGAAGGAGATCAGTCTACATAGATCATAGTTACTTACCTGAGAGCTTAGTCCTAGATCTGATTGTACTTAGTTAAGTTACTTCACTTCTTTGCTCCTCCATTTCCAAATCTGTAAAAGGGTCTACATGTCTAGATATCCCTTTAAGCCCTAACATTCTGTCAGTCTACTAAAGCATTAAAAAAAAAACATTATAAATCAATTCTAGATGTGCATCCAGGGACAGGGAATGAGGATTCTCTTTTTGGTAGTATGTCCCTTGCAGAGCAGGCTTGGGAATTCTTGACTTAACTGAAGCAAGAAGAGTTCCATCTAGTCTCAGAGCCAACATCTGTTTTCTCAACTAGGGCAGCCAGGATCCAGGCAGTCAGATGTTGTTTTCACCATGCAATCAAGAATGACAAGGATCTCCTCTCTCCCACCCCTCCCCCTAAGGACATGACTGTGAGGTTAATAGCCATTACTGATTCTCATTAAGATTATAAGGAGCCTTCTGGGTCACATGAGTTGGAGTAATAGACATTTTCTCTGATTCTAACAACTTCAACCTCTCCAAAACAGAAATTATATGCCAAAGATAAAGCAATTTCAGTTGTTTCCATGGTCTAGGAAATTTAGAAGCCAAAAGAAGGTTTTAAAAAATGTATGAATTTATACTTACTGACCCTGAGCTCACTCATTCCCTCTCCCACTTCTCACATTAACAGCAGTGAGGCTATACCAACAAACCAAAGGGTGTGATATAGGTTTACAACAAAACCCACCTTATGCTCTGGTCCCCTTTCCATCTTCCCAATGCTATGGAGACCTCAGCTCCAGGTTGCAACCCAGTAGTACTAGTGCTGCAAAGCTCTCAACTGCCAGTGACAGGAGGAACTACATAGCACCAGCAAGGTAGACCTTGAATGTGCCAATGCTGGACCAGAGAACTAAGCAACAGAGAGAGTGTGACAGGACATCATATATATGGTGGAGTTGGCGTGTGGAGGAAAGAGTTGTGCAGGACTCCATAAAGCCTGAGGAAAAGGGCACAGAATCTAGCTGAGGCCAGTTCTGACCACCCAAAAGTCACTTGGAGAAGAGACTTAGGCTGGTGAACCATGAATTATCCAGTGTGGGAGGAGGCCAAGATTCTTTGATACCCATCCCCCAAAGAAACCACCATCAAGGAGGACAGAGTCAAAAAGGTAACAGGGAAAAATAAGTGGAGGGGCAGGGAGAGACTGAAACTACAAAAGATCTCAGCAAGAAGAAAATGCAAAGACCCTGAGTATAAGCAATAAATCAACAGGGAAAACACCAACAACAGAAGGAAGTGTGGCCATTAAATCTAGTAAATTAGCTTAGGGATCTATGAAGAAAGACTGAAAAACAAAGGAAAATGATTCACTATTTGATGAAACAGAGGATCCTATAGTATGGAAGATAATGTGGAATCACCATATGTTATTCTTAAATGATTCAAAACAGAAATGAGAATTGTGAAAATAATTTGTGACCTACACAGAAAAGAATGGAAATAAAATAATAGAAAATTGGAATCTGTGATGGTGAGTCACCAAAGAATTAAAAGACAGAATTGTAGATTGGGAATGCAAATATACAGAAGAGAAGGACAACCTAGAAAAACAAAAAACAATAACATGAAAAGAAAATATGCGGGGCGGCCAGGTGGCTCAGTGAGTAGGAGCACCGGCCCCAGAGTCGGGATGACCTGGATCAAATCCGGGCTCAGATACTCAGCACCACACCCAGAGATAATAACTGGCCGTGTAACCTTGAGCAAGTTACTTAACCCCAATTGCTTTAAAAAAAAATAGAAAAAGAAAATATGCTCACTACTAAGCAAAATATACTCATTTCAAAGACAGGTTGTGTAGCTACAACCCAAGGATCATAGATCTCCCAGGAAAAGACATCATGGGACAAAAAATAATAAAAAACAACCAACTTTAACACCATAACACAGGAAATAATAGAACTGCTTAGAACTTCTGAACAAAGACAATGAAATATCAGTTGAAAAACTTCAACAGTCACCTCTTGGAGAAAAAAAAACTCAAGGCTTCAAACTCCATGATATATAGCAGCTAAATCCAACAATTCAATTCAACAACAAATTTTAGGATTTTAGGAATTTTTAGAATTTGAGTTTGTTTAAGTAGAGGAAATAGATAGAAGAAATAATCAGGAGAAATATCTTCAAGTATAAAGGAAAGGAAATTAGAATAATGCAAGACTGTTTTGTACCCACCACAAAGCTTAGGAGGGAATGGAACAGTGTTCCCAAGAATGATGGAGCTGAGAATCATCCCAGAGGAACCAACCATGCAAATTTGAGCTTAACTATATTTTTGTTTTGTTGTGTTTTTGGAGGGGGGACGGCAGGGCAGTTGGGGTTAAGTGACTTGCCCAAGATCACACAGCTAGTAAGTATTAAGCATCTGAGACCAAATTTGAACTCAGGTCCTCCTGCCTCCAGGGCCAGTGCTTTATTCAATGCACCACCTAGCTGCCCCTTAACAACGCTTTTAAAAAGATGGACATTCAATAATAAATTGGCATTTGAAACATTTTCAGAAAGAAAACCAGACTTAAAAAGATTATTTGCTTCTTGAACACAAACAATAGAAATGCAGGAGTGAATAAATGCAGTAACCAAGAACACCAATAGTAACAGAGTGACAGTAAAGAGACCAAAACAAACAAACAAACAAAAAGTCCTTATTTCTAAATATAGAGAAATACAAGGGTAAAGTGTGGAGGGAACAGTGAGGAGGCAGACATGGGGCATTATGAACAGAACCTAGTGACCCCCTGTCCACAGCTGAGTCAGTGTTTTTTGTGGAACTACATTACAACATAGGAGAGCACATTAAGCAAGAGGATAAAGAGGAGGGTGTGATGTGCCTTTGACAAAGTATAATACTTTTTATGCTAAAAAGCCTATGAAGTATAGGTACAGAGGAACCTTTTTTAATGTCATAAGAAGCATTTATCTAAAACCAAAAGCAAGCATCATGTGAAAAAGGGATACTCTAGAATCTTTTCCAATAAATGCAGGAGGGAGGCAAGGATGACCTCTCTTCCCACCATTATGTTGTATCGTTCTAGAAATGCTAGCAAAACCAATGAGACTAAAGAAACCAATTAAAGTCATAAAAATGGGAAAAAAGGAGACAAAACTATCCCTATTTGGTCAACATATGATAGTCTACTTGGAAAATCCTAGGGCATCAGCAAAAATATTAAGACAATATCTTGAGTAAGGTTGTTGCCACAATGTTGAAATGTGGAGAAACGAAAGATCTACAATATCAAGGGAAATGATTAAAAGAAATATGTTCAAAGTGGGAATAGTACTTCCAGACTATATTACAAACTAGCAGTCATCCAAATCATCTGTTATTGGTTTTAAAGATCAATAGAACAGACTAGACAAGAAAGAATCAGAAACAATGGGACTCAATAACTCAGTGTTTAATAAAGTAGAAAACAAATTACTAGGGGGAGGGGAGACTCATTATATTAAAAATTTTAATTAAAAAAACTGCTGGGAAAACTGCAAATCAATATGGCAGAAATTAGACTTAGACCAAAACCTTATACTTTATTTTGTAATACATTCTAAATGAAATTGCAATCTTAATATTAAAGATCATACAACAAAATTAGAAGAGAAACAGATCATATTCCTCTCACAGCTAAGAGTAGGAGATGTGTTCTTAACCAAACAAGAGATAGAGGCAATTACAAAAGATATAAGAGAGAACTTGGATGATTTGAAACTAAAAAACTTCCACATAGACAAAATTAATGCACCTAGGATAAGAAGGTAAATGATCAAAAGTGGAAAAAAATCTTTGTGTCAAATTTCTCTTATAAGGGTTTGGTAGTATATATGTTTTATGTATGTGTGTACATGTGTATGGATATACATATATACACATACATGTATTGTGTGTATATATCTTGGATATATATGCCTTGTTTTATATGTGTGTATATACATGAATATATACACATATCACATACATGTATCTGTGTATATGTTTGTGTGTATGTATGTATATCACACTAATAGCTATCCCCCAGGAAATTAGTGTTTAAAGGATATGAACAGTTATCAAAAGAATGTATTCACAACCACATGAAAGAGTGCCCCAAATCACTAATAATAAAAAGTATATATATCAAAACAACCCTGAGGTTTCACCTCTCACACTGGAAATGGGCAAAAGTGACCTAAAACATAGCAATAGTTGATGCTGGAGGGGTTGTTAAATGATAGGCACACTAATACATTGTTGGTGAAGCTGTGAAATGATACAATCATTTTGGAAAGCAATTTGAAATTATGCATACAAAATCACTAAACTATCCATACAATTTGAACCAGATGGTCCATTACTGGGTTTGTACCCCAAGGAGGCCATTATACACCAAAATATCTATAGCAATATGTTTTGTGACAGCTAAGCATTGGAAACTAAGTAGTTGGTCATCGACTAAGCAAACTGTGGTACATGATTGTAATGCAGTATTATTGCGCTATAAGACATGATGAGTATGCTGAATGCAGAGAAACATGGAAAGATCTACTGACATAAAGTGAAGTAAGCAGAGCCAAGAAAAAAAAGATACACAATAAGTGCAACAATACAAATTTAAAGAATTGTACACCCCCAAATTAAAAGCTATAAAATTACAAAGATTAAGCAGGATTCAAATGAAGATATATGAAAGGATATCCCCAATTCACCCCTTATGGAGGTGAGAAATCCACAGTCATCAAACATGACTCATTTTTTGGACTTTTTCAATGTATTTATCAATTGTACTATTTTTTCCTCTAAAAAAAGCTCTTAATTACATGAGATGACTCTGGGAAGGGAATGGGGGTCACTTGGCACTTCAGAGAACTGTACTAAGGCTAATATTGAAGTATTTTTATTTATTCTCCACCTTTTGGAAATAGTTCAGTAAATTCTCCAGTGTCTGCTATGGGGAAGAGATACGGTAGGAATAGAATGTTCTGATCAGCAAAGAGTTGACAAACACAGAGTTTTTGTGCTGTTTTGTTTTTTAATGCAATGCTCTTTGTCTCAAAGTCTTTGACTCCATTCCTCCTCACGCCTCCTTTAATAAGCTATTTGTTCATTTAGCCAGCTCCTAAACACACCACATGTAAAGGCTGCCCAGTGAATTCCAAACTCATGGGGAATATGTGGGATCAGTCAATTCCTGAAACTTGGTCTGGAAAATATTAATTCTTTTCCACTATTTATTCGAATTGGAAAAGAGTTTACATTTAGACAAGCTTTACCCACACCAAAACTGACCTCTCATATCCATTTCCTTTTAGATTTCCTCTAAATAACACACATACTAATATGCTTTCTTATTTTTCAATCATTTTAACTTCAGATAAAATTATAATCAATTTTTTTGCCTCGAGATCAGCTATATTTATTCAGGACTTAAGTAAACATAAGGCCTCATTTTTTTTGGCATCATGACCATGTTTAACAGCTCCAGGAATGCTGTTGAGCTGCTGCAGCAACATTGATGTAAAGGCAGGTGTTTCATTTTTGTTAACTGGTAACTCACCTCCTGAAATGAGAATTGGAGACATGGCCTATTAATCATAAGAAAAGACTATTAGCCAAACTTTAATTACTTTTAACAAATGCCGTTCGTAATGAGAATGTGTCCAGAACAAGAATCTGGTAATGATGGAGGGTACATTGAACCCCATTACTGGATGAAGTCCTCTGCCGGGATGTTGTAACACCCGGCATTCTAAGATTTGAAGTGATATCCTCAAATCTGTTAGATGAACTATTGAATTTACCTCAGAAAAGTTAAATGGATCAAAGGTAAAAATGATTGCCTATGTCTTACTTAAAGCTGTGTACTTAAGAGATGAAATATTAAACTTGGTGGAGACAAAATGAGAGATGTCTTTATATGGCAGGACTTCCTCACACCTACTAAGGAGGAATCAACTTTATTTGGGAAAGGTAAGTTCGTGGCAGCTGAGGTTGCTCAAAAGGGATCTAATGGAACAGGGATGATAATTCAAGTGGGAAGCCATCGTGCAGTGTCACCCGCCTGTTAAAATTCTAAGCACAGCTGGCTCAATTACAGCAACACCTTCACTAGCAGGGCCCCTGTCTCCCATTTCTTGTTCAGAGGACTGTTATTAGTGTTAGCCTTATTTTCCACGACTCTGATTTGCAGAACAAACTCACACTTCAATTCAATTTTGAAAAAAATGTGAGAATGAACCTTTTGGATGTGCAATATATGCTATCACTTGGTACAAGGAAAAATCCAGGTGGGAAGCCTTGAGATGAAGCTGGGTCAGTTGCAGGAAATAGCCTTGTCCTGTCTTCAACAACAAAGGAAAGGCGATAGTATAGTACGGGGGAAATGTACTTACCCTGGAGTCTGAGAGTATGCATTCGATTCTGCACCTATAAACTGAAGGAGCTGGATTAGATAACCTCTGAGGTCCTTTCCGAAGCTCTCAATACATAGTTCTATGGACATAGCACATGCAACCTTGAAAGGGGAGGGGAAGTTTCTTGTTTAGTTTTTAAAGGAAAAGACAAGAGAGAAATAGAATGAGCAAGTTCTGACTGGTGAATTATTACATAATAAGGTGGATTATTATGGCATTAAGCACAGTTCCAGATGCCAAAAAAAGAATAATCATCTTTGTAATTATAAAATCCAGGCAGCAGCAGCAGTGGGTAAAACAAGTTAGGAGAACCCCTTTAGTACATAGCAAGGAAAGAACAAAGATTAGGTAGGCAAGGGAATTTGCAAGGGACTCTCTACTATGGAATAGGAAGAAACCAAAGATGAATCTGAGAAACTATCCACCAGAAGTCAAGATAACCAGACCCTTAGGGAAAAGCTACCCTGAATGCCACCTAGGGAGCACAATGAAAAGACTTCATTAGAAAGATTGTGGCAATGGAACTTCAGGAGGCAGAGAAGGAAATAGAATAGAAAAGAACATAGGGAGAATAATATGGACCCAACTACTAATGACCCAAATATATGAATCCATGTTTAATTCTGTGATGCAATTGCACCTATATGTTCATAGGCAGAATTTTAGTCTAAGTAAATTAATTCTTAGTGAGAAGAACATTGGATCTAGAATTAGAAAACCTGGATTAAAACCTTAACCCTACTACTTACTACGTCTATGACCATGGACAAGTCATTTCACCTCCATAAAAGGTGGGGGAGGGGATATGAATGAAATCATCTCTAATGCCCCTTTTAAATATTAATTATATGTATCTATGGGCAGAGAACTTAGTTTAGACAGAACATTTCTTAATTCCCTCCCTAGTTACTTTACATTTTCTCTAATTCCAAAGAGCCTTGCTATTGTACATTATAAATCAATTGCAGAATATGAATCTAGGTGTCATTTGGTCACCCAAACGAACACATTTATACATACTAGAAACATATACCCATATGCAACATGCTACAGTTGAAGAAAAATGGATTTAACAGGAAAATAACATATATTTAACATAATATTTTTATGAATTATCCTTTTGATAACACTGCAAATTCAAAAGCTATTCATTGTTAAGAAGTATACCCTTTACCCACCCAGAAACACCTGGCCGTGTAACCTTGAGCAAGTTACTTAACCCCAATTGCTTAGGGGCAGCCAGGTGGCTCAGCGAGTAAGAACACCGGCTCCAGTGTCAGGATGACCTGGATCAAATACGGGCTCAGATACTCAGCACCACACCCAGAATTAACTGGCTGTGTAACCTTGAGCAAGTTACTTAACCCCAATTGCTTAAAAAAAAGTATACCCTTGATTATAGGTAATTAGTGACAATTAACAAAAGGTTTTCTTTGCATTTCTCAAGAATGTTTGAATTCCCAAAGTCTTGAATTTCCTTTATCAAATTCTATCAGAGGATATTAACAGTTAACTCCAAAACAACCTACCTGCTCCTTTGGGGAGTATAAATACAGTAGGATTCATTCATTTCAAACCATCCTTTCCCATTATGGACATCAGTGAGCATTCAGACTTGAACTGTTATAAATTTCAAATATATTCATATCGAACACATACAATACCTGTATATGTAAACATACATACATTATTACTCTGTACTTTTTCCTTGTCCTAACTGCATTTACTGCGGCTACTCACTCATCTCCTTCCATTTATAACCTAATTACCCACTCTTACTGTAAGAATAGATATATATTTACAGGAGAAACACTCTGAATTAATTGTCCCTCTCTCCCACCTGTTGCTTTCAATACAATGCAACAAATACTTACTGAGCACTTACTAAATGCAAAATACTCTGATAGCTTCTCTAGGAGATTTTTAAAAATCATGTCACCACTGTCCATAAGAGCTTAAAGTTTTTCAGGAAGGGGGATGGCCTGGGTCTGCAATATAATTATAACACAAGACAACATGTGATAACCTCCAGAAGAGAGGTACAACGTAGTACAATACCATAGGAGAGGTTTCTTCCTCCTGGGAGGATCATGAGGGACTTAATAAAGAAAGTAGTGTTTAAGTTGGACTTTGAAGTAGGATTCAACAAAAACTTATGGAGAAATGACATTTCAGGCAGAGGGAACAGTATTAGCAAAGGTACAGAGGTGAGGAAACACAGGCCCTGTTTGATCAATGGGGAGAAAGTATATTTTGGCTGAAGGGGAATAGCATGGGATGAATACTCATTTATTCATTCTTCAACAACTATTTATTAAGCATGTGCCATATGCAAAACACTGAAGTAGGTACCGGGAGTGTTGCAAGGATGATTGAGATGTATTCCTTGCCTTCATGAAGTTTGCAATCTAGCAAGTTTGGAGAAGTAATTTATGGACAAACCATATGTCTCCTTGGAGTCATAGACTTGGTACTTTCAGAAAAGCCCTGAAAAAATAAGAAAAAGACTAACAGATAAAGCAGACACTGAATGAAACCCAAAAGAAATGCCAGTGTCTCTTTAATCTAGCCCAGGGCATCAAAAGAAGATAACAGGGAGCCTCTAAGCATTCTTATCAGGGTTCATACAAGGAGGCATAAAGTCATTAATCTCTCTAGCAATTGTGTCCTAACTCCAGTGTAATTTCAGTTCTAGGTTCATGTTAGGGGATAAGATCATTTCCCAGTAAATGACTCCACACAGAATTGGAGGAGATGATGAGCCCAGAGACAGAAGGAGGCTAAGTGGATTACCTGTTCTAGAATTATGGCACAGCAGCAATGACCTCCAAAGGGGTCAAGACCTGGGCATAGCCATCTCATCCAACCCTGCGAAAGTAGGATGATGCTGGCCCTGGCACAAAGTTTCAATGCAGGTGCTGAGTCTGGACAGTCTGTATGTAGAGGGGGTCATCCTTCTCATGGGTCCTTCCTCTCTTCCCCCAGGCTAGACCCAGATCATTGTCTCTTACCTTTTCTTTCTCTCCTTTTAATGCCTACTTTGTGATCCATCCTCCAAAACAGGTTTGTTTTACTTACCTAGTTCTGCTTTGCTTCTTAAACTCCCCTCTCCCACTGGTCTTTCTTTGCCTATTTCTCTATTGGCTTTACTGTCTTTTACATAAGGACTACCTATTCAACCATCTTTTCCCTATTGCAGATAAAAGCGAGGCTAATGTCCTCACCCCATGTCTGTATTTGTATATTCTTCCTTTGGCCCAATCCAATTATGAGAAATAATTTATTTACTTCCTTTTTTTTTTGCTTTTTGGAGGGCAATTGGAGTTGTGACTTGCCCAAGGTCACACAGCTAGTTTTTGTGTGTGTGTGTGTGTGTGTTTAAGTGTCTGAGCCCAGATTTGATCCTAGATCCTTCTGACTCCAGGGCCGGTGCTATATTCACTGTGCCACCTAGCTACCCCTATTTACTTCCTCCTTACTTCTTCCCTAGTATATTCCTTTTTAAAATTCCTTTTTTTTCTTCTCTTAAGACTAACAAAACAGAACAAAACCACACCCAGACCCTATGTTTGTCTTCTTTTACTTCCTCTGTGACCCCTGAAAATAGTGCAATGCTGAAGGGACAGTTACCTCTTCTTACACAATTAAAAGATAAATGCACAGCAAATTTTTCTCCTTCCAATTGCTCAAATATATGACTGACTCTCTTGCATTCTACTAAAGATCTATTATTGTCTTTGTAGGATTATACTAAATTTTACAGGATGCTATTTTTGGTTGCAAGCCTTTTTCTTTTGCCTTTTGGTATATCCTAGGTCAAGGTTTTCCTTCTTTTGTAGTAGTATAATTCTGTCTAAACCAGACTGGTTCCTTAGTACTTGAGCCCTTCCCTTTTTTTTTTTTTTGGCTGCTTGTAGTAATTTTTTTTCTTGTAAGGTCTGAATGCTATCTATGACATTCTGTGTGTTTTGACTTTGGGGTTTCTTTCAGGATTATCATTGGATTCTCTATAGTTTCATTTTGCCCTTTGATTCTAATGGTTCTGGGAAGTTTTCTTTTATGATTCATTGAAATATGAAATACAGGTTTTTGTTTGGTCATGTTTTTTCAAGAAGTTTGATAATTTTAAAATTATCTGTCTCCCCCCTGTTTTCAAAGTCAGTTGTTTTGGTAACAGATATGATTTCCATATTTCTACTCTTTCGGTCTTTTGGCTTTGACCTAATAACTTTTTGTTGTCTCATGGAATCATTGAGTTCTATTTGCTTCTTTTCTAATGCTAGACATTTATTAACCCAATTATATATCAGTAAACTGATACATTAAATCTATGCTTACTGGTGGAAATAGAAAATACTCAGAATGATAGGATGGGGGGTGGGAGATAATTTAAGTAACCAGAACTCAGAAAAAGAAAACGAACAAGCCACAAATGAATTCTTCAAGAAAAAAATCCCAGGTCCAGCTAAACTGACAAATGAATTGAAGCTTATTTGGTGTGCATGCATTGGTTTTGCCAACAGCTACAGTGTCCCCCATGGTTCACCAGAGGGCACTAAGATAATACATTAATATAAATATGACTATCTCACATTAATATGAATGACTTCCCCCCCACCCTTCATCTTCCCTGATCACCTAAGCTCAAGAGAAGCATGGCTATCTTTGGGTTCTGTTTAGATCTAGGAATATGACTTGTAATATGCTAAAAAGAAATGACCAATATAAGAAATGACTCTTTTCCAATCTGAGCCCCAAACCCATCATTCAGAAACCCCCTGCTCTTATTGACCAATCTCAGTCACAGAAATTAACAATGTATTTTTAGTCATCATGTAATTTATTAAACTCTAGAATGGTGAATCTGAAGAAGTTAAAATAGTAAAACTACTTACTTGACTCCCTTCCAATCTCCCCATCAAACCCCTCACTGCCTGGGGCATAGAGAGAAGGGTTGGGGTATGGAGCTGTGGCTTTGGAACTAGTCAATGTGGGCTTGGCAAGCAATCAGAAAAAATAACCATTGGGGATTAGTTAGAATTGCCTCCCACTGATGTCACCATGGTGGGGGGAATTTCATGGTAGCTGCCATTACCATCTAGTCTCATTCCAATCCAACTCCCAACCAATGCTTGGTCCTACTAGTGGTGGCTCTGGTCTCACACTTCTCCGTGATCTCTCATGTTCTGACTTTTCCTGTGCCTAGACCAGAAGGCAGCTACAAAATTTAAAGCAGTAGTAAAGAAACATTAGCCACCGGGATACCTGGATAGAATTAAGAGGGAAATAAACTGGGAGTTTCTTCCCTACCCCCACCCCCAAATCTGTGAAGTTAGTTCAGGTAGGCAGAGCCAATCTCACACTCTCCCCCAAAGAATCTTTCCCAGCCTCTAAAATCTACTATAGCTTTGTCTATGTCTGAACTCATGCAAACGGTGGGTGGTTGTAAACCCTGCTGGATAAGTTTATAGGTTTTAAAAAGTAAGAATATTTTGGTGGTAAAAATTGTGTGAACCACTAAAATCTGTCTCAGGCTTATCATCAGGAAAGAATACTTCCTGCTAAACCTCTTATTGTGTAAGAATATGCCCCTGTCAGACTTGAACAACAAGTTTGCTAGTAGTAAGGTACAAGTTACAAAAACAGTAAGATATAAGGCTGCATCTCTCTAAGACTTGTTGTGTCTCCTTAGTTCTTGAAGAAGACCTTGGGAGTCGATGCCATGACATGCAAATGAATTGCATTTGAGTAAGGAAGGGATGTGCAAAGTCACTAGCCTCACTTTCTCCTTTGGAGCCATCTGGGTCCGATGGCAAGATACAGATCAGGATGACTGGAGATGGCCCTGGATGGCCCTTGGTCTTCAGTATGTCCATAGATCTGCGCCTTTGCAGGAGCAGATCATTATATACCTTGTAAAGGAGAGGTTTTAAATGACTCATTTGCATACGAAAGGACTAGCAGAAATAAGGAATTTGTCCCATAAATTGCCTCAAAGTGCCTCCTTTTCATAGACCAACAAGAGAAACGAGAACACTGATCTGTTCAGTGGTTATCAGGCACATGATCACTGTACATGTACAGCCTGTTCTAAAGCGATGAAGAATTAGGAAATGGCCACAATTAGCGAGAGTGGGGTCCCTCACTGAAAGGACCCTGCTCTGCACTAGACACCAGATCCATCTAATAGAGATGTTTTGCCTCCAGAGGAACAAGCCCAGTCAAGGAATCCATGAAATCTGTGAATTTTGTGAGGACTCTAGGAAGAGGGAAAGGACTTCCCTCCTATGTAGAAGCAAGTTTGCCCATTTGTACGTCTGACACATAGGCCTCACTGACATTGCCCTCATGAGTTTCACAACCTTTTCCCACTGACACTGTATTTGTGGAAGAGTGTGCCTCCAGTTTCTGGGGGCAACCTTTTACAATTGCTGATTTTGCTCTGCCATTTGAATAAATAAATGCCTGTGCTAAGAGATCATCATTAACAGTGGCCATAGCTCCTAAGCTGTAGTTAACTTGCAAGTTCAAGCTGAGGGAGTGACAACAATGATAATAACTACCATTTGTATTTATGATGTACCAGACACCGTACAAAAGGCATCAATAAAACACTTTAAAAATAAAATATTTTTAAAAGTAAAATAAAATGCCTGCCACAGACTATTCTCATTGTAGTCTCAGCGCAATGCATAGCTCACAGGAGCACAGAGAGAAAAATGTTGAAGTTGAGGAGGCAGCAGTCAGGATTCAGAGTGTAGAACACTGAGAAAAGGAGTCGGTGAAGAATCTACCAATTCTTTCATTGGTTGGGGTCGGGATAGATGTGGGCGTATATTCGGCAGTTCTGTCCCTACTGTACACCTGGCTCCTTTTCCTACTTCCTGTAACTTACAGAGAAAGCAACTGTCATGTAAGTAATTAGTTAGCTAGATAGGGATAAATTAAATAGTATTTTATCTTTTTCAATTATGTGTAAAGATAGTTTTTGACATTCATTTTTTATAAGAATTTGGGTTACAGATTTTTCTCCCTTCCTTCCTCTCTCCCCTCTCCCCAAGGCAGTCAATCTGACATAGATTATACAACAGCAATTGTGTGAAACAAATTTCCATATTTGTCACATTGTGAAAGAAAAAAACAGAACAAAAGGAAAAAACCAATAAAAATGATAAAGAAAGGGAAAATTATATGCTTCAATCTGCATTTGGCATCCATCAGTTCTTTCTCTGGATGTGCATTTTCCATCATGAGTCCTTTGGAATTGCCTTGGATCGTTGTATGGCTAAGAAGAGCTAAGTCTACCTTAGCTAATTATCACACAGTGTTGCTGTTTCTGTGTACAGTATTCTCGTGGTTTTGCTCACTTCACTCAGCATCAGTTCATATAAGTCTTTCCAGGTTTTTCTGAAAGCTGCCTGCTCATCATTTCTTAAAGCACAATAGTATTTCATTACATTCACATACCACAATTTGTTCAGCCATTCCCCCAGTTCATGGGCTTTCCCTCAGTTTCCAATTCTTTACCACCACAAAAAGAGCTGCTATGAATATTTTTGTATATGTAGGTCCTTGTCCCTTTTTTATGATATCTTTGAGATGTAGGCCTATTAGCAATATTGCTGGGTCAAAGATATGCACAGTTTTACAGCCCTTTGGGCATATGTACTGTTTCACAATTATTATCTCATATGGTCTTCATGAAAAACCCTGGGAATTAAGTGCTATTATTATTCCCATTTTATAGATAAGGAAACTGAGGCAGGCAGAAGTTAAAGTTGACTTACCAAGGATCATACAGCTAGAAGTGTCCGAGGCCAGATTTGGACTCAGATCTTTCGAACTCTAAGAAGTAGCCTTGATATGTGTAATGTGTAACTAGTCTCCCTTTGAAAACTTCAATTTTTTGGTGAAACTTTCACTCTCTCAAACAGCAGTCAATCCCATTTGGAAACAATTCTAACTGTTAGATATTCTTTATTTTTAGCTGAAATCTGGTTCCCTGTAATTTCTACATTGTTCTGCTCTCTAGAGCAACCCAAAATAAATTGAATTCCTCTTCCAAATGACAAGTCTTCTCAAAAATGAAGAGAAATAACCAAACATCTCTAAGTCTGTGCTTTTATCCATACCCAATTCTCTGAATAATTCTTTACATGCCACAGTTTCTATTCCTCCCTTTCTTCTCCCCTTTCTCATCAGGGGTTCTGAAGTTCTTAACCTGGGATTCATAAACTTTTTTTTTTACATATTGATAATTGTATACAATACAACTGGTTTCCTTTGTAATGCTATGTGTTTTATTTTATACATTTAAAAACATTATTTTTAGAAAAGACCCACAGGCTTGTTCAGATGTCAACAGAGTCCATGGCATAAAAAGGTTAAGATCCCTTGGTTTAGATGAACCAAGTTTTCAACATCCCCTTTAACATGTGGTTCCTAGAATGATGCACAATACTTTAAATGTGCTACTATTAATTAGAGCAGGTTTTCCAATGACATACTTAGCAGTTTGGACTTATCTCTAGGTTCAACAGGATGTTTCTGAGTAGGGCAGCAAAACTGCCAGAATAGGGAAGAAAATACTAAATTTGGAGACAAATTCTGAGTTCAAATTCTGCCTCGGGCACTTAGCAGCTGTGTGACCCTGGGCAAGTCAGTTAACATCTCTCAGACTCAGTTTTATCATCTGTAAAACAGGAATAATAACAGTCCCCATGTTGGAGTTTAAGATTCAAACAAATAAAACACATGTAAAATGTTTTACCAAACTTAGAGTGCTATAAAATGCTTTTATTATTCATTCTTGCCTCAAGATGAAGAATAGACTAGAGCACAGAAAGACTGAAAGCAGGATTGTCACAGTCGCTTATAGCTTAAAACTGCATTTCATCAAGATGGAAAGGGAAAGGAGAGGCTGAGGAAGAGGCAGGCATGGCCAACATTCTCTCTTAACATAAACAACCCACCCAAGGGAATCTTTGAGAGCCAAGGAGTAAGGTGACAGCCACTGTTCCTTAAATCGCATCTCCTCTGACACCCATCACACTGATTTGCTCCCCCTGGGAAACTACAGTTATCCCTTCCACGTCCAGGGGTTGGGGCACTGCTCCCTCGTGATCTGAAAAATACACCTAAAATTTTGGACTCTCCCTTTGCATCATAAATGAAGCCTGAATTATTATGGTATTAAAAGATAAAATACATTGATAGTATATAATACCGTGCATGTATTATGCATTTCTGAGTTTCTAAACTTCTTCTGCATTATCTCCTGGCCTTTGTTTGTCATCTGCAGCTTCCACAAACCTCCCCAAAATTACCATTTAATTTCTTATGCTGATCCACAATACAGTAAAACCACAAAGGGGAAAGTGGCAATGTGAAAGGGCTAACTGTATTAGCACAGAGTATCGGGTTCAGGCAAGAGTGTTCTGAAGTCAACTCACAAGTCAACAACAGCTCCCAAGAGCCAATAGCTACATTTTGTTTGAATATTTATACCTCAAAAACAGACAAATGGGGCAGCTAGGTGGAATACTGAGTTCAAATCCAGCCTCAGACATTTAATACAAAACTAGCTGCTTGAACCTGAGCAAGTCACTTAACCCCAATTGCTCTACCTTCCCCACCTCCAAAAAGCAAAAGTTAAAAAAAAATCCAGACAAATGCTACAGGTCAATGTTTGACTTATTGTTTTCTTGATTACCCAGTCTTAAGACAGTGAGAGAGGAAATGTTATTTATGCAGATTAAACTTAAAAGTGTCTTGTGTATATAGCCCTGGGCTTCGGTAGGCATGTTTTGGGCATGCCCAGTTTGCTTTGAGGGGAGCCCACTTTGTCCTCTACCATGTAATGGGGATAGCCTCCTTTGATTGGCTGCCTTCTTTAAAACTGGTGAAACTAAGGCATTCGCTGCTTTTCTGCCATCTTCTCTGCAACACTCTCTTCTGCTGTTCTTGACTTGAACCCTCCCAGGCAATCCTATCCACTTCATCCAGCCTGGATGGTGGGAACTGAACCAGTGAAAAGCGTAGGAATGTCCTTCTCTGGCTTAGCTCTCTGTAACCTCAGCCCCAAGAGATGGCTCTGCTGGTGCTGGCTGCTTCCCTTCTCTGTGGATCATCGCAGTTTCAGGTGCTGACCCTCAGGGGGCCTGGACAGAAGCTCAAGCCGTGCCTCTCTGGGCCCGTGGTTCAGCAAGGCAGGACAGCATGGAAGCCCTGAGATGCCATAATGCCTAGGGTACCAGCTCAAGGAGGGCTCTGGTCTTGGACCAAGGCTGTATGTTTGTGATTTCAAATACTCCTTTGTAAGAGGTTCATTGTTACACGTGTTTTCAGAGAGTCGGTTGTTAGACATTTATTAGCACACCACTGGAATGATGTGAGTAGAGATTTTACGATTCAATCCAACAAGAATTTTTAAGGGGCTGCTATGTGCCAGGCAATATGCTAGAGACACCACCAAGTGCCAGAGGAACCCCGGCAGATTACAGTGACACCCAAGCTGCAACAGGGAGGAAGGCCTCAGAGAAGGGTATTAAGCCAACCCACACGAGCGTGTAGGTGAGAGTTTTAAAACAAGGTACTAGAGTAAAGGCTAGGACTCAGGGCTGGGGAACCTGTGTCCTCAAAGCCACGTGTGGTCCTCTAGGTTCTCAAGTGTGGCCCTTTGACCGAATTCAAACTTAGAATTTGTTCTGTAAAACTTGGACTTGGGAGCAGCTAGGTGGTACAGTGAAAAGACCACCAGCTCTGGAGTCAGGAGGACCTGTGTTCTAATCCAGCCTCAGACACTTGACATACTTGCTAACTGTGTGACCTTGGGCAAGTCACTTAACCCCAATTGGCTTGCCTTCCTCCTCAAAAAAAACAAACGAAAAACTTGGACTTGGCAAAAAGGCTGAACCCAAGGATCTAGAAGGCCACGTGTGGCCTCAAGGTCTCAGGTTCTCCACCCCTGGTGGGGGCTTCTACAGCATGGTCACCTGGTGTATTGAGGGCAGAGGGAGGCGATCAATTGCAGGAATAACCAGGGAAGAGAAGAAGCATGTATTAAGCCCCTAATATGTGGCAGGTACTGCCTGATAAGTAGCGTCTCATTCAGTCCTCACAAGAACCCTGTGAGGTTGGTGTCATTATCATTATTGTTGGTTTATAGTTGAGGAAACTGAGGCAAGCAGAGGTGAGTAATTTGCCTAGAGTCACAAGTCTAGCAGTGTCTGAGGTCAGATCTGAATTCAGGTCTTTCAGACTCCAGGTCTGTTAGTCTATTCGCTGTACCGCCTGCCTACAATCAAGTCTCAAAGAAAAACCATTAGACCAGCCCAAGTTTGGAAAGTTATATAAAATTCATTTGTTGTTGTTCAGTCATTTTCAGTTGTGACCCCATTTGGGCATGTGGGCAAAGATACTGAAGTGGTTAGTCATCTCCAGGTCATTTTACAAATGAGGAGCTGAAGCAAACAGGGTTAAGTGACTTGTCCAGGGTCACACAGCTAATAAGAGTCTGAGGCCACATTTGCACTCAGGAAGATGAGTCTCCCTAACTCCAGACCTGGTTCTCTAGTCACTGTGCCACCTGGCCGCCTTTCTTGAACACCTTACCCATATAGTTGACACCTCTATTTAAGATCCCCACCTTACTTTAGTATTCCTCTAAACATTTGGTATACAAACACAAATTGCCTATATTGCAATTTAAGAAAGCTTTTTGTTCTTACTATAACCAAAAAGGCAAAACTTCAATTTGGTTTTCTCCCTACATCTCAATAGAAAAATGTGCATACACATTTGCTTGCTTGGTGATATTACTAAAGGGACCTCAGTCTATATAAAATGAGAAGTTACAGAGACAGTATAACATTGTGGAGAGAATGCTTTACTTGAGTAAGGCCGGTTGAATTCCCACTTCCAGCTCTCACTAGCTGTGTGACCTGGGCAAATCACACTTCTCTAGGCCTCTGCTTCCTCATCGAAAAATGATGTGACTGAAGGGGTTTCCTGACCTCTGAGATCCCTTCTGGCTCCAAATCTGTGATCTCTGCATGCTTGATCTAAAGGTCAGGGACCATCCTATAATCAAGGCTATAACTAGCATCCAAGCTCAAAGTTCAATTTAAAATGCTGGGAAACCGGAAGTGAAGCTCAAAAAGCAAGGACTAAAGATAGCACCCCACATGGGAGTATAAAATAACAGAAATGGACAACTGTATCCTCACTTTCTCCAGCTACAGGTGTTTTATGCTTTGTGTCAAAATGGTACCAGACGGACCTGGGAGATTTGTCTCTTGGGAAACACTGACTACTCATATGGCAGGTCCAAAAGACATTTTCCAGAGGTGGGGAGGAGAGGCATGGGAGAGTTATGAGCAGGACCATGCTGCTACCACTCACTTTCAGGATCCTAGAAATAACCCTGATGTGGGGAAAAAAAAAATACACTTCCTCTACAACACTGCGGCTTTTAAGCCCACACCCATGCATTTCCTATTGATATAAAATCAGTCAGTGACAGGACTATTAACTCCTGAGCATGATACATTTACTAAAAGGCAAAGCAACAATAATCACCAAAGCATTAACTCACTGGAAGACAAAAGGAAGAATCATCAAAATGTAACACAACACACCCATTAAGCTGGGTGACACTCTCCCACCAGGGCACACAGGGTTTACAGAAAAGAGTAGACACATACTTACAAAGAATTCTATCAAGGAGGCAGGAGTAGGGACACTGATGTCCAGAGCAAGTCAGCATCCTCTGCTTCGAAGAAACTGTGTTCCTCTTTTCAAACTCCACATCCTCCCTGTGGTGAAGGAGGCCCTGCTCTCTTGGGCTGCTGCTGCAGAGGCGGTAAAATTCTTTTAGTAAAACAGGTGCCTTGAGACAGGTGTCTGCAGCCTTCCAGTGGCTGGACCTGAGGCACTATTAAGTTATTCTATGGCGAGTGCTTCTCTCCAGTTAAAGAAGTGCAGAAGTCCTCAGGTGTGTTCTCTGGAGTCTGAGAAGTTTCTCTTCAAATAGCAGAAAATAATAAAGAAAAGGCCTTCGAGGGTTTCCCCTCTTTCAAACCATAGAAGTTACTAGAAAGAAATAAGCTCCGCCAACTCTTCCGACAGCGAGAGCATTAGGCTTTCCCTCCAGAGGATCCGGTAGCTGCAGACCCTGGGAGGTTTCAGCAAGTGCTTTCTTCTTTCTGATTCTCCTCTGTCCTTCGTTAAGACAGTGAGCATTCTTTGCCATCCACTCTTTTCAAGAGCCTGTGTTTCTTCTCATTTTTCTGATCTCTGTCTTCTTACCTTCTCATCTCCTCTCTTCTCTCACTCCTCATGTGACCTCAGATCACTCATACAGAACATCTTTATTCGTGGTGACAAAATTTGAAGCTGAATTAAAAAAAAAAACCAAAGAAATCCCACACTTTTTATCAGGGATCACAAATACATAATATCCAAGTTTTCCCATAGTCTCCAAAGACTAAGATTTATAGATTCTCAAATAAATCCTTCAAACACCTGAAAACAATCCTATGGAAATGAGCTGATGGACAGCAATGCCCTGCAGCTATCCCGCCTCCAGCCAATATCTGTGCCTCTGAAACATTTTCAAGAAGTTCCTCCCAATCCATTTATCTAAGAGGCAGTTTTCTCTCAGGTCCTCAAAACTAGCTCAAGCTGCTTTTCTCATGGGAAGGTCCGTTTTCTTTCCTTTTCAGTAAATAAAATGTTTATATCCAAGGAGGGCAATACCTTACATCTCTCTTCAGGTCCCTTTGTCATCCTGGTCGCTTTTCTCTGGAATTTGTCACTGGCTCTTTTAAAATGCTCCCAGAACTGAACATTAATACTCCAGATGTGATCTGACCAGGGCACTGTGCAGTGGGACTATCACCTCCCTTGATCTGGGTTGTATTTTTCTATTAGTGCAATCCAAGTTTACATTAGGTTTTTGGCAGCCATGTCTTACTGTTCATTCACTGTTAACTCTCTTAGTTCTCTAGGAGAGAACTATTGTGCTTACATTCCATTAAAAACTCGTAAGTCTCCTTCATGTGAACTGCTTTTACACCAGATTTTCCCTATCCTGTAATTGTGCAGCTAATTTTTTTTTAAAGCAATCGGGATTAAGTAACTTGCTCAAGGTTACACGGCCAGGTGTTTCTGGGTGGGTGCTAATTGTCTGAGCCCAGCTTCAATCCCCAGGTCATCCCAACACTGGAGCCGGTACTCTTACTCGCTGTGCTACCTGGCTGCCCCTGTGCAGCTGATTTTGAATGTATTTATCCTGATTAAATTCCATTTTCTTGCTCTTGATCCATTATTCCAATGTTCCAAGATTTCTTTTGAAACTTCAGTTTATCTGTCATATTTAGCAGGGGACTTTGTGACATTTGAATGTTTTTCTCGAAGAAAGAGAAGTATTTCAACAAGTCAAGATATGAATGATATATTTTCTGGGCCTTTGAGGGATGATTTCACCTAAGTTTACACAACTGTAAAATGGTAATAAACATAGAACCTGCTTCACAAGGTTGTTGTGAAGATTAAATGAAATAATATTTATAAAGTACTTAGCACAGTGACTAGCAGGTATATAGTGTTTGCTTCCTTCCCCTTCCTTCTTACAAACAAATTTAAGTGGGAAAAGGTAAAGAATAATGACAACCAAAGGTTTTTTTTTTAATGTTTTTCAAATACCAGTAGATGTTATTATCTCCACTTTACCGATGAAGAAATGGAGACAGTGGGAGGTTAAGTGAATTGTCCAACAGCAAGGAAAAGTCCAAAGTAGATTTGAACCCAAGTCTTGACAATAAGCCCAGAATGTTTCTAATGGGGTCCAAAGTAGAAGCTGTGGAGAGGGATGATCTCACCTCCAGGAAATCATGATCTTACTTAAAGATCTGTAAAGGAGGATAGAAAGATGGAATGCATTTCATTCTCTCCACAATAGCTAACTGTAGGTCTAGTCTCCAACACAAACTCATCTACCCTTATCCCTCCCTTTCTACTTTGCTCTGTCCCCTCCCTCTTCTGCGAACATTCTCAACCTCCCCTTCTGAGCCCCACTTATAAACTAATCCCTACACAATATCCACAGCAGCAGTTGTATAAGTTCCATAGAAACTTCCCTACCTTAAGAGCACTGGCCCCAGAGTCGGGAGACCTGGGATCAGTTCTGGGCTCAGATACTTAACACCTGCACAAAAATAACTGGCCGTGTACCCTTGAGCAAGTTACTTAACCCTGATTGCTTTAAAAAAAAAAAAAAAGAAACTTCCCTCCTTTTTCTCAGCATACCCACCTCTGCCCCTAGATGACCTCATGGGTACAGCAGAAGCCCCTCCAGAGGTGACTCTGTATTCCAGTGACCAATTTCACCTTTTGGGTGAGCCACAGAGTGTGTGCAGACAGGTATGAGTTATGTCAAGTCATAGATTCCATTATATTATATTTAATCCCAAATACACTCTGAAGAATTTCTGCTTAAGACACCACCATGCTTCCAGTTGCCCAGTCATTTTGTATCATCCTTGACTCTTCCCTCTCCTTCACTTCCCATACCCAGTTATCAAACCTTGTCATTTCTACTTCCATATATCTTTCTGTAGTCCCCTGATATCTCTATTCACAAAACTACTACTCCAGCCCAAGCCCTCATCATCTCTTGCCTGAACTAGTACAATGGCTTTTTAAAGGGTACACTTGCCTCCAGTATTCCCTCTATATCTTCCATATAATTGCCAAAATAATTTTTCTAAAGCACAAATCTGACCTTGTTACCCCCTACTCAGTAAATTTCAGTGTTTGCCTACTGATCCCAGGATCAAACACTATTCCATCATTAAAACATATGTGTTAGTGTATTTTATAATATCATCATTATTACCATAATAGCACATGGGAGAATTTATAAATAAGGTAAATATGCACATGTTTTAGGTGCTTATTTTCATGTTCTGTTTTTGAACTGATGGAATATTCGATTTAAAAATGGGGAGACACTAGTCTATTCTAGCTCACTGCCCCTAGATGGGATGAGATTAGAGACAACTAATAATCCATTTTAGCTGGAAAACAAAGCAAATGATGGGACAAAGAATAAAATACAGCTTGAAAAGAAATATAAACCCAGTCCTTATCCTGGACATACTTAGAGTCTTGTTGGGAAGGCAAGACACACATAAGAAGCAACCACAAATTATAACAATACAAAATGGTAGAAGATTTAGACACCAAAAAAAAAGTCCAAACTGAGTGTTGTTGGTTTTGAGACAAGGGGAGAGAATTGTGTGCTCGAGTGGTGCTGTCAGGGTTATCTATAAAATGAGGACATGGTTGCAAAGGACACTGCCAGGACTGGCATGCAAGTGGTGCCTTTTTCTGAATACCTATGGATAGGACCATATGGAAATTCTTTATATTATCTACTATCCAAGTTTAAATTTGTCCAATTGAGGGGTGTTTAGGGGGCACAGTGAATAGAGCACTGGCCCTAGAGTTAGGAGGACCTGAGTTTAAATCCAGCCTCAGACACTTAACACACAAAAAAACTAGCCATGTGACCTTGGGCAAGTCACTTAACCCCAATTGCTCTCCCAAAAAAAAAAAGAAAAGCAAAAAAAAAAAAATTGTCCACTTGAACCTGGAGGGAAAGTTTCATTTTCCATGGTTGTTATCCTTTAACATTTGCCATGAAATCAGGAGAAAATGTGAAAGACTAGTTTTTCTAGCTCATCCATAAATTCTACAAGGTGGCATTAAACAGTTCCCACTTTGCTATATGGGTCTGAGGACCTCCGTATAACCTGAAAAAAAAAAGTAAAATGAAATAACCTCTCAACAATAACCCAAAGAAGGTTTAGAATCAGAGACTTATTTTCATGTCTCAACCATCTCTCTCTCTCTCTCTCTCTCTCTCTCTCTCTCTCTCATCACACACACACACACACACACACATACACACACACATACACACACATCTAAATGAAGCTCAGTGCAAAAAAATAGGCCAACTTCTGTGGATGTGTACTCATGCAACAGACTGGAACTCTCCAAAGGAGTCGTCACAGTCCATTGAGTGGGCAGCTCATGAATGAAGAAAGATTTACACATTAGTCAGTTATGACTCCTTAGGAACCATTAGGAACTTCAGCATAAAATTATTTTTAAGTCTCTAAAGGGGTCCAAATCAACATCTCTAGCAAATTTCCCCAGTAACTCAGTGTTCCTACTAAATGATACACACTTCCTAAATGAACAGACCTAAAAAATATAGATTTTTTACAATGACATTAAAGATAGCTTCTTTCCTGAAGGTGAATGTCTCAGTAAGGTTTTGCTAAATAGAAACTGGTCTTTTTGAGGAATTCTTCTTTATCCAGTAAATAATGCCTGTAACTAGCTACGTCTTTCCCTAGATGAATATGCTTAACAATTTCAAAGCATCTAGATAGATCATTCTGCAAAGCCTAGATACACATTTACATGGGAGCAGTATTCGATTAAATGAAAAACCAGAAAAAAAGATATTCTTGTCTCCACCTGTTATTTCAGAGCATTATGCAGAAAAGACTCTTGTTCTCTCTCTCCTTCCCTACTACTTCCTTCCCTTCCTTCTTTCCTTTCCTTCTCCTTTTCCTTCCTTTCTTTAATTTTTCATCTTTTCTTGTCTCCTTCCTTTTTTCTCAAATTTCTCCCCAAACTACAACTACATATGTATATATATATATGTATGTATGTATATATATATGTATATATACACATGTGTATGTATATCTATACATATAGATACACAGAGATACATATAAATATAGATCTCCAGAGCTCTGATTTAATCATTATAGGGAAGTCTTCATGTGAAAATTCCCCCTATCAATGCAGATTGGCAATTCTGCAATTCATAGACATTGACATCCAGAGTGAAGAGTGGTCTTTGATTAGAGGAGGCAGCCTGTTCCTGAGGTCCTTAAAAGTTCTGTAAGATTGGGCTTGCAAAGGGATTGATGCATATGGAAGACAAGCAGATACAGAGCAGACAGCCTTGCAAGTTTCTGAATGCTAATTAACTTCTGTGGGAACTTTCACACAAATTAACTTTACTTGAACTTTCCCCTGGAATTGAACATTTTGGAGAGGTTTGTTTTTGCAAAATTCTTTGACTCGAGAAAGAGCTGCTTCAAAAAAGAAAAGAAAAAAAAATATTGAAACTGAGCTTACTTAATAAGAATGGTGGCTTTCCCTCTTTCCTGTCCTCTTCTTCTGGTCTCTCCCTCCCCCAAACTGACACCGTGGTATCAGAGAGAATGTTCATGGATGCTTAAAAGAGAAAAGTAACCTAAAAATAAAATAAGGCCCATCTTTGTCCCAGGGGACACCGCAGCCTATGGCTGATAAAGAAATATATCTGATTCATACTTTCAGCAAAAGGAATTCCAGGTCACAAAATGAGCAAGACTGTTGATTGGCCACTTTCTCTAGACCCCTTTAACTCTCCAATCCTCAAAAAAAAAAGTTGGTGGTGGGATAATTATGTACCAAATATAAAGCAATAACAGCTGAATCCAGAGAATAAAGAAGAAAAGGAATAATGATGATGATGATAGCTAACATTAACAAAGGGCTCACTATGTTAACAAAGGGACTGTTCTAAGCACTTCACAATTATAACCTCATTTCAATTCCTCAATAACCCTAGAAGGTAGATGCTATATTATCTTAATTTTGCAAATGAGGAAACTGAAGCAAACAGAGGTTAAGTGACTGGCCCAGGGTCCCACAGCGAGTGTAAGTATCTGAGGCAACATTTGAACTCAGGCTTTTCTGATTGCACAACCTAACTGAAAACATTGACAAGGTAAAATCCTTATGAATTAACACCAGAGAAAGTTTCTCACTTGGTAACCCTCGGCCACTGGTCCCATCTCCGAACCTCACTGTCTTCTATAGAACTAAATGGGATGCACAGGCTTCTACCTAGGGCCCATTTTGGAGCCCACTGTTAGCAGATTCCACTCCATCTCTGCCCCCCTCCAATAACTAGTGACAAGCATTGACTCCACCCAGATATATGAGGACGAAGGGGGAGGGCTGATTGCTGACAAAGGCCTGACTGTAGGTCAGGGATCCCCAAAATACAGAGTTTCTTCTTGAAATGCCATTCTGCAAAACGTGGCAGACACTGATTCAGCCCAGCTAGGGAAGAAAATAAAGCCATCAAGGGCAGAATTGAAGCACAAGCCAGTATGCTATAATGAAGCTAAAGAAGGCAGAGTTAGTGCTGTCATTCCCTTCCCACCCACCCGACCCCAGAGGTTACCAAGGGCAGTGGTAAAGAAGACTGAGGCAGCTCAGGCTGGGGCACACCCCCGGAAAAGGGAATGAGTGAGACAAAGTGCAAGTGACAGGGGAATAAAAAAGATTGGAAAAAACAAATATTTCAAGAGGAAAAATAATCAGCATAAGTCCAGAGAACAGGTAGATAAAGTAACAGAGAGGATTCTGAAGGTAAAAGGGTAGATAAGTCTTAAATCTTCAAAGGAATAACAAAGCTCTCCGGAAGAATATTACAAGACAGGAAGGTGATCCAATGCCTGCTGAAAGACCAAATCCTGTAGAGCTTCGCAAAAAGGGACTACAAAAGAATCTCCAGAACATTTCAAAAGAGAAATCAAATTCAGAAAAGAAGAAGCTGGGAATGAATATAGCTCCGAACTTAGAGCGTGCCGTGAAATAGTTTAAAATTTCAATGAGCAGAAACAATTGAATATATAACAGAAAGTCTCTTTTTTGAAAGGGAGAAATTAACATATTTGGAACACAAAAATACTGAAGTGGAGGGAAATATAGTAGAAGAGGAGTTGTGGATCTCAAAATCACAGATCTAGGCATTGTACCCTCTCCCCCTCCCACCCTACCTCAAAAGAATCAGAGATGACAGAACTTAGTTAGCTACATAGTTACACTCTGCTGTTAAAATTGCAACTTATACCAAACTACAGGATGACAATAGCTTGCTGAAATTCTTCACATTAACTAGATTTTTTGAAATAAGAATTTAAATATCAACAAATATAAACATTCCCATATTAATAATTTGTGAAAATATATCTCATTTGTTAAAGCCAGCTAGGTGCTACAGTAGAAAAAATGGAAGGCCTTTAATCAGTAAAACTTGAGTTTAAATCTGACCTCAGAAATTTACTAGCTGCCTGACCTTGGACAAATCACTTAACCTCTGTTTGCCTCAGTTTTCTCAAATGTAAAATGGGGGTGATAATCACACCTACTTACCAAGGTTGTTCTGAGGATAGAATAAGATAAATTTTTAAGCACTTACCACAGTGCCTGGCACATAATAGGCATTTATGCAACACTATTATTGTTGCTGTTATTCTGCACCTGTAGTTTATTGCCACTCTACCAAGAAGCATGAAGCAGGTTCATCGTCTTACAGATTAGTGACCATTCATCACACCGATCACAGTTCTTATGTCCTTCAGAATGAAAGCTCTTAATGCTCTCTGTTGTTATTTTGTTGATGTTGCCACTGCCCCTGCTACTGTGGTTTATAACCTCATAGGCATATTTATCTTTCTAATTTTTCTTTTTTTTCTGAAGTATTTTATTTTGATACTTGTATCTTCTTTTGATGCTATAGTTATTTACTTTTTTGCATTTCTGTTATCAAGGATGATTGCAAAGAAAATAATTTTCTCAGGTATGGTTTTCTTCATAAGAATGATACAAATGGCTCCTTTTGTATTGAATTTCTATCTTTTTCCTTGATGATTAGGTTAAGGTTTGCAAAGGTGTGTCATGTGGGTTGCATCTGGAGCTCCTTTGATCTTTGCAAAGCATTATTCCATTCTCTTCTGGGGGTCTTGATAGGTGCAGGAGAGTCTTGTGCTATTTACATTTCCTTTCCTCTGCATTTGAAGGCATTTCTTCTGGTCACTTGCAGAATTTGTTGTTTATCACTGGATTTATTAAATTTCGCCACTATATGTCTTGGAGTTTGAACTATAGAGTAGTTTGTTGTCATTTTTCGCCCCTCCTGGGAGCAAACGATGAATTCTTTGAATTGGCACTTTTTTTCTGTATTTGGAAAGTTTTCTTACATTATTTTGCATTATGGTGTTCAGTTTGTTTTCTTACTTGTGATGTTCTTTTAGGAAATCTATAATCCTTAATTTGTCTCTATGCATCCTGTCTTCAAGGTCAGTGTGTTTTGCTTGTATAGAGATCAGCCAGTCAGTCGGTAAACATTGGTTAAGTGAGCACTATTTTGATTTGTTCTATAAAGTAATCCTTTAGCTATTTGAATAGTAGGGCACTGAATCTATAAAATAATGTAATTAGTATGGTCATTTTTATTATATTATCATAGCCCAAAGGTGATTATTTAATATCTCTCAAATTATTTGTCTTCCTTTTTGTAAACAGAATTTTGTAATTGTCATATAATTCCTATGTTTGTCTTTTAGGTGGACTCCAAGATATTTTATACATTCTCTTGATTATTTTGAATGGAATTTCTTTTTTTATCTCCTAATTTTTTTTATAATATACCAAAAGGCTGAGGATTTGGAGAGATTGTTTTATAGTCTATTACTTTGTTGGAAATATTAATTATTTCACCTAATTTTGGTAGAATTTCTATAGTCCTCTAACAATCATCTATAAAAAATAATGATTTGTTTCCTCTTTGCCTTGAATTTTTTTTATTGCTACAGCTAATATTTCTAAAAGTACGTTAAATAATGGTGGTAATAATAGACATGCTTGTTTCGTTCCCAGTTTTTATTGGAAAGGTATTTCTCCATTGGGGGGGAAAATGCTTGCTCATGCTTTTATGTAGCCACTGTTTAACACATTAATTAAAAGCCTACTTATTCCTATGCTTTTTTTTATTTTAACATAAATGAATGTTGTATTTTATCAATAGATTTTCTGCATATTTTGATGTGATTTTTATTGTTTTTATTGTAAATACACTTCATTGCTATTATTTAATATGAAACATTAAATACAGTCCATTTCCTAATATTAAACTATCCTACATTCCTGCACTAAGCATTGGGAATACAAAAGACAATCCCTGGAGAAGCTCACAAGGGAATGGGGGAGAGAAACTGCAAATAAGTAAATACAAACGAGCTATATATGAGATAAATAGGAAACAATCAGTAAAGGGAAGGCATTAGAATTAAGAGAGATTGGGAAAGATTTTCTGCCTTGGATTATTGTGTTTTCCCTCCCTCATATCTTTCTATATAATTTTTTCTTTGTCCTTTTCTGTACCCACTCCCCCTTTACAAAGAAGATGCTGAAAGAGAATAGGATCTAAGTGCTAAGTATCTATAATTGAAGTTGTTTGATCCCACCCCTTTGTCCCTCTTCTTTTTACCTATACTAGATCCCCATCACTGATTTTTAAACTTTGTTTCTCTCCTTTTAATCCCCCCTCTCTAATTTATCCCCTGAAATTGAATTTGTTTGTGTGAGATTGTTTCGTCCCCTTCCTATCCTTCCTGGTTAACCAATCTCCCTCCATTTTCCTGTTCTTGCCTATTTTTTCCATTTAATGTATTTCTACACCAGACATTATTATTATGGGTTCAGATATGAGTAAAGATCATGAAATGTTTATTCTCCCAAATCCATTACCCATGTTTGTAAACTCTTCTTGAACACCTCAATAATGAGAAAAATCAAGTTCCTCCCCATTCTTCCTCATTTCTTCCTAGTGTTTTTTCCCTCTCTTTCTTAAAAGCAGCAGGACAGATAAAAAAAATTATCCCCACACTCTGTACTTTCTTTATTCATTCTGAGTATTGAAGACAGTAAGATTCTGACCATCAGAAAGTAAGCAATTTATCATCATTTAGCCCCTTTGATTATTTAAATGGATTTACTATTCTAGGTTTTTCTTATCTCTTGTGTCTCTGTGTCAAAGATTCTACATATATCTAGTCCTTTCATCAAGAATGCTTGAAAGTTCTGTATACTATTTAGAGTCTGTCTTCCCCTCTATGGGTTTACATTCAATTTCTTCACAGTAAGGTATTCTTGGTTGTAAGATTTTATCATTTTCCTTTTAGAATATTGCATGCCAAGAGTTTTCCTCTTTTATATTAGTTGAAGCATAATCGTGTATAAACCTGACTGTTTTTCCATGGTACCAGAATGCTTCCTTTCTGAGTACTTGGAGTCTTTTTCTTTTATATGTAAACTCTAGGGTTTAGTTATAACATTTCTAGATGTTTGCAATTTAGTTTCTTTCAAGAGTTAACTTTTGGGGGACAGAACCAAGATGGCATAGAAGCAGGAAAATTCCCTGCCCTTCCCCCATAACCACCTCAAATACCTATAAAAACGATTCTAAACAAACTTTAGAGCTAGAGAACCCACAAGGTGACAGAGAGAAATAAACCTCCAGCTGAAGGCAGCCTGGCAGGTGGACAGGAAGGGTCAAATTGCAGAACACTGGGAGCAGAGCCCAGCACCCACTTTTGAAAAGGGACAGGGTCAAAGCAGAGAATAGAGCAGTGGAGGGCAGGATAGTATGGAGGGAAATATAGCCAGTATTTCACAATATATCTACTATGGAAATGTTTTGTGTAGCTATACAATGTACAAACTATATTGAATTGCCTATCTTCCCAGTAAGGGTGGGTGACAAGGGAGGAAGGGAAAGAATCTGGAATTCAAAATTTTAAAATCAAATATTAAAAATATTATTATTTCTTTTTACATGCAACTGGGAAATAAGATATGTAGGTACTGGGGTATAGAGATCCGTCTTGTCCTACTGGAAAGTTGGAGGGGGAATAGGGGAGGATATATGAGAGAGCAGATTGGGGAAGGGGGTATACAGTGGGAATTCTGTTTAGGAGTGGTGAGTAGGGGAAAGACAGGGAGAAAATTTGTAACTCAAAATCTTGTGGAAATGAATGATGTAAACTGAAAATAAACATAAAATTTAATTTAAAAAAAGAGTTAACTTTTGGGTTGTTCCTTTTCTCTCTTTGCCCTCTGATTCCAATAAATCTGGGCAGTTTTATGCTTCTTGGAATATGATATCTGAGTGTGTTGGTGGTGGTTTTCAATGAATTTTGATATTTAAATGATCCCTCCTTGACATATTCCCAGTTTTGTTATTTGTTTGGTTTTTTTAATAGTAGATGCCACACGTGCTTTTATAACTTGTCAGTCATTTGGGTTTGCTCTCACATTGCTTATTGTTTCACTGTTGAGTTCTGTTATAAATTTCAGGGAGTCCACTACTTTGACATAATTTTCTACCTTCTGTTTACATATAAGCAAGACATTTACTTCCAATTTTTTCCTCAAAAGCTCTGCTTTAATTTTTATCTATTGCTTAATTTCTGCTCTTGCGCTTCTTATAAAACTAAACTATTCATTTTTTTAAATAAAGCAATAGGGGTTAAATAACTTGCTCAAGGTTACACAGCCAGTTATTTCTGGGTGTGGTGCTGAGTATCTGAGCCCAGATTTGATCCAGGTCATCCCGACACTGGAGCCGGTGCTCTTACTCACTGAGCCACCTGGCCGCCCCTAAGCAATTGGGGTTAAGTAACTTACTCAAGGTTACACAGCCAGTTATTATTTCTGGGTGTGGTGCTGAGTATCTGAGCCCGGATTTGATCCAGGTCATCCCGACACTGGAGCCGGTGCTCTTACTCGCTGAGCCACCTGGCCGCCCCTAAAACTAAACTATTCTCTCTGAGATTCTACTTGTATTTGTTGTATAGTTTCTCTCTTCAGTAAATTACAATATTTCTTCATTTTAATTTGAATTTCCTTCTGCTTATTCATAGCTCCATCCTCAGTTCCTTGGAAAAGACCAGGCTTTGCCCCCTTTCCATTCTGTTTAATACTGCTACTTCTACAATTTGGATGAATGGATGGGACTAAGTCCTGCCTACCAACTCAGTGCATAGCTAGCTTCTGCCTCTATATCTTAGGACAACTCAGGTGCTAACCTCAAACTATTTCTAATTTTTGAGTCTATGACAATCCCTAATCAAGAGGTAACTCAGTACCCTGCTGTGGCCATAGTGCTTGACCTAGGTCAACAAGTCAACAAACATTTATTAAACACCTACTATGTCTCAGACACTGAAGTGCTAGGGACACGAAGAAAGGCATAAAACTGTTCCTGCTCTAAAGGAGTTCACAGTTCAGTTGGGGAGATAAAAGGACAACTATATACAAGCAAGATGTATATATGTGTATGTATATATGTGTGTGTGTACACACACATGCACATATACATATATATGTATATAATATATTGTGATACAATATATTTTATTATATATTATATATAAATTAATGTATTCTATATTTTACTATATATCATATATAACACTTAACATAGATGCATATATATGTATACACATGTGTGTGTTAATTTTTAGATAAGCAACAGAGGGAAGGCATTAGCATTAAGAGGGATTGGGAAAGGCTTGTTGAAAAAGGTGTGATTTTAGCCAGGCCTTGAAGGAAGTCAAAGGAGTAAGGAAGCAAAGATGAGGAGTGAGATGTTTCTTGGCACGAGGGACAGCCAGTAAAAATACCCTAAATCAGAAGATGGAATGTCTTCTGCAAGAAACATTAAGGAAACAAGTCACTGGATTGAAGGGAATGGGATGAATAAAGTATAAAAAGGACAGAAAGGTAGGAAGGGGTCAGATTATAAAGGACCAAAACAGAGTCAAACAGAGGACATTATATTAGATCCTGGAGTAATAGGGAGCCACTGGAGTTTATTGAATAGTGGAGTGATGTGGTCAGACCTTTAGTAAGTCTGTGCTTTAGGAAGACAGTTTGACAGCTTAATGGAAGATAGATCAGAGTGGTGAGACATTTGGAGCAGGGAGACCAATGATCAGGTTATTGCAATAGTCTAAGCGTGAGGAGATGAGGTCCTGAACCAGGGTAGTAGCAATGCCATAGAATAGAAAATCTTCTTGGCAGAAGATTTCACAGTTAAATGATTTAGGAAATGGAAAAATGATAAATTTCCTCGAGAGAGAAAGAGAAGAATAAATAGACAGAGGATTGAAAGTCAGAATAGATTGGCAAGAAGAGAATTGGTTACTGCTCTATTGAGAGCAGGGGTGGATTTTGGAAGAATAAATTGTATTCCAACTAATGAGTGATATAAAATGTACTGAGAAAGGGGACTTAATATTAGACAGAATAGGGAAGTAAGTACTGTCCCTACACATCCTCCTGAATCCTTGTATCTAAATTCATCACATCTTCGGGAGAATAGGAAATTGGCCAAGCCCAGCTCAGATTAAAGAAATACACAGACAGGATTACAGACCCCATAGCAATTTGACCATATACTGGTCAAATGGATCAAATACTGTAACTAGGGCACTACTGTATACTGGCGCAGAATCCTTCCTTATGTATGGAAACCCTGACACATTCAAACATGGAATTTCTATTCCCATCACAGGACTGGGAGAGGTTGAAATATCAGCCAGAGAAGTCAAACTAAAGATGAAAATTGTACAATTACCTAAGAAAGAATATGTGGCATTATAATACAAAAACCGTGGTCATTGTATCCATTCCTGAATACATCATTGGAATAGATAAGTTGGAGAGATATGACTCTAAGAGGAGTCTGAGGGGAGATGCCAATTTGCAGTAAGGAAGATAGGAATTAATACAGTTTTAGAGGGAAAAATAAAAATAGACCTATTCACTTTACCTGAACCTTCTGAAGTAATTACTTTAAAATAGTATCGTGTGCCAAGCAGGCAAGATGAAATTGCCAATACTATAAAGGAATATGTTGAGGCAGGAGTGTTAGTCCCTACAACCACTCAATGGAATAATCCTGTCTAGCCAGTATGAAAGTCAGATGGGACCTGGAAAATGACAGTAGATTATAGATAATTGAATAGGGTGACACCCCCCGCTTGTATGCTACTATTCCAGATACTACTATGTTAATAGGAAGGATCCAGAAATATGATGGGACTTGGTATGAGTTATTGATTTAGCCAACACTTTCTTTACTGTCCCAATAGATTCTAAACAATGGGACCAGTTTGCTTTCACTTGTCAGGGCAGACAATATACTTTTACCCACTTGCCACAAGGATATCTAAAGAGCCCCACTATTTGTCATAGGATTGTGCCTTAACATTTGGATGAATTAGAGCTACCTGGTGTAAAGCTTACCCACTACATAGATGATATTATGATACAGGGAAAAAATATGAAAGAAATGGAGAAGAGTTTGATGCTTTTCACTGATCATGTGAAAAGCAAAGGATGGGAAATTAACCCTGCAAAGATTCAAGGGTCAGCTCAAAATATAAAATGTGGGGTATACAATGGAATAAGTGACGTGACTGCAAGAGATTCTTCTGCAAGTCTGACAAGATTCAGGATTTTCCTATCCGTACCATTAAGAAAGAGGTCCAAAAGTTTATAGGATTATTTGGATATTGGAGACATCACATTCCTCATTTGGGACAGATTTTGAAACCTTTACATAAAGTTACCAGGAAGAAATATTAATTTGATTGGAGACTTGAGCAGAGTGAAATTTTTTAAGAAGCCAAGGCTGCTATACAATTGGCCCTAGATTTATGGCCCATGCAAAATGGCCTGGTGGAATTACAAGAAACTGTACAGGATGAATCTGCAAACTGGAGTTTATGGCAAAAACAACAAAGCTGAAATGTACCCTTAGGATTTTGGTCTAAGAAATTCCCTCCATCTGGAGTTCAATACACCCCTTTTGAAAAGCAGTTGTTAGCTACATATTAGGTTTTGGTAGAGACTAAACAACTCACTCTGGGCCATGAAGTGATATTAAGGCCTGGAATGCTGATTATGACCTGGTAATGAGGACGCCAGCTTCTCACAGAACTGGACTTGCACAAGAGGCTAGCATAGTTAAATGGAAATGGAATATTCAAAATAGATCTAAATCAGGCAAAAAATGGAGTTTCTGCTCTACATGAATCTATAGCAAACATTGATACTGAGGGAAATTATACATCCCCTGAACCAAAGCAACAGTTGGTACAGTCCTTGGTAAAATGGAATGAGGGTGTAAGGGTTATGGGATTTAAAGATCTTCCATGCCCCATTGGACTTGCTGACGTAGCAGGAAGGGGCGGAGCAAGAGGAAGCGGAAGCCAAGCTGGAGTTCCTGCAGTGGCTGGCGGTGGTGGCGATGGCGGTGGCAGCAGCAGAGGCAGCGGCAGCAGCAGCAGGAAGCCCTTTTTGAGTTAGCCAGAATTTCTGCTAAGGACTCCTGCTGAGGACTGCCAGGGGCCGGAGCTGCTGGGAGAGTGCTTCCCGGACGCTGGGTGGTTGCTGTGAGTGGGGAGAGGAGGACCTGTGCCTGAGGTAGCCTGTTCTGTTTTAAAGGCTTGAAAATGTGGGTGCTTTCTACTTTATCTACCTGTGCCAATATCATAACTACTCTGATGGCTTTCACTTTCTGGTTTTGGGACTCAGTCTTTTGGTATCTTAATAAATTTTCTAGTTTATTTCCCCATATGGCAAGCATGATGTATTTTATGATGGATAATTATATCAGCATATTTGTAATCTCCATAGGCATTGTGAATATGGCATTGCTGATACAGAGGGATATGATGAATTAACTGAAGAACAAAGGAAATATGTGTGGTGTACTGAGGGGAAAGAAAGATATTTGGGCCATAAAAGAGATTGGAAAGCAGTAGCCTATAATCCCTGTACTAGACTGACTTTGGAAAGTACTGGGACCAGTGAAATCAGTCAATACGCTGACCTTGTGGCAGCGCATCAAGCCATTAAAACAGAACAAGGAGGACAGTGTCATATAGTCACTGATTTATGGGCGGTAGCTAATGCGTTAGCTACATGGATGCCCATGTGGAAAAATCAAAATTGGGACATTCATGGCAAACAAGTCTGGGGCAAGGAATTATGGGAAGATATATGGGACATGTCTTTGGTTACTAATTTGTCAGTTTTTCATGTAGATGATCACCTGACCCTCACAACACCAGAATGTGGGTACGATGCACATGTTGATCAACTAGCAAAGATTGTCACTCAACATATTGTCCCTACTCTGACACCAACTGATGATCCAGTAGTAGCAAAATGGGTCCATCAAATGGCTGGCCATGCAGGGGTGCAGCCATACACCAGTGGGCACAAGACTGAGGTATTAGTATTTCTCATTCATTGTTAAAAGAAGTAGCAGAGGAATGTTATATACATAAGTTGGAAAAGGAACAAACTGTTCCTCAGGTAGTAACTGGAGAGATAGCAAGGGGAAAAGCCCAAATTTGACAAATAGAAGATATTGATCCCCTACCCCAAGATAAAGGATGCAAATTTATATGTACTTGTGTTGACACCTATTCAAGTGTACTAGTGACTTGTCCTTATAAAAATGTAACCCAGAAAAACACCTGTAAAACTCTAGATAGCATACATCTATATTCTGGAAACCCAATGCAGATTCAAAGTGACAGTGGGACACATTTCAAAGGTAATGAAATGAAGAGATATTGTATATTAAACAATATAGAATGGATATATCATATTCTATATTATTCACAAGCATCTGGGTTAATTGAAAGAATGAATGGATTATTGAAAGAACATTTAAGGAAGTTGAGTTCTAATAATTTGTATCAATATTAGAAGGATAATTTGCTCACTGCTTTACATAATTTGAATAATGGAGCATTAGGAGGAAGTACACCTCTAGCTAGAATGATGGCCCCAAATATGAACATTAGAACATAGCAAACACATAAGATCCCAAATATTGAGTATTGGACTGTGAAACAAGATGTCCCAGGACCATATCCAGGAACACCTGGTTCAGCAGGACATGATTTACATTGTTTAGAGGGCTTCGGGTTGGACAGAAAAAAAAAAACAAGAAAAATCTCCCCTGGAATATGTATGATAATCCCTAAAAGTAATTTTGGACAGATAATACCTACCTCAGGATTAGCAGCTCAAGTAATACATGTATTGTCTGGTATAACAGATACTAATTATCCAGGAGAAAAATGATTGTGGTATTCCAAAATTTGGGTGAAGAACCCATATAGATTTTGTAAAAATGATAGAATAGTTCAAGTGATTATTATTCCTCATGAAACAATACCCCTTGTGAAAACAGATCCTACTTCTGAAATAACTATCAGAGGAATTGAAGTGTTAGGTTCTACTAATAGAATAAAATTGGGAGCTAAAGCATGGATAAAGTGGGAGCCAAACAATATTACAAAGGCTACAGAAATTATAGCGCATGTGAAAGATCATACTGTAACTGTTGCTTATTCAGGAGATGATTGCCAAATTGTACCCTTAACATATATTCTACCATGAATGAGGCTATGATAGTGGGTTCATGGACTCCAGAAGCATGACTGACCCTATATCTACCTTCCTTATGGTTATTGTCTTCTTGTTTATTTTTGTCTTTTTGTCTGTTAAACCTGTTTACTACATTTGTTTCCTACAGGTTTAAACACCCTCCATCTCCAGATGCCTGATTGCTTAAGCCAGACATCACCCCCTGTCCACAACTGCGATGTGTCACCCCTGGACCTGGCATTGACCGAATTCCAGATGCCAGCTAAAAAACTGACATGTAGAATGGGACCTCTTGGGGCAGGGACAGCTCTATGTTCAATTTCAGCATCAAGTAGCATGGAAGAAGAGAACTTTGTCCCTTACCCCAATATTTTGAGGCCCATTTGTTCAAGGTGGGAATGATTGGGTGCTTGTGCTCAAGCCCTACCCTAATATATTGTTTTATGTGCTTATTTTCTGTTATCCCTGTTATATTTTTGCAAAGTTCTGTTGACACCAGCTACCCCTAAAGTCCCATTGACCTATGTAAGGGACATGAAAAATCTTGGGGCTGAATGTAATGGTGATGGGAATTTGAAGATCTTCTCTGCCCCTTAATAGTTCACATATAATCACATGGAGCCTGTGGTGGGAGGAGTTTGTTGAAGGGGTGGAACAGAAAATGAGTCAGAGCAGTCAGAACAGATGGAGCCAAGCAAACAGCTAGGATTTTGTTTGTGGGAAGTCCCGAGCAGGGGGAAGACTTTGGGATGGTCTTGCTTCCTACAGCGATAAGGTATATTAACTTCTTTGTTGTTGTGATGGACTCAGTTGTCTAATATTGGGATTTGGCTTTCTGTTGTTGGGATTCAGTGTTCTGGTGTCTGAATAAATGTTTTATTTCTGTCTTATATATGGAAAGTCTGTTATATTTTGCAATTCAGAACTATTCCAGCATATTCATAGTCACCATTGACACTGTGAATATTACCTTGGTGATACAATACCTTGACTGTTTTACAAAACCTAATGGAAACTACACTGTGAAAACTGACTAGTTGAAAAGTTAAAAATTCAGTTAATCATATGTACAAAATCATGTACATGTACAAAATCAAGTAACTGGTTAGACTTTGTATGACAATGTGCCTACATAGCCTAAATATTGCAGTTGTATTTGCATCGATAATTAGAAGGAGGAATTTACAAGTAGAGTTTGTCATGAAGACATAATCAGACTGTATCTTTCAGTACCTTCCCCACACTACCTTTTTCTCAATAACAATTTGGACCTAAATAATACTAATTTGCTTTAACTCTTTGCTTCATATAACCTCATGCCATATCTGTATGATCCTGATGTATAAGACATAGCAAAAATTTAGTCAGATTTATTTTCTATCTCTCATTTCGACTACTTAGTGACTGACTTAACCCCTCACTACCTGTAAGATTAGGCCAGTTAGATAAGATTTAGTGAATTGGACCAGGAAAATTTTTGTAAAATGTACTCTACTATGACCAATTGAGTGATAATATCATTGTAAGATCCTTTGCCAGAATGTCTTTGCCTTAGTAGGAGAGAACATGCTACAACAAAATCAGCAATTTGAAACTGTTTTTAATATTGGCAAAGAATAAAACGTAGGGCAAGCCTTTACTAAAATGTTAATGCCCCTACAGCAAAATATTTATTTTCTGTTTATTATTCATTTTTATTTAGCTTTTCCACAGCACCCCTTGATTGGATTAGGTATTTACCCATTTTCATATCTCAAAATGCCTGATAAAGTTCTCAGTATTTTAAAATTTAATTTTACATTGAGTCAAGAAAAACTGAGTTAAAATAAGGCATACATAGATACCTAATTCCTATATGCACTGTGATTTATATATTGGCTCTTCATAGTTTCTCAATTTATAATGATATTGTAAATATTATGTTAGCATAGTTCCTAGGCATCTGAATAAAAAAATTAAAAACAAGGATAGAGAGAGGGACCTGTGATTTCATTAGTGCAGAAAAATCTCTCCGCCAATACAAGTCAGCACCTCCTCTCAGACTTCTAGTCCAAAATACAGGACAACAGATAATTGAGTCCTCTGTGAAGATATTAAGAATGACTTTGGGAGAATTACAAACCATTAATAGTCATATGAAAGGGCTCCCAATAATAAGAGGGATGCAAAACAAAACAACTCTGAGCTTTCAACTCATACTTAGAAAGCTGGCAAAAGATGGTAAAAGATGGAAGCAGTCAATTTTAGGGGGTTGTGGAAAGGCAGGCACACGGATACACTTTTTGTGGAATTGTAATTGTTCTAATCGTTCTCGAAAGCAATTTGGAGTGTAAGAAAGCAACTAAAATATACATAGCCTTTGATCCAGAGGCCCCACAGCTAGGAGTATATCCCAAGGAAAACAAAGATGGAAAGGAGAAATATACACCAAAATATTCATAGCAGTGCTTTTTGTATTAGCAAACAAACAAAAAATGACAACGACTGTGAATAAAGTCAATTCCCATCAATTGGAGAGGGGCTAACAAATTATGTGGTGCATGAATACAACAGATGACTACATTACAAAGAAACGATAGAGAATTCAAGTATAACCAGTATAAAAATGAAGTACACAGACCCAGAAAAATAATATTCACGTAGCTTGTATTTGCTGGGCTCTCTCCCAGAGCACGGCCGACGGCATCTTCCCCTCAGGGTTGCAGGGTACCCCCTGAGGGGCTGGGATATTTCTTCCCTCATGCTATTGTCTCAATCCTCCCTTCCAGATCTGTTCCCTCACACACACTGCTAGGTACCGTGACTAGCACACTGGTTTCATTTAACCAATTAACATAAATTAGCTTTACAAGGACAACTAGCTGGTGCAGTAGATAGAGTTCCAGACCAAGAGTCAGGAAGCCTAAGTTTATATCTGACTTCAGACACTTACTAGATGTGTGGTTCTGGACAAGTCACTTAACCCTGTCTGCCTCAGTTTCTTTAGCTGTAAAATGAACTGGAGAAGGAAATGTCAAACCACTGCAGTATCTTTGCCAAGAAAATCCCAAATAGGGTCACAAAGACTCAGACATGACTGAAATACATGAATGAAAGCTTTTACAAAGGGATATTTACTTTGAAGATACAGCAAGATAAGAACTATAAATATTTCCCACCAACACTTAAGGGGTCCACTCTATACTACTTTGGTCTCTGGAAATTACAGTCTCAGACTTAGCTCAGCGTCTGCATAACACTGGTTTTACTAACTTCATATCCAATACATCACTACTAGATGAGTCCCTGTTTCAGCTACTGCTGGGCTTAGTATTCAATCCTCAAGGCCTCAGAGCTAGACCAGGCAAAACCACACAGGGATTTGACTCCCTCCATCTTCTTTGCCTAAAATTGATGCCAAGGCAAAGAACCAAGGCCCATATTCATGGGCCACATTTCCACCTCAGATGGGATGGGCCAACTCTCTCTTTACATCAGTGTCACTCTTTTCTCACTGGAACACCATCAAAATGGGAGAACTCAAACCAAAAAGTAGGAAGGGTCTGAGTCTCTGGTGACTAGTGCCTTTTGAATGTGCCACCAGTCCTGGCTATACAGACAAGCAGAAAGGCTCCTTTTTTATCACGTCATAAGTGGATCAGAACCAGTTACAGAATATCTGGGAAAACTGAAATCCTCTCCAAAGTACTTCTATGATGTGTCAGCAAGACTCTCTGAAAGCAGGCTCACCAACCTCTTCCATGTGGAGATTTGTATTAGTAGCCTCTTGTAAATGCTCACAAGTACTGGCCTCAGTATACAGTCCCCTGTTACATACACAATAATTATTATACAACACTGTAAATGGAAAGAATAACAGCCCAAACTGAAACTTAATATGTAAATTCTAATGACCAAACAGTTCCAAAAAGTGATATGAGAATATATCTCTCCCTTAGCAAGGGAGGAAGTCTATGGATGTGGCCCCCTGCATATACTGTCTGACTTGACTAATGTTTTGGCAAGTTATGCTACTCTTTGAGTTGGGGAGGAGTGAAGAATATATTAGAAAATCAAGGGGGTCTAAAAATAAGATGTCAGCTTTTAAAGCTTTATAACTTTCAGACTGCTGTCTCAACCTACATATTTGTATTACTCATAGCCCAAAGACCACATAAACCTGGGTTTATAGTCCCAGGTTAAGCATTAGGAGAATTCACATGAAATAATATCTCTTTTTGGCTCATTTTCCCCTGGGAATAAATCAATCAACAAAATTTTTTTAATGCCTACTTTGTACTGATTACTGTGCTAAGAACTAATTATAATAATAATAATAGCTAACATTTACATGGCATTTTAAGGTTTACAAAGCACTTTACAAACATTTCCTTCCTTTATCCTCATAACAACCTTGGGAAATAGATGCTATTATTATCTCTGTTTTGCAAATGAAGAAACTGAGGCAGACAGAAATTAAATGACTTACCCAGAGTCACCCAGATAGTATAGGAGGCCACACTTCCTTACTCATTCCACATGAAGTTCTGTGACCACTGGGACATCTAAATGCCTATCCCAGAAATTTAAAAACGAAACAAAACACAGATGTGAAAGCAATCTCTACCTTCAAGGAATTTATGTTCTAACATAGGAGAAACATATATAAGTATGTATACATGTATATTTGTAATGTATATGTATTTAATGTGTACAAAATGAATAAAAAGTAGGTTGGAGAGTGCACTTATATGTGTAGGATCAGGAAAGACCTCACATAAAAGGTATCATTTGAGCTGAGTCTTGAAAGAACCTAGGAATCCCAATAGATACAGGCAAGGAGGGAGTCTATTCCAGGCCTGGGGACCAGCTAGCACAAATATAGAAAAATGGAAGATCCCGGAGTGTTGTGTGAGCAGACTAGCCAGCAGAGATTGCATGGCATGTGAAGGGGAGTAAAATATAAGAATCCTAGAAAGGTAGGAAGGGACCCGATTGTGAAGAAATTTAAATAACAAACAAGGGGTTCTATATTTATTTGATCTTAAATGTAATAGGGGGCAGCAAGCTGGTGCAGTGAAGAGCACCAGTCCTGGAGTCAGGAGGACTTAAATCTGACCTCAGACACTTAACACTCACTAGCCATGTGACCTTGGGTAAGTCACTTAACCCCAATTGCCCTGCCTTCCCCCCTCCAAAAAGCAAAAAAAAAAAATATATAGGGAACCTCTGGAATTTACTGATTAGAGATTGGATTTATGGCTAGTTCTCCCAAATAAAAGAAAAAGGGTCCTCAGGTCCTGTACAAGTTCTCAGTCTAACAAATATGTAGGACAGCTTGTATTTAACCAAACAGAATACACAAAGGATTTGTACCTGAGTTCAAAAACAATGAAGAGTCTTTCCTCTGAAGGACCATAAAGTGCTCTGTACTTAGAGTACTGCCTTGGAGCTTAGGCTCCCTTTCTAGAGGAAACACTTCAGATGACTGGTCAAGCAGCTCACTGGTCTGGTAAGCCCCACTTCCCTTAGGCACTTATCCAGTCCTCTAGACTCATAGCACTGCTCTGAGCTTGAAGTAGATCCATAAGAGGAAAGCATTTGGCCTGTATATAATCCATACACTCAAGTGTCTCCTCTTCTCTGGGGACTTGGCCCACAACACTCACAGGCAAGGTCACACCAAAGTTCTTGCCCTTGCTATTCTTCAGCCTTGGTCTAGGAATCCTCCCAAGGAGTCCAAGAATTCCAAGAAATCGGTTGTTGCCAGCTTGCATACCTGAATTTCCTGACTTGACTCAAGTGTATGAACTGAACTTAAATCAATTAATCATCCTTAATATGGCATTAAAGGATGAGTTCACACACTTTCAAAGGGTTAGCCCCCAGAAGAGATTAACACCTCATAAAGGAAAAACAAAGAGGATTCCCAGAGACTTCTGGGAACATAATCAATATCATCCCCTAAGTTCAAACAAAACAAAAACACCCAAAGAAATTAGTGCTTGAAAATATCTAGGCATCTTCAGGCATCTCTCATTCTTGCTATCTCTCGGGGGCCGTAGGAAGGCTTCACAGTGTGAGACAGCTCCCCCATTTTCCTCTTTTCTGAAAACTTGCACAATGTCGTCTGGTTCTTCAGTCATGCTGACTCTATAAGCGATGACTCTATGTACCATACTGCCCACTGCCTGTGGGGTTTTCTTGGCAAAGATACTGGATCTGTTTGCCATTCCCTTCTCTGGTAGATGAAGGCAAACAGAGCTTAAGTGACTTGCCAGGGTCACACAACTAGTAAATGTCTGAGGTCAAATTTTAATGCAGGTCTTCCTGACTCCAGGTCTAGCATTCTATGCACTGAGCATCCTAGCTGAACTATTGTCTTACCTATCTCCAAAGAGTAAAAACCACTTGCACCCTCATCGCTGTCCACAGGCATTTCCAAATCAATAGTCCTTGATGAAAGTCAAGTCCCACTTCATAAGCATGCAATATACAATGGCAAGTCAACAATATCATTTCAGTAAAGTGTGCCATGACACTCCCCAAAGCATCCAGTAACATTCCAACAAAGTATACAGTGACATTTTAACACAATTGTGCACAAGTGCCTTCATTCAAGATTCCTGGACTGTATTGACAAAGGCAGCTACCAAATTCCAGCCTAGACTTTTATAAAAAGGAAGCAAAAACATTTTTTCAAGCTTTAAATGGTAGTGCAGGTAGTCTTAGCTTGGTCCAAAATTCCAGAAATATCTTTGACAAGCCCCCGTAAGTGCTCAGCCCTCACTCCTAGTTAGATCAGGACCAGTGATTTCTATTCACCTCCTTCCTTTCCCAGAGTGCTGACTCCATGCTCCATACAGTCTGGACCTCTGGCTTAATCTTTCTGAGGTTGGATATAAACACACACCTTTTATCCTTTGCCCTTTCAGCTCCCATCATGATCCCAGCAGTTATTGCTAAAGCCATGCAAATTGTTTCAAAGCTTCGGCCTTGGTGAGATTCAAGAAAGTCCTGGAAACTCTAAAAAGGAAGGGGCATTAGGAGAGAGAGGGGTTCAAGCTGACTGACTTTGGCAAGTAGTATCATAAGAAATCCCCCTCTCTGCCTTTCATTTGTGATTATATGAAGAAAAAATTCCAAATTGACCATATTTTTAAAAAATTGTTATCCCTACATTCCTGTGTGATGTAGTTGTAACAGCCACAACTTTATGAAGGTGACAAAAAAGTCAGGGATTTGGAGGCACTTTCTAACTAGGAGGTTTATATGTGCTGAAGGATTTTCCACACATGAATGGAAACTTGGTTGGAGGGGTAGATTTGGGAATTTGAATCTGGGAGGCATATGTTTTCTTTCCATATTTGGCACGGTCTTGTCTGTGGTTGCTTAAGGAAAGTTTGGATATGTGTTTAGCTGAAGGCCCTAGGAATAATGCCCACTTGTTTGGTGCTTCACGGATACAGTTTTTTCAGCAGTGCAGAAAGAGCGGGCGCAGAGCAGGCACTTGGGTCAGAGGCTTCAGATCCTGATAGATGACTTTCCTGGATCTAGGTCAAGGTAAAGTGCGCTGTCATCTGCAATTAAAATTGGACCTCTGGTCACATTATATTAGTTAAAATGCCTCCTGAGATAAAGAAAAAAGGACAGAAGATTACACACTTTATCCACTTAAAGGAGACAATAGAAAATATACTCACTGGCTTTGAAAATCACAGGACCAGCTACTTGGGTGACCTTGGGCAAGTCACTGCTCTCCAGATCTGTTTGCCCATCTGTAAAATGAGGATATTCGATTACATGACTTCTTAGGTAAATTCTTTTACCAACATTAATATGGTTTTTCATGAAATGAAATGAAATTTTAGTAGCACCATAGACTTCTAGGATAGGACTTCCTTTAGTTAACTTAAAAAAATAAGTAGTAGCCAAATCACTCAGACATAAAATAGCTTTATGCCTTTATGTAGCATTCCAAATCTGGAAATTAGATGTGCATGCAGGAGCTTTGTAATGTGTGTAAACTTGTTCTTTGGATTGTGAAGAATATGATTTGCTTTGCACAAATCCTCTAATGCCACATATTATAGAGGCACTCTGGGAGACAGCCAGCCTTGGAAGCACTCATCATGCTTGGCTACTTAGATCCAGCAATTCATCTTAGCTCATAACATGTTTACTAACATACACCCTTTAATTATGCATTCAGTGGTATAGCCTAACTATGAAGCTCTCATTCCTTAGCTGCCTCAGGTATAAGGAAAGTCTTTTGAGTTTCAGAGCTCCGTTGAAGTGGAGTTATTTTCTGCCACTCCTTATCTGAAATACCAAGGAATTCATAGGTGTTTGGACTGTATTTAATAAACACACACACCTGTAGAGATACATGAATGTATACATACGTGCATATTATGTGAATGTGTATGTGTAGCACGTGTCTATACACTTGGACACACAAGTGTAGACTGTGGGGCCTTAGAATATACATGTAACAATGTTGTCATGGAAAATAGAAATACTATACCCTGGAGATATTACCCCACTCTACTGTCATACAACCAACCCTGGATCTGGAGATCAATACAGATCAATGAGATCAATGCCCCATCTTAAAAAAAAAAGGCTCTCAAGGAGTTAATAATTTGTAGGGTTCATGTTTATCTGGAAAGAAAAATGGGAAAAATCTGACACTGGGGGAAAGATAACACTTGTCAGTCTAATGCTATAGGTTTACCTTCTACAAGCAACTTCTCCCTTTAAAAGGAAAAAAATTAAAAATGAAGACTAGCAATGTAGAAAAGGTTGAGTGTTTTTGCTTCTTGGATCTCACAACAAATCAGTTTTTAAAGTCCACCCAGTAGTACTGTCTTCTAACTCATATTTCACTAGCTTGTTTACAAAAATAATTCAAGATTCTTTTGGTTTTTTGTTTTTTGCTTTTCTTGCAGGGGGCAATTGGGGTTAAGTGACTTGCCCAAGGTCACATGGCTAGTAAGTATTAAGTGTCTGGGGCCCTCAAGATTCTTTTGTAACAGGGAACCCATCAAAAATCCTTTGACTAACTTTGAACACTACCTTTGCTGTTGTCCAGTTGTTTCCATTGTCTATTTGTGACTCCATTTGGGGTTTTCTTGGTAAATATACTGGAGTGGTTTGCCACTTCCTTCCCAACTTGTTTTACAGATGAGGAAACCGAGGCAAACACAGCTAGTAAGTGTCACTCCAGACCTGGTGCTGTATCTTGTGCCACCTAGATGCCCATTAGTGCCATTTCTTCAAGGTCTTTCACAAAGCCCTTCTGTCAGCAAGTGGACTTTTAGAGAAAAAACTTAGTTAGAAACAAATGTCTGACATGAATAAGTTTTCTTCCTTTGGGGGTAAGGGACTTGCCCTTTCCAGTGTTGAAAATATGTGGGTCACTTGGCTAAAAATTACCTTAAGAATGAGGAATTTCCTTTCTGGACCTAGAGCATCTACCTAGGTGACACAAGGGATAGAATCCTGAACCTGGAATCAGGAAGACCTGAGTTCAGACATGGCCTCAGATACATAGTAGGTGTATAATCCTGGACAAGTCACTTAACCTCTTTCTGCCTATTTCCTCAACTGCAAACAGGGATAATAACTGAGCTTACAGTGCAGTACATGGATATGATGTACATACAAACTGAAAAACAAGATAGTGCATATAAAGCGAATAAGAGAGGAGTTCACAAAGTACTGTGAGGGCACTAAATGGAGGAAGATCACTATGCACTGTGGGCTGCCGGGAAAACATCATGGAAAAGCATTTGAAGTGAACTATGGAGGATGGGTAAGACCAAAGGAGTTTTCAAAGAATAAAAATAAAAATAAAAAATGAAGAGAGCATAATCAGCACAACCCACTCAACTATCGGATTTTATTTCAATTCCTGACAAATTCCAGAATGTGTTATTAAAGGTGTAGCTCATGAACATCTAAGAAAGCAAGTGGTGATCAGAAAAAGCCAGCATAGCTTCATAAAGACTCAGGATAGCACAGTGAATCAAGCCCTGGCCTGGAGTCAAAGGATTTGAGGGTGTCCAAGGACATCCAGCCTGTGATGCTTATTACCTGTGTGGCATTATTATTGTTCAAACTCTGGGGCAGCTAGGTGTTGAAGTGAATGGACTGCTGGGGCTGGAGTCAGGAAGACCTGAGTTTAAATGTGACCTCAGAAACTTACTAACTGTGTGGCCCTGGGCAAGTCACTTAACCCTGTTTGCCTCATTTTCCTTGTCTATAAGATGAGCTGGAGAAGGAAATGGCAAACCACTCCAGGATCTTTGCCAAGAAAACCCTAAATCAGGTCTTGAAGAGTTTCAGACATGACTGAAACAAGTGAACAATTTCCTGATTCTCGGCCAGCACTCTATTCGTTGTGCTAGCTAGACATCGAGGGAGGCATTTAACCTCACTAGAGCTCAGTTTCCTCATCCATGTAAATGAAGGAGCTGAAGCTCTAAGCCTATGATTCTATAAACACCAGTCATGTGAGACTTACTTCATTTCCTTTTTTTTAACAAGGCTAGTGGACAGGTATATCAGTGAGATACTGCACTGTGTGTATATTTAACCTAGATTTTAGCTAAGGACCTAACAAAATGTCTTATTCTGTCCTTTCAGACAAGAGTAAGTGTAGGCTAGACAATAGTACAGGCAGGTAAATTCAGAGCTGATTGAATGGCAGGGCCCGAAGTATTTACAGCCATTAAATTGGAAGGAAAACTACTTTCAAGCTGTTTCTCTCACTTTGAAATTAAACTTCTATTTGCTTCCTGACTCTCCTGTCTCTATTCCAGCCATCCACAGGTTAGGGGCCAGTTCAGCCAAGTTGACAGAGTGTCCCATGGATTTGTGCCTCAGTTTTCTCATCTGTAAAATGGGGACCTACCTCACAAGGTTGTTGTGAGGATCAAATAAAATGTTTGTAAAGCACTTGGCACAGTGCCTGGTACATAACAGATGCTGAATTGATATTTATTTTCTTCCCTTCCTCTTTCCTATCCCCCACCCCCCACGTGTGGGGAACATTTTTGATCAGTAAATTGAAGAAAGGCAATACATAGCGGGTGTTAGTGACTCAATCTTGTGGAATCACTCGGTGCGTATTTTCTTTACATACATTGTATATTTTGCAGATATCTTTTTATATGCGTTTGTATATATGTTGTGTGTGGTCTATCTATTTTGAATCTCCTTATGTGTATACCTGTTACTCCCCGCCCTATGACCCCCAGGATGTAAGCTTCTTGAGGGCAGGGACGGTTTGGGTTTGGTTTTGTTTTTTAATCTTTTAATCCCTGAGACCCAGCACGATACTTGGCACACAGCACTTATTGAACGAAAGCTCGTTGAATTGGGTTGCATGTCATGCTTGTTACATTTGTAGATGACATAAAGCCAGGAGGAATAATGAAGACCTTGCAATGACAGTCATGATCTGAAAAAAAGACTCAACGCGCCAGAACACTGGACCAAATCGAATAAGATCACATTTAACCAAGCAATTCAAATATTTAGAACTAAATATGTCAAGTCAATTTGCTAAGTGGGTGCTGAGGATACACAGACAAAAGCAAAACACTCCCTGCCCTCTGATAGGTCAGCCTTGGCCTTATCTTTGTCCAAGTCTCTAAGCCCTTTCTCTGAGCAAAAACTGTACTTTGCCTTCCAGCCCACACACCTTCCAGCTTTCTTTATGTGTTGTCTTCCCCCATTCAGAAGTAAGCTTCTGGTCTATCTTGCTTGCTTCTATTTGTAATCTCCAGCACTTAGCCCAGTGCCTGGCCAGCCATAAGAAACACTTCATGTTCATTCTGCCCTCCAAAGAATATACATTTTAATGAAAGGATACAGCATAAATACAAGTAAATACAATTATATGCAAAGTAATGCAAAATTGTTTCAAGTGTGGGAGAATGCTAATGACTTGGGGAGGGAAAGGGAATCAAGGAAGCCTTGTAAAGGAGGTAATACCTGAGCCCTGCTTGGAAGGAAGTTAGGAATTCTACTGAGTGGAGGCAAAGGAGTGCATTTTATACATGGGGGAACCATTTGTTCAAAGACAGAGATAGGAGATAGAACATCAAATATAGGAAACACTGAAGATGATTGGACTGAGATAGAAAGTATACAAAGAGGAGCGATACAAAATAAGACTGGAAAGGCAGGCTTTTTTGTGAGTGGCTTAAAATGCCAGTTGGAAGACCTTGCATTCATAAGCAATAAGGAACCATGGTAGATCACTTCCTTACTCAACGATGTATATGACACATGGGCTTAACATAGAGAGGTCAAATATAAAAATTGTGTTAGATTGAATTTGAAATCCCTTCCAACTCTGAGGTGCTCTGATGATGTGAGTAGTGGTCATTATAAGCATAAAGAATTGTATGCTAACTGGGAAATAAGCTATATAGGCACTGGGATATAGAAATCCATCCTGCCCTACTAGAAAGTTAGAGGGGGGAAAGGTGAGGATATAAGAGAGAGTAGATTGTGGGAAGGGGTCCTCAGTAGGCTCACTATTTGGGGGGTAGGGTAGGGGAAAGATGGGGAGAAAATTTGTAACTCAAAATCTTGTGGAAATGAATGTTGAAAACTAAAAATAAACACATTTTTTAAAAAAAGATAGTATGCTAAAAGACAAAGATATGGGGAAAGTACACCATATATATGGCGGGAAGGTTGTGCAGTTTAACAGGAGCATGGAGTTCAGAGATGTAACTCCTGAGAAGAATGAAGTTAGACACCGGAGACAATGATGGATTTGAAACTTTCCCTGTCTTTCTTTGCTTTTACAAAGAGATCTATGCTTCAAAGATAGAGCAAAAATACAAATGGATATTTCCCCCCAATACCTCTGGAATATACTCTCCCCTAAACCACTTTAGTCTCTGTGATATTACCCCCAAAATGTAGCTCAGCTCCTATGTAGCACTAATCCCACCAAATTCAAATCTGCAAATGGAATCTCAGCCAAATGGGGAGTTATTCTAGCTTTTGCTACCATGGGTCCAGAAATTCATTTCCACAGATTGTTCCTTGCTCCTTTAGGCACTGATGCAACAGCCATTGTAGACATAGGTTCTCAGCCTAGAGTTTCTCACCTCTCCTGGCTTAGGTTCCTTCAGCTATAAAAAGAAACAGTTGGACTAGATGACACATGAGCTCTTTTCTAGCACTGTCCTATGCTGACCTCTTTAAAAATGCAAATACTCATGAGGCGAATAATAAGTCACTAATCACTAGCTGAAGTTGTTCCCCATGAAAGGGTCTGGTCTCAAAAGAGCATTCCAGGCTTAGTACAGAGGGTTAAGGAATGAAGAGTGAGGACATGGAAAGGAGAAATTCCAGAGAAGCCCCTGATAAGTTTTCCCTACTTCACAATGTTAAGGTTGACCACATCCATTCCCAGCAACTGTAGAACCCAATCTGTCCCTCCACATAATCCTTGAGATGCTGGACTTGGAAACATCCAAGACCTGACATTAAAGTCCTGCCTCAGACATTTACTAGTTGTTAGACTCTGGACAGATTATTTAACCCCTCTGAGCTTGGGTTTCTTTGTCTGTAAAATGAAGGTAATAACAGCACCTACTTCACAATGGTTCTTGTAATGGTCAAAGAAGATAGCTGAGGGAAATTATTATTAATAACCAATCATTTGGGGAGATCCAGAATTCCACTCTTTTTCTAAAGTCCTGATTGAAAAGTTCATTCTCTTGAAGGATATTTCCATAGGTTCCCAAAGTGTGTGATAACATCTGCTGGGGATGGGGTGGGGGGGCCCACTGGAATGATGGTAGTAGCCTTGAGTGCAACTCTGAGCCTGGTAATGTTATGACTAGGTCAAAAGGTGTGCACATTTTGGTAATTTGGGGAGCAGAGTCCTGAATAAGCTGGAAATTCATAGGTCCATCAATAAGTGGTCTAGTATATTTGTTTAGTTCCCATAGTCCCTGCAATATTTATCATTTTTTTTCTTTTTTCGTGGTATGAAGTAGAAACAGTTTGAATTTCTCTGATTAGTGGTTTAGAACATTTTTTTCATAAAATGCTTAATAGGTTAGATTTCTTCCTTCGAAAATTGCCTGATCATAGTCTTTGACTACTTATCAATTGAATGTCCCTGATAAATCTGTCTTAAAAATTTGAAATAGTTCCTTAAGAAACCCAGATTGAGACCCTTATCAGAGAAATTTGTTACAAATAGTTTTCTGTTTCCTGTGTCCCTTCAAATTTTTATATGAGATTTGTTTATGTGAAATATATTGATTTTATATAATCAATATTGTCCATTTTATCTTGAGTGATCTCTATCATTTAGGCATAAAATCTTCTCCCATACATAGATGCAAAAGGCAATTTCTTTCTTGCTTTTCTTTTTTTGTGTTTTTGTTTTTTGGAGGGCAACTGGGGCTAAGTGACTTGCCCAGGGTCACACGGCTAGTTTTTGTGTTAAGTGTTTGAGGCCGGATTTGAACTCAGGTTCTCCTGACTCCAGGGCTAGTGCTCTATTCACTGTGCCACCTAGCCACCCCTCTTGCTTTTCTTAATGATGTGAACTTTTATATCTGACTTAATGTACTCATTTGAAACTTATCTTAGTGTCAGGTATGAAGTGATGATGATGATGATGATGAAGATGATAGCCAGCATTTACATAGTGCTTTAAGGTCTGAAAAGCATTTTACAAATATTATCTAATGCTAATTTTTGTTCAATTTTTCTATCAATTTTTGGTATGTAATTAGTTTTTCCCCCAGTAACTGGAGCATTTGTTTCTCCACCTTGTACCCTTATAATCCACTGGTTCACGTTGTTTTTTTTTTTTTTAACCACTGCCAAATCATGTTAATGTTTACTGCTTTCTAGTAGTTTGAGAACTGGCACTGACAGGCTCCCTTCCTTCCCACTTTTTTCATTGAGATTCTTGGTGTTTTTCCTCTATAAGAATTTTGTTATTTTTTTCTAGCTCTATAAAATATTCTTTTGGGAATTTGATTGGTACAGTATTAAATCAGTAAATTAATCTAGGTAGTATTGTCCGTTTTATTGTTGTATATGAATGCAATCTACCCATGAGCAATTAGTGTTTCTTCCTTTATTTAGGTCTGTTTTTATTTCTGCAAAGAGTTTTTATAGCTGAATTCAGAGTCCATAAGTGACACATCCTACTTTCTAATGATAGAAAGCAATGCCACCAGGGGCAAGACAGGATTTTAGCTACTGGAAGACTAGCTGACACTATCTGGAATCACTACACACTCCAGACTCAGCCCTGGCTCAAGCAAAGATCCTGAAAGTTCATTCAGGCAGCCCAGTTCGAAGCCCTCCAGGTCAGGCATCTGGTTTCTTACACCATCCCCAGGGGCCATCTCTTTCATTAAATTAACCTGAGGGACAAGGGGCAGCTCTCTTGGTGCTTGAGTTTCCCTTGGGAAGTTTGGGGACTGAAAGCGTGTATTTCCTTTCAGAGAAACAGCAGCGTAAGGCTTGTAGTTACATTCAGCTGGAGAAGGGTTACTTGAGATTTTTTTCTCTCTCTTAGTAGAGAATTCTCTTTCAACCCCCCCTCCCCTCTCCTATCTGTCCCCTCCCCCAACCTCTCCACTCTTCCCTAGCCAACACTGTTATCACATGCCACCCTGGTTAGGCCCTTAGGCCTTTCTTTAGACACACAATTGATGTAAAGGACCCGGATTTCACTCCACTCAGACACTGCAGTGTGGAAAACTCTGCACTTGTCACAGTACTCAGCATCAAGAAATAAGAAGGAATCTAGTAGAGAGAGAAAGAAATGTTTTCCTGTCTTCTTTCCTGGAGACTATTAATTTAACTTCACCCCATTGGCAAGGCATCTCTCTCGAGCACAGATTTAACATTTCAAATTCTTTTTAATGAGGAATCCTATCGATACAGAGTCCTGGCCACTTTTTTCTTACTGCTCAAAGCTTTGATTCTCCCATCTATCCATCAACAAACAACATTGAATGAGGTTGTTCAGTGACCCAGGATGCCATCTGAAACAAAACACACCATACATATTTTCTGGTCTCCCTGGAAAATTAGTGCCAACACTTTCATCACTAGAAAGACAGAAAATATGCAAGGGGAGGTGAGGGTTTTTCTTTTTTTTTTTCCTTAGGGAATTTTTTTTTCTCCTTAAAAGAATAAAATTGGCATTGTTCTGATTTATCTGCAAATCCACCAGTTTACTAGAATTTACATTTGTCTAGCTCAGCTGCCAGTAAAACAAAGTTCCTCGTCTTCTCCGTTCTTTCCTACGCTATACAAATTGTTCCAGAATCACTTCGTGTTCCTCATAATCTTTTTCAAATTCATTCCAATTCCCCTCTTCCTTGTTATAGAGAGCAAATAATATATTTTAGTTCAAATGTTGTTCTCAATTCATTTCCCTCCTAAGCCAATGACTATAATTTTCTTTTGTTTGGGCTTCCTTTTTTTTTAAGATTATTCTGTGAAAAATCACCTACACTCTTCAAGACTTTAATTATCTTTGTTTTGTTCAACTTCTCTTTTATGAAAAGGTGCAATCCAGTGCTCTAGAACAAAAATGGCAACAGGAATCAGGATCTCCTGAAATATGATAGCAGCTCTGACACTTGGTCTCTGTGAGTAACAGGTTTTCCTTATATTAAGAAACAAATAAAATTAATCTCTCACAGCAAAAAAAAATCCATAGGAAAAAGGGTGTTATTAGAATGTTTTAAGGGTGGAAATATTTACACACAAGGTGCTGAATTTAAAATGGATACTGTATGACATAAAGTACATTTAAATGGAATAAATTTTAGATGAGTCACCCATTTAACAAAAAATAGTCTTGAAGAATCTTGTTTGGAAGACTCAACAGTCAAATATTTTATTTAGTTCCTTGAAGCCTCTACAGTCTTGTTAGGCATTACTTTTTTATGTTGGGAATCAATAAAAGAAAATAATCAACATTATTTTAAAATATCACTGAACAATAATTTGGATGAACATCTAAACATCCCCCAAAGCTAGTATGACCTAAAAATGCATTAAAAAGTCATAGTGGTCAGCACCAGGAAGGTAATTGTTTATTCCCTAATACTTCACATTTAGAATATTGTTTTAAATCCTAGTAGTCAATTTTTTTCTGCTTTTTTTTTTTTGGAAGGGGGAAGGCAGGACAATTGGGGTTAAGTGATTTGCCCAAGGTCACTCAGCTAATAAGTGTTAAGTATTAAGTGTCTTGAGACTGGATTTGAACTCCGGTCCTCCCGACTCCAGAGCCAATGTTCTATTCACTGTGCCACCTAGCCTCCCCCACCAAATTTTTTAAGAAATTGATGAGCTGGAGAGAGGCCAGAGCAATACAACCTAGATTTCCATGAATCCATATTATATAAGGACCAGTTAAAAGAACTAGGATATTTAGCCTAGAGAAGATAAGATTCAGGGAGGCATACATGTTTTCAAATATTCGAAGGTCTATCACATGAGCAAAGGATTAAATAACATCAGCCCAGCATGGAATACTGGATAGAGAGACAGCAGGCCTCTGAGTAAGGATTATGTGAGTTCAAATCCTGCCACTAACACATAGTGACTTAGTGCTCTGGGACAAGTCAATTAACTTCTCATTTTCCTCAGGCAGCTTTCCAGGGACATAAATTGTAAAATAATTACAGATCTGGGTTTGTTGCCTTTAACAATATGTTCTAGAATTTTGCCAAGAATCAAAGTCAAGTTCACTGGCCCACAGTATGTTAGATCCATTTTCTTCCCTGTTTAAAAAAAATTGGATTATTTGTCCTTTTATGCAATCTTTCAAAAATCACTGATAGTGACTCAGTAATCACATCTAACAATTATTTGTTATATTTTGTTATAATAATTTTATATTTGTAATATAATATAATAATAAATTATAAATATAATATGTTATAATAATTGTAATAACAATTAAAACTGAGGATTTATGACTTAAAATCAGTGTCAATTAGGTGCTTTCTTACTATCTCTTTACTTAACTTGGGCACCAAGTCTTCCTTTTTGTTCTGTCTTTCATAGTACAAAGATCGTTCTCCCCAGCAAAATGAGACCTGAGCATCTCTGCCAACTCTCTTGCTGTCAGCTATCATTTTGTTCACCCTGAGCATTCACCTTATCCTCCCTTTGATCACACTCTTCCCCTAAAATAGCATTAAAAAGGCTTTTTATTGTTCACAACTTTCTGCACTAGTGCCTTCCTGAAAGCAGTCTTGAAATACTGTACCACACTTCTAGAAGTCAACCTCCATTGCCTTTCCTTGTTCTTGTCTTGTTCCATTGTCTTATGTTCATATTTTTTCATTTTATCTAAATTGGTCAGTGAATTTCTCACATCCTTATTCACCTTCCCTTTTTATTCCTCAATAGATTTTTTTTCCTCTTTGTATCTTCAAAGTTTTGTGCTTGAGAATTTCTTGTTTCTCCTGGGTCAACTTCCCTTGCAAAATTTCATCCTGTGGCATTCTACTTACTATTTCTCTGAAATCCCCAAATATAAACTACAGTTTTAATTACGTATATGTCAGACTATATTTGTCTCCCTACCCCACATTTTATAAAAAGTTCTAAGATAGAGTGCTAAAAAGATGAGAGTTCTAAGATAGATAAATACGCTCTGTCTTAAAACTTCTTATAAAATAACCTTAGTTTATATTTGGGAATTTCAGTTTTCTATCATTTCTTTCTCTCCAACAACCAGTTCCTCCTTGTTGATGATAATTAGATCCAGAATAAAAATTCTTCTTGTAGGTTCCACTACCATTCAAAATTAGCATCAAGGCTAGCCCAGAAATTATTAGCTCCTTTGTTTTTGATAAGGAAAAGTATCTTGTTGCCAAGATAATTGAAGTCCTCCATCATTGCTATATAATATTTCCCTCCATGCTGGCTGTGAGGTTTTTTTTAAGTCATCTGTTCAGGTGATCTGTAATATATTCTTATGCCAATATCACTTTTACCTCTGTCTGTCTGTCTGTCTGTCTCTCTCTCTATCTCTCTGTCTCTCTCTCTGTCTCTCTGTCTCTGTCTCTGTCTCTCTCTCTCTGTCTCTCTCTCTCTCTGTCTCTCTCTCTCTCTCT
>NW_027185791.1:20529232-20545700 GCF_028583685.1 Petaurus breviceps papuanus | reverse complement strand
TCTCTGTCTCTCTCTGTCTCTCTCTGTCTCTCTGTCTCTCTCTGTCTGTCTCTCTCTCTGTGTCTGTCTGTCTCTCTCTCTCTCTCTCTCTCTCTCTCTCTCTCTGTCTCTCTCTCTCTCTCTCTCTCTCTCTCTCTCTCTCTCTCTCTCTCTCTCTCTCTCTCTCTCTCTCTTTATTCACATGCTCTCCACTGTCCTCCCCTCTAATTCTTGGATTTCTCCACTTCCACTTGAGTATATCTTTTTAGTGTATTGTACTATTCTTCTCTCCTCCTTTTTATCCACTCTTTTCCTTTTGACGAGGGTATAGCCTTCATGGAGCTCATGGTCATGGTTCTCAGCCCAACAAGTCTCAGTGATACCTACAAGGGCAAATTTTCCTCCTTGTCCTAGGTCTCCTCATATTATTGCCTCATTGTATTAGGTCAACTTGTTTATTACTCATATTTTGTGCATTGGTTTATAAACATTGGAGGACATGGGTTTAATTGATGGTTTGTTCCTTGGATTTTGACTCCTGCAAACTTCTGGGTATTTCAATTGCTTATTTTCCTACATTATAACTAGCCTCTACAATATAACTATTGTATCTAGTTTGGTATATATACATAAGCAATATTTTCCTTCCCCATTCCCTTTTCAGCTAAAAGCCCCTTTCATTAGATTTGCAAGACATCAAGCAAAATACATTTTTGTGAAACCGATCTTAGGTGAATTGCATCTTCTTAAACAATTTTTTACTTCCCAAATGAGACTTTCTCTTTTGAAGTCCTTGTAAAGTCAATCACGAGCAGCTTTTCAGAAGAATGCTGCTATGAACAGTTTTTCAATATTCTGATTACACAGTATAGTAAACGCTCTATTCAATAACAAATCAGAGCAAAAACATTCACAGAAAAGCAAGGTACAGCATTCACAATGTTACAACTTGTCACAGAAAATCAAAATACAGCATTCATAATGACTTATCACTAAAATGGCCACATAGTTTTCACCACAGTGGTCACATAGTTTTCAATAAAGAACAATCATTTAGTAACTCAATCATTCAATCATCCTTAAGGACCTCCTTAAGGGACACACAAAACAAACTCAAAGTACTCCACCCCTGGATAGTACATTCATTTAGTCAATCACAGAGTCCTTAAGTCAATCACAAAGTACAATCACAAATAAATTACAATTCCATCTGTCATTACTCAACAGAAAATAACACAATTCAGCAGACAGGGCTTTCAGCTGTCTGACCATTACATCCATACCTAGTTAGTCACCAGAGAGGGAAGCACCAACATCTGTGTTTGCAAAGCCAAGGGGACTCAACAGCTCCTCAGAGTTTCATCTGGCCAAATCATACAACTCTTTCCCAAAGTGAATCCCAAAGCAAAGCCTCACATCAGGGTCAGTCACTACTCAGTATTCATGGAGAGGACTTTTCATCTTGACTCAGGGCAAGTTCTCAGATTCCCTGGATCCCCTTCCATGGTCCCAGATCCTACCTGGATTCACCAAACTGTCACCTGGGTTCAAAGGCAGACAGCTCCCAGGTCCTTGTCCAGCTCTCCGTGAACTTCCTGCTCCACACTGAAGCTCACAGTGTCCAGTCCACCTTAAATCCTTCACAGTCTCCGTTCCCGGGAAGTCAAGGCTCAACAAAGCCACAACAGACAAAGTACCCACACCACAGTCATGCCTCCTCTGGCAGCCCCGGCTTCTGCTTCCACTTGGCTTGCTCCAAGAAACTCTGACTCAGCTGTGCTGCCTCCAGATGCTGGTCCCAAGAAGTTCTGACTCTCCCTCTCTGGGGCTTTTCCTTATACAGTATAGCTCCTCCCTTTTCAGCCCCTTCCTGTTACATCAGCAACAGGAGTTCATACCTTCTGCTTCTTAACAGATTTGGTACAAGGAACTCAAAGGAAACTTGAACTGAAAAGGTGTTAATTCAATAGCTGAAACAAGGTTTTTTTGTGTTTGCCATTACAATCCTTGAATTCAATTATCAGCAGTGATGAAAACATCACTTGTGCTCCTAAACTCTACATTTTCTTCTCCAGGATTCCATAATCAGGCTCCACAGGAATTCACATAAAAGAATCTCAAGGTTTTAGGTAAATACAAACTCAATATGAGCCCAAAATGTAACATAGCTACCCACCCATTGCCACCTCTCCCCCCCCAAAATAACTAATGACATTTTTATACTTCAATGGATCCATGACTTCTTCAGTATGAGTAATCTCTTCAGACAGCTAGGTGGTGAAGTGAATAGAGCACCGGGCTAGGAGTCAGGAAGACTCATCTTCCTGAGTTGAAATCTGACTTTAGACACTTACTAGCTGTGTGACCTTGGGCAAATCACTTCTTTGCCTCAGTTTCCAAATCTGTAAAATGAGCAGGAGAAGGAAGTGAGAAATCAGTATCTTTGTCTAGAAAACCCTAAATGGGGTCATGAAGAGTTGGACACAACTGAAACGATTGAACAACAATGTCTCTCTGGTGGTACAGAGTGTATATCTAGGGCCTTCTTCAAATCCAGCCTCAGATACTTACCATCTGTGTGACCCTGGACAAGTCACTTTACCTCTTGTCTGCTTCAGGTTCCTCATCTGTAAAATGAGGATAAAGGCAGTACTTGCCTCCTGGGGTTGTTGTAAGGGTGAAAGAAAATGAGATATTGGTAAATCACTTTGCAAATTTTAAGTACCATATAAAGGTGAATTATTTTTATCACTGCTAGCTATTATTCTCACTCCATGTAATTTTTATCCATATCTTTTCATATGTCATCCTTAAACTATCTGATTAAAGTCTGAAAGATCTTCCTCTATATATTTTAACATTTCGTGATTAGTATTGTCTCCCAAAGCAATAAAAGCAGTTGGAGGGAAAATAAATCTACAGAAAGGTTGGCATGAATCCATCCCATCTAGATCATCCCAAGAACATTTAAACCTGAAAATATAGCTTTGCCAGTGTTCTCCCCATCAATAACTGTGGAGCCAAAACTTTTGGAGAAGCTGTAACGATGCATAGAAAGTGAGGATCTGAGTTCAAATCCCAGATCCACTTTTACTAGAATCACCTTGGGCTAATCCTTTATGCCTCAGTTTCCTCATTTGTAGAAGGACTAGATGACCTTGAAGGTCCCACAGAGCTTTGTATCCTATGTTGCTGTGTGAATTTAAGAATATAAAGACAGGAAGAACAGCTGGACCATGTAAAATCCATATGGAAGAAATCCATGCTGGAGGCAGCACAGTTTTGAAAGCATTGTCATATCAATTTCCAAGACATCTTAAAGATAACAAAATTGGTGGGGGTGAGGGTGGGAAGAGGGATCATAGTACAACTTCTTCAAATCCAAAATCAATTGAGAGGGAGTACTAACTATGAACTCATTTGCGTCTTTTCACATGCTCATAAAATCTTTTTTAGCTACACACATATTAAGGAGATCTTTGATAAAAATGTGAGAGGCACAAGCCGTCTTTGTAGACAATTTTCTATAGTAGACCTCATCTCTACGGTCAAATGATTAAGTGAAATATATAGAAAATACAAGGTTCTGATACACTGTTGATTACAAACAAACAAAAAAACAATAACAAAAGCCCCAATCCTCAAAACAACTCTGGAGAGAACAACACAGCCTTTTTTTTTGGAGGGGGAAGACAGGGCAATTGGGGTTAAGTGACTTGCCCAAGGTCACACGGCTAGTTTTGTGTTAAGTGTCTGAGGATTTGAACTCAGGTCCTCCTGACTCCAGGGCCAGTGCTCTATTCACTGTGCCACCTAGCCACCCCATCAACACAGCTTTAAAGGCTGTTTTCCAACAAGGTGCCACCTGCTTATCCTGTGGCCTTCTTCAATACCATAAGTATTTGATCAAAATTAATCCTCACCAGCTTGATACAACTCAGTAGACAGGCTTCCATAGTTATTGTGGCCAAAAAGATATATCATCCTTCAGCCAACTTGTGATGAAAGTCAGCACAGCAAGAGTGGGGACCCGAAATTAAGGAAATCTGGGTTTGAATCCTGCCTCTGGAACTTACTGGCTTTGTGAACTTGAGCAATCACCTAACCTTTCTGAGCCTTGGATTCATCATCTGTAAATGGGAATAATAAAACCTTTATCACCAAAGCCATAGGGTTGTTGTGATGGTCAAATAATATAATGTATATAAAGTCAATCAACAAGCATTAAGTCCTTGCTAGGTGCCAGACCCTGTGCTAAGCACTGGGGATACAAATACAAGCCAAAAAAGAATAGTTCCTGACCTCAAGACATTTCCATTCTAATGGAAGAAGACAACCCAGAAAAGGGTAGGTAAACTAGGGAGAGGGTTACAGGAATAAGAGGAACTAGGGAGGCAGTTTACAGTAGAGGGAGGAGGTTTACAATAGAGGGAGGACATGGTAGCTAAATCCAGATAGTGAGAGATGACTTGTCTGGGCACTGCCCTAAAATAGATGGTCTAGGAAGACGTTCTCAGGGAAAGAAGGGACCAAGGCAGTTGAACCACGGTGGCCTAAATCTATAGAATGATGGATGGCTATTCTGGGGCCCTTCTCCAAAATGAAGATTCTTTGAAGAGACATCTAATGAGAGAAGAGGCCGTTCTTTAGAAAACTAAAAGTGCTACAAAAATAGCTGTCATTATTATTAAGAACTTTTCTAACGTAATCCTTGACTCAAAGGGCCAACTGTAATGGCCCTTCTCCTCACTGGTAGAGAAGCAGCTGAGCATACCCAGGATGGCTGCTAGCAAAGGTTCTTTGATCCACTTTACTAAAGGAAAGCAACTTTAAAGGGGGCAACAGTCTTTAATTAAACATAAACACGCATACACACATCATTCATTCACTTAGTTCAGGGGAAAAGTCAGTACCCTGAACTTCAGAAAATACAAACATAAATTCCAAGCAGACAAAAAATACAAACAGATAAAACAACACAATTCAACAAACCAACACACAGGGCTTCTAGCTGTCTGACTATTACATATATACAGTTAAGTTACTAGAGAAAGAAGCACCAACATCTGGGTTTTCAAAGCCAGGGGGCTGTAATGGTAATGTAATTTGAATTTGAAGATCCCTTTGTGTTGGCAACAGTAGCAGGTACTTAACACTTAGTAACTGATCAAGCCTCTGATTGGGGGAACAGAAGGTATGAATTCCTGTCTCCTGTTAACTGATATACCAGGAAGGGGGTGGCAGAAGGAAGTGACATAGGCAATACTGTGTATATACGAAAAGCCCCAGAGAGGCACAGTAAGAATTTCCTTGAGACTGAGATCTGGTGGCAGAACAGCTACAGAAGAATGGAGAACTGAGTCCTGAGAACTTGTGGTGATGGAGCTTCTTCTGAACAGGATCCCAGAGCCTGGAGCCAGGACCCAGGAGTCTAGGTGACTGAAGCATGGCTGGGATGCTGAGACTTTGTTTGTGGCTTGGTTGAGCCTTGAATTCCCTGGCAAAGAAATGGTGAAGGTGCTGACATGGACCAGACCCTATTAAGTCCAGTGTGGAGCAGGACCTCGCCAGAGAGCTGGTCAAGGAACTGGGAGCTGTCTGCCATTGAATAAAGGTAGAATCTGGGACCATGGAAGGGGATCCAGGGAATCTGAGAACAGGCCCCAAGTCAAGATGAAGAAAAGACCTCTCCTTGGGTACTGAGTAATTATGGAATTATAGTTTACTAATGACCTAAGGGGTAGAGGATTTTGTGTATGATACTTAGTAAGACTTTGCTGAATAAGTGACTAATTGTACTTTGAGTACTTTGACTATTGTTACTGATTAGTGACTGATTGAGTTAATCAAGACTTTGACTGTGTACTTTGATACTACTGATAAGTGACTGATTAACTTAAGTTAATTATAAGTTAATTGTAATTATAAGTTAATACTGATAAGTGACTGATTAACTTAAGAGTGACTATTTTACTTTGAGACTATGTTGTGAATATTATATTGTGATTTTCTGTGATAAGTTGAAATATGGTGAATGCTGTATTTTGAATTATGCTGTATCTTGATTTTCCATGGGTGTTTTGCTTTTGTTATAGAGTGCTCACTATACTGAATAATCAGAACCTTAAATAAAAAGCTGTTCACAGTAGCAGTTCTTCTGGAAAGCTTCTGTGCATGGCATTACAGGGGCTCAACAGCTACCCAGAGTCTCATCTGACCAAATCATACAACTCTTCCCATAAGTGAGCCCCAAAGCAAAACCTCACCTCAGAGTATATATATTCTTCTCCAGGGTCAGAGGACATCACAATCTTTGTGATCCACTGCCTAATTACAAACTAACAAAAGGTGTGGGTCTTCTTGAAAAATAACCCTCCACTAAGCAAGGTTCTCTTGTTGGACTCCAAGTGAGGCCTATTAAGGCAGGGAAGATCTTCAAATTCCCTTACTATTACAGTTTCCCACATCTGCATGAGAAGCAGAGCTGGCAAGAACAAGAGAAGAAAGATCCTGAGTTCTTATGGCTTTGAGTTTTGAAAGAGAAGATCCTAAATGTCAAACTCTCTTCACATCACTGAAGGAAGAGAAAGATTGTAAAGAAGCCTTCATGAGAAAAACTGGAAATCTCCATCATTTTCCTATTCCCAGCTTGCTATCCTAGGGACCCTAAGGTAAGATTTGGGACTCTCCCTCCTGGTTGAGCTGAGATACATCACTTCCAGTGGGAGAACTTGTTCACTCTGAATTGTCAAGCTTGTATTCTCTCATGTATATTTTGTCTGTTTTCTATTTCGCTATCAACTTGGATAAAAAGTTTTCTTTGCTATTTATTTCCTATGAGTATTCATTGTAGAACTTGTATCTGGTGGAAAGGAAGTCTAGCCTTGGATATAAAGCTTGGGGCCCTCCTTTTCCTGTTAAGGAACAGTGATCAGGAGTATAGCTTGAAACTAAAAAAAATTGCATCCCCTAGATGAACAATATTTAAAGGATATAATAAATATTCTAGCCCAGCACTATCCCCTCTCTCAGGAGAGTAGAGTGGCCAGTCACTGGCCCCAACGACTTGCTTCCCCTCCTGGCAGGAATCAAAATCTCCCTTGGAGAAGGGTAAAGAGAGAAAATGCTAAAGATGTCTATTCTTGACTGTCTGTGAGCCACATTGAGACAGACACCCTGCAACGAATTTAGCTAGGCTGTTCTTTGGGTCACAGACATAAAATCCATCGCTAGATTCACATTCAATATCTTTTCAATATTGTAGTACCTGCCATGACTTGTGTTCTGGTATGTTCACCTACAAGAACCAGTGTATCAGGGTTGGGCCTGACTCAGTCTGGTATCCTGTTATTTTAGGGTCAATGTTGAAATGAAATGGGGTACTCTTAGGTCATTGAACAAAAGGAGGTTTACTCAGCCATAGCATGGAAAGGATACTCAATGAAAATACCCCAGCACTTAGCTCAGGCATATGTGGCCCCCTCATCAAGACAGGACGAGTTGATTCAAGCATCTGAACAGCTCCACTCAACCAGAACTTTTATGCTCTTAAGTGAACAGAAAGCCTTGACAATGGCCAGACACTACCAGGAAGCTAGGTCAGTGGAGGCTTGGCTTTTGGTAAAAAACTAGTGTAACACACATGAGGTAGAGTGAAGGGGAGGGACCATCATACAGTAACTACCATATGGGGTCTTCTGCTTTCATGATGAAGCATCAGAGGAGGATATAAAATGGAGGAATGCATTAGTAGAATAATAGCCAAATTGACAAGAGTCAGCCTTGCTCAGACTACCGCTGGAACGTTCTATCAAACAATCAACAAACATTTATTAAGCTTCTACTGTGTGCTAGGCATTATGCTAGGTGCTAGATAAAACTGAAACAGTTTTTTGCCTTCAGAGACCTTACATTCGACCAGAGAAGACAACATGTAAAGGTATTTTTGAAATAGATACACAGCAGTTTGGGGGAGGCGCAATAGTTGGCGAGATTAAGAAAGACTTAGCACTTAGTACAGTGGCTGGCACATAGCAGACAGTAAATGTTTAGTCACGAATTGATTAAAATAGAGGGAAGCACTTGAGCTGAGGCACAAAGGAAAATAGGGATTCTAGATTATGTTAAAGGGAAGACTGAAATGCTGATTTGTGCTCCTGAAGGGAAGGTAACCAGAACAGTAAAAATCTGAAAACCACATGCTATGAATAATTGTTGAAGGAATTAAACCTTTTTAATCAGAATAAGAAAAGACTTAGATGTTCTATCCAATTGAAACAAGGCCAATATGTATGAGATGGTATAGAAGAATGCCAGCAGAAAAGGCCTCCTAGGGAAAGCCCCACAGTAGCAAATGGCAGATTTCTGAGATCTCAGTATTCTCTTAAAAAGGGAAAGTGGAGAGAAAGTAGAATGCAAGAGGATCCAGAGCTCAGCTGTGAGTAAGCATATGTGTGTCCATGACAGTGTGAGTAATTAACCCCTGGGCAGTGGAAGGGCAATTCTTATCTGAGACAGAGAAAGTGAGGTACAATTTGAGAGGAATCTAAGAATTAATACAAAAGTCAGACCAGTTTGGCAACAGGTACATATAGATTTCCAAAGTCAGACCAATGGGAAAACCAGTTCCTGCAGCAAAAAAACGTAGGCTAGGTAGTCAACATAAATCAGGAAGCAAATTGCATTACTGCTGGGTAACTAAGCTATTGTTAGTTTGTGTGTTCTTAGGTACTTAATACTTCTTGATTGGCTTATTGATTCAAAGTTTGCTTCCACCTTTCACCCAAAAGTCTTAGCTCTTTTATGGAGGTTGCTATCGGCCCCTCCCCCATCTCACACTTATGTGCCATTCACTAGACTCTCTCCTGGGGCTTTGGTTGGCCCTCAATTAGTGTTTGTTGATTGAATAAGTGGTTAAATAGCCCAAAGCTAAGTAGACCAGATATTGCTACCTTAGGGCCTGGGGGCCAATCCCTCCCCAAGGATTTGTTCTTATTGTTATTTCCACTTGACTTTAAGAAGGTATTCTAACGTCCCAAGCCCGGAGGTCTAGGGGGTATTTGTGGAGCGTGGGTATGATCAGTTTTTCTAAGAGATCTTTCACACAGAGGCAGCTAGCCTGGGATCCCAAAGGGGAAGCACCTGGAAAAGGCAAATCAAGAGGCATTTAACAGCTCAGAATAATCCCCCCAGGGAAAGCATAAGATTAGAGTTAGACTCCAGCGTTAGAGTTGTGTAAAATTGGGCTGGACCAAGCAATGGAAAATGGACTATAAAGGAGGGAACATAGGCAGGTGGGCTATTCTGCATGCTCTCATACATCTTTTCCATCTCTAATTTCTGGAATTCTCCATGTTACAAAGACTCCTTTGTTTCTAAAGTATTGCAAGGTCCAAGAAATTTCTAGAATTTTTGTAAAAATAGCTTCTATTCTCCCGGTGAAGAAAGTTATTTCAATGATCTTCCTTGTTGCCTGCCCCTATGCACTAACTTTCATATCTGGGACAATTTAACCCTTATCTACAGATTTAGCCTTGCTCCCAACTAGGGCAAAACCCATCCCTAGACAGGAGTCCCAGGGCAGCAGCTTACTCTCTAATTTTGTACTTATCAAATTCCAATAGCCTGACTCTGGCCTTGTGCCCAGGTACCTATAGTAAGGTTAAGTAACTCCATTCCCATCTTAACTCATTGTCTAGAGAGTCAGCTAGTGTATAGAGTCAGGGAGACATGGGTTCCAATTCTGACTCTGATTCTAACTAGTTGTATGACCTTGAGCAAGACACTCAATTCCTCTAAGCCTTGGTTTCCTCAAATGTAAAATGAGGAGACTGGACTGGATGTCTGGGCTCCTTCCAGCTCTGCCGTGACCCACCAGCATCAGGGTCCAATCTGGACAATCCGGCTTTCTTGTCCCTCATCCTGGATCCCTCTTATCTGAGGCCATGTCTTCCTTATGTTCTTTGCTCTCCTTTTTGATCCTCTGGCTAGTATCTGCAGCCTAACTGCTACTGTTGTCATGTTCTGTTTACCTACCATGACTTTGCTTGTTGCTTGCATGTCCCATAGTCATCTATATCCTTCCTTTATAGGGATCTCCAGGGGTGGGGAACTTGAGGCCTCACACCTGTGGCCCATAGGCCTTTGACTGAATCCACACTTCACAAAACAAATTCTTAAGACTCTAGGTCCCAACCATTCCCTCTTTACTCCCTCTTCCTCACCCCCATCTTGCACCTAGCTTCTTCTGCTGCAGGCTGGTTCTAGCAGCATGCTGAGTTCTAAAGCACTTTGTACTTTACCTCAGGAGTCTATGTCCCTGTGCCCTAACCAGGGAGTCAGTGTTCTGCTGTTCAGAACCTAGACTACAAGCAGACAGTTCAATAGGCTGATCATGTCTTCACCCAGAGCTTGCTACTGCTCTGAGCTGTAGCTTTCTGAGCTCCCCAATGGATACTTTGCTGACTCTCTAGTCAGCATGACCTAGTCACTGTCCTTCCTGAGACCTAGAAACCATCTCACTGGCTGAGACTCAGTCGAAATTCAGTGTTAGGGAAACTTAAATCTGAGAGTTTCATCATTGCAACTTTTCTTCAGCTAGAAAGTTCAGTCCCAAACAAGCAGAAGAAACACCACGTTGCAGATCAGAAGTCTGAAAAAAGGTTGACTGATTTCCTCACCAGCAGCAAGAGATGAAGAAAAGCTGTGTTTCCTTGAGGCAAAAGTTCAGAAGTTTGCCTGTATTTTTTTTTCTTTTTGGAGGGCAGTTAGGGTTAAGTGACTTGGCCAAGGTCACACAGTTAGTAAGTGTCAAGTGTCTGAGGCCACATTTGAACTCAGGTCCTCCTGACTCCAGAGCCGGTGCTCTATTCACTGAGCCACCTAGCCACCCCAGTTTGCCTGTATTTTCAAGCAGGTGGAGTGACAATCTATTAAAGTCTTGAATCTTGATGAATAAGTGTTTACTTAAGAAGGTAGAATTACCTGCTAATAAATCTATGGGGTCAAAGGCTCACAGTCTTTTGGTTTGGTATTGGTTTCCAAGCTGCCTACAGAGCCAACACAGTTCTCCAAGTCATCCTTAGAATTGCTAGATAAGGTTATGTGATGGTAGGTCTAAAACCAGCACTGTTCCTGAACTCCAACCCAAACCAGAGTCTCCTAATTATTAGTACCCTAATGGTTGCTAGGAATATATTAAAAACTGATAATGAGGGTTTTACATTTCCCTAGGCATTCTGCAACAGGCAGTGGTGACCTTTGAGGCCCCAATAGTGGCTGCAGTGCCTGTTCTGACACCTAAGATCTGCCTTACATCAAAGCTCCTGTGAATGAGCCCATTTTCTAGATTCACCAAAGGAGCTTCAGAACTTGTTCTATTAGAGAACTCTAAAATAAGCTTCAGGTGAATTTGTAACTCGTTTTGATGACACCAGACCCTTTGACAAAAACAGTTGCTGGCCTGTCTCCTCCCTGAATAAGTAAGTAGTTTGTTCAGAATGATAACTCTTAGGAGGAAGTCTTAGGCAAGAGTAGAAATTGGAACTTTGAGAATGTCTACCTCTAAAGAAGCTTCAATTTTAAAGGAAAATTTCCTCTTGTGCTCAGCAGGCAATGTTGTTGTTTTTCAGTTATTTTAGTCATGTCCAGCTCTTTGTGACCCCATTTGGGGTTTTCTTGGCAAAGATACTAGATGGGATTGTCATTTCCTCTTCCAGCTCATTTCAAAGATGAGGAAACTGAGGCAAACAGGGTTAAGTGACTTGCCCAGGGTCACACAGCTAAGAAGTGTCTGAGGCCGGATTTGAACTCAGGTCTTCTTGGCTCTGGACCTGGGTGATCTGTCCACTGTGCCTATGCCTCATGCCAACCAGAACTGTCCAGTCTTTTATAGAAGTAAAGTGGAAAGGGAAAAGCTGTGAGAACTGGCACACATGCTGCCAGTCTCCAAACAAAAGAATATCATGGATATTCCTTATATTCCTCCCTACTTGATTCTCTATCCTACCCTCACAGAGGCTGTTCCAAACCTTCTCTTTAATTCTGCACCATCCTCTCTCCACTCTTTCAGGTGATGATCGCACCTCATTCTTTACTGAGAAAATAGACCCTTTACCATAAACTCCCTCCTCTTCTCTCTTTCTTAAAATTTCTTGACACCATCTTTCATTCTCTTCTCCTTTATACCAGTCTCTGATAAACAGGGAGTCCTTCTCCTACCCACCCTCCACACATCTGTCAAAATGATTTTCATAAAGTGCAGGTCTACCCATGTCTGTCTCCCACACAATAACTTCTAATAACTATTGCCTCTAGGATAAAATATAAGTGCCTCTGTTTTGCTTTTAAAGCCTCCCCTTCGGAACCACAAATTGTTTTTTTAATCTTTTTACATACTATTCCTTTTTATGAATCTATTTTTCCTCAATTACATGTAATAACAATTTTTAACATCAGTTTTTTTTAATTCTGAGTTCCAAATTTTCTCCCTTCTCTCCTCCCCCTCAATTGAAAATGCAAGCAATTTGATACAGACTATATATGTTCAGTCATGTAGCCAAGCTACAAAAGAAAACACAGTCAAAAAAACAAACAAGAAAAAGAAAGTTTAAAAAGTATGCTTTAATCCGTATTCAGATCCCATCAGTCCTTTCTCTGGAGGTAGATAGCATTTTTCATTGTAAGTCCTTCAGAATTGTCTTAGAACATTGTATTGCTGCGAAGAGCTAAGTCATTCACAGTTGATCGTCATACAAACTTGCTGTTACTGTGTACAATGTTCTCCTGGTTCTGTTCACTTCACTTTGCATCAGTTCATTACTATTCCATTTTCCATTCTCTACAATCTAATAAAATAAGCCTTTTTGCTGTTCCTCAAGTAACACTCCATTTCCTCTCTTCACCTCTGGTTGACTGTTCTCCATGCCTGAAATATATTCACATCTCACCTCTACCTCTTAGAATTCCTTATTTCCCTCAGAACTCTGCTTAAGTGCTACAAACGAAGTCTTTCTGGACCTCCTAAGCTCGTGTCATGTTCTCCCTCCCCCAAATTGCCTTGTATATGTTCTGTACCTCCTCGCGTGCATGTTTCCCCCAGTAGAACACAGGTTCCATGAAGTCAGGGATGATTTCCTTTTTGTCCTTGTTTCTTCAGAAGTGAGTATAGTACCTGCCACACACTAGAGGCTTGCTAACTTTTTCATGATTGATTTGCCTAGCTGTATCAAAATTATGGAAAAGAAGTACTGGTAAGCAAAAAAACCCAAGCAACACCAAGTCTAAACCCAAAGTCTGGATTTAATAATAACAATGACGGTGACAAACTATATCTGCAGAGAACTTTAAAGTTTACAAAGGGGAGTTGTATGTTAGGTTACCCACGTAAGGAAGGTAGAGCATCTATCATCACCCTATTTTTATACATGAGGAAACTAAGACTCCAATTAATGAGCTTGTCTATATATGTAGGGACTTCTAACTTTTCTAGAAGAGCTGGAGCATGGGAGCATATGTTTTTCCCTGAGGAAAAGACAGCCAAGACTTTCAGTTGAGTCAGAAGCTGAAGGCAGTAGAGGTTACAACCAAACAGCATCCAGCAGAGACACCCTCTCACAGAAGAAGACTAACCTACCCAACTAGTGGGGCAGGGGGCTAGGTGCTTAATAAAGGCTTAGTGACTGATTTACTGACAGGCTGGAGATTCTGGCACCAGCCCAGCAATGCTGTGACATCAATAGAAGACATCAGCAGTTGCCCCCTTCGTGTATATGCCCTGGCCATACATGCTTCCTATATGTGAGCCCTTCCAAACACACGCCCTGGACTTGCACGTTCCTGTGTGTGTGGCTCCCTGTGTGTCAATTCATCCTCATGATGTGGGAATTCTCGCCATTCTTGGGCCTCATTTTTACGAGGGAAGTGTTTTGTTGCTACTTTTCTCATTGAACCATTCCATTAAATGCTTCTGCTTTGAACTATTTGTTTTCGTTCTAGAATGTTAAAGACAAATACATCAGGAGGGGCTTGTGAATTGTGGCTTCCTTGGGAGCTGCATAGTCATAGAAAAGTAAAGCAAAGTTCTCATTTCTCTCTATATGTTTGTCTCTTGTGTCATTTGGCTACATATACAGCCATGTATACAGCAGGAGACTGAAAGCAATCCCATTGGTAATTTGGGACTATCTAGAATGATGGTCTTTCTTAGCCTCATTTTTGATGACAGGTATCATTTTTTCCACTACAGCTAATGGGAAGGTTCCGTAAAACCAAATTACTTATGGCCCTTTCTTATAATTTTAAAATCAGCTCATGTGAACAATACAAAGCTGAGACAATAGCTATGTGATCATAGGGCACATGCAAAAGAATCTGAGCCCCTGGGTGGTTAAAACACCTCATGAATAAGGATCTTCTGTGTCGGCTTGGTCCCAGGAGGCCCTGCGGTGTCTGGGGATTCATTCAGATTGTCCAGGAGTTCTCCTGCTAACAGTAAAATCACACTCTTAAAAGCCATTCGAATCCCCATGAAGCTCATAATGGCCTTGACATAGAGCCATTCTCTTGAAAAGCTAGTGGATTTCCATGCCTCCTCTTTTATTTTCGTCTGTTTAGGGCAGAGCTTTTTTAAAAAGGAAAGAGAATTGATGCAACTTAACAACCCTGATCATCAAGAAGAAAATTCGGAAGACTTTAATAACACCAAATCTATTGAAATGAAAGGAACTCGATATTGTTCTCCTAACATTAGACTTACAGAGAGAATAATCCAAATATAAATTGCTAAGAGAAAGTCAGCTTGTAAACTGCAAACCACAGTGTTCAAGTGGGCTGTGTTCTTTCTTTGTTAATGTTCACCATTTATTTAAAAGAAATATCTAGTGTTACTGGACATCCACATTTTTGCGTCTAATACTCAGCTGCAGAGATGGGGAGGAAGGAGCATATTCCAGGAACGAGGAATGGCTTTTGTAGAAGACAATGTGTTGTCTTCTAAGGGGCATAGACAGCTAGGTCTACAGTAGCAGGAAAGTGTTTTTAGGGAGGGAGGGCAGACAATGAGTTACATTTTGGACAAGTTGAGTTTTGGAACATGGAACATCCTATGGTAATCTAGTTTGCAATATTTAATAGACCCCTGGAGATAAGAGACTGGAGGTCAGGAGATAGGTTAGAATGGACAAGTAGACCTGAGGAACTTCTGCATAGAAATGATAGTTGGAATAATGGGAGCTGATGAGATCACCAAGCGAAGCATCCAGAAGCAGGCCCGATGTGGACGAAGATGCAGCAAAGGAGCAGCCAAACGGTCAGAGGAGAGGCTGAAGAACAGCATCGGTCGCTAACAGCACCCTCCTCCCACCTTTCTTTTCTTCCTAAGCTTCTCTGGCATGAATCTCTCTTGGTTCTCCACCTGCCTGAGTCAGCTTTTTCAATCATCTTTCCTAAATTTCCCTAGACTCCCTGTCACACAGCTATTGATGCCCTTTCAAGATCTGAGTCCTCTCTTCTTTTCCATGTCCTCTCTTTTACTGACTTCATATGTTCCCAAGGGCTTAATTACTGCGTCAACGCAGGCAATTCTCAAATCAATATGTTCAATACTGATATCTCTCCTGAATTCTAGCCCCACATTTCCATCTGCCTTCTGAACATACCTAAACACGGACATCCCTCCAGTATTTCAAGCTCGCCCCGTTTGGAGTTGAGCACATCTTTCCAAACCCCCGAAATCCATCACCACTGGCATCTCTCTTATTCCTGGTTGAGGTCGCGTTACTGCCGCACTCCTACTGACCCAGGTTCATAATTTAGGAATCATGAGTGTGCACAGAGTAGAATATGGGTGCACTCTGGCAGAAGTATCACCATGAGAACTCACCCCGAAGGGCGAAGCTCACTCATTGGTGTTTTCAAATTTATTATTATAATTATGATAATTATTATTATTAACCATTGCCACAACCTTAGTCTGGATCTTCATCACTTCTCATCTGGTTATCATAAAAGTCTCCTCATTAGCCCTCCTGCCTTCTCCATTCTCAGATATACCCTCTACACAAGTGGAGACATAATCTTTCTAAGGCAGAATGGGAAGGGAAAGGAAAAGGCATGTATAACTAGGGCGTGCTATATGCCAGATACCGTGCTAAGCGCTTTACAGCTATTATCTCATCTGACCTTCGTCCCGACCCAGAGGCCTAACAGTCTTGTGCTCCTACTCAAACATCTTTACAGGCCCCTCATTATCTGAAGGATGCTATAAAAACTCCTTAGTCCAGTATCCATGGCCCTCCCGAATCCAGCTCCCTGCCACCTCTCCGACCTTACTTCAGGCCCTCTGTATTCTGCCCAGAAGGCCCTTCACTCTAACCAGAAGTCCCCTCACTCCTAACCAGAAGGCCCCTCACTCCTAACCAGAAGGCCCCTCACTTCTAACCAGAAGGCCCCTTCCTTCTAACCAGAAGGCCCCTCACTTCTAACCAGAAGG
>NW_027185791.1:20515644-20529132 GCF_028583685.1 Petaurus breviceps papuanus | reverse complement strand
AGGCCCCTCACTTCTAACCAGAAGGCCCCTTCCTTCTAACCAGAAGGTCCCTTCCTTCTAACCAGAAGGCCCCTTATTTCACCGCGTTGTCTTGCACATAAGCCGTTCCTCCTTTCCTGGAGCATGCTCCCTCCGCATCTGGGATCTGGATGACTAGGGCATGGGGACCATTCCCTAGCTGTGATCTGTGACTTCTCACTCTCTCACCACCTCCATATTCAATAAATGACCAGGTTACAAGTTTTCTCTTTGTAGTGCCCCTCTTAAATGCCCCCCTCTCTCTCCTGACACCATCACTCTCTGGCTGCTGGCCTTCATCTCCTCATACCTGAACTATCACAATAACCTTCGGTCTGATCTTCCTGCTTCAAGTCGCCCCAGTCCAGCCTCCACTAAGCTATCACAGTAGCTTTCCTAAGGCACAGGCCTGACCATGTCCTTCCCCTTATTCAATAAACTTCAGCGTCTTCCTATCACCCCAGGAATCATACAATCTTTTTAGGCTCTCAAACTTGACAACCTAGCTCTTTTCCACCTTCCCAGGCTTCTGCAATGAGAATTTGAAGATCTTCCCTGCCTCTAATAGGCAGAATGTAATCACTTGGAGCCGGGAGCAGGAGGAGTTTGCTGAAGGGTGGAGCAGAGCCCACAGGAAGCTGGGAGTCAGAGCAGATAGAGCTGGAGGGAGGAGAGGATGCACCCAAGGAGACTGCTAGATTTGTGAGTGCTGGTTTGTGGGAAGGCTAAAGGATGTGTGGCTCTCTGCTGTGCTATGGTGTATTGACTTCTTTGTTGCTATGATGGATTTGTTTCCTGGTGTTGGGATTTGGTTCTCTGGTATCCAAATAAATGTTTTGCTTCTGTCTTCTACATGGAGAGTTTGTTATATTTTGCGATTGAGAGCCATTTTGGCATATGCACAGTCATCATCGGCGCTGTGAATATTGCACTGGTGCTACACCTTCTTCTGCACATACATGGTGATACAGTGACACAGGACTCTTTAAACATGCTATGTCATGTGCCACCTCTGAATATTTTCACTGGCTATCCTCCATTCCTAGGATGCTCTCCCTGCTCATCCCTACCTCCTTGCTACCTCAGCTCACTTCAGTTCTCAGACAAGATTCCACCTTCTATGAGCCCTCCACCTTCCCTCGGAGACTATCCCCATTTTATCCTATTTCTTGTTTCTACATTTCTGTCCCCTCCACTGGACTATGTACCCCTCGAGAGTAGAGACTCTTTGCTTTTTTTTTTTTTTGCTGATGTATCCTCAGTGTTTAGCATAATGTAGGTGTTGTTATCTTCATCATATAAGAAACCGAGGAAAAAAGAAATTAAATGACTTGTTCACATCACATAGCTAGTAGGCATAGAAAACCAGCTTTGGATTCAGGTCTTCTTGGCTCTAGGCCTAGCATTCTAGCCATAGAGACAGTCATAGCCTATGAGACAGGCTTGGGAGAAGAGATGGGATCAAATCAGAAGGTTAATCTTGGCAAGGAGAAGGGCAGGTTCACCTTTTTTTGCTTTTTTTTTTTTGGAAGGGGGAAGGCAGGGCAATTGGGGTTAAGTGAGTTGCCCAAGGTCACACAGCTAGTAAATATGAAGTGTCTGAGGCTGGATTTGAACTCAGGGCCTCCTGACTCCAGGGCTGTGTCATTCACTGTGCCACCTAGCCGCCTCTATGGACAAGTTCATCTTCTGAGAGCAGGGCAAAGGATGGGAGGATAGGCCAAGCTATCAACATCAAGGTGATCTACGAATGTAAATGGGGAAACGATGACATCCTTATTTTTATTAACCTCTAGCTGAAGTTTATAATTTCCTGTACATTTTCCTACAACTAGAATTACAAGCAACAAATATTATGAGAAGTCCAGAGACTTGACTCGATTTTCAATAGAATCCATGACACAAAAATGATCAAGAGCCCGCTAATTTAGAGGAGCCTTCAGGTGTGCAGCTGGGGATGAAGGAACTCATGATGGATGGACTGAGTTTTCTCCAAAAGGTAGGAGGCGGCAATATTGCGTGCCATGAGAACAGAGGCAAGGGTAGGATCAGGGCCTTGAGGAGAGAGAAAAAGGGTCAGAATAGCTACTAAGGAATTATGAGAAGTAGTCAGGGTAAATAAAAAGATTGCTGTGCAGTACTGAAGGTTCAGTTAATATTTTATAACATGAATTTTTGTGAACCCCATCAGCAGGGTCTCTCGGCTTTCTTTAGCGCTGTTAAGGACCTATGGAGTAGAAGCAGAGAAGAGGAGGCAGAGGAACGGAGAAGGGGAATAGTGGACCTATTTAACCTAGTAGTTTTATTGCAGAATGTAAGTGTTTCCATTCTGTTCCTTGAGTTACAATAACTCGACAATTATGCAGCTATTTAGGGTAGCAAAGTGCTGTCTCACTTGATCCAGTACTGTGAGGTAGCAATCCTCATAGGATTGTTGTGTGTAATATTAATATTTGTTAAATTGTATTGATCCAGATGGGAGGCTGGGGTACAGAAGGGTTAATGAGTTCTCCATATTTACATGCTGCCAAGTGCCAGAGCTGCAATGAGAACCTATGTTTTCTCATGCTGTCTTAGTGCAATTTTGACTAGACTCCACGGTTGACTCTCTAGTTCCATATTACCCAGCTCTAACTGGTTCATATTTAATTGAGATGTTTTTATGGTCCATTAAAAACTCTATTATCTATTACTTCTAAATTACTGTAAGCACAGAAAAACCATTAGTCCCCAAAATGGTTATAAGTCTGCTACTCTTCCCAGAGGAGGGCACAGATAAAATAAATTAAATCAGCATTGTCTAAAATAAATTATTTATTCTAGACCAAGAGACTCAAATTTAAGTTCAACAAATGCTTATTAAGCACCTACTTTATACAAGATACAAATGAGCTTAAAATTCTAGCAAGACTATATGATGTTTGAAGTTTATGTTTAACTGATTCAAGAATCATTTACTGGAGTCTGTGTCTGCTTAGCAAAGTCTGTTTTCTAAGTGATTTCCACTGCTTTTGATTCTGAATAAATCTATGTTTATTGGCATAATGGGGAGTAGGACCTGGCAAGGTGGGTAGGTTAGGCTTAGATATTATTAAATATTACTTATTTAATGAAAGAAAATTGTATTTCCCTTAGGCATTGATCTTGTGATGCCAAATCAAATGTGTTACGGTACAGTCTCTAAGCCTCGGGGAGTGGTAGCACATATTTTCAAATCCAGTGAAATGCAACTTTCAGATTTTGCCTATTGTGAATACAAACCAAGTTGGCCTAGCTCTATTGCATGAGCCTGGTCCCAGAGCCATATACAAGTGAATGAAGCACAAGATTTTGGGGACAGATCCGTTTCTAGGACAGCGACTGGACCAGGGCTCTTGGACCTCTATTACTCTGTCCTCTTTGCTTAACAGTTTTGGTAATTCAGAGATTTTTTAAAGCGATTTTTCATTGTTTAGACTAGCACTGGCTAGCATTACTTTCCAAAATGTAGGACCAAGTCCATATTGTTGCATTTTTTCATTTTTTCTGTACTTGTGACATTCATGTAGACAAAATATTTTAAAGTAAAATAAAATCAATCTCTATTGACCTGAACTGACATTCAAAGTTCACGAACATCTCATAGCGATTTTGTCAGAACTTCCTACCTAGCTAGATGAGAATGAAGTTATTTTCACTTTCCCACAGTGGTTCTAAGCATAGTCTTGTACAAGCCCTTCAGCATGCAGGGTGGGGAACCTGCAGCTTTAAGGCCCTCTAGGTCCTCAAGTGCTGCCCTCTGACTGAATCCAAATTTCACAGAACAAATCCCCTTAATAAAAGGATTTGTTCTGCAAAACTTGGACTCAGTCAAAAGGCTGCACCCAAAGACCTAGAAGGCCACATTCCCTACCCCTGTATACTCGGGTATGTATCATAGGGACCCCAAGACCTAGAGCTAGCAGAGGTATACAGTGTAACCTGGTATGCAGCAGGTGATTTATAAATGCTTGTTGCTTGCTTGATTATGGATAAGCTTACTCAGATCCTGAGAAATAAAAATTATTTCTCTAAGGAATACAACAACTAGTAAACAGTGAATCTGGAATTCCAACTCAGGTCTTCTGCTTCCAATTCCAGGGCTCATTCCTATAGCTTAAAACACACACACACACCCAAAACCCTGAGGTCTTGTGTGGTTTCATCAATGTCACCAATAATACTCATCTAGCCTTGCAAAACTGCTTGGTTGAACCCACACTTAAACAGTGTCAGATTACCAACAACTTCCTGAGCACAGCCCGGCTGCCCAAACTGAGGCACATCGTGCTGTTTCCTTTTTGGTGGGCGGCCTGCAGTGTGGTGGATGGATGTCAAAAGGGTAGTTCTTTAATCCCTTCTGAAAGCATTTATTGGATGTCGTCTGTATGTTATGTATCACTGTGATAGTAAGTTACAACTAAGCAGCACTAAGCTTTCCCTCAGCCCGGAACCAACATTCGGATTTGTACCTCACTCTCTGTACTTTCCCTTTATACCTTGTATTAATGTCTTACCTCCTCTGCCAGTCTGTGGTTTTTCTGAGGGCAAAATCTGCTTTTTATATAATGTTCATATGTGGTAACTTTATAATAAATTAATGAACTAATCATAGTATTTGGAGTTGAGACCTTAGAGATCATCTAGCCCATCTATCTCATTTTACACATAAGGAAACTGAGGTTCAGAGAGACTAAATGTCTTGTCCAAGACATTTATTAATAATATAATTAATAATTAATTAAATGTAATTAATAATATAATATTAATATTATTCAGGTGGTAAGGAGCAAATTCAAACTCAGGTCTCCTGAGTCCAAATACAGTGCCCTTTCCACTGTATTCCAGACTGAATAAATTCATAAGAGGTAGCCCAATCTAATAGGGAGAGTATTAGACTAGGAGTTAGTGGACTTGCCTAATCCTGAATACCCTAACACCTTCCTTTTCCCCTCCCCATCTCCACTCTAAGTGAAAGGGCAGCTCTCTTATTAAGTATCCAGTGCATTTGCTCTCTGTCTCTCCTCCCTTCCACTGAAGGAGAGGAATTAAGCGGGGGAAGAAGGAGAGAACAAACATTTATTAATTACCTACTTAGTTGCAAGCTCTGTTATTAACTTATTTTGTGATGTTACTTTTACGACCCTCATATTTCCACTCTGTAAAAGGACAGATTTAGACTAGAGTATCAAGAGAGACGGACATAGAGACACAGACACAGAGAGACTGACAGAAACAGAGAGACAGGGAGATAGAGAGACAGACATTCCATGATTATAAATCAGTTTCCACATCAGGGTGCCAGTATAACTTCTCATCTCCCGGATGAAGCATTACCAGAACACCAAAAGTGCCTATTCTCCAGAGGTCACAGTGTGTGGTGTGCCAATTATTGGTAAGGGTCTACACATACCACACAGTAGGAACTTGTCTTGACCTCAGCATAAAAAAGTGATGGAGAGGAAAAGGAGGAGAGTATCCATCCTGTTAACCTGGGTAGGAGGAAGGGCAGCAAGGTCATCTGGGGAGAGAGCATTACCATTGAATGAACACTGCCCTTCAGGAGAAGGATCAATGAAAATGCTTGCTCGCAGATGCACACCTATGGTTCTGAAATTTTGAAACTGACTGACTAAGAGGGTAGAGTTTTTTTATTGTCTTTTCATACTAAAAACTGAATTGGCATCTAAAAATCTTGACTTCTGTGTGGTTGCTGACAGCACATAGGGAAAGTATGGGAAGAAGGAAGAGTTTCTTTTGATTTTCTTTTCTTTTAAAAATTATTTATTTATTTAAAATTTATTTTTAGTTTTCAACATTCATTTCCACAAGATTTTGAGTTACAAATTTTCTTCCCATCTCTCCCCTACCCCACACTCCAAGATGGAAAGCATACTGAATACCACCTCCCCCTCTCTTTTATCCCCCCTTCATCCCTTCCTTACTTTCTTGTAGGACAAGATATATTTCTATACCACATTGCCTGTATATTTTATTTCCCAGTTGCATGTAAAAAACAATTTTTTTTTGTTTTTTGGATGGAGGAATGTAGGGCAATTGGGGTTAGTGACTTGCCCAAGGTCACATGGCTAGTTTTTTTGTATTAAGTGTCTGAAAATGGATTTGAACTCAGGTCCTTCTGACCCCAGGGCTGTTTCCCTATTCATTGTCACCTAGCTGCCCCCAAAACAATTTATTTAAACATCTGTTTTTAAAACTTTGAATTGCAGATTCTCTCCCTTCTCCCCTCCTCACCCCCCTCCACTGAAAAGACAAACAGTTCAATATAGTTTATACATGTGAAGTAATACAAAACATTTCCATAGCAGTCATATTGTCAAAGACTAACTATATTTCCCTCCATCCTATCCCGTCCCCCATTTATTCTATCTTTTCCTTTGACCCTGTCCCTTTTCAAAAGTGTTTGCTTCTAACTACCTTCTCCCCCAATCTGCCCTCCCTTTTATCATCTCCCCTCATACCTTTCCCCCTTCCTTCCTGTAGGGTAAGTTACCCAATTGAGTGTGTATGTTATTCCCTCCTTAAGCCAAATTCAATGTGAGTAAGGTTGACTCATTCCCTTTCACCTTCCTTCTCTTCCCATCCATTGTAACAGCCTTCTCCTGCCTCCTTTATTTGAGATAATCCACCCCATTCTATCTCTCCCCCTCTCCTCCTAATATATTCCTCTCTCACCTTTTAATTTTATTTTTTATAACATCCCTTCACATTCAACTCACCCTGTATCCTCTGCTTTTGATTTTTTAAAGAAACTTTTGACTCCTTTTTCAACACAGGAGCAAGTTGGAGTCTCGTGAGAAAGATAATTTACCATAATTTTCCCTAAACTAAATAGAGAGAAGGCCTTGAGGCAAACGTGAGCCCAAGCCTCCCTTAAAGTAAGGCGTGGGGAAGTTGGTGGCAAAGGATCTGAGTTTGGTTTCCACTGTCATCTTTGCACTGGTACAGGAAGAATTTCTAGCACAAAAGTCAATTCTCTGTCAATCCTCCCTAGCACAGAGGAAACCCACATCTTCCTCCTTATTTTCCTCCTCCTTCTGATTCTGCTGTTACCCTCATTCACGCAATAGCATTTTCTTTATCTTCTCCCCCAGTAGTAGTTACTTCAGAATACAGGGTAATGATAGTTTGGGAAAACAAAAAGACAGCTAGGCTATCTCTTCCTCCTCACTGGAAGCCAGGTTATTGATGAATTTTGTTTCCCAAGATTATGTGCAGGCGCTGAAATATGAAGCCATTGATGGGAGTGAGGATGTGTCATGGAAGGCTTGAGAAAGCTGTTGTGGTGAGAGGGATAGTGAATCAATTAGGGAGGTGTAAAAGAATTGTCTTGCTGCATCATTGTTGTTGACTTGTTTCACTCATGTCCAATTCTTTGTGATCACGTTTGGTATTTTGTGGGCAAAGATACCAGAGTGGTTTACCATTTCTTTCTCCAGCTCATTTTACTGATGGTTAAGTGATCTGCCAACAGTCACATAGCTAGTGTCTAAGGTCACATTTGAACTCAGGGTCTTCCTGACTTACAGCTTGGCACTCTATCCACGGTGCTGCCTATCTACAAGGAGCACCGCTTGAGGTTATGTAATTTGTCATGTCCTCAGCATGGTTTAAAGAATGTCTTCAGCTCTATTCGCCAGCGTGTGAATGGGAATGAAGGCATCAGCTGATGGAAGTAATCTGAGCTTAGACAAGGCACGATCAATGGCAGGTCAAGTTAAGGCATTTCAGCATAGAGGATAGTGCAGAGTTGAACTGGTTCACCAAGGGATCAAGATGGAAAAGGAAGGAGAGTGTACCAGGCATGAGCGATGATCAGGGAAAGAACTGAGAGGTAGAGGTGACTGTAAGTCATGATGAAGACAAAGAGAAGAATAAGGGGTCACCAGACAGACAGGGGAATAAAATAATAAATAATTGTGATCACATTAAGGAATTTCAGAGTTCTTGGAACATGGAAGTGGAAAAATGGGTGATGCTAAACTCAAAGGTATGACCAATTCTGCAAATAACTGAGGTTCACTGGAGGAGTAAGTCATGGGAAATAAGCAGATTGGGAAACTGGGAAGTAGGACATTTGAATGAATATATATGCATATGTATATTACATATAATCTAGTATGAGAGCAGGAGTTGTGTTGGAAAGAGACACTGTGAGCCTGGCACTGAACTCATTGAGGAAGGAAGGAAAGTATACTGGAGACCAGTAGATAATAGCTACCAAAAATATTGATTGGGTGATAAAGGTGGGTTGAATGAACCTCAAAAAGAAAAGGTTACTGAGTGATGGTTGTAGACAAGAGTCTAGAAGTGGAAATAGGGAGCAAAGTATATTCGGACTCCCCCACAATATATAATGATGGGGAGGATGGTGATCTAAGTGAAAGTGCGATCATTACTAGAAAGACTACAAGGATTCTGTGCCAATAGGAGAGAGTGCCATATGATGGAAAAGAGTGAGAAAGGAGAATGTTTAAGATGAAAGCAAGTTTGTTATCTATGGAGGAGGGATTCCAGAGAACACGGTGAAAGGAGTGCGTAGATCTGAAGTGGGCTACTTGTGGGACAGGGTTAAGCATAATGGGAATAAGAGAGTGAGCAGGGAGGATTGGGAACAAAGTTTTACCGTGAGTGGCTGGGGTTATGATTATTAGATGGGGAAGTCTGATGGGGTTGGAGTACACTAACTACTGAGGAATGGATTCAAGTAGTGACTAGTAGCCAGAAAGAGAAGTCCATTGAGGGAGGGAGGTGGTAATGTTGAGTCCTGTGAGGTCCAGGTCTGATGCACAGCAGGATATTTCCATTTTCTAATATCCTAGGACAACCTTTTTATTTTATTTTTTCTTTTTAAACAGCCTTCTGGCATAAATCCAGCTCTTGGTCACCAAGCATTCTTCTCTTGTTCAGCCCCCTTGCAAATGTGTCGAAGAGATCTGGATGGAACCACTAAACTAGCGGCTGGAACAACAAGCCACCTAGTGGACAAAGTTATAAAATATTCTCCCTTGGTGATTATATTAAAGGGACAGCCTTCCTTTCAACAGCATCCAAGAAGTGGGCTTCTGAACCTAAGCGCAGGACCTTGTGTCACTTGGAATACCCACATTTGCACCACAATTATATTATTTAATAGCCTAATTGCATAATTATTTCTGCAAGCAGCTTTAATTAATCAAAGGATTATAACACTAAAAGCTTCCTTATTAATATGCATATAGGTCTACTTATGTGAATCTTGGGGAAAAATCACGACTTAGGAGCTTGGCTAACAGACTAGGCATTCACCCGTCAAATGATTCCATATAGAAAGGCGACATAGTATAATAGAAACAGGGTACCAGAAATAGCACAAGGTTTTGGATCATGTACACTGGGAAGAGATTATGGCATTGCTGGTGGCAGGAAGTAGAACGGCGTTCTGATGATTCCCCAGATATCCCAGAATGAGAAGGGAGGGGAAGAGAGAAATAAGCTTTTAGTTTCTGCTGGAGTGGGTTCCATTGAAGAATGGGCAGCAAGACTGGCAGCATGGCATAGCGAAAAGAATACTAGTTCCCCTTTCTCCTCCCCCAGCACCAGTACAATGAACTACTCTGACAATTTAATTCAAAGATACATATTAAAAGCCTACATTGCACTACATGCTGAGGATAGAGAGATAAAAAGGAGTTTACATTCTACGTTTTAAGGTCCCTGTTAATGTTTCTTTGTTAAATTAATGCCTGGGTCCTATGAGCTAGGTTCTAGTAGAATGACCTTGGATGAATCATTTAACCTCTCTGAATTTCAGGATTCTCATATGCAAAATGAAGGAGTTTTACTAGAGTATCATTAAGATCCAAAGGATGAGATGGAGCCAGCTGGTACTGGCTCATGAAATCTGATTGTTAAATTTTCAGTATAAGCATTTCTACCTCGGAAATCATCAAATGCTACAAATCAGAGTTTGAGTTAGTGTTTTGTTGATTGTCTAAACTTAAGAAAGTGATGGGAGAAAGGGTAATAATGCAGATTAAACTTAAAAGCATGTCATGAGCCTGTTTTTTCTGGATTTCCAGTTGTTAAATATTTATCAGTTCACCTCTCTTAAGGTCCTATCCAGCTCCAAATAGTCTATGATTCTATGGCCTGAAGCATATGTCTGATCATAGAAGGGGAGAGGGAAGAAGAGATTAAAAAAAGCCAAAATCAATAAAGATAAAAAGGCAGAGATTTTCATTTATTCTCAGAAAGGACTGAATCTGCCTGCCCTCCACAAGTTAAATGATGAATCTGATATCTATGAAACTGAAGGAGTATTACACTGAGAGAAATTGTCAGCAACCATTAATGTCTAGTGTATCTCCAGGGCCTACAGGCATTAAGGTCTTCTAGGAGACTTATTTCACAAATGGTCTTGGTTGGAAATCTAGATAGATATCAATACTACCAATGACAGAGACAATTCTGGATTCATCCTCGGCCAGAATGTCCCCATTTCCTGACACCTCTCCTGTCATTGAAGTGTTTTGGTTAAAAATAAATTGTATTCTATACACTAAGCATTCAGGTATAGTTAAGCTAAACTGTTTGGCTTTGCATTTTTGGATGATGGCTTTATTAATAAGCTGACTGAGGAGCTAAACCATTTGGTGTTTGGAAAAATTGGAATAATGTAAAATAAATATTTGTCATCCTTTCCTTTTGGCTGCTATAACATGTCTAAATATTCTTAAGGCTGAGGAGTCCATGTCAGAGATAATGTATTAATTCTATAACTTTCATAATTTTGTAAAATGTAAGGTACGGATACAGACTGGACCTAGGATCTCACTGGGAAAAAGGAACTCCCACAGGAGGGAATGCCTTCTACCAGTGCAGATTGGCACCTTCTCTTCAACTTACAGTCTTAATCATTGGTGTGGTGGTAAATGTTTAACAAATGACTATCCAAGAAAAAAATACATAGAAGGCATGTTTTTCAGTTTAATCTGCATTAACATTTTCTCCATCACTCTCTTAAGGCTAGACAATCAGGAAAACAATAAATCAAGCCCTGATATATAGTGTTCACTGACTTCTGAAGCATAAATGCCATTCCCCAGTTGTTGAGCACAATTCTTAGCCACTACAAAATGAGCTGATATAAATGTTTTTGTACAAAGAGGTTCTTTTCCTTTTTTTCTTTATCTCTTTGAGACACAGACCTATTAGAGGTATTGTTGGATCAAAGATCTGATTACTCTTTGGGCACAGTATAGTCTTTTCCATCTGCACAGCTGATCAAAGAAGGTTACCCTCACCCACGTGGAGGGGACACAGGGCACCTCCAAGTTACGATATCTGGACAGGCCCAGCAAACTTCCCATGGAGAACCTCATTAGTGGTTCTTAAACCTCAGTAAGCTCTGCTCTCCTCTCTCTCACTCTTCCCCTTACACAGGCTCAGGACATCAATCTCCACCAAAGAGGAAAGAGTTACATACCAGTAGGCTTTAAGACTTGGGTTACATAAAAATAAGCTTAAAATAGATACCTGACCTGAATATTAAAGGTCATACAGTGTTGTACGATATTAGAAAAGAACCAGATCAAACCCTTCATAGCTATGGCTAGGGAGAGAGTTTTTTAACCAAACAACAGCTAGTGATGATCACAAAAGATAAAATAGTAAAATGGGTAATTTTGATTATATGACATTGAAAAGCTTTTGTACAAACAAAATTAGCCTAACTGGGATAAGAAGGGAAGCAGTAATATTGCAAAAAATCTTTGCATCAAACATCTCAGATAAGGTTCTGATATCTAAGATGTATAGGAAATGGAACCAAATATTTAAGTTCAAAAGTCATTCCCCAGTTAATAAGCAGCCAAAGAATATGAATCATTCTAGAAGCATTGCAGACTATTAACAGCAACATGAAAGATTGTTCCAAATCACTAATGAGAGAAATGCACATCAAAATGTCCCTGAGGTTTTAGTTCACGTCCAGCAAATAGTCAGAGATGAACACAGATGGAAGCAGTCAATGCTGGAGGGATTGTGGAGAGATTGGCACACTAATACATTGTTGTCAGAGCTGTGAATTAGCCCAGTCATTCTGAAAAGCTATTTGGCTACAACTCAAAAGCTCCATTGCTGGTCATAATATATGCCCAATAAGGGTCAAAAACAGAAAGGTCCTACATACTCCAAAATATTCACACCTTTGCAGTTAAAAAAAAAAACCAACAACTAGAAATAATGTGAGTATTCATGACTCCAGGCCTGGAGCCCCACCCATTTCACTACTTAGCTGCCCTTTATGTACATGTTAAAAATAATTATTTTGATAAGCCTAGTAGTATCAGGTCAGCCTCTAGAGCAGAGGTTTGTAACCTGGGGCCTACAGACCCCCAAGGCATGCATGGAAATTTAACAATCAGCTCCCATGAGTCAGTCATTTCCACCTGGCTCCAGCATACTCCTGGGCATAAGCAGAATTACAACCGTTCCCATATGGTTACTGCTGTTGTTTCCACTGTAAGACCATCACCAATTCCTCTCCTTCAGTCCCAATCTTATCACTGCTTTAAATCTACATATTACCAATAACCCAGATGTTTGAATTATTCAAGAAAGGCCAAAGTTAAAGATCTGAATGCCATGTGAAGTTTGGAGGAACAATGATGAAAAAAGGCTCTATGCTTTCAAATAATTCATGTAAAATTTCCTTGATGTGCAAGGCCACATAGAAAAGAAAAATGGCAACAAAATACTTCCGTGAGTGAAGGGGCTTGGAACAACTCGAATGAAGCCTGTTGGGCTACATGGAAATCTTCAGTTTGTTTCCATCCACTAACTCAAGAGGGATTAGGTATTAAAGAGACAGTGGCACCTCCCCCTTTCCCAAGAGGAAAAATCTCTTGAGAGGTGATAGACGCCTGGTCCAAGTTCTGAGCTCCGAGGAGCCTGTGAGTTTTGAGAAATATTGGAGCTGGTCTGGAAACAGATGAAGTAGCGGGGCTTTAAGAGTCCAATGAAACTTGGCCTTTCCACCTGCCATAGCCAGGGGAGCAACCTGATCCAAGCTGAGAAGCATGAATGAGCAGGCTAGGCATTCCTGAATTTCCATTCAGCAGGCCCTCCTTTCCCCTCTCCCTGCTCTGGGGACTGTTCTTACGAAGCTTTTACATTTGTTTACATTTCTATTCAATTAGAATTGAAAGTGAGCTTCAAAGTGTGGTCGGCTTTAGAAATATCTGATTTTTTATGTATTTCATTCTTGGGAATGGGGGCATTGACAGGGGGGAGAGAGGGAGAAAGAGAGACAGAGACAGAGAGAGACAGAGACAGGCAGAGAGAGAGAGAGAGATGGAGACAGAGACAGAGATGAAGAGGAGAGGAAGAGAGAGAGATAGAGAGGCAGAGGGACAGATACACAGAGGAGAGGGGAGGAGAGGGGAGGGG
>NW_027185791.1:20314614-20515244 GCF_028583685.1 Petaurus breviceps papuanus | reverse complement strand
GGGGAGGAGAGCGGAGGGGAGGGGAGAGACAGAGGGATAGAGACACAGAGAGGAGAGGAAGAGGGAGAGTGGATTCTCTACCAGGTGATTTATAGTTCATAACTTCCCAGAGTGAAGTAAAGTATGAATCTGATTTTTCCCCTAGGAAGGTGTATGATCAGCAAGAATTTCTGTCTGGTTGAGGGAATACAGGGAAGAGACTGTCAGTTGCTGAAGCAAGTTACGCTGTCTTCACCATTATTTTACTCTGAGCATGTTCAAAACACCCCTTCTGGGAAGGGGATGAGAGGGGAGATGATAGAAGGGAGGGCAGATGGGGGGAGAGGGTAGTTAGAAGCAAACACTTTTGTAAAGGACCAGGGTCAAAGAAGAAAATAGAATAAGGTGGGGGGGGGGCGGGATAGGATGGAGGGAAATATAGTTAGTCTTTCACAATATACCTGCTATAGAAACGTTTTGCGTAACTACACATGTACAACCTATATTGAATTGCATGTCCTCCCAGTAGGGGTGGGTGAGGAGGGAAGAAGGGAAAGAATCTGGAAATCAAAGTTTTAAAAACAAATGTTTAAAAATATTGCTTTTTACATGCGACTGGGAAATAAAATATACAGGCACTGGGGTATAGAAATCCATCTTGGCCTACCAGAAAGTTGGGGGGGGTATGGTGGAGGATATAAGAGAGAGCAGACTGGGGGAAGGGGTATTCAGTAGGCTCGCTATCTTGGGGTGGGGTAGGGGAAAGATGGGGAGAAAATTTGTAACTCAAAATCTTATGGAAAAGAATGTTGAAAACTAAAAATAAATAAATAAAAGATAAATTACACATTTAAGAAATACCCCCTCTTTGGGGCTTAAAAGGCGGCCAGGTGGCACAGTGGACAGAACCCTGGGCTGTGCGACCCTGGGCAAGTGACTTAACTTCTGCCTCAGTTTCTTCACTTTAGATGGAAATAATAACAGCAACTATCTCCCAGGATCAAATGAAACAGTATTTATAAAGCACTTGGCACAGGGCTTGCCACACAGTAGGCACTTAATGGATGCTCATTCCCTTCCCCAGTTCTCTAGGGGTGAAGCCAATGTTGGCTACTAAAGAGAAAGAGACTCCTCATGGGAAGAGAAGAAGTGTGGTTGTAAAAGACTGGTGATGCCCACATTCCAAAGACAGGAGCCAGATGGAGAGGAGATAAAAATCTAAATACTTTCTTTCCAGCAATAGCCTAGCAAAGTCTTTTCACTTTATACACAAAGTATGTGTGTGTGTGTGTGTGTGTGTGTGTGTGTGTGTGTAAATATACATATGTATGGGGGCGGCTAGGTGGCGCAGTGAATAGAGCACCAGCCCTGGAGTGAGGAGGACCTGAGTTCAAATCCAGCCTCAGACACTTAACACAAAAACTAGCCATGTGATCTTGGGCAAGTCACTTAACCCCAATTGTCCTCCAAAAACAATAAATAAATAAATGAATGAAAAATATACATATGTATGTATATTCAATGAAAGAACGGCAATCCCCTTGCTCTGATCTGACTGGAGCACACTACACAAAGGGCTGAGCCTGCATCCTGGTCACTTCCAGGGAGACATATGTCCATCTCTAAAGGACTTGTTTTGGGTGCTGCAGCAAACCTTTAGTGGCTCCTTTGTCTCCCAACCCATGAAACTGAAGCAGGATGAAGTACATCAAAACTGTATCAGAGAGGACTGACCACTACTCCAGGAAGAGTGACCCAATGAATGGATTTTGGAGGGAGAGACCCCACCCCCTCAGTCACTTCCTTCCTCTGTGCCAAGAGTGGTGAGTAAAGTGTAATAACGGAGAAACTGAGTCATGTTTCTCCAAGCAACATTAGTTTGTTAATAGCTAGGGAGAGCATGAGAAAGGAAAAAGGAAAAACAATTTCTATTGAGACAGAAGAAAGGAGTTCTGGGTGAACGTCACAGATGGCTCCAGCTGGGAAAGGTGGGTTGGCTTTCAGATGTGGATGATCATACCATCTCTGACAATTAAGAAATGTTCGTTGCTCTCTGGGATTCACCTGCTTCGTGTAATCTTGGTTAAGAAATTAGAACCACCCAGTTTGGTCCCCACCAAGAGGAGATCAAACCTTCCCTAATTTCACAAGGAGAGACAAGGGCAGAAGAATTGTCTTTTGGGAGGATTTCAGCTTAAGCTGGTTACTGTTTATGGACAACTAACAGACGTCCCAGGTTAGAGTGGTCAGCAAAGAAATGCTCCATGGGGCTAGCTGCGTGTGTGATATCATTTGCTTTCAATCAGTCTGTAAACTCATTCGGCCTTTGAAGAGACTGCATTCTTGAGTTTAACTGAGAAATGGGCCTAAGAAAATGAGGAAAAGGGTCAATTACAGAATCAGTTATTAAATGATACAGCATATTTCAATTTCCTTGCAAGTACATAAGAAATCTTTGGGCCCCTTCCTGGAGGGGCGAGAAAGGCATAGTTTGCTTTTGTCAACCCCAGGGAAAATGGCAAGTTTCTTGCACTTGGTAGTCAATACGGGTGCTGGTCTCTGCTAGCTTAAAACTGTATTTCAGTAAAAAACAAACTATATTTCAAAGCTTTGTCTGCCTCTTCTACTCTGTGTTTCTTTCCTACGTATAGATAATTGAGCAGTTATTCTAAGGTGGCTGGTTTCACCCTTGAAAGAAGCATTGTGAGTTCTAAAAATGAGATGCTCCTGGGTCCTCAGCTAGCACTGCCTACATTTAAAGAGGGGCCCCAGTCGCTATTAACGCACTTCTTGGAGGTGACCATTAGAGGGTGAATGTGCTCCCCCAGCTGGCCTGGATTGCCAGAAGGAGATCTGAGTGCAGAGCCAAGGTGAAAATGAGATGTTAATTCAAGAGCCCTTTGGAAGGCTTTGGGTTTTGAGGCTTCACACGCCAGTCTCCGAGGAGGGAATAAGCGTCACTGTTGGTTCCGAGTCTTTGTTAGTGAGAACTTCTCTTCCTATTTCTCTTTTGTGTGGCAAAAGACCGACAGACAGACAGACATATAGAGCTAGCATTTATTAAGCACATACTATGTGCTGCTCACTCTATGAGGTTCTAGGAATACTGGTACAAGTAAGCAAGACAGTCTGTGCCCTCAACGAGTTTACATTTTAATGGAGGAAGATAACACTTAAGAAAGAGGGTACAGGAAAGTCCGAGAAAGAAAGGAAAGGAGGAAACCCAGTGAAGGGATGAGAAGATGGTGAGAAGATGGCCAGGAGGTGTCATGCGGACCTGGACTCCATCAAGATAAAGCAAAATCTTCCCCGTCAGGGACGCAAAAGCAGAGTCTAAGTTTGGTGAATAATCTTGGGGAGGAAATTGCCAGGAGGTGGAAAGGAGACCTGGACCCCAGCAAGATAAAGCAAAAACCAACCAACCCAGAAATAAACAGCTGTCCGACTTGTGATTCACATTGAACATTGCTGTTGTTCAGTCGTTTCAGTCATATCTGACTCTTCATGACCCCATTTGAGATTTCCTTGGCAAAGATACTAGAGTGCTTTGCCATTTCCTTCTTCAGCTCATTTTATAGATGAGGAAACTGAGGCAAAGAAGGTTAAGTGACTTGCCCATAGCTAATAAGTGTCTGAGGCTGAATTTGAACCCAGTTCTTCTGGACTCCAGGTCCAGCACTCTATCAACTGAGCCACCTAACTGTTCATACATTTTATCATGAATACCTTTCTTTTTCCCCCACTTAATAGTATTTTATTTTTTCCAATTACATGTAAAGATAGTTTTCAACATTCACTTTTGTAAGATTTTAAGTTCCAAATTTTTTTCTCCCTCCTTCCCTCCTCTCTCCCCAAGACGGCATGCAACATGATATAGGCTATACATGTACAATTATTAAACATCTTTCCACATTAGTCAAATTGTTAAAGATGAATCAGAACAAAAAGGAAAAATCACAAGAAAGAAAAAAAGAGAGAAAAAATAGAATGTTTCGACCTGCATTCAGATTCCTTGGTTCTTTCTCTGGTTGTGGACAGCATTTTCCATCATGAAATTTTTGGAATTGTCTTAGAATGATCATTGTATTGCTGGGAAGGGCTAAGTCTATCAAAGTTGGCCATCGCACAATGCTGCTTTTACTGTGTCCAATGTTCTCCTGGTTCCACTTACTTCACTCAGATCAGTTCATGTAAATCCAGGTTTTTCTGAAATCTGCCTATTCATCACTTCTTAGAGCACAATAGTATTCCATTACATTCATATACCATAACTTGTTCAGCATTTCCCAATTGATGGGCAGCCCCTCAATTTTCAATTCTTGGCCACTACAAAAAGAGCTGCTATAAATATTTCTCTACATGTGGGTCTTTTTCCCTTTTCTACGATCTCTTTGGGATATAGATCTAGTACTGGTATTGTTGGATCAAAGGGTGTGAATAGTTTTATAGCCCTTTGGGCATAGTTACAAATTGTTCTCCAGAATGGTTGAATCAGTTCACAACTCCACCAACAATGCCTTAGTGCTCCAATTTTTCCACATCTTCTCCAATGTTTATCATTTTTCTTTTTTGTCATATTAGCCAATTTGGTAGGTGTGAGGTGTTACCTCAGAGTTATTTTAACTTGTGTTTTTCTAATCAATAGTGATTTAGAGCATTTTTTTCATATGACTATAAATAGTTTTAATTTCTTCATCTTCATATGAAAAAGTAACACCTCACACCTACCAAATTGGCAGTTTTGGGCAATGCAGTGTTTGTGGCAACTTACAGAACATAACCACCATGAATTACAAGAATTGACTTTCTCTCTGTCTCTGTCTCTCTGTCTGTGTCTCTCCCTCTCTCCCTCTCTCTCTCTCTCTCTCTCTCTGTCTCTCTGTCTCTGTCTCTCTCTCTGTCTCTCTTTCTCTCTCTCTCTCTCTCTCTCTCTCTCTCTCTCTCCTCTCTGTATATGTATATGCATATATAAGTAAATGTATATACACACGCACATATATGTATATATATATATATACTTACATATGTATAAACATAAGGAATCTATGATTTTTTTCCCACCAATGTGAACTCTCCTTTCAACAGTGGGCAATGTCAATGATTCTTAAATAGATAAGTCCTCAGGAGGTGCTTGAGTCACAGAAGTTACAAGGCTTGCCTAAGGTCACGTTGAAAGTGCTACAAAGAGAATTTGAACTTGGGTGTTCCTGACTCCAAGGCCCTGCCTCATTGATCAGTCTGCTTCTTTCTTTTTCTGTATCTTTCTCTTTTTTAGCATGATACCCTTTTCATTTTCATCAAATTCCAAATTGAATAATTTAGAAAACATTGCAAAGCTACTTTTCCTCCTATATTTTCTCATCAATGATCATAAATAAACCTCGGTGTAGTGGGTAGTTTGACCACTAATATCTGTGCAAAAGGAAAATCTGAGGAAGTACATCTGGAGTAGTTCTTCAAATTTAACTTTGGAGGTTAAAAGAAGCTATTATCCCTAAAGAAAAAATCGCTTGTCTAGTACAAGTTGGGAGGTCTGACCTCCACTCTCTTTCTCTCCAATTACTTGCTCTAAAACCTGAGGCCAAATAAAAAAACAAAAAAAATCCAAAAAGCCCAACCCAAACTCCTCCAAAACCTTTAACTTTTCTGTTTCTTAGATTGCTTATCTGCAAAGTAAGGATAATGATTCTTGCCACCTACTTAGAATAGAAGATTAAGTAGATAGGGTTTATAAAATGCTTTCAACTCCTCCAAGGAAGGATCCAGTGTAAACATAAAAGTGTTATTATAGCTGTTATTCTCTACTACCTTATTTGCATTTTATGACTTTCCCCCTCCCTTTTTTTTCCTTAAGCAGTGCCAGAGGGTAAGAGGTTAATAAGGAGGAATGACTGACAGTTGGAGGGGACTAGATAGAATGTTTTGAGGATATTCTGTTTGTCTAGTTTCCCAGCATCATCTGAGCAACTTCAAAAGCAAACTTCAAATAGAACATTCTTTCAAAATAAATTGTCCCTCCATTTTTATCATTTGTGGGATTATTTTGTAACATTAATCTTTTCAACTTAAAAAAACCACATACAAGCTAGTTATGATCTGTATTTAGAGATATTGCATTATTACAAGTTAATCAATAAGCAGGTATTTATTGAGCACTTCATATGTTTTAGTGTTTGATATGTTTTAGCACTGAGTAGGATATAAAGTAGGAGATACTATTTCTCCCCTCAAGGAACTTAACATGTAATCTTGATTTTGTATACACAGGAGAAAATTTACAACCAAATGATAGAAGAAATTACAAAAGTCAAAGTCATGCTTTTTGACTGTATTGTATTAAAACAGTTTTGCAAAAACCAAACCAATGCAGCAAGATTAAGAAGTGAAGATATGGATTGGGGAATAAAAATCACTGCATCAACCTCTCTGATAAATATACACATCTATAGGTAACAATTTTCAAAAAATAAATGCAAACTTTTTATTAGGATATGAAAAAAAAGCTTCAAATTATAAAAATAAGAGAAATACAAAGTAAAATGAAGTTACCACTTCATACGCATAAAATTGGCAAAATCATAAAAGATGGAAAAAGGCAACAGTAATAAGTGGTGGGAAGACTGGCACACTAGTGCCCCGTTGGTAGACCCTATGACTGAGGCAATTGTTCTAGAAAGCAATTTGAAATTATTCAGGAAAAGTTACTAAATTATTCATACCTTTTGCTCTAGTGATTCCATCCAATTAGCATGACCTCCCAAAGAAGTCAGTGGCGCAGAGCTTCCATATATACCAACGTAGACATAACAGGACATTTTTTGTAGCAGTAAAAATCAGAGATTAATAACTAGGGAAAAACTGGGGGGTATGAGAGCGATTCAGAAGCAGATCATCACCACCAGCAATTGCAGAGGGCTACACTGAAGGAGTCCCAATTTAATAGTCAATGTGGACTATGAAGGAAACAGTAGAAAATGAACAACATATTGCTTCAGGTTGTAAAAATCTAGCACCTATTGAAAATTTTCAGTGTGAAAAATGATTTTAAATCTTAATAATCAGTGCCTTAAATCTTAATAATCAGCTCCCTCCCCCTTACAAATTCATTCTCTCCTTTAGAAGGACATTAGTGATGATGAGATTTCATTGAATCTTCTCATCCTGGTCAAACTTCAACCCAGGCCTGAACTGATTTAATTATTCAGGTTTAGGTAGAGATAAATTTTTCTGTCTAGATAGTCCAAGACTAGAAGTGGTCTGGTATGGTAGGGGCTGGGCTGATAGAATGCATATTCCCTCTTAAGATAGAATGATGGTGAGTGATATCAGCCCATGTTGAAAAGGTACTGTAGCCAAATTAAGTGATCTAAGTCACATACTTAAGACCTCGTTTTAATATAGCCTACCTCCCAGTGTGTTGACCAATCAGAATTGACTGGTACTCCTTGGAAACACCTACTCTTCAAAGGGTATATAACTCTGTACCCTCAAATCTCAAATTCAGCCAGTTCTGGACTGGCCTCCTTAAGGGGGACTAGTTCTGGACTGTAACTCCCATGCAATGCACACCACCAGCTTGTGACAGAAATAAAAATGTGCATCCGACCTAAGTTTTTCTTATCTTGGAACAAATTCTGGTTTTTGGTTTTAGGATTCACATCAGTAAGATTATTCAAACAATAAACTGTACTTCAAACAGACCATTATATGTTGCCCACAATCACCTGAACATAATACTGATCCATAAAAATTTAAGAACATTTTTAGCAGCTGTTGTCACCCCATATAATCTCTAAGCTACATGGAACAAAACAGTTTCAAATATAGAGACTTAGTAGAGAAGCCCAAAATTTCATGAAAACAGGATGAGGTACACATCATCCCTGTTGTCCTTGCTGCTACTAAGAATTGTGAACTTGCATCCTAATAATATTTCTATTTACCTCCAAGAAGAAGTTATTTTATCCATCTATGGTATAGTCTGTATAACATTAAATAAAAAGAATAAAATCAGGAAAGCAATTTTTCTCAGGATCACTCCCTTATTAACTGCCTAGAAAAAGATGAGTAATAGATAATAATAGTGCCTAGAGAAAGTTAATCAAGTTGCTAAAATTCTACACCAGAATACCTCTATCCTTTATAAACTAACAGATTATAAATTCCTCTGCTACAAATACAAAACCCAAAATATCCTTGAAAATATACTGGAATCAGAACATCATTACAGACAGAGCTGTTGCCCACAACAAGTGTGAATAATGAATCCCATTAAGTGGTAGCATTATTTGAATTTCTACTATATGAGGTTATAATTACATGTAAAATATGGTAATTGGTTCTGGCCTAGTGGAAATATTCACTTTGAATTCATATTTTGTGACCACTTCACAGTATTCTTGGATTTATACAGAGACCTAGCCTCATGTTTATTTATAAAAATTTTGTAGAATGGAGAAGGTATTGCATTTGGAGTTAAAAGAACTAGATTTTTATTCTGGCTCTGACATTTATCACCTCTGTGGGTGTGAGCAAGTCACCTAGCTTTTCTGGGACACAGTTTTCTCATCTGTAAAATAAGGGCATGGATTAGATGACTGGAAGGTCCCTTCAATCTCTGAATCTATGATACTATCATAAGTGATGTCAAAATCCTGAATATCCATAGTTTCCAAACTACATGGAATGAAAATCTTTCCAAATGTAAACTTAACAGAAGAAATAGATAACATATGCAAGCAAAGTGAGGTACATATTATCCTCATCATCCTGTCTGCTACTGGAATTGCCCCAAAGATGCTTTCAGTGAACCTACTGAAAATGAGCTCACATGCCAATAGTCACATTTATTTACAGAAAAAAATATTTATCCACCTGCCAATAGTCCAGAAAACATTAAAATTATAGCAATAACAGTAAGATAGTGACTTGTCCTTTGACCATTTCTATCTGACCTCCATAAAAAGATGAAAAAAATGAGATAATAGTGTTAATACTAATTATTATTTTAGCTTTCTCAAATCCCAACCCATGGCCCAAGCCATGAGGTAAGAGGGGTGAGGGTTGGCGAGAGTCAACCAGGGGAGTATCAGTGAGGGTGAGGTAAAGTTGAGCCTCTGTGTGCCCTAAGACCACTGCAGTAGCCAGAAAGGACTGCCAGGTGCTCTGAAATGCCGGCTAATTAGGCTGTGGTGATAGAACTGATTAGGTGAGCACTCCGGCCACTGTGATGTAAGTGCCCCTATGAATTTAAGAAAGAGATTACTGAGGTCACTGAGTTTCATTGGCCCTAACAGAACTGGCAGGACAGTCTGACACAGTGGGCAGTAAACTGAGTAATGCTTCTCCATGTTCTGGTACCATAAGAATTCATTGAACAGATCAGAACTCAATACCCCAATACTTTGTAACAGATGGTGTCAACCACTACAGCAGGCAAAGCATGAGTACGTGTGAAATGGACTAAAGACATAAATGCTTTCATGATGTGCCAGGACTACATCATAACAAAATTAGAAACAGACCATGACAATCATAGGGAAGAGTTCTGCACTGCTTTTTGTCAAAGGTATCCTCCACAAAAAGTTACACAGCAGTGTATGGTAGACCAATGCAGGGCAATCACAGAAACAGCTTAGTTCCTAAACTCAGATTAGATAAAATAAAAATGAAAATTGAGGAATAGCTGTATGGCATGGCAGATAGAGCACTGGGTCTGGAGTCAGGAAGATCAGATACTTGGTAGCTGTGTGACCCTGGGAAAGTCACTTAACTTTTGTGCCTCAATATGCTTATCTTTACCTTATAGGGTTATGAGAATAAAATGAGATATAATAAATGTAAAGTGCATGGTGCCTGGCACATAGTAAGTGCTATGTAAATGTTAGCTATTATTATTACTACTAATCATAAATCCAACGAGGGAGAAGTTGAAGAATCTAAAAATATTGCAAATCTCCCAGATGGCAAAAATAGTGCTAATGTCTTATATGATTTTGAGGAGGAGGTAGGCATACTTAAAATGGAATTTTGCCAAAACCCTTTTCCAGTACAACTCCAGTCGACAGTGAAGTTTACCAAAATGGTAATTGATAAAAGCTGGCATACGCTGTAATTGTCATTAAGTGCACAGACAATCCTCCCTTTGAGTAAGTGGACTATTCTTCAGACCCCTACAGAAAGTGACTTTTCCGTAATGTAAATTTGCCCATGGAGCTGGGGAAGGGAGGGAAGGAGGGAGGTTGAAAAGGCCATGCTATCATGGAAGGAGGGGGCTGGCACACTGACTGTTCAAGGGGGACCAGGGACAGAGAAGTGAGAAGAGGCGGAAGTGAATAATCCTAAGCAAAACAAACTAAACAAGGTTGTTCAAAAATCTTTATTGCAGGGCTGTTGTTGCTTTGGGGTTTTTTGTTTGTTTGTCCGTGACAAAGATTTGGAAACTAATGTACTCACCAATGAAATAATGACTGAAAAAATTATGACATAAAAATGTGATAGAATACTTTTGTGCTGTAAGAAATGTTAAAGGGGTGGCTTCAGAGAAATTTGGAAAGATTTATCTGAACTGATACAGAGTGAGGAGAGCAGAACCCAGAGAATGGTTATACAACAGTACTGTAAAAACTAACTTTAAGAGAAACAAACAAACTTTACAACAGTCAAAGTTGCACACACAAAAATCCAAGAATAAACAATTCAAAATCGTTTAAAAACTATTTATAGAGACATCAAAGGCAAAGAAATTAGTGGAAAAAGTCACCACCCAAAGAAAGAGGATATGGAATATTTCTGGTCATCTTTATGATCCTAAGTTCAACAAAATAAAAATTCAAGTCGGTGTAGAAGAGAAGCAGCTTGTATAGCATTAATCTAACAAATAACAAAACATTGTACAAGTGTTATCTCATTTGTTCTTCACAACCCTTTGAAGTACATTCTGTTGCCCCCATCTTACAGGTAAAGAAATTGAGACTGAGAGAGATGAATGAATTGTCCACAGTTACAGAGCTGGTGTCTGAGACAGGATAAAACTGAGGACTTCTTGACTCAAGTCCAGCACTACATCACCTAACCACTTAGCTGTTCTTTGAAGTTCTCCAGTGATTATTGGCTACCATCATTCATGCCCACCATTTGTTTCTCCATTGTTCTATGTGTGGTATTCATTTCCAGTTCTTCACAAACTGTTGTTACATGTTCCTCAGACATCCAACAGCAATGATAGAATATTAGCATGAAAAATAGGGACTTTTGTTTCCAGGAGAAGATACTTTGGCAATAGCTAACAATCACAGGTTAACATTGATATAGTGCTTTAAGTTTTGCAAAGATTTTATGTATGTTAATTTTATTTGATTCCTAAAGTAAATTCATACTCACCAAGGGCTTTTCAATTGTTCTCTCTGTGACATCCATTTTCAATTCTTCACAAACTGTTGTGTCCCATGTATTTCAGCTTTATAGCAATAATAGAAAGAGAAAATTAATATTAAAAAGATGGAGCTTTGTTTCTGGGAGAAGTCATTTTGGTAATAGGTAATAATTATATAAGCATACATTTATATAGTGCATTAAGATGTTCAAAGCACTTTATACATATTATGTTATTTGATGCCATTTTACATTTCCTTGGCAGAGATATTGGAGTGGTTTGGCATTTCCTTCTTCAGTTCACTTACAGATGAAGAAACTGAGGCAAACAGAGTTAGGTGACTTGCCCAGGGTCACTGGGCAACTAGTAAGTATCTGAGGCCAGATTTGAACTCAAGAAGATGAGTCTTCCTGACTCCCAGGATGGCACTCTATCCTCGCTGCCCTACGTACTATCATTAGCCTCATTTTCTATGTAAAGAAACTGAGGCTGAGAGAGTTTAAGTGACATTCCCTGGACTGTAGACAGTAAACGTCTGAGGTGAGATCTGAATTCATAGAATCATAGGATTGTAAAGTCAGAGCTCATTTTACAGATCAGGAAAAAGAAACACAGAGAGATTCCAAGATTTTCCTGGGGGTGGAGGAGGAGGGAGGAGGGCAGATTTGAACTCATCTCCTAATTCCAAATCAAGCTTTCTAGGTTTTTAAATTGTACTAAATAATTTCAGCCTTTTGGCAAGGATTGTCTTACAATTCACAGGCAGCTGAAAATGAGCTATTTTGGACCACGATGTGTATGGTAGGAAGAAACCTGAGAACAAATCCCCTGGTTTCTTCTTACTGTATGCCTAACCCACAGTGAGTACTTAATGCATGCTTGTTGCCCCTGTTACCTATGGGTAATATGTGGAATAATAGGTAGATAGCTGGCCTCAAAATGAGGAAGATCTGGATCTCAATTCTGGCTTTAATATCTATTGGCTCTGTGACCCTGGGCAAAGCACTCAGCCTCTTAGGTGTTCTCTGCAACTTTCTAAGCCCATAAGTTACATAGGAGAAGCCAACCTGCATTGATGGAGGGAAGTTCCCTGTACCAATGAAGTCATAGGTCTGTACCCCTCCCTGTATCTATATAAAGCCATTTTTGTCTTACACAGAATTAAAAAAAATAAAATAAATGCATATAAAAATTAAAACACTTCCCTTTTTAGTGTTTGTTGTTCTGTCATTTTTCAGTCGTGTCTGACCCTTTGAAAGGCCATCTGGGATTTTCTTGGCAGAAATACTGGATTAATTTTCCATTTCCTTTTCCAGTTCATATTACAGATGAAGAAACTGAGGCAAACAGAGTCAACCGACTTGCCCAGGGTCATACAGCTAGTAAGTATCTGAGGTCAGATTTGAACTCAGGAAGATGTCTTCAGGACCTCTTTTTAGTGTAGCCCATTTAATTATAGGTCTGAGCTAAAGAGGACCTTTAAGCAATTTAAGTGGCTCTGTATGGAATATTCATCCTTTAGATAGGTCATGGATAAACCAACTGGAAATGTTCACACAGAAATCTGAGTTTGTGTATTTCTTTGTCCTTAACCTTGAAATAGAGATAAACAACCACCTAGGCACCAGGCCTTTTCTAGCAGTTAATGATCAGATGGGGTTAATGATTCTTGACAAGAGTCCATTGACTCTTCTCATCTGGTTATTAACCTCCAGGAACTGACCTGCCCTTGATCATTACTGCTAAACGGCATGACTGAGGGTTTCGCCAACATAACAGGAAGTTGATTAATAATTTCCTTTATATTCAAGGTTTCAGTAAGAAAATATATTTATCATATGGAATATGTTGAAGATAATCTAAAGTTCCATTGCATTTTAATATTCACTCTTTAGTTCCTAAATGCAAAAATATCTGACCTGAATATATAACTTAGATGAGGAAGGATTTTTAAAGACCTAAGAATCTGAAGCTTTTTATTGATTAAAAAAAAAGGAAAATTCACTTTCAGATAGTTTGGAGGTATCAGAGCAATTTTTTCATGACTATCTTAAATAAGTAGATTTTTAAAGAATTGTGTGAGAAACCATTAGATCTGACAGAAGGAAGTTCCTATAAGCCTTTACCAGTGGCATTGTCTCTAACCCTTTTTAGGGTTAGAGACTCCAAAATATATTTGAGACTATATTACAAAATTAATTTGGTTTGCATTAATCACAAATCATATTTTCCACAACAATTTGTTTCAAATCAGAATTTTTTAATAAAGTTATCAACTCTAGCAGAGCATCATATTCTAAACTCTCCATTCAAGATTTGGCATATTTTTATATGATTTAAAATCCAGAGTCACAAAGTTAATTAGATGATGCTACAAAAACATTTTTCCAAGGTAGATGCTTCTGTTAAGTGAAAAAGTCTGTTGGGTCGCCCCGCCACTCTTTACCGTGTACTTTGCAAATTGGGTTTTCCATATCACATCACAAACATTAATCAAAACATTACTCAGCTACAGAACAGATTTAACTTATCTTTCAGATCCTCATTAATCTACTGGTAAGGCTATAAGCACCTTATAATGGCTTTACATTTATAAGGTTTCTCTGTGGCATAATATGCTGAGGGTAATGCCTCACAAACCACGAACCCCACACAGATACCTCAAGATAATGTAAGATCAGGTTTGACAAGAAAGATTTCCCCCTGTCCTCTGTTTGCTACAGCATATTTCCTTTATGTACTGTCATACCAGTAGAAAATTTCTCCAGACAGGGTCAAATCTGAAGCTCTCAGGGGCTAAGCCATCTGTTGCTGTCCAGAGTTGGGTTATTATCCATGTGGAATGCAACTCAGGCTCCGGTTGAAAAGGAATGTGGATTACATTCTATAGCCTGATCACCCCCATCAGGCACTGGGAGAGCTTGAAAACTCCATGCAATCCTAGACCAACTACCACTTCCTGAACACCTGTCCTAAAAGCAAATGTTCCCTGGGTGAGTGACAGGTGGCAGAGAATCATATTTAATACCACCTGGCAACTCTCACAGCCTTGGTTCTTGCCAATTAAGATAGACACAATTTAGGCCCAATGAGGATTTCAAATAGTCTACAAATGCTTCAAATGTCTTTGATATGGCCAATCCAGAAGATGCTACTAATCTATTTCTGGGACCTTAATAGCTTCCAGGGAGTTGCTTTTTTTTTTTTTACAGTGGCTGGGATAATTTCTCTTTCCTATGTTGGCTCCCCTATTTTGAGTGTAAGCTCCTTGAGAGCAAGGACTATCTTCTTTCTCTATGTGTATCCCAGTCCTTAACTAGCATGGTGCTTGATATGTAGTAAGCACTTCATAAATGCTTTTTATTCATTCATTCATGTGGGAAGTTGAAATAGACATCTTTTGAGTCCCTTGAGTTAACTTGGGGCTGAGTCTATATTAGGGAAATGATTCACTTCTGGGACCCATTGTCCTAGTAGAGAACTTACCTACTATATGGTGGCATAAAGATTTGAATATTTTACTATAGCATAAAATATGAATATATATACCTATGTTTGTGTCTCTTATGGCTAATTTTAAAAGAGCTCAGTTAAATAAAATTATTTACAAATTATTATTTATATTTTATCATGTAACTTCAGACAGTTAGGAAACGCTCTCAAATCCATTTAATTCAATAAGCATTTATTTGTTTACTATGTTCAAGACACTATACAAGGCATGGGGGGTTGAGCCAAACAAAATATGAAAAGTCTCCTTAATAATAAAAATAGTGGAAAAACTAATATGTCATATGGTAGAGATGAAATCTGGAGAAAAAGTTGAAGAGAGGTTAATGACAATAAATGAAGAAAGATGGCTGCAAAAAAAATACCAATTATGCAGAGGTTTTTTTGTTTTTTAATGTTACATTCCAAAGATCAGCAATTGTGTAATTGTGGGGAAAAAAAAGGAGTGTGGATGTCAAATTGCTTAAGGACACAACATGGTCTCAGAATATTATGGCTGTATTTCATCCTGATTGAGAGAGAGGGAGAGAGAGAGAGAGACAGAGACAGGAGAGAGAGAGGAGAGAGAGGCAGAGAGAGAGAGACTGGGAAAAGAGTAGAACTCTATATGCTTATTGACTGTACTAAGGGTTAAGCTGAGGCTACAGCATTCCGCCATGTACAGTTATGCCTTCCACAACTTGACTTTCCCCATCTTGGTTTCACTATATCTCAAACTGGCATAAGAAATTAAATGAGAATTGGGGGGGAGTTCTGCAAAAGTCACAGACAACACATGGAGGCCAGCAGATGACACAGGGCCTATGATCACATACTTAACCCAAATTTTACAATAAGGTACTATAAACAACCCATAAAAGAAAAATTTAAAAATCAGACTTCCCTGGTCTGAAGGGTGGGCCAACAAAAATTTTATGTGGATTTTCCAGATCACCCTAACCTATATGGAAGGGATAACTAGGTATCTACTTCTGCAGAAAAACAATTCCATTGTCTGGATCATGTGATTAGCACTTAGTGAACTACAGGAAGGTCAAAAGAAGGAGAGTTGTATTCAGGAGACTAGAGGCTTAGAGTTAATTTTGATTGAGTAGATCCTGACATACTTTTACAATGGGTCAGTGCCACCCCATAGAGCTGAGGGTTACAAGGTCATCGACTGTCTTGTAATGTATTGAGCACAGGACTTATTTAGCATCACTTCCAAGCAAGGCATACATAAACCAGTCAGTCTGTCAGTTAACAGATATTTAATAAAAACTTACTATGGCTCTGTGCTAAGCATTGGAGACATAAAGAAAGGCAGAGTCCCTGTTTTCAAGGAGATTATCCTTAAATGAGGTCTACACCATACAAATATCAATGTACAAACAAGATATAGATAGTATAAATAGAAAGTAATCTTAGAAAGATTAATAATAGAAATTTTAGTAATTATCTTAGAAAGAAGGGGCTAGCATTATTGGGGAGAAGGCATGTGGTGAGGAGAGGGAAAGAAGACCTTCTACAGAAGGTGGTACTTGAGCTGAATCTTGGAGTAAACCAGGAAAGTCAGGAGACAAAGATGAGCAGGGAGAGCATTCCAGGAATGAGGAAGAACCAATGCAAACATACAGATTTGGGAGAAAGACACGTGTGTATGTGTGTGAGAGGTTGGCTGGATCATTGAGTTCATGGAGGTGATTAAAGTGAAGGAACACTGGAATGGCAGGAAGAGACCAGGTTGTGAAGGGATCCAATGCTAAACAGACAATTTCATACTTGATCCTGTACGGAAAGTATGAGATTCCAGTGAATTTTTGTCAATGATACTTGGTGGCAAAATACATATATAACTTGATTTATCGTCTCTGGGCTCCAGCTTTTGTTTTCTGTAAACTAAGGGGATAGGATTAGATGTTCTCGCAGGTTTCTTCAGCTCTAAATACTAAATGACTTGCTCAATGTAATCCAGATAGTAAGCAGCAGAGCAGGACAAGCAGAACCTAGATTCTCTGACTCAATCGGAATTGATGGGCATCCCCTTGATTTCCAATTCTTTGCCACCACAAAAAGAGCTGCTATAAACATTTTTGTACATATGGGTCTTCCTCCCACTTCTATGATCTCTGTGGGATACAACCCTAGAAGTGGTATTGCTGGGTCTAAGGGTATGAAATTACTTATAGCCCTTTGGGCATAGTTCCAGATTGCTCTCCAGAATGGTTGGATCAGTTCACAACTCTACCAACAATGCATTAGTGTTCCAATTTGTCCACATCCTCTCCAGCATTTGTCATTTTCCTGTTTTGTCATCTTAGCCAATAAGATTCTGTGCTTACTCTAACTAATTAAACTTGCTTTCTAACTATTTAACTTATGAATTTCAACGATATAACTTTTAAGTCTTTACTTCTAAGTCTCCATCAGAATCTTTCTTGCCCTTTTCTTCTTAATTGGTCTGGTGTGTACTCTGTTGTTTTCTTCTATTTTGTTCACTTTGCATTATTTCATAAAATTTCCATATTCTTTTTATTCCATTTATTATCCATATTCCATTTCCATATTCCTTTCCATTTTTCAGTTTAATTGCATTATAGCATATAGTGTTATATGTAGTATTTTATTGTATATATAGTATTCATTAATGTACCATGATTTATTTAATCATTGACCTGTTTGGTATTGAGGTTGCATACTTTTCATTTTTTAATTATAGATACTGGCACTTAAGAGTTTGACAGCTATGTGACTTACACATTTTATCTTTTTTTTCATTGTTTGGACCACACTAGCACTGACTTCCTATAAAGTAGGGCCAACCCCATGTTGTGGCATTTTTAAAAACTATACATAATGCCACTACGAAGATCTCTGAAGAAAGCTTTTTTCGTTCCTGTTTTTGGTAACAGTTGGAGTGATGTCTAACAATGGAATTATTAGGCCTGAGGGCAAAATAATTTTCCTGTAACTTTTACTAGGTCTGAACTTCTTGATATTTGGGTTATCCAGAGGTGTACAGGATGCCAGATAGCTCATAAAACCCCAAAGCATTCAAGACTGATTTGTGCCAGTGTATATATGTGCCTGGCCTCTCTTTATGTTTCTCTATCTGATCACTCCTCATCAGAGAGGCAATGAGAGCTCAAGACAAGGAGAATTCACACCTTATCACACTTTGTCTAGGGCAGGACTTCTTAAATTATTTCCACTCACACCTTTTTGTATTTCCCAAAGTACGTATGCTTTATGTTCAGAACCAAGGCTGCAACACAGGCAAACCTACCAGAAACACCTCGGATTCATTAAGTGTTTGATTTTGAATTAATTTTTGGTTGTTGCACATTCAGAAACCTTTTTCTGTCACCAATTTTTTTCCGACTCCATATGAGGTCTCAACCCACAGTTTAAAATAGAGACACAAGAAAGAGGAACTTAATATGGCAGGGTCTCCAAGATGTATGTAAAATTGGGAAAATGAGAGCTCTTCTGGCATCTGCCTCACCACAAATATTATCTTTTTGACTTCTCTTTGTTTGTCAGAGCTTTCCCCACATCTCTCCAGTCCATACAGTTTCTCAGTCTAAGTAAAGACAAATTTCTAGGTTTCTCCAAATTTTCAGTGCCACTTCTTCATGAAAGATGGAGGTTCCTCCATATTTCCTTTCCCTCTATCTGTAAACCTTTGCTCTTTTCTCCCTAGTTTTTTCTCTCCTCCCATCCTCAGTCTCATCCCTTCTGCCGCAACTGACAAGTGAGCTTTTAATGAGACATCTTTTAATCTCTCCAGTCATTCAAAGGGAAGAAAATAAGGCAGAGGAGAGAGGAAAATATGCCACACCTCTACTTAGCTCTAGTTTATGAAATCCTGAAATTCAGTCATGGAGGATGGTATTTCCTCACATGTGTAGAGAGGCCAAAGAGAGGTAGCTGTGATGTGTTCTTGGGAGAAGCAACAGAAGTCAACAGCCTTTCAGAATTCTTGACTGGGTACGGCCATTGAAGTACTTTTTACCTAGTGGGTACCAATAGATACTGTTTACCTAGAACAGAGGCATTGCTGGAATGAGGTAAAAAAGAAATCATTCCCAGAGTGCCCCTCATTCTATTTTCTGTTGAAGGAAGGTTAGCCAAGGGGACACTTACTTCAGCAAGTGAATGTTTATGATGAAACTGAAGAACAAAAGTGGATTTCTGCCTATGATTTAGGCCACTGTGGTTGTACTTATTTCTTGGATTGTTCTCCTGGGCTTTTCCTCAGGGATGCATTAGCCTGCTAGTCCCAGGTCCTTCTGTATTACCATCTCCCGTATCAGAGAAACCCGGGGGGCTGCTTTTGTTAATGATGCTCCAGTTTCAAACATTACTCAGCAGTTTTGCATAGAGCAGCTCTGACTGGAGAGTTCCTTTTCAGTTTATTTCTTCATGCCACAAACTGAACATTGGCTACGTCTGGAATTCATAGGAAGCCAGAGCTATGAAGCAGCTTCTCCCCTACCCTTCTTTCTACTGTTACTCATGATCAAAAAATCTCAAGATTTTGAATTGATATTGGCTCTGGGACCTGGGGGTGGGAGGATGGACGGTAAAGGGGAGGGGGAAGGGAATGATTACTGCTTTTCAGTCTGGTATGAAGGCATTTTTGGTGTTTCATTTTACAATTTATCATTTCTTATAGTTTCTTTAATAATTGGAATGGGAGGTTGCTGAAAAAATTATCTATACACACGCACACACACACATAATGTTGATAAGAAAGCCATACCTGGCAGGAAAAGAAGACCGCTGTGCCTGTTGGGAAAGCGATGGAGAGCAACACTGATTAGGGAGCGCCAAAGAGACAGCGCTTGTCAGCGAGTACCAGAAAGCAGTGTGTGGCAGGGACCAGATCCAGCAAACAGCTGATGAAAAGATACCAGTAGAAGACACTGGCAGCTTTGCAATCCTGGAAGTATGTTGCCCTTCCGTGTGTGTCTTGGTCATACATGTTCCTTATATGGGAACTCCACACTGTGTGGTACCCATGTGTTCTGCATATGTGGATGTTTACACATAAATCTTATAAAGGTCTACTTTTCTCATTATATGTGTATATATTTGTGGGAGATTAAGTTTAAGGTTTATTAAGAAAGGCAGTTCTGTGGTTAATTCATTTATATTACTTTTTAATTAAAATACCTTTCTGATGAACTAAAAGTGTGATCCAGCTAACTGGTAAAAAGTAAAATACATTAGTAGAGGTTTGTGAGCTACAGTCTGGAGAAAATTTAGACCCATAAAATATCTAGAACCTAGGGTAGTTAACTGGGGACCCTTAGTGGGGGGTAGGGTCATTCAGACTATGCTTGTATTTTTCATCTTGTCCCTAGACATCACAGTTTTACATATTTTTAAGCCTATGGTCCTCAGCCCGCTGACTTTACCTCTTAATTCCCACCCCTACCCCACAACTTGCAGGACATCACCCTGCTAGTTTAGGTTAGAAAAATGTAAACTAAATTTTTAAAAATTAACTTACAAGGCATCATAGAATTTTAGCATTAGAAGCAACCTTAGTAATAATCTAGTCTAGTTCTCTTGTTTTACAAACAAAAATTTAAAACATAACTGCGTAATACACTTACATGTATATATGTATGTGGTGGGCTTTAAGTTTATCCCTTGGATGAAGATGTATGCCAATATCTCTCAGATACTCTCAGGGACAAAAGTACCAAAATTCTACACCTTATTTTGCTAGTTGACTCAATACCTTATTATTTCTCTCACTTTATTCAAAGACAATCAAGAGGTATGTTCTGACATTTCTTCATAAATTAATAAGAGTGCAAAATATTTCATTAAATAATTTGGAACTAAGTCCCCTATTAATTTACAAAAGCTGAAGAAATTTCTTATCTCAGAAGAAAGGAAGGAGGGAAGGAAGGGAGGGAAAGAGGGAGAAAGGGAGGAAGGGAGAAAGGAAGGAATGAACGAACAAACGAACGAATGAAGGAAAGAATGAAGGAAGGAAGGACAGAAGGGAGAAAATAAGCATTTATTAAGTACTTGTTATGTTTCATGCCTTGTGCCAAGCACTTTACAAATATCTCATTTAATCCTCACAACTCTGGCAAGTAGATGCTATTATGATTCCCATTTTACAGTTGAGGAAATTGAGGCATACAGAGGTTAAATGACTTGCCTGATGTCACACAGTGTCTGAGGCTGCATTTGAACTCAGGTCTTCCTGATCTCAGGCTCAGTTACCTATCCATTGGGTCATCTAATAATGATAGTTAGTGTTTGTATAATAATTATAGCTAACATGTATATAGTACTTACTGGGTGCCAGGCACTGTGCTAAGCACTTTACAGACATTCTCTCATTTGATGCTCACAATAACCCTGGGATGTAGGTGCTATTATTATCCCCATTTTGTAGATGAGGAAACTGAGTCAAACAGAGGCCTGGAATCAGGAAACGTTGAGTTCAAATCTAGCCTCAGATACTTACTTGGTGTGTGACTCTGGGTAAGTCACTTAACACTGTTTGCCTTAATCCACTAGGGTTTTCTTGGTAAACATACTGGAGTGCTTCACCATTTCTTTCTCCAGCTCATTTTACTGATGAGAATACTGAGGCAAACAGGGTTAAGTGACTTGCCCAGGGTCACACAGCTAGTAAATATCTAAGGCTTGATTTGAACTCGTTTTCCTAACTCTGGTTCCAGTGCTCTATTACTTATACCACCTTAGACAAACATTAGCATCCATATGATTTATTAATAGTTATAAACAAAACAATTATATAGATAAATATTTGTACAATGTGTTGGCTATGAGAAATATCACAATCAAGAGTCATCTCTCTCCATTAGATACAACTGTTGGCTCCTCCAAAACAGTGGAACCACAGCCCGAAAATTCATTTTTTTTCTGGATGGTAGCTAAAGTCTCTCAAAAATTCTCCTCACAATCTCTTAATAATATGAATTAAAACTCAGTTCTAAGGCAGTCAGTCAACAAGCATTTATTTAGTGATTATTACCATTGTATTAAGCATCGGGGATACTCAAAACACAGTTCCTGCCCTTAAGAGCTCACGCTGTAATGGTAGGTACAACATGCAAACCACTAGTTACATCCACGACATACAATGTAAGCAGAGAGGGAAGGCATTCGCAGCAGGAGATGGAAGAAAGGACTCTTGAAAAAGACGAATACCTGTGAGATAAGTCTTGAAAAAATTGGGGAAACCAAGTGATGGAGGTGAGCAGGGAGGAGATTCTAGGCATAGAGGAGAGACAGGGAAAAGGCACAAAGTTGGGAGATTGAATGTGTGAGGGAGAGCAAGGGTAGTGTCATTGGATCCTAAAGTACCTGAAGGAAAGCAAAGAGTAAGGAGGTTGAAAAGGTAGGAAGGAGCCAAGTTGTCTAAGGCTTTACCAGCCAAAGGGTGGACTTTATACTTGATCCTGCAGGTACTAGGAAGCCCCTTTAGTGAATGGGGGTGACAACAAAGTCAGATCTGGAAAATCACTTTGGAAACTGAACATAGAATGGACTGGTCGTGGGAATAAATTTAAGGCAAAGAAATTGCCAAAAGTTTATTGCAATACTTTCTTGCCTGAAGTGGTTAGGGTCTGAACCAGAGTGGCAACTGTGTGAGAAGAGAGAAGGGGAAATATATGAGACAGGTTGTGAATATAGAAACAAGACTAGGCAGCATATTGGATATGTAGGATGAATTTGAATGGAGTCAAAGGTGACACCAAGGTTGTAAGTTAGGTTGACTGGAAGGATAGTGGTGCTTTATAATATATAATAATATATGGTATATATTATATTATAATAATGTATAATATAAAATATTATATATAATAATAGTATATGTATAATATATAATAGTGATAGGGAAGTTTCAAAAAGGGGAGAGTAAAGGGGGAAAGATGAGTTCTGGTTTGGATATGTTGAGTTTGAGATGTCTACAGAATATCCAGTTGAAGATACCCATTAGGCCTTTGGTGATGTAAAACTAGACCTTAGGAAAGTAGGACTGGATATATAAATCTAGGAATCACCTGCATGGAGATGATAATTACACCCATGGGAGATAATGATACCACCAAGTGAGAGAGTGTAGAGGAAGGAAAGAAGAGGGCTCACAACAAAACTTTGGGGGATGCCCATGTTTAGTGGGCATGACCTGGGAGAAGACCTAGCAGAAAAGACTAAGAAGAAGCAATCACTTGGGTAGAAAAGAGTAGTGTCAGATCTCTCTAAATATTTCTTCAGACTCTCTCAAAGATAACAATGAACTCTCTAAGTCTTGCGCAAACTCATTCTCTTACGAGAGTTAACTGTAATTTCTCAGACTCTTCAAAATCTTATCAGGAAAGAAGTTCTGAGTCTTGCTTCAGTGCCTCACCACAGACATCCCAGCCTTGATTTACTGCCAGTCTCCGAGATTCTGTTTTCTCTCTTGAAGGTACAGCAACAATAGTCGAAGTTTTTGTGAGAGGGGGCTATTTAAGCTAGTGTTTTTTGCATTCTTTGCATTATTACTTTCTTCTGTTAGCAAGACTGAGAGATTTTTGTTCCAGGGTAATCGCAACATGACTGAGGTGGTACTGTGAACTCTCCTAGACTACCTTAAAACACATGATTTACAATAGCAGATTCAAATAACATGACTGTCTGCTCACTTTACACATTCATTGCAGGTCTTAATTATGACAGTTGCAAAGAGCAGAAGGAACATGAAGAGATATGGAATTTTTGGTAGGAAGGACCATAGGTGAAGTAGAAGGAAAGTTCCATATTGTAATTTGCTTTTCAGTCTCCTTGGGGATGAATATAAATAAATATGACTGCATGAAGGATATAAATGACTAGTAATATCTTCAAACTTCAAAATTCCTATTAAATCTGTACCTCCACCTCCTTGACCTGTAGGGCCAGATGGGAGTTGGATATGAAAGACAGCACTTGAATTTCATACTAAGTTGGGAGTGCAGTGAAATAGGGCACAGTAGTTCTATGACTCAGTTAACTTCTAGGTGCCCCATCTGACCAATAACTCCTCTCAAGAAACATAATTTGGATCTTTTGGATCCCATGATCTTGTTCTTCAACTAGTCTCCTGATTTTCCTTAAGCTAGAGCCCTAGCAGCTGGGTTTGAATCTTTAGCTTCTACTCCCACTACCCTCACCTCCTCCCCACTTTCCAGGACCCTCAGAGTTGCCATTACCTATTTTCAAGGTTCTTATAATCTAGTTGAAAGGCAAGACATACACAAATTAAAAAGCTATAAAGTGATTCTAAGACAAGATTGCAAATAGTTCATAGTTAAGAAAAGAGACAAGAAACGTAGGTTTACTTTCACTATTATACACCAAGACCAGTTCTGTGATTTGCAGGTGTGGTAGATGTGTGGAAAAGATTCCAACCAATTTGTCTTGGTGGATTAAGTAGCACTGGCTGAAAAACAATGAGCACTTCTCAGAATGGTTTTTGAGAGTTAACCTTGATCGTTAAACAGGTGACAGTGATTTGAGCAAAAGGTCAAGTAAACATCTGTTCTTAGAAAGAGGTACATCTGGAAATATTAGGGAAATCTATCATTGAAATATACAAGGAGGATCTTTAAAAGAAGAGATCATACAACCCACTTTGGGAAATCTTGACAGCTGCAGTCAACAAATTCACCTCAAAAATGCATATGAGTACCAAGAGCCTCTTATTTGCAAATCACTAGGTTGGGCCCTGGGGAAACAACAGAATGCCTGTCTCCAAAAAGCCTACAAAGTAATTTTAGGGATAAGAAGGCATACATGTAAATATTCTAAAGGATGGAATGTAATAATGGGGGGGAGGGTCGGCTAGCTGGCACAGTGAACAGAGCACCGGCCCTGGAGTCAGGAGGACCTGAGTTCAAATCCAACCTCAAACACTTAACACTAGCCATGTGATCTTGGGAAAGTTACTTAACCCCAATTGCCTACTCTCCCCCTCCAAAAAAAAGCAAAAAAAAAAAAGATAGAAAAAAGAAATGTAATAATGGGAAAGGAGGAGTCTAGATAAAATACTATAAGAAATATGAAGAGGGAGAGATCATTTTCAGTTGGGATTGGTTAGGGGTTTGGGGAACTCTTTATGGAAGAGGGAACACCTGAATTAACATTAAATAATATCAGTAGAGGGCATGTGTTCCCTGCATGAATGAGAGAAGGATAACATGACTGCACATCAGTGGAAGCAGACAAAAAGAGAGAGGAAGAGCTAGTAATCCAACGTGGCTAGAAAGTAGAGTGTAAAACACGGACTGCTACTGTGAAAAAAGTCCAAAAAATTAGGTTCTGTTCGGATTGCAGAAGACTTCAAACATTAGGATAAGGCAGTTTAAAAATGGTTTATCCAATAGTCAATGGTGAGCTACTAAAGAGTTTTGAGCAGGGAAGGTCAAACAAGGTCAAACTTATGCTTTAGAAATACTATTTGGTCAGCTGTGTGAAGGTCAGATTGGAGGCTAGAGGCAAGAAATCAGTACAGAGGCTATTGTAATAGTTCAGGAATGGTGATGATGTTAGTGGAGAGAATCATGAGATCATGGATTTGGAGCTGGAAGGGGCCTTAGGGGACATCTAGTCAAACTCCCTCACTTTACATATGAGGACCTTTACAAGACTAGAGAGATTTAGTGACTCACCCCAGACCATACAGGGAGTAAGTGGCAGATGTGAAGCAATGTCCCCTGTGGCTCCATATCCAGCATTCTCGTATCTGGTATACCACATTGCTTCTGTGAAAGATACTGCTGGAGGTAAGCGCAACAGGATTTGAAGGCTGATTGGATGTACAGGATGGGGAAGAAGGAGACTCAAAGATGAATCTAAAACTTCAAGACTGGCAAAAGTCATTTCCCAGGAGATAAGTAGTCAAAGCTATTAACAACCATACGAAATAATTTTCCAAATCACTACTAATAAAAGATACAAAACAAAAGAACTCTGAGATTCCACCTCATGTTGAACAAACTAATTTTTAGTCAATGATAACAAAAGATGGAAATAGTAAGTGTTGGAGAGGTTGTGGAACATCAGGCATCCTAATGTGCAAATGGTGGAACTATGAATTGGTCCAACCATTCTGGAAACCAATCTGTAATTATGCAAATAATAATTAACTAAAACATCCATACCCTTTGGTCTAGCAATTCCATTGCTAAATATATGTCCCAAGGATGTCAATGATAAAATGAAAGTCCCTCCCCCCATATACATAAAAATATTCATAACAGCTCCTTTTGTAATAACAATGGATTGGAAACAAAGTAACCATGCCACCAATTAGGAAGTTGCTAAACAAGTTGTGATCCATAAATGCAAAGACATAAATGTGTTACAATGCTGTAAGGAATGATGAATATAATAAACACCAAAAAAAGTGGGAAGACTTATGTGAACTCATAAAAAATCAAGCAAGCAGGAGCAGGAAAGCCATATGCACAGTGAATACAACAAAGTAAAAAGAAGGAACAACAACAAAGCAATTGCAACTGAATGCTATGAAATTATAATCACCAAGTTTGGCATCAAAGAAGAGGTATGAGATGACATATCCCATCCTTCTTTAGAGAGGTAAGGGATTAAGGGGTAGAACAGTACAGACAATGTTAGACTTGTTTCATGAGTGGTGTTTTGTGAAAATGTTTTTTCCCTCTAATTTTAATTTGTTGATATATATAAAGTATATTGAGGAGGGGAAAGTAGATACACTGGGAAATATAGGTAATGTAAAAAACAAAAAAACAATAAAATTTATTTTAAAAAAAGACGAGGTGACTGGGACATTGGTGGTCTCATTAATAAATAAATTTTAACTATACTACAAGGCTGTGAAAATTAAAATTATTTGGTATTGGCTAAAAAATGGAAAAGGTGATTAGTGGAAGAGATTAGTTGCACAAAATCCAGAAGCAAAAGGACATAATGGAATAGTGTTTGATAAATAGGGTAAGAACTAACTATTCTAGAAAAGACATCTGTGAAAAGTAGAAAGCAGTATGGATGAAATTAAGTTTAGACCAACATATACCACGAAAAGCTGCAGATGGATACATGACTCTAATGCCAATCATGGCAGCACACCTGAGGACTGCTGCTGTGAATAATTTTAAGGGTCTAATCGCATAGTATAATGAACTCTCTATTCAGAACTAAACATTGTTCAATAAAAGCAAAGCATAATATTCATAAAAACATCCCAAAGCAATACACATATTTCAATATATATGTATATGTATACACACACACACACACACACACACACACATACACACACACGAAAAGATGGGATCAATACCAGTAACCTATAATTTAAATGGTCTGATCCCACTCCTTTGCCCCATTCATCCAGATCAGACTCCAATCACTAGTTTCTATGCTTTTTTTTCCTCCTTTAAATCTCCAGTTTATGATTCAGGCCCTAAAGTTGCTTGTTATTCTTATGATTATTCCCTCTTTGACTCTATCCTTTCTTATAAGTCCCTTTCTGCTTGTCTCAATTCTTCTAGTAATAAGCAGTTCTTATTGGTACTTAATTTCTGAGTGCTGTATTTTTCCTTTAACCAAACTGCCTGGAGCAAAGCTGTCTCATTCTCTTTCTGAAGAAATCTACTGAAAACTGGCTTTGTAACTTTTTGGGGCTCTGACAGGCCAGGGACTTGATCCTGATATCTTTAGTAAAGTCTTTAGACCTGACATGTCCCTACTCAGAGTGTCTGCATACTTCTGGCCATCTTCTTGTAGACTTAGATTAAATGAAGGAGTTCCCTGCTTCCTTTTACCAAAGAAAGGAGTCTTCCTTTGGTACTACTGATCATTGTTCCATCTAGTGCCCTTTTAAGTAAGTTTGTCAGGGAAGTTGGGCTCAGCTAGGATCTTTCATATTTTTCTGTTTTAACTGGAAGTTTCCAACATATTTTTCACTATCCTCCTCTATTCCAACCTTTACATGGAAAATACATATTAATTTGGAGGGTCTTTTGAGTTCTTTGTAGAATTTATCTATCTCTTTATCACCTGCAATAGATGTTGGCACCTAAGTTGCAATTATTTTCACAGTGGTCTTTTCAAAATGCTCATGCCCTTTGACCCAGCAATACCACTTGTAGGGTTATATCCCAAAGAGATCATAAAAATGAGAAAAGAAGCCACATGTACAAAAATATTTAGAGCAGCTCTTTTTGTGTTGACAAAGAACTGGAAATTGAGGGGATACCCATCAATTGTGGAATGTCTGAACAAGTTGTGGTATATGAATGTAATAGAATACTACTGTGCTATAAGAAATAATGAGCTGACAGACATCAGAAAAAATCAGAAAGATTTATATGAACTGATGCTGAGTGAAGGGAACAAAACCAGGAGAACATTGGACACAGTAACAGACACATTGTGTGATGACTAACTTTGATAGACTTGGCTCTTCTTAGCAATGCAAGGTTCTAAGACAACTCCAAAAGGAGCATGATGGAAAATCCAGAGAAAGGATTACATAGTTTGAATGAAGATTGAAGCATAAAATTTTCTTTCTCTCTTTTTTTGTTTTGTTTTCTTTCTTATTTTTCATAGTTCATTCCATTGGTTATAATTCTTCTGTACAACATGACTAATGTGAAAATATGTTTAATATGAATGTATATGGTGAGCCTATATCAGACTGCATGCCATCTTGGGGACGGAAGAGAGTAGGGAGGGGAAGAAAATTTAATACTCAGGAGCTTGTGGAACTAAAATATAAATTAAAAAAAAAATGATCATGTGAGGTTTGCAATATAATAAAGAGCTTTAATGACTACTTTTGTTCAATGCAACCAAATCAGATAAATTACTCCCAAAAATGAGGTGCAACCACTGGATGACATGCAAAACAAGTACAAAGTAGATTTTTAAAAATTAACCATAATGGGTAGCATGCTTTTATATACTGGTGTCAAAATGTGTCATCCAGAAAATGTTGAAATCAAAAAAGATTAGCTGGTCAAACAAATTCTGGTCAAGAGAGTGCAAGGGAAGTACCCAGCATGGTGGGGGGACTCTCTGTGGCTAACCTGTAGCAGAACATGGATATGAATATACAGGATGGATGGACAATATGTGTGAAAGGAGGGAATATGTCTTTGCAGTATTTGACACTGTTGACAACCTTTTTCACCTGGATATTTTCTCTCAGTTTTTGTTATTGCTCTCTCTTAACCTCCTCCTCTCTAACTATTCCTGTTTCCTTTGCTGGATCTTCAATCTTTTAACTCAAAGTTTCTTAAACTATAGGTCACAACCTCATATAGGGTTGTGTAAATGAATGTGGGGGTCGTGAAAAATTTGGCAGCAATAAAATGTTTCTGAACACACAATGACCAAAAATTAATTCAAAATCAAATGTGTAATAAATCTGAGGTGTTGGGGAAGCTAGGTGGTGCAGGGAATCGAGCACCAGCCCTGGAGTCAGAAGGACCTGGATTTTGCATCCGGCCCCAGACACTCAACACAAAAACTAGCCATGTAACCTTGGGCAAATCACTTAACCCCAATTGCCCTCCAAAAAGCAAAAAAAAATTAATCTGAGGTGTTTCTGGAATGGCTTGCCCATATTGCATCATGTCCCTTCACTCCAGCCTTGGTTCTGAACACACAACATACGTACTTTGCACTATACATGCCATCACACCACATAACACCAACAAATGCTGCCAGAAACACCTCAGTTCAGATTCAAGAATGTTGTATGTTATGAATTGCAGTGTTTTTACTCTACATACTCTTATAGAAACATAATAATTTACACAAAAGAAAGACTTTTAGTATTTTCCTATCTTCATTCCTCAGCATATAAGTATCAAATTGGTACATCTTTGGACTGTATTGTGTCAGAATGTTTGATTTTTAAAATTGCTGGTATCTCCTTCTTTTATAGAAACATAAGTATTTAATTGCAGCAAGTAAATACAAAAACCCTTTAATAATATTTCTCCACCATCCCCGCTATATGTATATGTAAATGTGAACGTCCAGTTCTAAAATTAAGCACAGACAAATGTAATTTCATAAACTAAAACTAGTATTTATTTGAGAAACTATTAGCAACATTTATTTATATTTTAGGACAAAATTTTTTTTGGTTAATGTTAAGTGGCTGAATTTAGACAGAAAAGGTATAAATACCAATGAAAAAGTGGCAGTTGTCTCTACCAGGTTGTAGTACATCTAAATTGACAAGAAAAAGAAAGTATGTCTAATCATTTTTGCAACTTGGATTCACTTCTTTTTTTTCTTTCAATATTTTTTATTAATTTTTTTGTTTCCTTTTAGTTTACAGGATTCAATTCCACAATTCCTTGAATTTCACATTTTGTCCTCCTCCCTCCCCTCCCCCCCCCATGGTGGCTTATAGTCAAGTATAGGATCTGTAAATACTTTCACATTATACATTGGTCAGGTTATAAGGATGGATTGTACCAGCTGGAATGAAAAATGGTAAAGAGGACATAAAACCAAATAAGAGAACGAAAAAGATCAGGTATTTTGCTTCTACCTGGATATAAACTTAGTTCTTTCTAGTTCTTTCTCTGGATGCACATTTTCCTCTCCATCATGCGTCTTTTGGGATTGACTTATTGGGATTCACTTCTAATAATGATGATGGCATGGAAAAACCTCTTTGCTTAATTTGTAATGAAGTTTTGGCTGTGGAAAGCATGAGACCAACCAAACTAAAATGACATTGTAATACCAAACATGCAGTGTACTACAGAATATAAAACAAATAAACCAAAGAAATATTTTGAATGATTTAAAATCTTCAAATAAAGGAAAACAATGTTTTGAGAAAATTTAGTCAATGAAAAGTATTGACTTGCAGCTTACAAAACTTATTTAATTGGGGCAGAGTCAAGATGGCGGAGTAGAAACAGGATTTCCATGGCTCCAGCTCCCACCTTCTTCAATTCATGAAAAAAGTGACTCTGAACAAACTTTGGAGCTACAGAACCCACAAAATTACACAGAGAAGCTAACCTCCTGCTGAGCAGGCTAGCTTCCAAGAAAAATATGAGTTGGTTACAGGCCATAGAGGAGCTTAGGAAGGATTCTGAAAATCAAATAAGAGAAGTGAAGGAAAAATTGAGAAGAGAAATGAGAACCATGCAAGAAAATTATTAAATGAGAGTCAACAACCTGACTGAAGAAAATAACACCTTAAAAAATAAACTAACTCAGATTGCAAAAGAGGCTCAAAAAGGCAATGAGAAGAAGAGTGCCTTAAAAAGCTGAATTTGACAGATGGAAAAAGAATCTCAAAAGCTCACTAAAGAGAATCATTCCCTCAGAATTAGATTGGAGCAAATGGAAGCTAGTGACCTTGTGAGAAATCAAGATACTATTAAACAGATCCAAACAAATGAAAAAATAGAAGGCAATGTGAAATATCTCATTGGAAAAACCACTGACATGTAAAATAGATCCAGGAGAGATAATTTTAAAATTACTGGACTACCTGAAAGCCATGAACAAAAAAAGAATCTAGAAGTCATCCTTCAGGAAATTATCAAGGAAAACTGCCCTGATGTTTTAGAACCAGAGTGCAAAATAGAGGTTGAAAGAGTCCACTGATCACCTCTTGAAAAAGATCCCAAAAAGAAAACTCCTGGGAATATTATAGCCAGGTTCTGGAGTTCCCAGATAAAGGAGAAAATATTACAAGCAGACAGAAAGAAGCAATTTTAATATTGTGGAAACATAATCAGGATAACTCAGGACCTGGCAGCTTGTACACTTTGGGATCAAAGGGCTTGGAATATGATAGTCCAGAGGTCAAAGGAGCTGGGATTAAAACCAAGAATTACCTACGCAGCATAACTGGGTATCATGTTCCAGGGGAAAATATGGTCATTCAGTGGAATAGAGGACTTTCAAGCATTCTTGCTGAAAAAAAACCAGAGTTGAAAAGAAAATTTGACATTCAGATACAAGAAGCAAGAGAAGCTTGAGAAGGTAAATAGGGAAAAGAAATCATAAGGAACTTATCAAAGTTTAACTATTAACATTCCTACATAGAAAAACAATAATTGTAACTTATGAAACTTTTCTCAGTATGAGAATAGTTGAAGGGAATAGAAATGTGTGTGTGTGTATATCTGTATGTATGTATATGTATATACATACATACATATGTCTATATAGGAGGGTATATGGGCATATGGATACCTATGTGCATGTGTGTATATATGGGTATAGGTATAAATAGACAGAGGGCACAGGACCAATTCTATAGGAAGGGATGATACTTAAAAGGTGAAATTGAGAGGTGAGAGAGGAATATAATGAGAGGAGATGGGGAGAGACAGAATGGGGTAAACTATCTCATATAGAAGACGCAAAGGAAAATTGTTGCAATGGAGATGAAGAACAGGAAGGCAAAAAGGAATGAGTCAACCTTATTCTCATTGAATATGGCTCAGGGAGGGAATGACAAACACATTAAATGGGGCATCGCCCTACAGGAGAGTAGGGGGGAAGGGGATGATAGGGGGGATGATGGAACGGAGGACAGGCTGGGGGAGAGGGAAGTTGGAAGCACCCACTTTTTTTGTTTTTGTTTTTTTGCTTTTTGGAGGGAATTGGTTTTAAGTAACTTGCCCAAGGTCACACAGCTAGGTTTTCTGTTTGTGTGTGTTAAGTGTCTGAGGCTGGATCCTAACTCAGGTCCTCCTGACTCCGGGGCCAGCACTCTACTCACTGTGTCACTTAGCCGCACCTGGAAGCACCCATTTTTGAAAAGGGATAGGATCAAAGTAGAGAATAGAACAAGTGGGGGATGGGATAGGAGGGAGGGAAATATAGTCAGTCTTTAACAATATATACACTATGGAAATGTTTTGCATAGCTACACATGTACAACCTATATTGAATTGCTTATCTCCCCAGTGAGGGAGGGTGACAAGGGAGGAAGGGAAAGAATCTGGAATTCAAAGTTTTAAAATCAAATGTTTAAATATATATACATATATATATTTATTATTTTACATGTAACTGGGAAATGAGATATACAGGCACTGGGGCATAGAGATCCACCATGCCTTACTGAAAAGTTGACAAGGGAATGGGGGAAGATATGGGAGAGAGCAGATTGGGGGAAGAGATATTCAGTGGGAATGCTGTTTTTGGGTGGTGGGTAGGGAAAATCGGGGAGAAAATTTGTAACTCAAAATCTTGTGGAAATGAATGATGTAAACTAAAAAATAAAAAAAGAGAGGAAAAAAATTATTTAATTGTAAAAACTAAAAATCTTACATGATAGAAGATCTCATGTTACTTGCTGCTATTAAAATGTCAGAAATAGTACATGGGAGAAAAGTATGGGGATGAAATTGTAAAGACCAATTCCAGCAGCTTAAGGGCAGGCCATACCTTGCAATTCAGCTAGATGAAACAACTCATATTTCTAACATGGCACAGCTGTTATTTTATGTAATATGTGTTTATGAAGGAAGCCATACATGAGGAATCACTGTTTTGTCGCCCTTTGGAAGGGCACATAAGAAGGGAAGACAGCTATCTTAAAGTCAATGAATTTTCACAAATGAAGGTTTACAGTGGAAAAATTGCATTGAAGTCTGTATAGATGGTGCTGGAGCAAAGATGGGTAAGAATGTTGGTTTTGTAGCAAAATTTAAAGCTGGTAGCAATGAACATATCACCTTTACCCCATTGAGAGGCACTCATAGCCAAAAAAATATCACCAGTTAGATGTCATGCTTCAAGACGCTGTCAAAATCATCAACTTTGGGGGTGGCCAGGTGGCACATTGAATAGCACCAGCCCTGGAGTCAGGAGGACCCGAGTTCAAATCTGGCCTCCGACACTTAACACAAAACCAGTCGTGTGTCCTTGGGCTAGTCACTTAACCCCAACTGCCTTACCTTCCCCCCTCCAAAAAGCAAAAAAAAACAAAAACAAAAACAAAAAACTTCATTAAAAGTTGCAGCCTTTAACAGTCATTTGTTTTCAAACCTTTGGAAAGACATGGACTCTGATTACAAAAGTTTGTTACTACACACAGAGATAAGGTGGCTCTCAAGAGGGTGAAGTTTAAACAGATTACTGAGATGGAAAGATGAAGCTGTTCTATTTCTGACTCAGCAGAAATTCAATTTTGTTCATTTTTTTCATAAAGACTTATGGTTTTCAAAACTGTGTTATTTGTTGGATAGTTCTGAAAAACAATGATTTAAATATGTTGCTTCAAAGAAAAATTGTAACATATTTATGTTAAAAATAAAATGGAAAGTTTTACGAAAAAAGTAAACATATGGAAGAATAGGGTGGAAAATGGTTCTTTAGAAACATTTACAGCTACAGGTGATTTTGTAAATTGAAAATAACCTTCCCAATGATTTAATTGTAAGAGTTATAATTGATCATCTGAAGTGCCTGGAGACATAGTTTCAGAAATACTTCCCTCCAAATTTTGATTCTAAAAAACTAAATTAGGTTAATAAACCATACTCAAAAATTTTAAAAAGTTGTTCATATGCCATTAAAAGTTCTAGAAGAATCTGTTGAGTTATCAAGCAACAGAGGTTTAAAACTTGAGTTTCCTAAAAAAAATTGTTTAATGAATTCTGGCTTGGGATTAAGACAGAATTTCCAATAATTTCTGAAATGGCCCTAAACATACTTCTGTCATTTTGTACTACCTATTTATGAGAAATGATGTTCTCAGCATTTACAATTATAAAATCAAAATATTGATCAACTTTGAAAAACATTGAAGATGTTCTACATCCTGCAGTATCAAATATTCTGCCAAGACTTAATTCTTTATGTAAAAACAAGAGCCCACCCACCTCATTAGTATACAAGTTTGCTTTTTTCTTTAATAAATGGTAAAATTATATGTATACCAAAGAATTATTATTATTATTTTGCCTTTTGGAGGGCAATTGGGGTTAAGTAACTTGGCTAAGGTTACATGGCTAGTTTTTTTTGTGTAGGTGTTAAGTGTCTGAGGCCAGAACCAAACTCGGGTCTTCCTGACTCTGGGGCCGGGCTTTACTCACTGCGCCACCTAGCCGCCCCCAAAGAATTATTTTAAAATAAATTTATGATTTATCATCAGTAAATGTTTGATTTATGTACCTATTTTATATTTCTATATCCCTGGGATGATGTAAAAGCTTCTCCAGTGAAAAGGGGTCTCAAGTGGAAAAAGTTTAACAAGCCCTGCCTAATCACCAAGACTCTGTCCCAGGTCCTCTTCTTTTCTCTCTGTACTGTTTCACTGGGTGATCTCATTAGCTCCTATGTTTTCAATGGTCATTTCTAAGCAGATGACTCACAGCATTGCTTGTCTAGCTATACTGGTCTACTTACTAAACCTTACGTATGAGGAGGATAGTGATGCACTTCCCATTTCTGTACTTCTGTAATGGCTATCACTCCTTCCTAGAATGCTGCTGTTCTTCACTGCCACCTGTTTGAATTTCCCTGGCTTCCTTTAAAGCTCAGCTTAGAAAAGTCTTTTGCGGGAGGCCTTTCCTAGGTATACCCCACTCCCCCACTACCATCCCCCAGCTGCTCATGCTTTTCCCTCTAAGGCTACTTTCTATCTATATTTGTCTCATTTGTACTAATAAATATATAATATGTATAATAATAATATGCCTATGTTATCTCCTCCATTAGAATGTATGTTCCTTGGCCTAAGAATTATAGAGTCAGTTAAAGGTCTCCATTCAAGTGGGATGAACTAGTGATTTCTATAATAAGGGGTAAGGTTAGGACAAATCAAAGGTTGTCCTACTCACATCCATGAGTAAGGAACTCATTATCAAAGAGAAGGTATGGGCTGGAAATAAAAAGTGATTCAAAAGAAGCTTAAATAAATTACCAAATGAAAAAGAATATGTTCCACTGATTTTGCTTTTTCCTTAGTATACTCAGTCCTTTAGCACAATGCCCAACATATAGTAAGCACTTAATAAATGTTTATTGATTGGTTACAGATTCAATGGAGTATTGGTGTAAAGTATAGCATTATGCCTTAGTTTTTTTTCTTCAAAATGCTGTAGAAGAGAAAAATAAATGAATTTGTTATGTTTAGTAGTTAAAATTTTTTAACCTCATAATAATTTACTTTATCATAATGTCTTCAATGTTCTGAAAGTCTAATTTAGAAAATGAATAAACAAGAAAAAAATTGTAGTTAACTAATGTCATTAAAAAGTGCCTATCATTTAAAGGATCAATTTAAAACAGACACAGGGAGGGGATGAATAATTTCTGTTCTTATTCTGTCTTATGGTTGCCAAAATTTGTCAAATAACAAATGCACATGATTACTTTTTAATTAAAAAAAACTGAAGATGCTTATTCTTAGAAGTTCTTTAAAATTAATTTCACACTAAAGTGATTCATTATGAATTACTTATGAGGAAAATTATTTTGAAGCTATGTGCTCACTTAAAAACATAATTTATTACTTTGAGGGGACAAATGTGCTATATTAGTTCTCACATGTCATATCTGATGAGAGCCTTCTTTAAATAGAAAAGCAGCTTTTACTGAATAAAGAAATGATTTAAGTATTTGCATAATTCTTTAAAAAATATCAATATTTTCTTGAAATTGAGTTTGCCATTGATCAAAGACCAATGGGACAGTTTGGTTTGGAAATTCTCTATGACAGAGGTTGTACAATGATATTATCCCTCCTCTGCTAGTAGAATTTTATATAAGAAAGTTTCCTTCCTTGAACTCTTCAATTTTGTTCATAGTTTTCCCTTTTTTAAGGACACTACTTGAATTACTATTACTTTCAATAAGCACATATGCTGTCTCAAGAACTTCATATGAAAAGTAAGACCCTCTCCTACTCCAAACTCTGAGGGTGGAGGCAAAGAATAAGTCCCCAGACTACAAAGTTTGTTTAAGTCTTATCTATTGTCTCTCCCTACTGGCCTTGATTCACACCTTTCTCTTATAAACTGGACACCACTGAACTTTGTGATCCAATGTTCTAAAAGGGAACTAAGATACTAAGATAAAAATATCTTTTTTTAAAACTAGTGAAATTTATATATAACAATGGTTATCTCTCTCTCTCACACACACACACACACACACACAAATGACCCCTTAACCATAGGCATGCAGAAAGCTGAGGGCCTGGCGGTCACTGATCACAAGCTTTATGTACACCTATGACTTTAACTTTTAAACTACAGGAACAATAATTATTTCCTCTGTTACCCTTAAGTCCCTGATTGCCTTGGCAGGAAGCAAAAATGGCCAAAGTCATAATTAGAGATTTTTTTGCATCCAGTACAAGTCCCTCAGTTGAGCAGGTTGAAGGATTGGGGCAGCTAGGTGGCGCAGTAGTTGAAGCACAGGGCCTGGAATCAGGAAGACCTGAGTTCTAATTATACCTCAGACAATGGGCAAGTCACTTAACCCTATTTGCCTCAGTTTCCTCATCTGTAGAATGAGCTGGAGAAGGAAACAGCAAACCACTCTAGTATCTTTGCCAAGAAAATCCCAAATGAGGCCATGGAAAGTCAGACACCATTGAATAATAACAATGAAAGAGTAGGGGAAATAAAGGAATTCTTGGGCAGTGGCCATGAGGATGCTGTTGGAGAGGCCAAGGTGGATTGGAATGGGGAAAAGGAGAGAGGGGACAGGGTAGGAATGCACACTGGCCTCCTATCTAGTACTTTCCTATTTTAATTAGTTATTCTAGTTAGCTCAAGGGCCGGTTTTTGTCTTTGCCTTCTAAATTCTTTAACCTAAGACCAAGCCCCATTCTCCCTGCCCTTCTTTTTCTGAAGATCCCAGAACAGCCGTCACCACCTACCACGGCTTCAGGAGATCATAAATGGTAGGTTGCTTCTTCTATTTTGTCTCTTCTCACCCAGTGATTTGGGATTATGGTCTTTGTCTCTACCAAAACCTTTCTATTCCCTGCCCTATTCCATGTATGGCAAGGAGGTTATGGGGAGATCTCTTAGATTAATAAATGAGTCTGCTGGTGACCCTCAAGATCCTCATGTGGCTTGGGAGTCTGTAGCCAGTGCATACTCACATGGATACAGGGAACTAAGGAGCAATATACATAATTGTAATATGCCACGGCATTAGTTCAGAAAGTGGGTAAGAGGCAGAGTGAGAAAAGATCATTCTGACCAATTTTCACACTCAGGACAATAAGTCTACATTTGGACTTTTATTATGTGGAACACTACCATGGCCCTCACAGCCAGGAAGACCAGGTATGTTAGATTTCACATCTCTCCCAGGGTTTTCCAATACCAGTAGGAGGGCTTGGGGGTATCTAGGCTTTTTTGAAGACTGTTTCAGCACTCAGTAGTTGTGTTCTCTCAATTGTAAGGAGTAGTCTCCTACATCCTAGTTCCACTTAACAGCCAGATTGGCTTTTACAAAGAAATAATTACTTCAGAAGGAAAAGTCACAAATGTACAAACATGCTCCCTAAAAGGTAGGCCTTAATTTCCCTCCCTCTTAGTCTCTGGGGTGGAGGAAGGGGATCAGGTTCATAGTTCAGCATGGTTCCTATAGAGCATGCAGTCAGTTCCAAGTCAAATTCTCCTTAGGTTTGAGTCCCAGACACCCCAACTTCTCCAGGCTTCCCTGCTCAGTCAATTGACTACACTCTCCCATCTGCAATCCTAGCTCCAAGGTCTCTATGGCTACAGCTATGGATTAGGTGGGGATCAACTCTGGCACCCAAGACCGAGGACAAATGGAACAGAAGAGAAACAAATAAATTTCCAGGTCCATTTTTCAGAGCTGGGCAAAAGGTGGAGCAGTCTTTCCTCTCTCACAGGTTCAGTTCGTGGGACCCACATTGTGGATGAACTATGATCTTCACCCTCTAAACATACCAGGAAGGAATATGTTGGAAAAACTATGAGCTCAAAATATCTTGAGCCAGGAAAAAAAAGTGTCTCAGTAGCTTCAGTTTTAAAGACTCAGTCTTTTCTGGGCTGTTTTGGTTATACAGTCAATCAGAGGAAACTACACCCACCCATGTAGTAGGTGACACTTAATGCCTCCATGTTAGGCAATCTGGGCATGCTCTGAAAGCCCAGACACACACACACACACACACACACACACATACGTATACCTATATACATCTATGTGTTGTATATATGTATATACACAAATATACATAAAACTGTATATATGTATATACACACATCTGTATGTCTGTGCACATATATCCTATATTGCCAAAAATGGGAGGTTTACAGGATAGATCATATGACCCTATTGTGAAGTGAGGCATTTAAGGCCACAAATGTGTTGTATAAATCACTTAATGTCTTTTTGCAAGAGGAGGCCTGGTGCCACCGTGGAGAGAGCACTCACTGGACCTAGAGTCAAGCTCCAATTGCAAGTGTGGCCTCAGACACCTCCTCGATCTCCAGCCCTGGCCAAGGCACAACCTGCCTGCCTTGGGTTCCTCAGCTCTGAAATGGGGATAACAGCACCTCCCTCATAACGACTGTCACAAGGATTAAATGAGATCTTATAAATTTAAATTATAAACAAAATAAATCTTATAAATTAAATGAGATCTTAAAAAGCACTTAATGGTGCAGAGTTTGGCACGTAGTAGGTGCTTGGTAAATACTTATGATTCCTGCCTCAGATTTTTCATTTGTCGGATGTGGCTGATAATCCTATACCTACATTGTTAATTTTGTGTGATTGTGGTGAGGATCAAATGAGACAATTTCTGTGAAATCACTTTGGAAATGTAATAAGAGACAGATAACTATGACATACCTTTAGTATTAATATAGTGATTATTTTAAGTTCATGACAAATAAAATATTTCAAATTGGAAAGCACTTGTGCTGGATGACCACTAGTTGGCTGTGTTGTGGTGGCTAGCCCTTGACATAGATGGCTGCTGAGACCCTTTCCATTTCGTAAAATCTATGAAAATGAAAGGATCACATTATTCATGGAATGAGACTTTTTAGGGACATTAAGGTTCCAAAGTTGTGCCAAAATATTTTGCTTAATTTTTTAAAAATTCTAAGTTAAAACACATGCAGAAACTTTTCCCCTGTGAACAAATCGGTTAAGGAGGCATTACTCACCATATTATTTAGTGGCTTAATTTATTTTTATATAAGTTTTGTAGTCCACCATTGAGATTTAACTATTGATCCATGATAGAGTATTTCTATTACCTGGTCCATGATGGGGCATTTCTTCCTTTGCTGGGTAATTTAAAGCTTGAAGTCACTTTAAATAGAGTGTGATCTAAAATTCTGTACACAATATGTGTTTATTTCTATTCCTTTCCTTTTCTTCCAGTGATTCTAAATGGCATAAAATAGGAGCTAAACATGGATCTTCAGAAAACCTTTGATTGTGTTTACTCAATATTTGCCATGCACTCTTGTCTAAGAGATTACTAGGTCTCAGATGGTAGTGATATGTTTTCTTTCTGATTTTAATTGCAGCCACAGTCCAGTAACCTGCATTAAAACAACAAAAATCCTAGAACACTGAGATTAACTCCTACTTGAAATTGTGTACTTTACAAAATTAAAAGAAAATTTCATTGCAAGTCTGAAGAAAGCATAATATAAAATATAACTCCTGGAAAATAAACAAGAAACTTTTAATGAGCCCTTCTATCCTAAAGACAAACAGATACATAGACACACAGATACACAACCAAATGCCCAATCGTTTCCCTTTCTAAACAGTCTCATTTCCCTCTGTAGTTATATGCTGCTCCAACAACCTTAACTTTCCTTCCTGGAGTAGTCCTTTCAGGTCACTAGCCAGCACTCCCTTGGCAGAACCTTTCTTCCACTCCAGATGTCCCATCTCCTTTCTCAGCATTGGACTGACAATTTGGGAGACATGGTAGATGCTAGGGGATTAAGAGGTAGCCGAGCCCCTATACAGTTCAAAGTGTGTTTGAAATCAGCATTATGAACTTGAATTGTATTTGTAATGTTTAACCCCTCACACTGCCAAAGCATATATCCAATGTACTTATAGAATAATAATTTTTAAAAGCCAAGTATTGCTCTCTAGCAGGTCCTTTCAGCTACCAGGAGGCACTGTTAAACTTTGCTCTCCTCTGTAGCACTGTTCCCAGCTGCTGATGTCAAGGGCCTCAAATGTACTTCCCTGAAATAGAAGGCCAGATGTGCCTGGTGTGACAGTCTTTCAGCTTTCCCACTGTTTTTTTTGGGTAAGGAAAATAACATTCCTTTGCTGGCCACAAAACAACTTTATCTGTCACTGCACATAGTTTTTACCACCATGGAGGAGAAAACCTCCAAGGTTTTGTCCATTTGGCAGGAGATAAAGTTTTGAAGCTGGAGGGCAATGGGAACCTGATTTTTAGACAAAGTTTTATGATGCCAGGGGCTGGAAAGAGTGGTAGCAAAGAGGAATAGCTTCCGGGAGAGGACTTGTTGGTCCTTAATTGCATCACTACTAGAATGTCTATACTATTAGACTCAACAAAGGATTGGCAAACATGGTTGGGGCTCTACATGAACTGCTGGAGGGAATACCCACATGGATGATATCATGAATATGTTGACATATTGGATTATACTGACATCTATTGGATTTTAAAGATCACAAACAAGAATAGTTGTGTTTGATTTTTAAAAGTAAACAAGAAGTCTCAGAAAATAGGTAGAGAGAATGTTGCTAGATTCTCTTTTTATATTTGAAATCTAGATATATGTATTTTCAAAAATGTGGGTACTCCCCACTAGGGTCTGTTCCTTCAGATGGATTTTTTTTTTCTAGTTCAAAAAAGCAATCCTTTGGAAGTCTGCTTGGTATGCTCCAATTTAATTTTGAAGGAATTATTTTCTTCAGCGAGCTTTTGAAATTACTTATCCATCTGGCCAATTCTGCTTTTTAAGACATTCCTCTCCTCACCGGCTTTTTGGACCTCTTTTGCCATTTGAGTTAGACTATTTTTTAAGGTGTTATTTTCTTTAGTAAATTTTTGGATCGCCTTCAACAGGCTGTTGACTCATTTTTCATGATTTTCTTGTATCGTCATTTCTCTTTCCAATTTTTCTTCTACTTCTCTTACTTGATTTTCAAAATCCTTCTTGAGCTCCTCCATGGCCTACAATCAGTTCACATTTTTCTTGGAGGCTTTGGATGCAGGAGTTTTGACTTTGTTGTCTTCTTCTGGTTCTGTTTTGATAGTCTTTGTCACCAAAAAATGATTCTATAGTTTGATTTCACTTCCTCTGTTTGCTCATCTTGCCAGTCAATTACTTGACTTTTCAGCTCTTTGCCATGATAGAACTCTGCTTCCAGAGTGGAGAGAGCTGTGTCCCAAATTTCTGGGGTTTTGCCCAGCTGTTGTCAGAGCTTCTTCTAGGTACCTTCCTCAGAACTGTGAGGAGAACTGCCTATCCACAGCCTCAAAAAGCTCTGCTAGGCTAGTGCTCCTCAACCCAGAACCACCACTCAAGACTGCCACCCAGATCCCAGCAGGACAAAGCAAGAGAATCCTATTTCAGCGCCAGCAAAGAGAGTCCTTCAATTACCCTCTGGATGGTTGCTTGGTTCCCCCACAATCTGTGGAAGTGGAGCTCAGGAGGTAGCGGCTGTGGCAGCAGTTGCAGACACCTCAATGACCAGGGGCAGGGGCTGGACCACTGTGCTCTTCTCTTACCCAGTTCCAACAAAGTTTCCCCCACTGACCTTTTACTTTCTTTTTGGTGTTTATGGGTTGAGAAGTCTGGGAATCACCACAGTTGCCGGTGATTCACTCTTCTGAAGTCTGTTCCAGCTGGTCTGGGTCAGGCAGCCCACAGGAGACTGTGCTCCGCCCTAGCCTGGTGTGACAATCCCTTCCTGTCAGCCTGCCAGGCTGCCTTCAGCAAGAGATTTGTTTCTCTGTCACTTTGTGGGTTCTGTAGCACTAAAATTTGTGTAGAGTCATTTTTTACAAGTATTGGAGGTGGTTGGAGTGGGAACTCAAGCAAGTTCCTGCTTTTACTCTGCCATCTTGGCTCTGCCCCCCAACTCTGCTTGGTATGGCACTAAATAAATTATTTTAGGAAGTAAAGTCATTTTGTATTGGCATGGCCCACTCAAGAATGATTAATACATTTTCAATTTATTTGTCTGTTTATATTTCTGTACAAAGTGTTTTGTAGTTGTATTCATATAGTTTTTGTTTATATCTTGATAGGTAGCCTCCCAATTACACTGTAATTATTTTGAATGGAATTTATCTATCGCTTGCTGCAGTGTTTTGTTTCTAATATAAGAAAAGCTGATGAAATATATGCATTTGTTTATATCTTTTGATTTGCTCATTATCATTTTAATTAGTTTACTTTTTAGGTTCTCTAGATAGACCATCATCCCATCTGCAGAAAGCACATTTTGTCTGTCTATATTTATTCCCTCAATTTTTTTCCCTTGTCATGTTGCTGTATTTAGCATTTTAGAAGTGTATAAAAAATGGTGGAGGCAATGAATTTATTTTCTTTACTGCTCATATTATTGCAAATACATCTAACCTTTTTCCATCACATGTAATTTTGGCACTTGATTTTAAATAGGTATTGCTTATCATATTCAGGAAAGGTTCTTTTATTTCTGTGCTTTCTAGTGTTTTTTTTTTTTAACAGAAACATATTAGATTTTGTAAAAAGTTTTTAAAGTATCTTTTGCTATAATCATGTGGTTATTTTTTTTTTGTTATTCATATATTCCATTTTGTTTGTAGCTTTCCTCATACTGAATCAGCTTTGTATTCCTCCTGGCATAAATCCAACCTGGTCATATAGGGTCTTTTCTTTTTAAAATGATATTGTAGCCTCTTTGCTAAGATTTTTCTTTACTATTTTTGCATTGATGTTCATTGGAGAAACTGTTCTAGTTTTCTTTCTCTGCTTTGTTTCTCCCTAGGCTACACAGTAAGCAAGACCACACTCATACCATAGAAAGAGCTTGGGAGAACTTCCTTTTCTAATTTTGCCAACAATTTGAATGCTTAATAGAATTCACTTGTAAATTCACCCGACACTGAGCTTTTGTTTTTTCTTTTCCTTTGGGAGTTCATTCATGGATTGTTCAATATCTTTTTCTGATAATGAGGTATATTTAAATACCCTATTTCTTGTTCTGCTAATCTGGGCATTTTTATGTTTTTCATAAAAATTAATGTATTTTACCCAAATTATCAGTTTTGTTAGCATATAATTAGGCAATACTTTCTAATAGCTCCCTTTGTTTAGTCTTCAATTTTTGTGAATACTTGTTTTTCATTTTTACTACAATTGGTTTTTCACCCTCTTTTAAAAATTAAATTAGCGATTTATTCCTTTTTCAAAAGTTTCAATTACCAATTTTCCCCCAAATTTTTATTAATCTCTCCCTGTTTCTGGAATTTTATAATTTCGCATTTAATTGTGTTTTTTAATGTTACATTTCTAATTGTTTTAGTTGCATAACTAATTCATTGATCTTTCTATTGCTGATACAAAGTTTTAGAGATATACATTTTCCTTTAAAAAATGACTTGGTTGGGGTGGCTAGGTGGCGCAGTGAATAGAGCACTGGCCCTGGAGTCAGGAGGACCGGAGCTCAAATCTGGCTTCAGACACTTAACACACACAAAAAAACTTGCCGTGTGACCTTGAGCAAGTCACTTAACCCCAATTGCCCCCCCCCTCCAAAAAGCAAAATAAATTAATAAATGCTTGGTGGTATCCTGAAAGTTCCTGGTATATTGTGTCACTGTTGTCATTTCCTGTGATGGAAATTTCTATGGTTTCAATGATTTGTTCTTTGACTCACCCACTGTTTAGGATTAAATTATTTTTAGTTTCCAATTATTTTTAATGCTTTCTTCAAAGTCCCTTTAGTGAATATACATTTTATGGTATTGTGGTCAGTAAAGGATGTACTTAATATTTCTGCTCTGTGAAGTTTTTATTCCCCAATATATGGTAAATCTTTGTAAAGATGCCATGCATTGCTGGGAAATATAAAAATGCATTCTTGACCATATAAAAATCCTTTTCTTTTCCCAGAGTTCTATCATTTCTTACTTTTCTTGCTTTTTTTTGGAGGGGGGAGGGCAAAGTAACTGGGGTCAAGTGACTTGCCCAAGGTCACATGGCTAGTAAGTGTCAAATGTCTTGAGGCTGAATTTGAACTCAGGCCCTCAACTCCAGGGCTGGTGCTCTATTCACTGTGTCACCTAGCCACCCCATTTCTTACTTTTCTGAAGTTCTATTCTGGTTCTTTCTTCCTTATTTTTTTTTTTGTTATATTTGTCTAGGTCTGTTGAGGTCTCCTATTATTATAATTTTACTATTTCTCCCTATAGTTCAATTAAATTTTTTAATATTTCTATATTATATATGGAGCAGTAATATTAATTTGTTAGATATGATGCCTTTTAAGGGTTATATAGTTTCCCTACTTGTCTCTTCATGCTCTTCCATTTTTTTTGGCAGTATACTTTAAGTTAGAATATTAGTTTTGAATGTAGGAAGATCTGGATTTGAGTCTTGCCTTGGACACATTCTGTCACCACAAACAAGTAATTTAACCTCTAAAGTGTCCCAGGCGGTTCTCAAAGGTTATATGTGTTACAGACCAACTGCCAGTCAACATAGGTGTAGGTTATTTCCAAATTAGAAGATTTCTACACTGATAAAATCACAGGTATGGACCAAAATAAGTTTCCCTTCCAAACATTTTATACCTCTCCTCTTTCAGATGTATTGAGAATTAATTCCTCAATGTCCTAAAAATTTTACCATCTTTATCATGGACCTCTTCTTTGTATACCTGGCTTAGTCTAGTTACTCTTTCCATCTTCACTTTATTTAGTGCCATTCCTATATTCTCATGTAGTGCATCAGGGACTATAATATTAGAATCCAAATGTGGTAGGTTCTCTGTTACTCATGGAGAAAAAGTGTTCACAGGTTTTTTCTTTCTTTTCATTTGTTGCCCACTTTTGGTTTCATCCTTAAATATTCTCAGGATGATCTGATTTAATTGGGTCTTTTACAAATTCCTCTAAACATTTCTTTTTCTACCATTTTTTCTGAATGTTTGTTGAGAGAGAGAGACAGAGAGAGAGAGAGAGAGACAGACAGACAGAGAGAGAGAGAGAGAGAGAGAAATATTTGTTCATAATTTTTCTCCATATGGGCTTACAAATCAGTTATATTTTAAGCCAATGTTACAGTAATATCACCATCCTTGGCTAATGTGTTTTTCCACTTGTTGAGGAGACAAATTCTCTCCTTCCTAGGGCAGTATCTAATATCTACTTAGGAAAAGATGTTAGTAGGTCTTGATGTTTGTTGTTTTATCCATTTCCTATTTTTTCAGCAATTTCCTATGATTTAGATGTGCCAAGTTGAAGAGTTTTTCATGGTTTTTTGTATTTTCTCATTTTTACTCTTTTATTTTGGCATTTTTGCAAAAAATGAGATGATTTTTGCAGTGAGATAATTGACTATACTTAGATAGTCAATTTAGAAAAACCTCCCACTCAGGTAACCAGTTTTCCTAGGCTTGTGAAGGCCTTGATTGGTGAACTGACATCACATTCCTATTCCTTGGCCTTAGCTCTTCTCAGAAGCACAAGCATGGCTATATCACAGCTAACCAACTATGAGAAGTTCCCCCTGGTCTGAGATATAACCAACTGTGAATAAATGTAACGGATTCAGGACTGGCCATAATTATCAATTAATGTAAGAGGATTTACCAACAAGTCACTGACTGGTTGAAAATAAAAATGACAATCTATCTACTTGGACTATCCAATGCAGAAGGCAGCTGGTGTGGAACAGCTTTTCGAGTTGAACCCTTTGCAACACTTAAAGACTCTTTAGCGCTTTGACCTACAAAATACTTTGGTAGAGCAAAGGAGGCAGGCTGACTTTAAGCAACAACCAGACCAGTTGAGGTCTGACTTCTACTGAAATTCACTTGCAAATGTCTGGCCCTAAGAAGGTCCAGCTTCTAGTCACTGCTTCAAGGAGATGGAGATTAACTCTGAAAGATTACTGCTACTGCATTCAACTGTGAGTGCCTATTACATATTGAGTACAGAAACACTCTAGGACTGTATCCCTGGGGAACAAGTCTCTAACAGAGAGAGGAAACACAGGAAAACAAAAGCAAAGAGGAACCTAACTCCCAAGGAGCTTAAATTCTAATAGAGAGTGCCATATCCATAGTGAATGAGGCCACAGGGATGTGACACATATCATGGGCAAAACTGATTTGTTCATGTCTCTCGAACTGGAAGGACAACAGGAAAATGTACTCCCATAATGCATGGTATCAAGGTGGCAAGGCTGTTGGCAAGGTTGTGGAAAAGACAGTCAGAGAGCAGAGAGTGAAACAAAACCTGGTGGCTGGGGTTTCTTTGAAAAAGTGGTGGGGAGAGACAGTCACCCAAGGGACACAAAGGTCCCAGAGCAGAGATTTCCTCAGGGTATCAAGGTGCTGGTGAGACTTGTAAGAGTTGGCTAGAAGGTCAAGAGCAAAGTGTTACGAAGTTATTGGGTTCACAGGTGGTGAATGTTCCTGCAGAAGGGTCCCACGGTCATATCGGTAATTTCCCAACAGTGAAATTTCATTTTTCATGCTATTATTTGCCTGTATAATTGCCTCACAACTCTCTTTAAAAGTATTCATGCTATGTAAGTGTGAAGCATCAGTGTATTGTATAAGCTCTTTCCCTTTCTTTTCTCACCCCTATCTCGTATTTTGCAACCTATTTCTTGCAGTTTTTCCCTATGTTCACCTTTGGACTGAAGTCAGAATAGAAAAGAACATGTTAATGTAACTCAGAAGGTTTAATTAAATTATCTGAAGAATTTCTCACCTATAAATCCTCTTCAGCTTGATGCATAATCAGCAATTATCTTCATGGTGGTCTTAAATGTTTTTAAAGAAAAAAAACCTCTCTGAGTTTTTCCCGTCATCTTCACTTCCTAGGATAGTTCTCCATTTCCTCCACACCTTATAACAATGATAAAAGGGGGGAAAAAACCAAACAGTTCACCAATACTAACCAAGATACGAAATAAATCTGATGGTATAAGAAATGTGCATAGTGGTCTTATAAGAAATACTCATCATGACTAAGAGATGACCTTAACAGAGGCAAGTGGGTGCAGGTCTTGGAGCCAGAAGACTTGAGCTGGAGTGTGGCCTCACTTAACTACTGTCTGCCTTGGTTTCCTCCTCTGTAAGATGAGGTTAACCGAGTCATCCACCTCCCAGTATTGTTGTGAAGATCAAATGAGATATTCAGAGACACGTGTCGAAAACCTTAAAGCATTATGTAAACGTTATTATCATTCCTCCACAAAATAGCAGTAAATATCAAAAGTGGGTATAAGCTAAGCATTTATCCTTCTTAATGAAGTCATTTGTCTCTGGATGAAACCCAGGACCTGCGGAGATCTGCAAAGGCAGAGGGGGTGCAGGGGCGCCAGTCTGCGGCTTCTCCTTGGTTTCGGGGGGCTGCCCGTGGAGGGCTCACGTTCTTCTGCCAGGCTCTGCCCCCGTCAGAACGGGCATCCTCGTGGTGGTTCCGGGCCCTTTCTGTCTCTTGTGAGCACAAACAGCAGCCCTACAGAGCTGCCGCAGCCTGAGCCGGGGGCACGAGGGCGCGGACCCCGGACAGAGACGCGCGGCCGGGCACCGGGCACAGGCACACCCCGGGCCTCCCGGATCAGTCTCCTTTTCAGAGCCCCCCCGCCGCGCCCTCCTTGTCCCGCTGCCGGGGTGGGGGGGGGCGTGGCTACACCGCTTCGGAGCGGCCTCCTGGGGTAACCGAGGCAGGAAACATCCTGCGTCCCGCCCTTTGCCTGCAGGGAGCTGGTGATTACGGGGCTCCTGTCTGGCAGCCCCCGCCCCCCGGATCAAGAGACCCGGACACGGTCGCGGCCCTCCCTCCTCCGCAGCCCCTCTGGCGAGCCCAGCAGGAGGTAACCTCCGCAGCCTCGGCCGCCGCCGGCCCCGCGCATGCGCCACGCGCGCGCACGCGGCCCAACTCCGGACCATACTCCCAGAATCCCCCGCGAGGGCGCGAGAACGCGCCCGTCGGCGGGGCGGGAAAGTTCTAAAATTACGGAGGAGGCTCCAGGCGCCGGCTTCCTTCATTCCCTTCCCTCAGACTGTTGGAGCCTCCCCGGAGACGACCACCCGGTAAGCAAGGTAGAGGGGAGGAAAAAGCCGGACTAAAGAAGTACCGTTCTACGTGCCCACACCTCCTGCCTCCCCCGCCCCCACCGCTGACCTTTGGGGGAAAGGACAGAGGTCATGCTCCCGACTTCGAGGCTCCCCTCCAGCTTCCGGGCTTTGGGAGGGAGTGGGGCTGGGAAGGCTCGCGCTGGGGGCGTGGCCCACCTGCGGAGGGGCGGGGCTGGCGGGGAGGGCGGAGCTCTCTCTTCTCTCATTGGCTGGGAGGGGTGCGAGGGTGGAGCGTTGGTTTTCTAGGTCTGAGGACCCTTTACCTTACCTCCGGGACCGCCGTCTTATCCTTGTTAACCACGTGACAGAAGAATCTTTAGGCTGCTGGGGGAAATGTTCTTAGAGAGAGGAACAATTCTGTCGCACGTTTATTAAAGCCGGGCATGTGCGGTGCCGGTGTCCCTGCCGGTGAAGTCCCGGGCTGTAATTGCCGTGTGACCCCGAGGGCTGCCCGGGGCACCCAGACGGATGGGGGATGAGGTCGGGGTCGAGTCGTCCCCTCGAGTCCCTGCGGGGCACGCGGGCGTTAGAGCCGCCGCGGGGGTGGCAGGCTTCCGCGACGTCCCGCGCCTTTCCAAGCCCCTGCAGGAGGGGAAGAAGACCGGGGAAGCGTTTCTCGGAATCACCCTTCCGGGACTAGATGCTGCCTGTGTCATCACCTGGACAACTAACGAGGGACGACCTTTTTAGGGGATTGTGCTGAAATCATCTGCAGTGTTATGTGCGATTGAGCTTTCTTAAAGAAGCGCCGTGTCGCATCGGACTGCCCTGAGAAATTATTACAGCTTTGGGAGGCATTCACACGTGTCGCTTGGCTGGTGCCCTCATGGATGAGGCGTCGCGGGCACTCGGAAGAGAAGTTGCTGCATTTGTGTAGGGCTGTGCATGTGTTTGTGAAGAACAGGGCTCTTAAGCATTCTCAGGTGTCAATATCTATTTCCCGGTAATGATTATGCAAATTTAATATTGAAGCAGGCTTGTCTAGTACACAGCCGGACTACGAGCTGAAGAAACGTCTTGCATAAAGTAGTTCTAAGTTGATGGGGGGGCGGGGTTTAAACCCTCAAGTTAGGTTAGAAATCAGCAGGAAAGATTGTTAGGTGACTTTTAGGCCAACATTTATACGTTATGTGCACTTATGGCTGCTAAATTAATGACATTAAAAAATAGGGAGGTGATTTTCGGTATTTATTGAAAACATGCTATAATTTGAGAAGGAAAAAAATTGTTTGGAAAAGTTTGAATTAATGTAACTGATTCTTAAGCACTTTATTAAACATTCATAACTTTTTCATCATCCACAAAAGTTTCATTGCAGTAATATCTTGGAAGTGGCCCTGAATTTCCTTGCTAGTAGACCACAGACTTTGGCAGATCTTACCAAAGTAAAAAGATTTGTAGACAGGCTTAGTGACTGTCATTTCAGAACCAGCACAGCTAAGTTTGTAGACCTTGTTGTTACAAGATTAATCACAGCAACTCATGAAACTGGAAATAATTGCAATATGTAATTTTTTATTAGTAGGTACAATACTCACTCTATTGAAATCATATAGCTATTTGCAATTGTTAAAACTACTTATAACCTATTGTGGTCCTGGATTACATGGATAGGGGGCAGCCTTAGGAGTAGGTCAGTAACTATATATATTTTTTGTGCCTGTAAGGGTACACCCAAGATTTCCCTGGGAACATCAGAATTAGACTCATGTCCAGTTCTCCACAACAAAAAAATGAGCGTCAAGTTCTCAGTAAGCACTTGGGCTAACAAGACATTAAATACAGGACAGGCTTCATGTTAGCTGGCAGAAAATGAAGAGGCCTCACAGATGACACAGAAACAGTCAAGACAACTCACTTTTCTTTCTCATCTAAAGATCCTGCCTCTCAGGAATCTAGAAGTCAAGAAGACTTAACAGATCTCCCTAGATCTCATTTCCCAGGCTAGCAAGGGAAAATCAGTCAAAAATAGGAAGTTTTTACTAAATGCCTGCTTTGTAGTAAGTGCTAGGGATATAAAGACAAAAGTGAAATAGGCCCTGCCCTGAAGGGGAATGCATTTTAACAGGGGAAACAACTTGTAAAGCTCTAAGTGTATATTAAAAATAAATACAAGATAGTTTTGTAAGGAAGGGCAGTAATAACTGGGGGCTTGGGGCTCCAGGTGGGGTAAGGAGGAATCCTGTATAAAATGGTATAGTGCTTAATTTGAGTCTTGAAGGAAACCTTTTTTCTTCAACTAATTCTCATATAACAGTGCACCCAGAGTCCTTCTCCATCCTGTATGTCTTCCTCTGGATACTGTTCAGGTCATCATTGTGCTACTTAACTAAGGAAAGTGGCTCCCAGCGTGGGGCACAGCCAGTGTCAAGGTACCTGTGAGCGCAGCAGTAGGTCAGTAGGGCTGCGTTATACAGTGTGCTGAGGGAGAGCAATGCAAGAAGACTGGAGAGGTAGCAGGGGACCAGCTTATGACAGTCCAGTCGAGGAGCTTGTATTTGGTCCTAGAGTTACTAGGATTTATTGACTAGTGAGGTAAGAGGCCCAGAACCTGTGTTGTAGCAAATCACTTTGGCGACTGTGGGGAGACTTGGCAAGGAAACCAAATAGGCTGTTGCAGTAGCACAGGGGAGAGTTTATTAAGCCCGAATGTTGATAGTGCCTGTGAATAGAGTGATCATTTGTGAGAAATGTGGATGCAGAAATGATGAGATTTGGCAACTGTTTGGATATGTGGGCTGAGAAAGCATGAGGAGTAGAGGATGATGGGAAGGCTTTTAAAGGTACTTAGGGTCATTAGAGAGTCAAGCAAGGAATCGCGCAGAGATCTGTGAATTCTCCGTAATAATGCTGTTCTACTGTTCTGGTAACCCCCCCCCCCCCATCCCAGGAGAGAGCACTCATGGATGCTACAGAGTTAGCCCCTTTCTCAACAGAAATCCAGCATCAGTGAAGTACGAGGGCTTCATGCGGTTCTTTTGGCCCTTGATCGTCTTTGACTCTGGCTCCTGCTTAGTCCAGGAACTCCTCTGATGTTTCCAGGAGTCCATCCTCGTAGTCTTACATGGACCCAGAAAGGCACAGGAACTCAGAACCAGAGAATTTGAGACTTGGAAAGGATCTTAGCAAGTCTGTACTTAATCTCCGCGTGGTCGTCCAGCCTCTGCTTGAAGGCCTCTGTCGCCTCCTGAGGCAGCCGATTTCATTTTTGGATCCCTCTTTATTAAGAAGTTTTTTCTTTTATCAGACCTGAGTTTGCCTGTCTTCAGTTCTGCTTGTTCCTGATGCTGCCCCTCAGGTCCCTCTTCCACGTCATAGTCCCTTAAATTCTTGAACACAGTAATAATTCCCCTGAACATTCTTTTCTCCAGGCCAAATAGCTCCAGTTTCTTAAATCAATTCTTCTCTTTTTTTTTTCTTCAACTAATTCTCATATAACAGTGCACCCAGAGCCCTTCTCCATCCTGTTTGTCTTCCTCTGGATACTGTTCAGTTCATCATTGTTCTACTCAACTAAGGTGTCCAGAGTTGAACGTAATACTACCGATGAGTTCTGATGGCAGTATACAGAGGGACTGTAACCTCCTTTATTCATGAAAACTATGCCTCTCAATCTTTTTTGTTTGCTATGTCACATTGCTGGCTTATTTGTTATCTACTAAAACCCTCAGATCCTTTTGGGCAAATTACTCTGTCTAAACGTGTCTCTTCCTTCACTTTATACTTTTGAAGTTGATTTTTTTTTTTGGTATATGTATAGGTCTTTATGTGTTTTACTATTGAATTTCATTTAATTAGATTAAGCCCCATACTCTAGTTTGTCAAGAGCCTTTTGGATTCTATGCACTGTCATCCATTGGATTAGCTGTTTGTTTCAGCTATTTATTATCGGCAAATTTGATGAGAGTTCCAATAGTTTATTTGTGCCTTTATTAAAATAATTGATAAAAGTTTTAAATAGCACTGGGTCAAGCCCAGATCCCTGGCTTACTTCATTGGAGACTTGTCATGTGAACATTGAACCATTGACGAGAGGCCATCTAATCAGTTTTGAGTTGTTCTCAGTGTATATAATGGGAATGGGAATTTGAAGATCTTCCCTGCCCCTTAAACCTAGGGGGATTTGAAGATCTTCCCTGCTTTGAAAACAAACTCTGCCCCCTAATAGTCTGAATATAATCACATGGAGCCTGTGGTGGGAGGAGTTTGCTGAAGGCTGGGGCAGAGCCCACAGGAAGCTGGGAGTTAAAGCCTGCTAGACAGTGGGGAGGAGAGTTTGTTTCTGAGGGAGACAAGCTTGTGAGTAAATATTGATCAAATATTGGTTTGTGGGAAGGCTAACAGATGGCGTGGCTCTCTGCTATGTTGTGGTGCATTAACTTCTATGTTACTATGATGGATTTGGTTTCCTGGTGTTAGGATTTGGTTTTCTGGTATCTGAATAAATATTTTGCTTCTGTCTTATGTATGGAGAGTCTGTTATATTTTGCAATTGAGCACCATGTGGGTATATTTGTAGTGACCATGGGAGCTGTAAAGATTGTGTTGGCGCTACAATGTATTATCATATGGCCCATATATCTCTTCATCTTTTCCATAAGAATAATATGACATAATTTATGAAAACCTTTGGCAAAATCTAGGTAAAGTATATTTGTGGCAATAGTGTCAGATTTCTAGAAATGGATCCCAGCTGCATAGTTACTTAGAAACCACGAATTAACATTATTGATGTTTTATTGTATTTTTATTTATTTTGTTAAACATTTCCTATTTACCTTTTCATCTGGTTTGGGCCACAGCTTGGTATTGAGGCAAGAAGTTTGACCCCTCTCCCATCTATACTATCTATCCCCAGATTTATAAGTTCAGTAATACTACTGAAATAGGAAACAAAGTAGTCAGTGATGAGCTACCTAATTTGGTAATCAATCACTTTCCTTTCTGGATGTTGCTCGGTGATCTCTACCGATCTGTTCTGGAAGTTTTATAAGAATTGAATCCAGGCAGTAAGAAATGATTAAAATTTTGTTTCCACGGAAATCATGTGATATATGATTTGCAAAACCTGAGGAGTCAAACGTGTCAGAAAGTCTTGCTTATTGGTTACTTAATGGCTAGTGCAAGAAATAAACTGGTTGTAGAAAATGTAGTTGGGGATGTTGCTTCTGCATATCACTCATCAGGATGTGGACACCTACTTATCAGCACACTTGAGAGCAGACATGCCCTTCTTTGTGTCAACAGCTACAAGGCCAGATGAAACTCCATTGAGGATTAGGGGTAACAGGTGTCATCACCCTGTCTTTCCCAGGCCCATCCCTTCTGTTAGTCTCTTTTTTCTCCCAGTATAGCTTTAAAAAATCCTTTTCAGCTCAATTCTGAGCTTTTGTGATCTTGATGCTATTTTTATAAGACTTGTTCTAATATTCCTCCTTTGTTACCTAACCCTACCAGCAGGTTCTTTTATATAGCTCTGTTCATCATTTCTGTGACTATAAACAACTTCCTTCCCTAAATACCATTTCCCTATAGGTTTTCTCCCTTTATTAGAATGTAAACTTGTAGAAAGAACAGACTATTTCATTTTTATGTTTGTATCTTTCCTGAAATCTACGTTGGTTAATGAGTTCCCTCTACATCTGTAATTGTCTTTTACAAATCCAAAGTTTCTTCCTCATTGGAATTGTTTCCATTCTAGCATTTTAGTCATTGGGATCCCAACTAACCTATCTTTGCTTTGAACCCTTTGAAATCTGCTTTTCTGAAATCTAAGTTATATTTCACACTGTGCTTGGACTTCCTCTCCTCTTTCACAGACTCTTAAGAGGGAGTAGACCCTTATCTCCATGTTTCCTTTCTTTCTACCTTGTGAAGAGTGTGAAAATGAATTAGTAAAGGAATACATTAACTGTAATCAGAGCCTGCCTCAACTTCAGCAACTAGTTTTTCACTGTTTGTGAGATCACATTCATAATAGAATTTCCCCTTATTAGGGAAAAGGGTTCCTTTTCCTTTTGAAGGAAGAAATTATTGTTTAAGGCAATCATTCAGAAAGCAATCACTCTCAAAATAATCAGTCAAACAATAAATGCCTGCTGGGTGTCAGGCACTATGTTTACAAAAAAGAGGAAAAAGATGATTCTTGCTCCCAAGAAGCTTACAGTCTAATGGATTATCATTATTAGCTGGGACCAGGAGGTTTGATGCAGGAATTCTACTTCTTGAATTTATTATTCTGCCACTTTTTTCTTGAATACACAGTTGCTTGGTGTTTATAGTTCTCTTGTACAAATAGGTCCTTCTATCGCCAAGGCAATATTCACAGCACTGACGGTGACAATGGATATGCTGGCATAATTCTGAATCACAAAATATAACAGACTCTTCATATATAAGACAAAAGCAAAACATTTATTCCAGACACCAGAAAGTCAAACCCCAACACTAGAAAACCAAATTCATCATAACAACAAAGAAATCTATACACAGTGACACTGCAGAGAACAACACCATCCCAAAGCCTTCCCACAAACAAACACTTATAAGCCGAGCTGTTTGCTTGCCTGCATTCTCTCTCCTCCCTGCATTCTAATTGCTCTGACTCCCAGCTTCTTCCCAGTTCTGCTGCACCCTTCCTGCTCCACCCATTCAGCAAACTCCTCTCATTACAGGCTCCATGTGATAACATTCAACCTATTAAGGGGCAGGGAAGATCTTCAAATTCCCATTACCATCCATTACTTTTGGCTCCAAGATCGCAAATGTCCCTTACACAGCAAAAATACATTAACAATACATTTCATTACAAAGGTTAATGGGAGATTAGGGGTAACTGGTGTCAACAGAATTTTACAATAATATAACATGGATAACACAAAATAAGTGCATAAAACAATATCTTAGGGTGGGGCTTGAGCACAAGCACCCCATCATTCTCACCTTGAACTAATGGGGCTCAAAATCTTGGGGAAAGGGGCAGATGTTTCTTCTTCCATAGCTACTTCCTGCTGAAATTAGATGTAGAGCTGTCCCTGCCCCAAGAGGTCCCATTTGAAAGGTCAGTTCTTTAGCTGACAACTTTAGCCGGAACTTGGTTGACACCAGGTCCAAGGATGACACATCACAGTTGTGGACAGGGGACTGACATCTGGCTTAAGCAATCAGGCATCTGCAGGTGGAGAGTAATAAACCTGTGGGAAAAAAAAATCTAGCAAACCGGTTTAACAGATAAAAAGTCAAAAAATAAAAACCCAAACCAAGGAGACAGTAATCAGAAGTAGGGTATATATAGGGTCAGCCATGCTTGTGGAGTCCATGAGCCCACTATCATGGCCTCATTCATGGCAGAATATATGAGTTAAGGATACAATTTGGTGATCATGTTCTCTCGAATCAACAACAGTTATAGTATTATCTTTCCCTGTGCAGTAATCTCCACCCTTTAGACCATTGTCTGTCTTCCACTTTACCTATACTTTAGCACCCAATTTTATTCTGTCAGCAGAACCAAACCCTTCAATTCCGCTGATAGTTATTTCTGAAGGAGGGTCAGCTTTCACAGGGGAGTATTGTTTCACAAGGAATAATGATCACTTGAACTATGCTATCATTTTTACAAAACCATATGATTCTTCACCCAAAATTTGGAATGTCACAATAATTTCTCCTGGATAATTAGAAACTGTTACTCCAGCTTCTAATCCTGATTTAGGTAATATTAATCCAAAATTATTTTTAGGGATTCTCATACATATTCCAGTGGAGATTTTTCTTATTTCTTTTCTATCCAACCAAAAGTCCTCTAAACAATGTGAATCATATCCTGCTGAACCAGGTGTTTCTGGATGGGGTACTGGGACATCTTGCCTCACAATCCAGTACTCAATATTTGGGATCCTATGTGTTTGCTGTTTTCTTATTTGCATATTTGGGCTCATCATTCTGGCTAGAGGTGTACTTCCTCCCAATGGTCTATTATTCAAATTACGTAATGCAGTGAAAAAATTATCCTTCCAATGTTGATACAAATTATTAAAACTTAACTTCCTTAAGTGTTCTTTTAATAATCCATTCATTCTTTCAATTAACCCAGATGCTTGTGGATAATATGGGATATGATATATCCATTCTATGTTGTTTAATATACAACATCTCTTCATTTCATTACCTTTGAAATGTGACCCATTGTTACTTTGAATCTGCATTGGGGTTCCATAATATAGACTTATGAGATCTAAAGTTTTACAGGTGCTTTTCTTGGTTGCATTCTTATAAGGACAAGCGACTACTACACCTGAATAGGTGTCAACACAAGTACATATAAATTTGCATCCTTTATTTTGGGGTGGAGGAACAATATAATCTATTTGTCAAATTTGGGCTGGGACTTTTCCCCTTGCTCTCTCTCCATTTACTCCCTAAGGAACAGTTCATGCCTTTTCCAACTGACATATGTCACTTTGCTCTGCTACTTCTTTTAACGATGAATGAGAGATACTAATACCTGGATCTTGTGCCCACTGTTGTGTGGCCTGGACCCCTAAATGGCCAGCCGTTTGCTGGACCCATTTTACTATTACCAGATCATCAGTTGGTGTCAGAGTAAGGACAGTATGTAATGGGAATTTAAAGATCTTCCCTGCCCCTTAATAGGCCAAATGTAGTCACGTTGGAACCTGTGGTGGGAGGAGTTTGCTAAATGGGTGGAGCAGGAAGGGTGAAGCACAGATGAGAGGAAGCTGGGAGTCAGAGCAGTTAGAATGGAGGGAGAGAGAGGACACAGGTAAGCAACATCTAATATTGTGAGTGTTGGTTTCTGGGAAGGCTTTGTGATGTTGTTGCTTTCTTCAGTGATAAGGTTTATTAACTTCTTTGTTGCTATGATGAATTCTGTTTTCTGATGTTGGGATTTGGCTTTTTGGTATCAGGAATAAATGTTTTTCTTCTGTCTTCTATATGGAGAGTCTGTTATATTTTGTAATTCAAAATTATGCTGTCATGTCCACAGTCTCCATCAGTGCTGTGAACATTGCCTTGGTGATATAGTCCTAGGACAAACTTTCTTCCTTCTAGGGAACCAGATTTTGTGTGTTCCTATATGACCTCCTCTCTTTTCTTCTTCTTCCTTAGTCTCCTGCCTTTAGGCAAACCTCAGGTGTATAGCTGAGTTTGTATAAGTCATGAATCATGATGGTTAATAAATTCTTACCTTACCAAGGAGCTAATCTTTTCAAGGAAATGTCACACTTTGTTAAGGAGATATCTGATTCTAGAACAAAGCCCTCTAGATGGAGGCAGTAAAGACCACACCTTGTATATGGAACATCACCAGTGACTGAATAAATGAAGGACCACTGAGTCCCAGAACAGTACCTGGGCACGTACTCTCTGTATTTTGAAGTGGAATCGTAGGTCTGGAAGGGATTTTGATAAGTCATTTCTTTTCTCTTTAAAATGTTTCTTCATTTCTTTGCTCTTGGTTGGATTTTATTTTTCCCAATTGCATATAAAGATATTTTTCAACATTCTTTTTTGTAAGATTTTGAGTTCCAGATTTTTTCTTCCTCCTTTCTCTCCCTCCTCCCCCAGACAGCAGACAATGTGATATAGTTTATTCATGCGCATTTGTGTTAGACATTTTTCTGCATCAGTCAGGTGAAAGAAGAATCAGAACAAAAGGGAACAACCACAAAAAAGAAGCCACAAAAAAAGTGAGAATGATGTGCTTGATTTGCCTTCAAACCCCGTGGTTCTTCTCTGGGTGCGGACGCCCTTCTCCATCATGAGTCTTTTGGGTTTGTCTTGGATCATCGCATTGCTGAGAAGAGCCAAGCCTGTCATGGTTGAGCGTTGCCCATTGTTGGTACTGCGCACGGTGTCCTCCTGGTTCTGCTCACTTCACCCACTGTTAGGTCACATAGGTCTCTCCAAGTTCGAGTCATTTCAGAGAATTGTAGAAGCTCAGAGAGGGGAGTGTGAGGGAGGGCCCACAGTCAAATTCCCTCACCAGTGCCTCTTTGCTACACTCTTTTCTCTTGTTATGCTCTATAAACAAGTTCAGCTTCGCTTCCTGAGTAACTTGTGATTTCTCTGGAACGACATACCGAAGGAACAACACTAGCCCTCTTCTGATTGGTTGCCTCCGAATTTGGTGAAAGGAGATGCATAGGGGCGGCTAAGTGACGCGGTGAGTAAGAGCGCTGGCCCTGGAGTTGGAGGACCTGGGATCGGTTCTGGCCTCAGATACTTAACACCCACACAAAAAAACTGGCCGTGGAACCTTGGGCAAGTTACTTAACCCCGATTGCTTTAAAAAAAAAAAAGAAAGGAAATGCATAAGGAAGCATTGGAAACCACTGTCTTCTGATAGGGTAAAAACTCAATGAATAATTATGGTAAGGAAGGACTGAAATTTAGCTTTGTATCAGTTCATATAAGTCTTCCCAGGTTTTTCTGAAACTTGCCCCCTTCATCATTTTTTGCAGCACAGTAGTATTCCATAATATTCATGTGCCATAGCTTGTTCAGTCATTCCCTAATTGATGGGAATCCTCTCTGCCCCTTTGACATCACAAAAGAAGTTGCTATAAGTATCTTTATTTATGCTTTTTTGGAGAGCAATTGGGGTTAAGTGACTTGCCCAAAGTCACACAGCTAGTTTTTGTGTTAAGTGTCTGAGACTGGATCTGAACCCAGGTCCTCCTGACTCCAGGGCCGGTGCTCTATTCACTGTGCCACCTAGCCACCCCAATAAGTATTTTTATACATATGGGCCCATTTTCTTTTGGGGGTCTAGATGTGGTAGTGCTATGACTAGGTAAAAAAGACATACCCAGTTTTACAACCCTTTGGATAGAGTTCCAAATTGTTCTCCAAACAGTTGGACCAGTTCATAGTTCACCAAAATAGCACACTAGTATACCTCTTTTCCATCATATCCTCTAGTGTTTGTCATTTTACTTTTCTATTATGTGTTATGTTCTGAAATAGCATCAGCAATTCCATTTTGCCCTTACCTACCATTTGTGAAATTAAGTTGTAGCTTCTTGTAAGTCACTTGACTTTGGGGAAATCCCAAGATTACTGTCCCCCTCCTAACTCAGAAAGTTCTGATCCTCTCCACCAATAAGAAACAAGGTGATTTAATCACTGTAGCCTCTTTTTCACTCCCTTCAACTGTATAATACCTGTAAGAATCAAGGTTCAGGGTCCTTATGCTGACCGAGAGCCTTGGACCTGTTTTTTTTTTTTTTTTGCAATCAAATTAATTAATTAATTAATTTAATTAATAGTCCCCAAACTATACCCTAAATGTGTGATTATGAGACTCTTATCTCTTGAGTATTGTTTTCTTTTGATTGATTTGTTTCCCTCAAATCTTTTGGGTGGGCCACAAAATTCGAGTCTGCAAGAAAAGTCACTGAGACAGAGTTCTGGGCATGATCAATCAGTTTTTTAGAAAAACCGGGGATCCTTAATCAGTTAGGTCTAAGACCTCGCTTATGGTCAAGGATCCCAATGTGTAGGGACTGTGTAGTTTTATAGACCTTGGGTAGTCTCTTGGAGGTCCCCTGGTCCTTGGGTGGTTCCTTCAGAAGTGTGGAAACTCCTTTGGTTGGCTGATCTTCAGAAGTAGAGGGGTTTCCATGATTGGTTAAGGCAATGTTCATCAATTACAGTCACTTTGTCAGCAGGCCTTTCACAAGTCATTAGCTGCAGGTCATCAACCATAGGCCATCAGCTGCAGGCCTTCTCAGCAGGAGCTTTCCAAAGGTCATAAGACCCTGTCAGCAAGGTCTTGAGCCTTCTTCAATCCATTAAACACTAGTGTTTGACCAGCAGTATCTTAGGGTCCAAGGAAGTTGTGGTTTTGAAGCAAAGGTCACTAGAGAGTGGGTCACAAATGAATAGGAGTGGAGGGCAGATGAACCTTCTTTCAAGTACTACGCTTGCAGAAATGTGCCTTGTTACAAGCATTGTACTTGGAGTGGGGGGTGGGCGCAGTAGTACAATCCTTTGTCATCATTATTGCTTTGGTTCAGTCTTTTCTGACTCTTCATGATGCCTTGTGGGGTTTTCTTGACAGCAGTCCATTTTACAGATGAGGAAACTGAGGCAAGCAGGGCTAAATGATTTGCCCAAGGCCACATAGCTACTAAGTGTTTGAGGCTGGATTCGACTTCAGGTCTTCCACTGTGCCACCTGGCTACCCAATTAAATCCTTGTAGTAGACCTAAGCTAGCTGGTAAATCATATGTGATTAATATAATCATCAATACGTGGTGTTGATACAGTCATGACTCTTAGCTTAACAGTGTTAACATCCTGTAGAAATCGCTACCAAGAAGGGGAAACCTCCTTCAGTCTCTCAGTACCCCCTAGGTTGAGAAGCAGAGCATGTTATCTTGCCCATTATTGACTCCCTTATTCTACAGAACGTGATAGTCCCTTTCAGGTCCCCCACAACACTCCTATTTTGCTGTAAAAAAAGCCTAAGCTCGAGCTAGGAAACCCGTATATCAGTTTGTATAGGATTTCTGAGACATTAATGCTTATGTGATCCCCGGACATGCTGTAGTCTCCAGCCCTGCCACCATAGGATACTCATTCCACTCCTCGACTACATGCTTTATGGTTGTAGCTTTGGGCTCAGTTTTCTTTAGCAATCTGGCACACCCCAACTCCTAGTAACTGTTTGCCTTCACCTGGAAGAACTGGGAATGGACCTGGACCACACTGCCTCAAGGGTGTATAGAAAGTCCTGCCCTGTTTTCTCAGATACTTGAGGCAGATTTGAACTCTGTCGAAGTGCTGGCAGGATCTACTCCTGTCCAGTATGGACAAATATTTCTTTCTTCCTCTGAGACTGCTTATGAGTCTGAAAGTCTACACTTGTAGCAAGTAGCAGAGAGAAGCCATAAGGTCTTTAAAGGTAAAACTGACAAAGTAGCTAGAATTATACACTTGAGACTTATCTATAATAAAACTACATGACAAATCCCTGCACTACAGATACAAACCCCTAAACAGTATTGAGAATTCAGTAAATAAATTGTAATGAAATTAAGAGCTTCCTTACTAACATATATGTTGCCCACAACTGTCCAGACTTAACTCTGATCCATAAAGTTTAAGAACAGCATAATCTTCAAACTACACGGAATGAAAAGCTTTCCAAATATAGAGATCTAGAGGAAGAAATTAAAACCATATGGGAACAGGATCCCTGTCATTTTGTCTGCTACTAGAATTGTCTGAAAGATCCTTGTGGTGAATCCAGAGAAGACGACTTTCCAATGCTCTTTGTCAATTACAAAAAAACAGTAATTTTATCCAATTGTATAATAATTATAAAAATATTTTATTTTCAATTCCATATTCTTTCCCTTCCCCCTTCCTAACCCATTTAAAAGAAAACAAATACACCACCTATTACATATGTGAAAGTTTTGTAATCAAATTTTCTGCACTAGCAATGTTCTTGGGGGAAAAAATAAACAAGACAGACATTGAAAAAAATGTGTTAAAACCTGCAGATTGTTCTTTATTTGGAGGTAGATACTTTTTTTCATCATATGTCCTTTAGAATCATGGTAAGTTGTTATGCTGATCAGTTACCAGATCTTTCACAGTTGATTATCTTTCCAATATTGTTCCTGTGTACATTGTTCTTCCGGTTTTTCTCACTGCACTTGGCATCAGTTCATATATGTCTTCCTAGGTTTTTCTGAAAGCATCTCCTTAATCATTTCTTATAGCACAGTAGTATTCTATCACATTCAAATGCCATGACTTGTTCAGTCATTCCCCAGTTGATGGACATCTCTTTAGTTTCTAATTCTTTGCCCACACAAAAAGAGTTGTTATAAATATTTTGTACATATAGGTATTTTTCCTTTTTCTTTGATCTTTTTGGGGTTTAGACCTACTAGTGATATTGCTGGGTCAAAGGGTATTCACAATTTAATAGCTTTTTGAGTCTAGTTCCTTTTAATTTTTTAAAATAATTTTACTTTTTATCTAGTATTTTATTTTTCTCCAGCTGCATGTAAAGACAATTTTTAACATTCATTTTTAAAACTGAGTTCCAAATTCTCTTCCTTCCTTCCTCCCCACCCCCCACCCCATTAAGAAGGCAAGCAGTTTGATATGGGTTATACATGTGTAGTCATGCCAAACATATCCATAAGAGTCATGCTGTGAAAAAAACCTCAAGAAAAATAAAGTAAAAAAAACCACATTTCTGTTTGTAATCAGACACCGTCATGGGTGGGGATAGAGAGCACTTTTCATCCTAAGCCCTTCAGAGTTGTCCTGGATTGTTGTGTTGCTGAGAATAGCTAAGTCATTCATCGTTGGTCATCTTACTTCGCACACAGTACAGTCATTTTGCATCTGTCTATTCAAGTCTTTCCAGGTTTTTCTGAGAGCATCCTGCTCATCATTCCTTATATATAGTACAGTAACATTTTATCATAATCACATACCACAACTTGTCCAACCATTCCCCAATTAATGGGTATTCCCTCAATTTCTAATTCTTTGCCCCCAGAAAAGAGCTGCCATGAATATTTTTGTACCTGTAGGTCCTTATCCTTTTTGTTTTTTATCTCTTTGGGGATACAGACCTAGTAGTGATATTTCTAGGTATGCATCCAGGGATCCGTGGTCTTATAGCCCTTTGGGTCTAGTTCTAAATTGCTCTACAGAATGGTTGAATCAGTCCACAACTGCACCAACAGTGTATAGTCTCATTTTTTCCACATCCCCTCCAACATGTCATTTCCCTTTTCTGTCTCATTAGCCAATCTAATAGGTATGAGGTAGTACCTCAGAATTGTTTTAATTTGCATTTCTCCAATCAATAGTGAGTTATTTTTTCATATGACTATAGAAAGCTTTGATTACTTCATCTGAAAACTGATCATATCTTTTGCTTATTTGTCAATTGCAGAATGGCTCTAATTTTTATAAATTTGACTCAGTTCTCTGTGTTTGAGAAATGAGGTCTTTATCAGAGAAATTTGCTTTAAAATTTTTTTCACAGTTGCTACTAGGTATATTTTCTTCTACCCTAATCCCCTCCCCTCCCATTTCTTCTGTTCCCTCTCCTTTCACCCTGTCCATCCTCCAAAGTGTTTTGCTTCTGACTGTCCCCGTCCCCAATCTGCCCCCTCTTCTGTCACCAGCATCCTCTTGTCCCCTTCCCCTCATACTTTCCTGTAGGGTAAGGTCGATCTCTATGCCCAATTGATCATGTATGTTATTCCGTCACTCTCCCTCACCTCCCCCCGCTCTCCCTCCAGATCATAGTTCTAAAGTGTTTTCCAGAATGATTGGTTTAGATCTTGATTTCCCCAAGAGCACAGTAGTACACCTGTTTTCCCACTTCCCCTCCAGCATTTGTCATTTTTCCTTTTCTGTCATATTAGCTAATCTGATGGTTGTGAGGGGGTCTGGCACAGTTGTTTTTCTTCACCGCCCTTCCATTACCCTTGCCCCTGAATTATGAACATGATACAGTGACATAATATCATTGGATCTCTTGTCATTTCCAAGGATGACTAAATAGGTTTCTAAAATTTAGTTCCTGAGAAAGTGTTAAACTTTAGGTTTCCAGTCTAGATAAATTAAATGGCATTTAAACATTAACTGTATGCAAGGGCCTATATACTAAGCATATCCCTACCCTCAAAGAATTTACATTCTCCTAGGGGTGGCAATATGCAAATAAGGGTGAGATAAAAATATCTTCTGAGGGAAGGCTAAATTTACTCTGGGATGGGAGTTGGGACTTGGAAAGGTTTCTTGTGGAAGGAAGGAAGGGAGGGAGGAAGGAAGTGAAAACATCTATTCAGCACCTGCTGGGAGTCAGACTAAGTGCTTTATTTCATTTGATTCTTATAACAAGCCTATGAGGGGGATACTGTTATTATCCCCATTTTGCAGTTGAGGTAATTGAGGAAGTCATGTAGTAAGTGTCTGAGGTTAGATTTGAACTTGGATTTTCCTGACTCCAGGTCCAGTACTCAATCCACCTAGCCATCTGTAAGGTAAGATTCAGACTTATTCTTAAATACAGGGATGCCAGGAGTTAGAGATGAGATGAGATGAAGAATGGCTCTACCTAAAGAAATGGGTGACAGCCAGTGAAGATTCATGCATTTGGGAGGTGGAATTTTCTGTGCAAGGAACAAACAGGAAAGTCTGTGTCCTTGGATTACAGAGTACACAGAAGAGAGTGAGAGGTAAGAAAATAGAAAAGTGGGATGGAACCAGGTGTGAAGGGCTTCAAAAGGCAAGCAAAATTTTACTCTTGACCCTTTGGGTAACAGAGAGCCACTGGGGTTTACTGTATAGGAGAATGATGTGGTTAGATCTGCACTTGAAGATCACTTTGTCAGCTAAGAATAGGGTGGACTGGATTGGGGAAAGACTTGTGGCGGGGAGACCAACCAGAAGGCTATTGCAGTAGTCCAGGTTTGAGATGATGAAGGCCTACATCAGGGTGGTGGCCGAGGATAGAAAGGGGCATCCATGAGAGATGTTACCAAGGTAGATTACAAGGGATTAAGAAGAGACAAGAAGATAACAAATGACATTTAAATAAATAGATTTTTTTTTTAATAAGAGGCGTTATTTTTAAGATTTGGGTTGGGTGAAGGTGAGAGAGATTTCCATACCATAAAAACCACTACAGACAAAATTCAGTTACCTCTTAGCTTAATTACACTTGAGAAATGTTTAAGACGTAGCTCACCATAAAAATGCCTTGTGGACTAGATCTAACCTGCCCAGATCTCGTTTTAGATTTCGTGAATGTGGACCCCAGATTTTGGTTTTGATCTTCATATTTTCCCTGTATAGTTCAGTTGTAAATCAAACCATGTTGGTTTCATTACATTTCGCTCACTTCAGGTACTTTTTCAGAAATCCTGAGAAATTGTGGGAGATAGGTAGCATGACATAACGGGGGAAAAAAAAAAACCCTGACTTGGGATTCAGGGGGTCTTGTTTCACATCCATCACTTAGTACCAGGGTGACCTTGTACAAATACCTTAATTTTTCTGTGCCTCAGTTACCTCATTTGTAAAAGGAGGGAGTTGACCTCTATGGCCCCTTCTTGCTTCATATCTATGATCTTATGCTGTATGTAGTTCCTAGGTTTTTTCTTCTCAATATTTAAATCCTTCCTAAAATTGTTTCTTTTTATTTTTTAGCATGATTAATAATTAAATATTTATTTTCCATTTAGGCCATTTTGTGAATCTTATTTCCCTTGAAGCTCTTATTACAGCTTAGTGAAGTTTAATGTTATTAAAATATTTTCTGTTAAGGATATATAGTTTCCTTATAAAAACCTTGTTAGAAAACCCAAAGGAACTGTTTTGATTTATACATATATATATATGTATATATATATATATATATATATATATATATATATACATAGAGAGAGAGAGAGAGACATATATATATATATATGTTTTGCTTTTTGGAGGGCATTTGGGGTTGAATGACTTGCCCAAGGTCACACAACTAGTTTTTCTGTTAAGTGTCTGAGGCTGGATCCTAACCCATTTCCTCCTGACTCCAGGACCGGTGCTCTATTCACTGCGCTACCTAGCCGCCCCGATTTATATATTTTTTTAAAGCCTTAAAAATGAAGTAATTGAGAGAGCATATGATGTAAAGGCATACCGATATGTAGTTCATTCAATTCACTGCAGCATAAATAGGTTCTGTGCATTTTTAATCTGATCACTTATTTTTTCTGATCACTTTTCACCCATATTCATATGGACAAAGACATTTTTTTAATCTGTGGCATTAGGTCTTGATCTTTACTGTCCTTTAAATTACTGCTGCCTTATCTGGAATTATGCCCAAAGGGTTATAAATACTTTCATATCCTTTGACCCAGCAATACCACTCCTAGGGTTATATTCCAAAGAGATCATAGAAGTGGGAGGAAGACCCATATGTACAAAAATGTTTACAGCGGGTCTTTTTGTGGTGGCAAAGAATTGGAAATTAAGGGGGTGCCCATCAATTGGGGAATGGATGAACAAGTTGTGGTATATGCATGTTATGGAATACTATTGTGCTATAAGAAATGAGGAGCAGATGGTCTTTATATTTACCTGGAGAGGCTTATGCAAACTCATGCTGAGTGAGAAGAGTAGAACCAGAAGAAATTTGTATACAATTACAGACACAAAGTATGTGTGATGACCAACTTTGATAGACTGGATCTTCTCAACAATGCAGTGATACAAGTCAATCCCAAAAGACTCATATGAGATGGAGAGAAATATGTGCATCCAGAGAAAGAACTAGAAAGCACTGAGTTTAGATCCAGGTGGAAGCAAAATACCTGATCTTCTTCCTTCTCTTGTTTGGTTTTATGTCCTCTTTACTATTTTTCATTCCATCTGATACAATCTCCATCCTTATAACCTGACTAATGTATAATGTGAAAGTATTTACAGATCCTATACTTGACTATATGCCACCATGGGGGGGAGGGGAGGGAGGGGGACAAAATGTGAAACTCAAGGAATTGTGGAATTGAATCCTGTAAACTAAAAGGAAACAAACAAATTAATTAAAAAAAATAAAAAAATAAATAAATTACTGCTTCCTTGTTATTTTCCGGGTCATAGAGACTCCTAATACATAAAATCAGTGGGCCTAATTATGTCCCACAAATTAATCTAAATGGGAGTGTGGTTTAGAAGGCTTATAATACAATATCTTATCTTTTATAAAATAATTTTGTTCCGAGTGTATTTTCCCTGAGTGAAATGGATGAAAGTATTCTTGTAGGATAGGAACAAGTCACCAGAATTGAGCTAGGGCCTAACCCCCTCTAGGCCTGAGTTTTGTAAATCACCTGATTTGGGGGCAATCAGGTGGTACCTCCCCTTTTTCTTCCCCTATACCACCCTCTTAACTGCATCCTTTTGCTAAATAAGGAGAATAGCTAAAATCTGTGTTTGCATTGGGTACTTAGAATGGGAGGCCATACATCCCACCAATGAGAACGGAAGTCCAGATATTGGGGAGGGCTTTTGTGGGTTTTCTTAGAATTGCTTGTATAGGGGAATATAACTGTCTGCTTGATCTCTGTGCAGTGCCTCCCTACACCAGCTTGCTCTAGGGGAGGGGATGCCCAATTCTTGCGAGATTTGATTATAGAATAAAGAGCTTCTGTTTTAGCCTTGAGAAACCTCTGGTCTTATTTGGGTAAGGGTCTTGTGCCCCACGCATTCTGTAACTATGGGCATATGTCAAACAACACATGAAGAGCATTTATTTATACCATGCTCTAACTTGTTCCTTCTCTTCTCTACGTACTTTCTCTTGGTGACCTTGTTAGGTGCATGGGTTTACTCATAATTTTTCTGTATATGATTCCAAGATCTGTATATCTGGTTCCAGGCATTTTCCTTTAGTTCATCACCACCAAATCCCTGTTGGAAATTTTGAACTGACTGGCCTGTAGGCATTTCAAACCTAAGATATTCAGGAGAGAACACATTAATTTTACAGTTTCCTCTGTCCCATTTCTAGCCTTCCTGTTTTTTTGTTTTTGTTTTTAATTAATTTGTTTGTTTCCTTTTAGTTTACAGGATTTAATTCCACAATTCTTTGAGTTTTACATTCTGTCCCCCTTCTTACCCTCCCCGCTATGGTGGCATATAGTCAAATATAGGATCTGTAAATACTTTGACATTATATATTAGTCAGGTTATAAAGACGGATTGTATCAGATGGAATGAAAAATGGTAAAGAAGACATAAAACCAAACAATAAAGGGAAAAAGATCAGGCATTTTGCTTCCACCTGGATCTAAACTCAGTTCTTTCTAGTTCTTTCTCTGGATGCACACATTTCTCTCCCATCATGAGTCTTTTGGGATTGACTTATATCACTGCATTGCTGAGAAGAGTCCAGTCTATCAAAGTTGGTCATCACATATACGTTGTGTCTGTAATTGTGTACAAATTTCTCCTGGTTCTACTCTTCTCACTCAGCATGAGTTTGTATAAGCCTCTCCAGGTAAATATGAAGTCCATCTGCTCCTCGTTTCTTATAGTACAATAGTATTCCATTACATGCATATACCACAACTTGTTCAGCCATTGCCCAATTGATGGGCACCCCCTTAATTTCCAATTCTTTGCCACCACAAAAAGAGCTGCTATAAACATTTTTGTACATATGGGTCTTCCTTTAGCCTTCTTGTTTTTATCTAGGGCACTACCACCATTCCTCTAGAGTCTAGACCATAGTTTACCAAAGTAGCTGATACTGCCCCCAGGGAGGTGCTTGAATGAACCAAGGGGTGGTAGTAGTTTTGGGCAATACAAATTAAAAAAAATAAAAATATAAAACCATTAAAGTGTTAAAGAAAGTAGATTCCAAGGGGGTGCTGACTAATTTTTTAAAATTCTTTTTTTGCGTGTGTGCTTTTTGGAGGAGGGAGGGCAGGGCAATTGGGGTTAAGTGACTTGCCCAAGGTCACAGGGCTCATAAGTGTTAAGTGTCTGAGATTGCATTTGAACTCAGGTCCCCCTGACTCCAGGGCCGATACTTTATTCACTGCACAGAGATTGCTTGATTTTTATCCCCAGTGCCTGGCACCGTGCTTGACACAAAGTAGGCACTTTTAATTGATACCAAGTTCACATAACAGTGTAAAAGTTTTGTCATATAGTGGCTAGAATTATATGTCAAAAGCTTATGTTTCATGTCCTAACAGGTATCAAATCCTCATGTTCCAAATACAGACCTCAAAGCATCCCAGAGAACTCGGTCGATGAATCCTCCAGGAACTGAACCATTTTCATAGGCTGAACTGTTGCCCTCAATTGCCTGAATATAACAGTTAATCTTTAAAAAATTAGGAGAATGTTTCTGAATAGATATTGCCGAATTGAATACTCAGTATCTCTAAACTGCATGGAAAGAAATGCTTTCAAGATATAGACATTTAGCAGAAGAGAGAAAACTCCTTTGGGAATAAGATGAGGTCTATGCATTTCTGTTCTATCTTCTTTTAGAGTTGTAACAAGTATGCTTTCAGTGAATACACAGAGGATGAACTTACATATTAATACTTTTATTCAACTACAAAAAAAGGGTTGTTTTATCTACCTTGCAAAAGACTGGAACATTAAGTATAAAACAATATGTATGATAGTGACTTGACTCACCCTGTTGACAAAGATGAAAATGCCATCATCATCATCATCATCGTTCTTATTAAAGTTGTAATAATAACATTTGAGAGGTAGACTACCATAGTGAATAGAGTGCCAGCCTTGGAATCGGGGTGATCTGGGTTCAAAACCTCTCTCAGACATACTGTCTTCGTGATCAACAGCAACTTACTTTACCCTTCAGTGGTCCAGATGGCCCTCTAAGATTGTGTAACAAATAAATTGCTCATCTGAAATAGTGAAGGTTGTATCTACTGTGAGATTATCTTCCTCTACAAATCTCACTCTCCCCTTAAACTGACATTTATACAGAGCTTAAAGTTTGCAAAGTCTTTTGCATGTATTATGTCATTTGAGCCCATTAGTTGAAGTTATATTCCTGTTAGAAAATGCATAGGTTAATAAATAATAAATGAGGAAACAGACTTTGAGCAGTGATGTGACAGCATAGTACAGTGGGAGTTTAGAGTGCTGGATTTGGAAATGGAGGACCTGGGTTCAGTTTCAATTTAGCTAATTGTTACCTGTGTGACGCAGAAGACATTACTGTGTATCTGTTGCCTCATTTACCTCAATCAATCCTGTATAACTTCCTGATGGTCACAAAGGTAATAACTCTCATTACCTAAAGGGGAAAGCCTCCTTAAGGGACACAAAGTATAAAAGTCAAAGTTCTCCACCCCTAGATCACATTATCTTAATCTCTCAGTCAAAAAGTCTTCTTTCTTCTTGACTGGAGATTAGTTTCCAATCATCCTTAAGAGGTACAAGGTACAGAGTACAAAGGCCTCCCACCCCTAGGCCACAGTAAATCATGATCTTCTCAGTCAGCACTAAGTACCCAAGGAGAGGTCTTTTCATCTTGACTGGAGGCTGGCTCCCAAATTCCATGGTTCCTCTTCCCTGGTCCCAGCTTTTGCCTGAATTTACCCAACTGTCACCTGGATTCAAAAGCAGGAAGCTCTCAACTCCTCATCCATTCCTCATCCAGTTCCCCCTCCGTATTGAAGCTCACAGTGCCCAGTTCACCTCAAGTCCTTCACGGTTTCTGTTTCGGGGAAGACAAAGCTTAGCAGAGCCAAAACAACATTCATGCACATTGCTGGCTCCATCATCAATTCACTGTCTGCCTGTGAAATCAACAGACCCACAAAGTCTGAGAACTCAACACACATCATCAGTGCAGTCTCAGGACCTCGAAACCCTCCTCCAGGACTTCTGTACACAGACAACCAGAGAATCCTCTTGGTCCCAGGGCTTCTGAACAAAGCGCTGCAAACACAAATCAACACAGACAGAACAGACGGTGGTGGGATACAACAAGTTTTCTCTTCTCAGTTCGGCCACCACAAGTCTCCCCTTCTCGGTTCTGCTCTCTCCCAGCTTGTGCTCAGCTCTTTATCTGGTGACTAGCGCCTCCCTGTTCCACCCACCTCATATGTCCTTCCTGTTCCTGTCTCTGGCAAGGCCCTCCCACTGTGGGTTTCACAAGTTCTGTTTCTTAACAAAGACTTGATATAATCATGGGCAAGGCTCAAGAGAAAGTTGAACTGAAACAAGGTGCTAAATAATTAAACAGCTGAAACGAGGCACTAAGTACTTCTTTGCTTGCCATTACAAGCAGTATGGAAGACTTAAGTGATAGAAAGGGGTTGATCGAGTGGCAATCTTTTGGAGAAGAAGCAATGGAATAGAACTACTTGTGCATGTAAAAGGTTACCTTGATAAAGAGAAAGATCATCTCCTTATGCGCCACAATGGTGAAGGAAGAGGGTGAGAGGAGCAGGGAAGGAGGAAAGAAGAGGATCTCTCAATAAATGGCCTCAATGTCTTCATCAAATACAAGGCACGGTGCTCAGCTGAGAGGGGGAGAGAAAGAGAAGCCATGGGAGATGTGGGTGTTATGACAAAGTTTGGAAGGATTGCTATGGTAAGATAGTGAGTTAATGAGGGAGATGCACAAGGACTGCCTTGCAGCAGTGAGGGCACAGTAAAGGTAACATTAATTTGTGAGGGACCTAGTCAGAATGGTTGCATGATTCTTTTGCAGGACAAGTTCAGAAATCACAAGGCAGCAAGGGACACAAGACAAGGGACAGTGTACAATTGAACTGGCTCAACGGGAAGGTAGCAAAATAAATTTAATGCAGAGACCACAGCCTCAGAGAGAAATGAGGGGTCAACTGGAGGTCACAGTGTGGAAAAAGAACAGGACTGGGGTTGCAAGACAGAGGGAGAGGTGGAATGACAGATCTGAGAAACAGGGTTTGTGACCCGTTGGTAGGCTGAGGGGGCTAGCCAAAGCAAGCTGCTGCAGCCCACTGCTCCCCTTGTAGCAGACCCAGCAGTGCCCTGTTCCCCCTGTAAAGAGGAAACTAAAGTGAGTGAAGGAAGCATTAGAGGAGACCACGGGGTCTTTAATAAAATGCCATTGGCTCTAAGTTTTGCCTTAGCGATTTATTCGCAGATTGCGCTATTATCCCCAGGGGAAAAAATTAGTTATGAGTGGTGAGTATAGGTGTGAAGTTGATGATGATACTCAGTTTTGTGATTTTTGGTGATTGAAATTATGATTTTATTTGGACAGGAATGGGGAGATTTGGAAGTTGTATTTGGACATGCTGTATAGGTGTTTGTGGTGGTTTGAGGTTTTCAATAGGTACTTGGTGATACAATATTTGTGAAAATAATTTTGAGTATTTACTCAGCTCATTGTGATTTAATGGGTATCAGTGAGCTAAGTAGATTGGTATTCAGTTTGATTTCATTATGTTAAAGCTGTAAGAATGACTCATAATTAACCCAGTTTGTATTGATAATAATTGCTTTATAGGATAGATTTACATTTTGTTAGGCCTGCTATAAGGATTCATATTAACTTGTGTTAGAAATTTGCTCTATTTATTCTTACTCCCCACTCCCCTGAGTCACTCCTACAAGTTTACTATGAGTGAACTATATTTAAAAAACCACAGTTTTCTTGCCTTGTTCACTGTCATGAATGTTCTTACAACTTTTATAAGCTATGAAAAACCCCAGAATACTGCTGACACTATGGAAACCCCCAAGTACTTTCTACAAAGTGCTGACAAGGGCCTAGTGGTTGATGGATATTTCCCTTAGCTACTCATGGGAGTTCTTCCCCCCTTCTGAAATTGGCCAGTCATAAGTTCTGACCCCTTTCTGGTAACCTTTCAAGTTCTGTAAACCACCCCTGATCCGTGAGTGGAGGAATGACTGAGAGATGTCTTCGATCCAGTTGCTTAGGGACCACCAGCCTTCCTGATAAATTGATTATGCTTGGAACTGTTGCCCAGATGCTGTTTGCTACTGATTGGATTTTTTTTTGTGGCTGACTGTAGCACGAAGGCAATATTTACAGCACCCACGATCATGATAAAGACTGGGACTATGAGTATCACATGGCATTTCATCACAAAATATGCCAAACTCTTCACATAGAGGATAGAACTGAAGGATTTATTTAGACACCAGAAAACCGACTCCCAAAACCATTAAGCCGATTCCATCATAGTACCAAAGATATTGAGAAGCCATGATAACACTGAGGGCTATGCCATCCTTCAGCCTTCCCACAAACCAATACAAGATCAATATTTACTCACAAAACTCTCTCTCTCCTTGCCTGAGCTCCTCTGTCCCCCACCATCTGGCTATCTCTGAACCAGTCTCCGTGGGCTCTGCTTCCCCTCAGCAAAACTCCTCCTACCCCAGGCTCCCTGTGACTACATTCAGCCTGTTGGGGCAGAGTTTATCTTGACAGCAGGGAAGGTATCATTTCCAGGCCTCTCCTCTCTTCTAAACTTGTTCCTATTTATTAATGTCCTTTTCAGAATGCAGTACTGAGCATTGAATGCAATCCCATGTGACCACTGCCTTTCTTTTCCTGTCATTCATTTCACTGACGATGTCTTTTATTTCTGTTCCATGGTGTTCTTCATTGATTATATATTGTGTACTGATCACACCTGATGCCCACTTCTCCATTATCATCAGTGTGATGTTCGTTTTCACTTCTTGCCTCATAGACATACTATAACACTGGCAGAATGTTGGTGTTAAGGAGATGTGACTTCATTTCAGAGGGAAGTTTTTGGTCACTGAAGGAACTTTTCAATTTCTTGAAGTAATCCAGTCTCCTCTCTTCTTCCTTTTTAATTCTGGTCCCAATTCATTGTTCATTTACACTGCCTGTCTTAGATATGTGTACCAAGGGTAAGCCTTATAGGTTGTGTCTCCAATTGTATGTCATAATCTGGGCAATAGACATTCTTCAACTCCTTTCTTTTTCTTGCGAATGCTCAGACCAAATTCTTCAAGTGGTTACACATTTCTTTATATTCTTGCCAAGATTCTTTTAATTTTTCTTATTACTATGGTATTTTGTAACATTTATAACTTACTTTTCTGCTTGTGGGTCCACAGTGACTCCCCAATTTTATTTTCTACTTTAACCATCCAGTTATCTAGTTGTTCCTTATTTTATGATTTGATAGTTCACCTTCATTTTGTTTTTGATTGACTAGTATTCTAATTTTTTTACATTCATTTTTAATTACTTTTCCCCAAAAAAGTATTAGAAAGTATTCTGTAATTTGAATTTTCTAATGTAGTGTTAGGAAGAAATTAAAATGGAAGATGAACCATTAATACAGTTGCAGAATTTTAGCTTAATTTTCTCATCTGTTTCTTTACCTATATAAGTACCAGATGGCTAATGTCTGCAGTGGCAGTGTTCTTAATTACTTGTTTGAGAAGAACTTCTCTCTGCATATATTACCTTGCTAGGTGTAACAGAAACCTTGACTAATGCTGAAGGAAAGTGTGCACAAATGTGATTAGAAATAATCATAAGATGCTCCTTTTTCTGCAAGACTAAAGGTCATACACAACATCTCATGAATGTAGTGCCCTCATCAGATTAATAAAATATAACAAAGCTAATTGACTTGTAGCCATTAGAATTAGACGAATTGTTTAGGGGTGGATGTCTTTGTCATAATTTTTAGAATTGTCAATGCCAGGATGCTGCAGATCTAAGTTAATGTTAAAGACAGCAGAAGTAACCATAAATAAGTTTAATAGAGAAATATTTAAGCCTGTATTGGGAACAAGCAGAAGCCTAAAAGCACAGCTCGCGAGCTGTAACTGGTGCTTTTTGGGAGAAGTGGGTATTGAGAAAGAAGACTGATTTTATTTGTCTAGGAAATTCCTGGTGAGCAAACTCTTTGATAGTGATAATGATGCTTAAATTATAATTAATTGGAAACAATCAGCTTTGTCTTGGCTACAATTTAAGTATTGCTTACCTTCCTTTTCCCCTCAACATTTTCTTCTTTTATTAATGCAGTTAATCAAGTCTAGTAAAGTTGTCTAGTAATGCACCTACTGTGTGCCAGGCATTGTGCTAGCACTGGCAATGCAGGTACAGAGGTGGCATGTTCCTGGGGAAGGGGCTTTTAAAATTTCAGAATTTTTTAAAGATAAATCTAGGATATGGACAAAATAAAAACATAGTGTTGGGGAATCCTCTTGAAGGAGGTGGCACTGGCTCGGATTCCCAAAGGGAAACAGGAGCTCCGAGAGAGTAAATGGTATGGATGGATGATAAACACCCATTTGCACTGCTGGTCTTTTCTGGCCCTTTGGCAGTCTAGTGAAGCCTAAAATATACAAAGGAAAATGCATAAAACTACAGAGGAAATCAGTTATGTTGAAATGCACTAATTAAAATGTTAAAAGCAAAACAAGAAAGTTTCTGGACACCAGGTTAAGAATCCTTGGGGAAGCTGTGTCATTGCTTTATGCCTAAGTACGTACTGTGCAGGAATTTAAAACTGAAGACAATTTCGTTGCCATCTTAGAGAAAAACGAACTTCTGCTTAGTAGATACTGCCCCTCTTACATCGGGTTAACACTCGCCCCTCAACTGGCCAATAACCTCTGTCTTTTCTTAGTTCTCATCCTTCTTGGCCCTGTTGCCACCACCTTCAACACTTTCTACTCTTCTCCGTGGATTCTTCCTCTTCGGTTGAATTCTGTGACATTGCTTTTAGAAAAGCATCAGCTGCATGATGTGCCTGACTTTGTCATCTCTCCCGAGTCAGCTGGGTGGTGTAATGGAGAAAGTGCTAGGCCTGGCGTCAGGAAGGCCCGAGTTCAAATCGAGTTTCAGACATTTACCAGCTGTGTGACCCTGGGCAAATCACTTCATTGTTCTCGCCTCAGTTTCTTCATAAGTAAAATGATCTGGAGGAAGAAATGGCAAACCGTATGGTATTTTTGCCAAGAAAACCCCAAAAGGGGCCATGAAAATGAAAAACGACTGCATGTGATTGTTCTCCAGGGCTCTGTGTTGGACTCTGTCTTCTTCTTTCCTTAGTGATCGGAGTAGTACCCATGACTGGATCTCACCTCTCTGTGTGGCCCAGCAGCTCTCTCTTACTCCAGTCCTGTGCCAGACTCTGCTACGCTTTCTGTCTTCACGCTCCCTTGGCATCTCAGCCTCGGCCTGCCCAAAACTGAACTGAGCATCTTTCTCCTTCACTTGCTTCCCCCATGTTTCCCCTTTTCTACTGGGCATATCGCCATGTTCCCAGTCCCTCAGGGTCACAATCTCATCCCTGATTCTTTTTTGTCCCTTACCACCCGTGTCTGATCTGGCACTACATCTAGCTGTATCCCACTCTGTATGTCATGTTATTTGTCTTTTCTCCGTTCGTGTATCGATCACATTCTTCCTATAAGCAGCCTGAGGGCAGTAACTTTATTTGTTGTCTTTGTATTCCCATTACCTAGCACTGTGCCTCACATACAGCAGGTGAATAATAAACAGTGAAGTAAATTGAATAAGGAAGCACTCAATGCTTTATACAAAATAGCAGAGAATGCCTTTGGTACTACAAATAGGGGGTTTGCTCCTCATCACTCTGGACTCTCCTTCATCCCCTTTCCTGATCTCTCTGTCCACTTGCTAGTACTTTTGTATGTGTGTTTTCTTTTCCACCCACCCACCCTGCTCTCCCAATTTGAGTTCCTCTGTTTTCTTTGTATTCTCAGCACCTAGCAGATTGCCAGGCACATAGCAGGCACCGAAATAATTATGGATTAACTCTAGTTTTGCTTTGTTAAAGTGTGTGTGTGTGTGTGTACATACACATACATGTATTTAAATACTTCAGTGATATATGCATTCATCTGTCAGCTGGGGTGTAGAAAATAAAAGACCAAGTAAGATGTAGTGATGGTTTTGATGGTCCGAATAGCTGGTTCTTTTATGGACAACTTGTGTGTGTCAGGGGCTACATCCTAGGAGAGAGACGGAAGCTTTTTTATGTTTGAAGGTACATTATTAACACTGTTCTAGATACACAAGACATTACTGAGAAGAACAATTCCCTTCATCTCTAACAGCCACAGGTACTACATTTCATTCCCTTAATTCTTTTGAGCTGTCTTTACACTGTTATACTCTTGTTTTGGATTGAAGTTTTGTGCTAGTCATGCCTCAAACGTACAGATTTTGTTTACTTTTGAGGTTTTGTTTGAAATTATCTTTGAATTCCAGCTTCATGTTTTTGATTAGACACTTTCAGAAACAAGTAACAGTTTTCTGCCTACACAGAGGAGACGCCAGCTCCCCCTAGTGGCACTTAGCATGAAGGCTCACAATGGGCAAAAGGAAGTAGCTGATTTTGGTAAGGAAAATAAAATTTGTGTAATTCAGAAGCATTTTCTCCTAGAACCAAAAACACGTATGTAAAAACAGTTTAAAATCTAACCTTTCAGCAGTTTAACAATGATCACTATGAAGGTTTTAGAGGGGATCAGAGATGCCTGCAGACGGACAGGTAGTAAAGATACTCCTTCTAGGCTCTAGCCTCTCACTAAAGAGACCACAGGCATTTTTTGTCTGTTTGTTTGGCATGTAACTCGCTGATTAAATTGATTTTAAGGATAAGCATTTAGCTCTTCCTAGTGTTCGTCTTCCATGATCGGTGTGTTTTGCAGTATTTTGTCTATACGTCTGCACTTGGCACATTATTCTGTGGTCTGGGGCGGGGCAGGGGGCAGATTTGAATGAATTTATGCCAAAAGGGTACACAGAAAAGTTCTCTTTGCAAGTTTGCTATTTCAGTTGGATGAATGAGCCATATTTGGTATGTCTAGGCTCAATTCTTGTGTTGTCTGACTGGGAGATGGCAGACACAAAAGGAAAGCGCACTTCAAATGCAGCGTACCTGGCAGGCTTCCAAATATGATTTACACTGGTATTTTAGGGAGATTGTAGTCTACAGTTAATCTCTGTTGTTAAATGATGACAGCCTTTAAAGCCAGCCTTAAAAGTTCATACCTATGATGAGTTCATTTAGTGTTTCTAAGATTTTCATGTCTCCTTTTTAGTGGTTTGCCCTATGACATTTATTGTAATTATCCTGTACCTATTATCTCATTGACCTTAGGAATTTGATAAATGGAAAGGGCATTGGCCTTGAAGTCTGGAGAGCTCTTTGTTCGACTCTCTTATGTTTGTTAGCCACAAAAGACCCTTTCCAAATCACTTTACCTTTTAGATTGTAATAAACTCTTCATAGCGTGAATTTTAAAAATATTTTAGTCTTTACTTACTACTTTAGTTTTTAGTGCCACAACCATTGTTGTGTTATCTCATTGTGTTATGCAGTGTTGGGGGATGCAATAAGACATAGTCTGGCTTCATATGATCATAGAGTTAGAGCTGGAAGGGACTTCAGAGGTCCATAAACCTGATGCCTTTGTTTTATAGATGAGGGAATTGAAGCTCAGAAAGGTTAAGTGACTTACCCAGGATCATAAAGCTGGAAGGTGTGATAGGATTCAAATTCAAGTCTTCCTGACCTAAGGTTTCATGCTCTATCCACTACCCTTTATTGCTTCTTAATGACATAGATAAGACATACACAAATGTGGGAGTGAGGGTCCATACTACCACAAACCCAGAAAACCCAGACTTCTTGATTAAATCACTTGATCAAAGGTATAAAGGCATTCACTTAGTCAACATGCATTTATTAAGCAAACAACAAAAATTTATTAATTATCTGCTATGTGTCTGGCTACTGTGCTGAGTGCAGAGAATAGACAAAAGACAGTCCCTGCTCTGTAGGAGCTCACAGTCTAATAGGGAACACGGCATGTCAGCAATTATGTACCAAGAAGCTGTATACAGGACGAATAGGAAATAGGCAAGAGAGGGAAGGCGCTAAAAGTAAAAGGGATTAGGAAAGGCTTCCTGTAGGAGGTGAGACTTTACTTGGGAAGCCAATAGGCGGAAGTGAGGAAGAAAAGCATTGCAGACATGGGGGACGATTCCTGTGAAATTTCCTGAAGTCAGGAGATAGGAAGTGTTTTGTTCTAGGAATATCAAAGAGGTAAGTGTCATTGGATCCACTGGATCCATGAAGGGGATGGGTCTAATGAAGAGAGGATGAGGATGTGTGTGTGTGTGTGTGTGTGAGTGTGTGTGAAAGGGGAGGATTATGAAGGACTTTGAATGCCAAACAGAGGGGTTTTTATTTTATCCTAGAGGTAATAGGGAGCCACTGGCTATTTACTGAGTAGAAGAACAGCATAGTCAGATTTCCACTTTAGGAAAATTACTTTGGTGGCTGAATGGAGGATGGGCTGGAATGGGGAGAGACTTGTGGCAAGCGAACCAACCAGCTGGCTATTGCAACAGTCCAGGTGTGAAAGAATACAGCATGCTAACACTACCAGAAGAGAGAAGGGGCTTATGCTAGAGATGTTACAAAAGTAAAATCCTTGACAGTGGCCTTAACAATAGATTGGATATGGAGGTGAGAGGGAATTAGGAAAGAAGAATGACATCTACGGTGCCAGCCTGAGGAACTGGAAGGATAGTGGTACTTCCAACAGTGCTCGGGAAGTGGTTGGGGAAAAGATACTGAGTAAAGTTTTGGATGTGCTGAGCGTAAGATATTTATGGCACGGCCATTTCAGATGTCCAGAAAGCAGCTGTAGATATGAGACTGGAGGAAAGTAGAAAGGTTGGATCTGGCTCCAAAGATTTGAGAACATCAGCAGAGAGATGATAATTGAATCCATGGGAGCTGATGAGACCAGCAAGTGAAAGAGTTTGGGGGGAATAAGGAGGACTCAGGACACTCCCAGTGAACAGTGGTGATTTGAACAAAGAGCCAGCAAAGGGTAGTCAGATAGGTAAGAGTGAACCAGGAGGAAGCAGTGCCCTGAAAACTACAGGAAAGAGGGTATCGAGGCAAAGATGGTGGTCGACAGGACGACCGGCTGCAGAGATCTAAGAGAATGAGGAAAGAGAAATGGTCATTGGATCTAATCATTAAGCTATCGTCGGTAGCTGTGGATAGAGCAGTTTTGGTAGAATGTTGAGGTCAGAAGCCACATTGTAGGGAGTTAAGAGTGAGAAGAGAGAATCAGAGATAGATGGTTATCATACATGGTCTTTTTAAAGGAGTTCAGCCACAGAGGGTAGAAGAGATCCATAGGATAACAGTTAACTGAGATGGGAGAATCCTATGAGGGCTTTTTGAGGATAGAGAGACATGGCCATGTTTATAGGCATTAGGGAAACAGCCAGTAGATGGGGAGAGGTTGAAGATCAATGATAGACTGGGGATGACAGATGGGACAGTCTGTTGGAGGAAGTGAAATGGAAGGGATTCACTTGCCCAGGGAAAGGGCTTTCTTTGGTTAAGGAGAAGGGTCACCACTTCGGTGAGACAGAGGTTGAAGGAGGAGATAGCGGCAGGAGGCAGCTAAGTTGTTTTGAATCAGGAGGAGGGGAGAAGAGAGGCTTCTTGGTGAATGGCCTCAGTTTTTTCAGTAAGATATGAGGCCAGGTTCTCAACTGAGTTGGGGGAGGGGAAGCCGTGGAAAGTTTGAGGAAGGATATGAAAAAGTTTGGAAGAGCCACGGTGAGTGGGATAGCGAATCAGGGGTAGAAGGCCTGCCTAGCAGCATTGAGGGTCCATTGAACTTATGTAACCTCAATTTGTAGTGTACCCAAGTCAGAACAGGTGCTTGGTCTTCTCTACCTTTGCTCAGCAGCACACGTGTAGGAGTGAATGTGATGGATGGGTGGGAGTGATCCAAAGCCTTGGTGCGGCACAATTGGCAATATTATAGTGGGGTAAGGGATTCAGGAAGAGGTCAGTGTATATGTGAATCGGTTTACCGGTGGCCAAGGTGGGAAAAGGAGGAAATTGTGATGAGTGCAGGCCCGGGAGAGAATTGAGGGGTCTAGCAGCTGGATGTCGTGGTGTAGATGGAGAGCAGGGTTTCGTAAGGAAAGGTGGAGGGATAGGTGGAAAACCAATAGCTTGTGATCATCTAGGGCAGAGGTTCCCAGACTTATTTGGCCTACCACCCTCTTTAAAAAAAAAAATTACTCAGCAACCCCTTGGAAGTCTATTTTCTTTAACATTTTAAAAAAATTAATGATGCATCTTAAATTTAATAATTTAGTGAGTTTTGTCCTACATTGAAATTTTCATGACTCAGTATTGCGTCATGTAACTGTATATATTGTAAAGAAGTCATCACACACATTACTGTTGATGCATGTTGGACTTCCTGATAGTGCATGACATGCTCACCCGCCAACACGTGCTTGTTAAGACTTGTCAGCAGTCTTGACCACTAATAGGCTGTAACTTGCATTTTGTGTATTTATTTGGAAAATAATTTAATCCCTATGACTTTAACTCTTAGACAACAGATAAAACATGTACAAACAGTTTTTCAAAATTTTCTTCCCTTTCCTTCCATATCCCCCTTATTTTTATTCAACATGCTCCACATGAACCATTCATTCCAGCACCCTCCAGGGGGTGGTATTGCCAACTCTGGGAACGTATGATCTAAGGGAATTTAGAGTTCATGAACGTGGAGGTGGTACACTTGTGGATGTTGGTCACATGAAAGGGATCACCACGTTTGTGTGTGACTGAGATGGGATGGAGAAGGGTCAGTCAATAAAGACTTACTGGCCGCTATGTGTCAGGAGTAAGGAGGCTGGATGGGGAAGATGATTGGATGGAGAGGAATGGGAATAAGGAATTGGGTACTGGGGGGTAGGGAATAGGGTTTGGATGATGACCTACAAGAATTCAGAATCATTGCAATATGGACGGTATAATTAGGAGAAAGTTTGTTCATCATTAAATAAAAATTTAGAGAGATTTTCAGAGTGTTATGCTATTAAGGTCGAGTCCTTTTGGAGCCTCGGGACGTTCAGGTGAAGCTGCAACAAGGCAGCTGTGGGAGAAGACAGGTATGTTGAAGTCAGCTCATCTTGTCACAGGAAGTTGGAGATCAGAGCTCTGTGGGTAAACACGTTCTTCCAATCTTATCATTCCACTGAAGCTGCTCTCTCCAAGGCTGCCGAAGATCTCTTAGTTGCCAAATCTAATGACTTTTTCTCAATCCTTATTCTCCTTGATCTTTCTGTGTCTTTGACACTGTTAATCCTCCTTTGCTCCTTGGTACGCCCTTGTCTATAGCTTTTTGGGGTCCCACTCACGCCTTGTTCTCCCTTTACCTGTCTGCTCGTTCCTTCTCAGTGTCCCCGGCGGGATCCGCATCCAGGTCATGCTGTCTAACCATAAGTGTCCACAGGCTTCTATCCTGGGCCTTCTTTTCTTCTAAACCACTTCATTTAATGGTCTTATCAGCTCCCATGGATTTAATTATCATCTCTGTGCCGACATTCTCAGCTCTACCTGTCCTGCCCCAACCTCTCTGGCGACCTCAGTCTTCTATCTCCTACTGCCTTTCAGACATCTTGAACTGGATGTCCAGTAAACATTTTAAACCCAACATGTTGAAAACAAAACTCATTACCTTTCTCCGTAGACTCTCTCCTACAGTTCTATCGTTAACACCGTCCTCCCTCAGGCCCCGAACCAAAGAGTCTTCATCAACTCCTGAGGAATAGTGATTTCTCATGCTCTAAAGCTAATCTGTTGCCAAGACAACATCTTTTAAATTACTGCCAGCACCCTGGTGCAGGTTCTCATCACCTTGTGCCTGGACTATTAAAATAGCCTGCTCGTGGGGCTTGAGAGATCTCAAGGCTTTCCCCACTGCAATCTGCCCTCTGTTCAACCACTAAAAGTAATTGTCTTAAAGGGCAGATCTGACTATGTCAATAACCTACTCAGTAAACTCCAATGACTCACTGTCACCTCCAGGATCAAATACAAAATCCTCTGTTGCTTAAAGCCTTTCATATTTTGTAGTCTTTTGTAAAGCCAAGCACGAGCAGCTTTCCAGAGGACTGCTGCTGTGAACAGCTTTCAAGGTTCTGATTACATAGTATAGTGAGCTCTCTATTTATTCGATAACAAATCAGAGCAAAACATTTATAGAAAATCAAAATACAGAATTCACCATGTCACAACTCAACAACTTATCACTAAAATGGCCACATAGTTTTCACCAAAGTGGTCACATAGTTTTAAACAGTACATTCATTTAGTCAATCACAAAATCCATAATTCAGTCACAAAGTATGAAAGTCAAAGTTCTCCACCCCTAGGTCACAGTAAATCATAATCTTCTCAGTCAGTACACAGTATCAAAGTAAAGTCTTCTTTCATCTTGACTTGAGGCTGGCTCTCAGCTTCCATGGTTCCTCTTCCATGGTCCCATCCCCAGCTGTCACCTGAGTTCAAAGGCAGGCAGCTCCCAGCTCCTTGTCCAGTTCCCATTCCATATTGAAGTTCACAGTGTCCAGTCCACCTCAAGTCCTTCACAGTTCCAGCTTCTGGGAAGACAAAGCTTGACAGAGCCACAATAATATTCATACATGTTGCTGGCACCATCATAAATTCACTGTCTGCCTGTGAAATCAACTCAGACCCACCAGCAAGGTCTGAGAACTCAACACAAATCATCAACATAGAAATCAACACAGACCCACAAACTAGGTCCATGAAGTCAGCACAAATCATCAGTAAAGTCCCAGGACCTCCAGAACCCTCCTCCAGGTCTTCTGTACACATACAACCAGAAAATCCTCTTTCAGGGCTTTCAGTGAGGTCCCAGGTACTTCTGTACAAAGTATCACAAACATCAACACAGACAGAGTGCCGGGATACCACAAGTTTTCTCCTTCTTGACTCTGCCACCACAAGAGTCTTCTTCTCAGTTCCCCTGTCTCTAGCCTGGGCTTCTTATATATGGTCATTAGCTCCTCCCCTTCCTATTGCAGGAGTTCATGAGTTCTACGGTTCACAAGTTGTAGGGTTTACACATTTTGTGTCTTAACAGACTTGATACAAGGCTCAAAAGAAACTTGAACTGAAGCAAGGTGTTAATTCAATAGCTGAAAAGAGGTGTGAAGTACTTCTGTGCTTGCCATTACATCTTATACCTAAATCCCTGCCAGATACTCTTCATTCCAGTGACAATGGAGTGTTAGGCACTGTGCTAAGCTCTGAGTTTAGAAAGAAAATAAAAACCATAAAAACAGGATGTTCCTTTCTTTTTGAAACATATAATAATGGGAGAGAAAGATATGTATATTAAAAATACATACATAGAAGGAAGGTACCCTTAAGGGGAAGGGAGTGTTAAGGAAGGTTTGAAGAGACACAAGAAGAATTGGAAGTCTCACTGTTGTTGATGGATTAGAGCAGGGGTTCACAATCTGTGACCTGAGGACCAGATCTGACACCACCTGTTTTTGTACAGCCCACAAGCTAAGAATAATTTTTACATTTTAAAATAACATATTTTTAAATGTAAACATCATTCTTAGCTCTCAGACTAATAGATCTGGAGGGCCAGAGCTGGACCATGGGCCATAGTTTCTGACCCCTGAATAGAGAATTGATTTGAGAAGTATAAAAGGAATACCTTGGTGCAGGTGAGGGTTGAGTTACATAACATAAATTTGTAATAGAACCTTTTAGCACAAATTTGTGGTTTTTTCCACCTCTATTCAGAATCACTTGAATGGAGTACACATGGTAGGAGTAATCCATGCTTGGGGGCTTGGCAAGGTGTGATTGGTGATAGGATAAAGAGGCAAGGAACATGAGTGTAATCCTATTTTACTGAGGGGTTAAGATAGAGAAAGAAGGGCAGTGTAAACAGAGATAATGCCTTGGCAAAGAACTAAGTATTGGAGGGATTACAGGTCCTGATGAGGATGCAAAACAAAGTTAGGGGCTGGAAGACCTAGAGAAGTAGAGAAAGATATAACAGTATGGTTAAGTAAAGGCATTTAAGAATTCCCAGCCACGGAAATAGAACATTTATGGGTGATATGAGATCAAATATATATGACCATCTTAGTCGTCATGCCAAGGCAATATTTATAGCACTGTCAGCAACTATGAATATGCTGGTGTAGTTCTGAATCACCCAATATAACAGACTCCATATTTAAGACAGAAATAAAGCATTTATTCAGACACCAGAAAGCCAAATCCTAATACCAGAAAACCGAATCCGTGATAGCAACAAAGAAGTTAATGTGTATTATCACTGCAGGGAGCAATACCATCCCAAAGCCTTCCCTCTGTTCAAGCCTTCCCACAAACACTCACAATTCTAGCTGTCTGCCTGCCAGTGTCCTCTCCCTCCCTTTACCCTAACTGTTCTGACTCCCAGCTTCCTCTCAGCTCTGTTCCACCATTCCTGCTCTACCCATTCAGCAAACTCTTCCCACCACAGGCTCCATGTGATTACATTCAGCCTATTAAGGGGCAGGGAAGATCTTCAAACTCCCATTACCATTACATTCGGCCCCAAGATCTTTCATGTCCCTTACATAGATCAGTGGAACTGTAGGGGTAACTGGTGTCAACAGAACTTTGCACTAATATAACAGGAATAACAGAAAATAAGCACATAAAGCAGTATCTTAGAGTGATGCTTTAAGCACCCTTTGAACGAAAGGGACCCAAAATCTTGGGGTGAGGGGCGAAGGTCTTTTCTTCTATAGCTACTTCCTGCTGAAATTAGATGTAGAGCTGTCCCTGCCACAAGAGGGCCTATTTGAGAGGTTAGTTCTTTAGCTGGCATCTGGAGCTTGGTCAGTGCCAGGTCCAGGGGTGACACATCAGAGTCATAGACAGGGGGTAGCATCTGGCTTAAGTGATTAGGCATCTGCAGGTGGAGGGTACTAAGCCTGCAGGAAACAAATCTCGCAAACAAGTTAAACAGAGAAAAAGCCAAAAAAAAAAAAAGACAAATAAAGGGTTAGCTGTGCTTCTGGAGTCCATGAACTCACTATCATAACCACATTTACAGCAGAATACATGAGTTAAGGGTACAATTTGGTAATCATTCCTCCTGAACAAACAACAGCCACTGTATTGTCTTTCCTATGTGCTATAATCTCCATGGCCTTTGGAACATTGTCTGACTTCTGCTTTACTCATACTTTAGCTCCCAGTTTTATTTTATTAGTAGAACCAAACCCTTCAGTTCCTCTGATAGTTATTTCAGGAGAGTCAGTTTTCATAAGGGGTATTGTTTCACAAGGAATAATGATCACTTGAACTGTTCTGTCATTTTTACAAAACTGTATGGGTTCTTCACCCAAATTTTGCAATGTCACAATAATTTCTCCTTGATAATTAGAGTCTGTTACTCCAGCTGATACATATATTCCTTGACCTGCTAAACCTGATTTAGGTAACATCTGCCCAAAATGAATTTTAAGGCTTCTCATACATATTTCAATAGATATGTTTCTTATTTTTTTTTTTCTATCCAACCAAAAGTTCTCTAAACAATGTAAATCATATCCTGCTGAACCAGGTGTTGTTCCTGGATAGGGTGCTGGGACATCTTGCCTCACAGTCCATTACTCAATATTTGGGATCTTATGTGTCTGCTGTTTTCTAATTTGTATATTTGGGGCCATCATTCTGGTTAGAGGGGTACTTCCTCCCAATGGTTTATTATTCAAATTATGTAATGTAGTAAACAAATTATCTTTTCAATGTTGATATGAATTATTAGAACTTAATTTCCTTAAGTTTTCTTTCAATAATCCATTCTTTCAATTAACCCAGATGCTTGTGCATAATATGGAATATGATATATCCATTCTATATTGTTTAATATACACTATCTCTTCATTTCATTACCTTTGAAATGTGACCCATTGTCACTTGGAATATGCCTTGGTGTTCCATAACATAGATTCATGAGATCTAGAGTTTTACAAGTGTTTTGTTATCTTGGGGTAGGGGACCAATATAATCTACGTGTCAAATTTGGACTGGGACTTTTCCCCTTGCTATCTCCCCAGTTACTACCCAAGGAACAGTTCGTTCCTTTTCCAATTGACATATATGACATTCCTCTGCTGTCTGTTTTAACAGTGAATGAGAGATACCAATACCTTGATCTTGGGCCCACTGGTGTGTGGCCTGGACCCCTGCATGGCCAACCATTCGATGGACCCATTTTCTAGTACTAGATTATCAGTTGGTGTCAGAGTAAGGACAGACAGTATTTTGAGTAGCAGTCTTTGCTAGGTGATCAGTATGTGCATTGTACTCATGTTCTGGCATAGTGAGGGGCACATAAGCACCTACATGAAAAATTGACAAATTAGTAACCAAAGACACGTCCAGTATATCTTCCCATAATTCTTTGCCACAGATGTTTTTTGTCATGAATTTCCCAATTTTGGTTTTTCCACATGGGCATTTATGTAGCTAACCTATTAGCTACCACCCATGAATCAGTAAACATATGACACTCTTTTCCTTGTTCTTTTTTGATGGCTTGTTGTACTGGCATAAGTTCAGCATATTCCCAAGCAAACCAGTCAATTCCCTTGCCATCTGAGCCGTTTCTTGAAGCAGTTTTTCTCCTCTTTTACATGTGATATGGTAAACTGTTAGTAAAACCCAACCTCCTCTACACACTCCTGCCAGTTCTTTTCCTGCTTTTATTGGTATTCATTGAAAATATCTTTTTAAATCTCTAGGTTCTTCCTTTTGTAGCCTCAGTTTCCAGTTTTCACAGGGTCTGGTGCTTTTAGCCCTTTGCCCTTGCTAGGGAGAAATAAGGTAAATCCTCCCATCCTGGAATATCCATTTTTTCCTCTAAAGTTCTTCTGCCTCAAAATAGACATAGGATGCCTTGTGATCTTGCTCATGAGGCCAAGTGTATTGCCAAGGAGATATTCACCACACCAACAGCAGCTATATATATGTTGGCATAGATATGAATTGCAAAATATAACAGACTCTCTATATAGAAGACAGAAGCAAAATACTTAATTTTTGTTTTTTGGAGGGCAGTTGGGGTTAAGTGACTTGCCCAAGGTCGCACAGCTAGTTTTTTTGTTAAGTATCTGAGGCTGGATTTGAACTCAGGGCCTCCTGACTCCAGAGCTGGTGCTCTAACTGCGCCACCTAACCACCCCTGAAATATTTATTTAGATACCAGAAATCCAAATTCCAACACCAGAAAGCTTAGGTGTATTAAGAGGCAGGTAAGATCTTCAAATTCTTATTACCATTACATTAGTATATAACTGAGGTGGAATAGAGGTAATTAATAATGGGAACTGAGCAGATTTAGAAACCTGGAAGTTAGAGTATTTGAGGCTATATAACTATATATGTTGAAGTTTCCCATTATGAAGACAGGATTTGGGGTAGAGCAGACAACAAGCCAGGCAATATAATTGTTGAGGAAGGAGGGAGAATGACTTGGATAAATACATCTGTGAATCAGCTCTATAAAGATGTTAATTCAATCCAGCTGAACAAATGAGATTACCAAGTAAAAGAGAGAGGGCCCAGGACAGAGCCTGGAGGGACATCTACTGCTAGTAATTATATATCAGTATTTACTAAGCTCTAGCCCAGTTGATAGACTTATTTTGTTTTGCGTGTGCATGTGTGTGTAGATATATATATATATGCACATATACATGTATATATGTATCTGTACATATATTGTGTGTATAGATATATAATATCAACCATATTACTACTATTTTCTCTTTTTTTAATATATGGGACTCTCCCTCTCTCCCATCATCATTCCCATCATTGAGCTCCTTGGGGTCTGACTCCCAGGTTATGCCTTGTTAAGGGAAAGTTTAAAAAATATTCAAAGTTTCATTATCCCTTTCAAAAATGGTTAGAGCCTTTACTCCATTAATAATGCATTTCTCTATCCTAGTTTTCCCACAGCCTTTCTATTATTGATTGTTTATTTTATAATCATCTTTGCCAATTTGATGGATGAGTTAAAATCTAAGAGTTGTTTTAATGTACATTTATGATATTCGTGGTTAGGACCTTTTTCATATTGTTGGTGACTTACATTTGTTCTGAACACTGTTTGTATTCTTTGAACCTATATCTATTAGGGAATGGCATTTAGTCTTTATATATTTATGCAAATTAATAAATATCTTGAATATCAGATTTTTAGTGACATTTAATGCAAAATTTTTTCCTGTTGAACAGTGTCTCTTATTATCCTTGCTGCACTGATTTTGTTTGGGCAAACGTTTTTTTATTTGATGTAATTGCAGTTGCTCATTTAAAATCTTTTATGATCACCTTTTTCCCTTGCTTGGTTAATAAATCTCACTCAAATATAAGTTTGTGAAATACTGTCTTTAGTTCTCTAAGTTTTTTATGGTGTGACAGTTCATATTTATGGTTTTTTTTTTTCAATTTGGAGCTTAATTGTCATAATGTCTGCCCACCTGCTTTCCACTTTTCACAGCAATTTTTGTCAAATGGACAATCTTTTAACAAGTAATTTGCAGTCTTGAGTTTATCAGACATTGGACAAGTAGCACCTGTTTTCCTTGATCTACTTTTCTGTTTTTAAGCAATGCTCTAACTTGCTTTTAATCATATTTTTATTTTTTGTTTTTTTTTATATCCTCTTCATTTTTTTTAAAGCAATCGGGGTTAAGTAACTTGCTCAAGGTTACACAGCCAATTATTTCTGGGTGTGGTGCTGAGCATCTGAGCCCAGATTTGATCCCCAGGTCATCCCAACACTGGAGCCAGTGCTCTTACTCACTGAGCCACCTGGCCTCCCCTATCCTCTTCATTTTTTAAGAAAAATATCTTTCACCTCCCTATCTAATGAGTTATCTTTTATAACAAAGAATAAGATAGAGAAAAACAGTTTAGCAAAACAGTTTGGTACTGAGTATGATGGTATATGCGATATTTCACATCTCTAGTCAGGCCCCACTCCTTCAGACAGCAAAGGGAAGACAGTTTTTCTCACTCTAATCTGACAGTCTGCTTCTTCAGTCTGTTTAAAGAATATTTGGTTTCTTTTCTTTCCTTTTGCTTTGTTCTTTCCAATTACATTGTTATAGTAAAAGGGAGAAGTATTTTCTTAGATCTGACTCTATATCTGTTCTGTTCACTTCACATCTCTGTCAAGGACTTGAGTGCGGATTTCCTGTTTCACAAAATCTGCTTAGAAAACTGGAAAGCAGTATGGCAGAAGTAAGCTTTAGATCAGTATCTTAGACCATATTCCACACAAGTTCTAAATGGACATATCACTGAAAAATAAAAGATTGTATTTTTGAAAACCAGTGAACACAAAGTGCTACCGTTCATAGCCATGTCTAGGGGGAAGAGTGTGGAGTAAACAGGGAGAGATGTCATCATGGAAGATAAAATTGATAGCTTGGTTTTCTTGGTTGGTCATTTTTCAGTTGTGTCCAATTCTTCGTGCCTCCTTTTGGGCTTTTCTTGGCAGACATGCTGGAGTGGTTTGTCATTACCTTTTCCAGCCCATTTTATAGATGAGGAAGCTGAGGCAAAGAGGTTTACATGATTTGCCCACAATCACATAACTATGAAGTGTCTGAAGCTGGATTTGAACTCAGGAAGAGGGGTCTTCTTGACTCCAGGACTGTCACTCTATCTGCTTTGCCATCTGTCTGCCCCCAAAATAGACAATTATATTTACATAAAATTTGAAAACTTCTGCCTGAGAAAAATCAGGGAAGCTAATTATAATTAGATGAAAAACTGGTAAGTGAGGGGCAAATGTTGCAGTTTTTTCTGATAAATATTGCTAAATACATATAGGAAAGTAGTGCAAAGATATAAAAATATAACCTGTTCTCTAATAGAAAAGTTGTCAAAAGCTATAAGTAGGCATTTTTATTTATTTATGTATTTATTTGCTTTTTGGAGGGGGGAAGATCGGGCAATTGGGGTTAAGTGACTTGCCCAAGGTCACACGGTTAGCTTTGTGTTAAATGTCTAAGGTTGGATTTGATCTCAGGTCCTCCTGACTCAGGGCCAGTGCTCTATTCTCTGCGCCACCTAGCCACCCCTGAATATGCATTTTTAAATGACTCAATTTATGCAGTCATTAATAGGTTAGTCAGCTAGTGATTACTTTGTGCTCAGTTCTGTGCTAAACCTCAAATTATTGATAATGAGCGGAAAATGCAAATTCAAAGTCTCTGAGACTCACTGTGTACCAGTGAGATTACCAGAGATGACAAAAGTTGAAAATAGCCATTGTTGGAGGGTCTATGGAAAGAAAGGCAACACTAATACCCTGCGATGGAGCTATGAATTAATCCAGCCTGTCTGGAAAATAATCTGGAACTATTTCCCAAAAGTCACTAAATTGTTCCTATTCTTTGGTTCTGTGATGCTGCTACTAGGCATGTGCCCTCAGAGAAGTTAGAGAGAAGCCTCAGAAGTCACTGAATCGTGCATGTCCAGCTTCTCCAACTGTACAATGGGCATAGTCATGGCATCTGCCTCCCAGGTTGTTGTATCAGACGAGATAATCAGCTCAGAGCCTGGAGTGTAGCAGGTGCTATATGAAAGTTAGCTGCTGTCGCTGCGTTTGTTCTATCTTCTGACTCCGTGGTAATGAGTGTTAGCTCTGTGCCATGTAAAGCAAAAGGTCCATGGAAATATTTAAGCAGCATTTTTTTTTTTTTTAGTAAAAAGGAGAGTTCGGGTGTGTTATTTGTGAGATCCCTGGACAGAGTATGGCATGTACATGTAATGGGATACTGTGCTCTTGAGAAATGACGAATGTTAAGAATTCAGAGAAGCCTAGGAAGACTCATGAACTGATATTTCATGAAATGACTAGAATGACCAAACAAACTGCACATGATGGTGTTCATTATGACCATTTCAGCTGTATTGACTGCTCTTATATATCATTTGCCATTTCTTTAGAAAGACAAGGCAAACCAGATTTATGTGGCCAGAGATCACTTCTCTGTGATGTAATCAGAGCTTGGAAAAGCAAGCAGAGTAGTTATGCCATCATACCTGTTTTTATTTACTTATTTACAATATGCCTTCCTTTTCAGGGTGAGTACATAGGGAGGAAACAGGAGGGCAAGCTAAGATTGGACTAATTCTTGATGAAAACTTATTTATTTTTCTTGTCCTTTTTCTTATTTTGATTTGAGAGTAGACAGCAAGGTGTTAAGAGAGAGAAACCAGAATGGGTAAGGGAAAGTGATGTTATCTTGGAGAAAAGAAGAATTTGAGAGGGATCGATCTGATAGATGGCTTCCAGTATTAGAAAGGCTGTCATGGTGGTGGAAGAAATAGTCAGTTTGTTATGCGTGATCTTGGACAGAAAAAGCTATTGGTAGAATTTCAAGAGAGGCAGCTATAGGCTTGATGTAGGCAAACATTTTTTTAATAATCAGATCTGTCTAAAAGTGGAATAGGAGATAATGGGTTACTATGTGAAGGGTAGACAGTATAGAAGGCATTGGATTAGACAGTCTAGACCAGGGCTTCTTAAACGTTTTCTGCTTGTGACCCCTTCATGAAGTACTTCTAACTCTGAGGTTCCTTGGATTCAAGGCTATATTGTGCTACACCTATATTCTGCAGTACAGCTAACTTCAGTTCTTTAAGAAGAGCCTTTGGTAGAAATCTTCACATTCATTATTGAGATGCTTACTTTACCTTTTTTGTTTGTTTTTACATCCTGGGCCCTCTAATTGTCACCAAGTAATCTGTTTAATAATGGCATTGTGTTGATTTTTTACTCCTAACCTCTCTCTTGTTGTAGACACAGTTAAGAGGATAGTCCTAGCAGCTAGATGGCTCAGTGGCTAGAGCACTGGGTCTGGAGTCAGGAACACTTGTGCTTAAATCTGGCTTCAGACACTTACTAGCTTTGGGACCCTAGGTAAGTCTCTTAACCTCAGTTTGTTTTACACAGTGGAGAAGAAAATAACAAACTAGTTCTGTATCTTTGCCAAGAAAACCCCATGGACAGTATTAGCCTACTGCGGTCCACGGGGTCGAGAAGAGTCAGACGGGGCTGAACTTAGGTAAGTCTTAGTTAAGAAATACATTCTGTTTCAAGCCTTGAATAGTTTCAGAGCATATTAGGGAGTTAGAGAGGACAAAGTAGGAAGGACTCTTTGCAATCTTTTTCATAGGTATTCGTTATTTTGTTTGAAATGAATAAACAGAAGTATCAGTCATGTCACTATGCTTTTGCGCTGGCGACCCTCCATGCTTGGAATATGCTCTTTCTGCCTCATAGAGTCCCTCCTTTGCTCTAAGATGCGCTCATGGACTACTAAAAAAAATCTTTAGCAAATGTACTTAAATGGCATAACAGGATCAGTAGTTAGAAATCATTCTATCAGGCACATACCTCGCCATATATACAACTTGGCCGTAGCTAAGAAAGAGTGGTGTATCAGTGGAGTAGGTTAGGGACATGATGCATCACTCTGCTTTTTACCCACAGCCAAGTGCTGCTTTATGATACAATTTAAGATCTGGTCTGGCTAGGCCACCTTCCTATGCATCTCTTTTCATTAATTCCCTTGATATTCTGGACCTTTTGTTTATCTAAATGAATTTTATTATTATTTTTTCTAGCTCCATAAAATAATTTTTTGGTACTTTGATTAGTATGACACTGAATAAGTAAATGAATTTAGGTAGAATTGCCATTTTTATTGTATTAACTTGGCCTGCCCAAGAGGAACTGATGTTTTTTCCAATTATTTGGATCTGACTTTATTTGTGTGACAAGTGTTTTATATTGTGTTCATGTAGTTCTGGGGTTTGTTTTGGCAGGCAGACTCCCAAATATTTTGTAATGTCTACAGTAACTTTAAATGGAAGTTCTCTTCTTATCTCTTGCTATTGGACTTTGTTAGTTATGTGTAGAAATGCCTTTGATTTATGTGGGTTTACTTTATATCCTGCAATTTTGCTAAAGTTTTTTAATTTCAAGTAGTTGAGTTTTTTTTTTATTCTCTAGGATTCTCTAAGTATACCATCTTATATCTGCAAAGAGTGACAACTTAGTTTCTTCTTTGCCTATTCTAATTCGTTCAATTTCTTTTTCTTCTCTTATTGCTAAAGCTAACATTTCTATTACCATATTGAGTAACAGTGGGGATAATGGACATCCTTGTTTCACCCCCTGATCTTATTTGGAAATGCTTCTAGTTTATCTCTGTTATATATAATGTTTGCTGTTGATTTTAGGTAGATGCTACTTATCATTTTAAAGAAGGCTCTATTTATTCCCATACTCTCTGGTGTTTTTTAACAGGAATGGGTGCTGTATTTTGTCAAAAGCTTTTTCTGCATCTATTGAGATAATCATATGGTTTCTTATTTAAAATTTTTGCATCTATATTCATTAGGGAAATTGGTCTGTAATTTTTTTTCTCTGTTTTGACTCTTCCCAGTTTAGGTATCAGTATCATATTTGTATCATAAAAAGAATTTGGTAGGATTCCCTGTAGCACCAGTGCCCGCAATCATGATGAAGACCATGACTATAAGTATTGTATGATGTTCGGTTACAAAATATACCAAACCCTCCAGATGGAGGATAGAACTGAAGCATTTATTTAGACACTAGAAAACTGAATCCCAAAACCAGTAAGCTGATTTCATCATAGTATCAAAGATATTCAGAAGCCATAATAATGCTGAGAGCCACAGCATCCTTCAGCCTTCCCACAAACCAATACAAGATCAGTATCTACTCATGAGCCTATCTGACTCCTTGACTGAGGTCCTCCTTTCTCCTCTACCATCCGGCTAGTTCTGACCAGCTTCCTGTGGGCTCTGCTTTGCTTCAGCAAACTCTTCCTACCACAGGCTCCATGCGACTATATTTAGCCTGTTAGGGGGCAGAGTTTATCTTCACAGCAGGGAAGCTTCCTGTGGGCTCTGCTCCATCCTTCAGCAAATTCCCTCCATCACAGGCTCCATGTGATTACATTCAGCCTATCTAGGGGGAAGAGTTTACTTTCAAAGCAGGGGATGTCTTCAAACTCCCCCCTAGGTCTATTAAGGGGCAGGGAAGATCTTCAAATTCCCATTCCCATTACACCCCCTCTTCACCTGTTTTCCCAAATAGTCTATATAGTATTGGAATTAATTGTTCTTTAAATGTTTGATAGAATTTGCTTGTGAATCCATCTGACCCTGGAGATTTTTTCCTAGGGAGCTCATTGATGGATTGTTCAATTTCTTTAAGTATTTTACTTCCTCTTCTGTTAATCTTGGCAGTTTATATTTTTGTAAATAATTCATCCATTTCACTAAGGTTGTCAAATATATTGGCATACAGTTGGGCAAAATAGTTTCTAATTATTGTTTTAATTTCCTCTTCTCTGGTGGTTAATTTACCCTTTTCATTTTTGGTACTAGTAATTTGGTTTTCTTTTTTTTTAATCAAATTAACCAAAGCTTTATCTATTTTTTTTAAATAAACTAGCTCTGTTTTATTTATTAATTCAAAGAGTTTTAAAAATTTCAATTGTATTAATCTCTCCTTTGGTTTTCAGCATTTCTAATTTGGTGTTTACTTGAGGATTTTTAATTTGTTCGTTTTCTAGCTTTTTCAGTTGCATGCCCAGTTCATTGAGCTCTTCTTTTTCTATTTTATTCATGTAATCATTCAGAGATATAAAAGTTCCCCTAAGAACTGCTTTCACTACATTCCATAAGTTTTGATACGTTGTTTCATTATTGTCTTTCTCTTGAATGAAGTTGTCTGTTTCACTGCTTTATTGTTTGACCCACTCATTCTTTGGAATTATATCATTTTGTTTCCAATTAATTTTTAGCCTGTCTTTCCATGACCCTTTTATTATATATAACTTTAATTACATCATGATCTGAAAAGAATACATTTAATATTTCTGCCTTTCTGTGTTGGATTGTGAAGTTTTTATGCCTTAGTACATGGTCAGTTTTTGTGCAGATGCCATGTACCACTGTGAGAAAAAGGCATATTCCTGTCTATCCCTATTCATTTTTCTCCAGAGGTTATCCATATCTGCCTTTTCTAAAATTCTGTTCACCTCCTTAGCTTTCTTGTTTGAGGTTAGATTTATCAAGTTCAGAGAGGGGAAGGTTGAGGTCCCCCACTAGTAGAGAATTGCTGTGTATTTCTTCTGTAACTCCCTTAATTTCTTCTCCAGTAATTTGGATTCTATACCACTTGCTACATATATGTTTAGTAATGATACTACTTGATTGTTGTAGCACCAATGCAATATTTATAGAGCCCACGATCACAATAAAGACTGTGACTATAAATATTGCATTACGTTTGGTCGCAAAATATACCAAATATATAGAGGACAAAACTGAAACATTTATCTAGACACCAGAAAACTGAGTCCCAAACGAGTGAGCCGATTCTATCATAGTGCCAAAGAGATGAAGAAGCCTTAATAACACAGAGAGCCACAGCATCCTGTGGCCTTCCCACAAACCAGTATTTGATCCATATTTACTCACAAACCTCTCTGTCTCCTTACCTCAGCCTCCTCTCTCTCCCACCATTTCTTTGGCTCTGGCTACCAGCTTCCTGTGGGCTCTGCTGCCCTTCAGCAAACTTCCCCTCCCCCCACAGGTTCCATGTGACTACGTTCAGCCTGTTAGGGGGCAGAGTTTATCTTCACTGCAGGGAAGCTTCCTGTGGGCTCTGCAAACCCTTCAGTAAATTCCCTCCAGCACAGGCTCCATGTGATTATATTAAGCCTATTGGGGGCACAGTTTACTTTTAAAGCAGGAAGGTCTTCAGATTCCCCTCTGGGTCTATTAAGGGCCAGGGAAGATCTTTAAATTCCCATCCCCATTACAGTTGTCTGTGGTGCCTTTTAGCAGGATATGATTTCCTTCCTTATCTCTTTTAATTGGATTTATTTTTGATTTTACTTTATCTGAGATTAGGATTGCTACTCCTGCTTTTTTAATTTCAGCTGAAGCATACTCCATTCTCCTCCAGCCTTTCACCTTTACCTTCTGTGTATCCCCCTATTTTAAGTATGTTTCTTGTAAACAACATACTGTAGGATTATGGTTTTTAATCCATTCTTCTATCAGATTCTTTAATGGAAGAGTTCATCCCATTCAAATTCACAGTTACGATCAGTATCTGTAGCTTTCTCCCCACCCTATTTCTTTCTCCTGTTACACCATTGCAGTACCCACAGTGGCTGCTGTGAATGTGCAGGTGTAATTCCAGGTTTGAATTGCAAGATATAACAAACTCTCTTCTTCCCTATTTATTCATACTACAAGGCCAGATCTACCATGGTAATAAAGGAGTTGGTACATATTACCAATGCAGGCAGCACCATCATCCCCAAGCCTTCACTCCATCAGGCCTCCCCACAAACAAGCTCCCTCAAGCAGAATGCCGTCTCACATGCACAGCAGCTGTTCTGCCTCCTCTCTCTTTTTCTCTCTTTCCTCTCTCCACCTCACTCTCCCCCTTCCTTTTCCACCCTTCTGTAATGGAAATGCAAATTTGGAAGATCTTCCCTGCCCCTAGGCTAAAGTGCACCTGAAGCCTGGGGTGGGAGGCTTGTTTTTCAGTAGATACTTCTTGATTGGCCAGTGAGTCAATAAGGTTGTTACATTCTCTGAGCCAGGAGAAGGATATATAAGCCCTGATGTGTAGCTTTGTTTTGGGGGCTCACTTTGAGAAGTGTTCTGTGATTTGATCTGTATTCTGGGAAGCCGTTGTCCAGGGCCCCCCCGGCTTTGAAAAGCCCAGATGTGGAAACCCAGATGTTGACTGGGTATGGATGTAATGGTTGGACAGTTTGGAAATCTGTCTACTTGATCTGTTTCTGTCTTGATAATTCTGCCTGTATACTTTGAAGTTCGGGCTGCTGACCTTTTCCCCTGAACAAGGTAAACGATATATGTCTGACTGATTAAAGTAAGCTTGTTAACCCATTTTGAGTTGCTTTCCTTTAACAAAGCAGATCCAAGAACCTGTATGGGCAGCAAACCCTGAGGACGTGCTTGGGGTGCTTGCTGCTACACCTTCCTGTTCTTTGTTCTTGCTCTTTTGGGCAAAGTCCTCTCAGCCTGAGCTCCATGTGACTCAGCTGTGGACTGGTTCAGTCACATGAACCTATTAAGGGGCAGGGAAGATCTTCAAATTCCCTTAATATTATATACACACACACACACACACACACACACCCACGCGCGCGCGGTTTATGCTTTTAACTACCGCCTCCCTCAGTCTTCCCTCCCTTCTATCAGGCCCACTCCTTTTTCTTTCCCTTTTCCCTTACTATTTCTTCCCTCCCTTTTAACCACCCTCTCCCTTTTCTTTCCCCCTTTCCCTCCTACTACCTGTAGGACAAGTTAGATTTCTATCCCTGAATATGTTATTTCTTCCTTGAACCAAATCTGACAAGACTAAAGTTCAAACAGTGTTCATCTCCCTCCTTTCTTCCCTCTACTGTAATGTTTTTGTGCCTCTTCGTGTGAAGTAATTTACCCTTTTCTGCTTTCTCCTTTCTTCTTCTCCCATTACAATCCCTTTTCACCCCTTAATTAGGTTTTTTATCATCATATCAGTTAATTTATACACATAACCTCTGTCTATGTATATCCTTTTTAATTGTTGTAATAAAGATACAATTCTCAAGGTTTACAAGTATCATCTTCCCCTATAGGAATGTACACAGTTTGCTCTTATTTAACAATATGTTTGGGTTTTTTTTTTCTGTTTACTTCTTTATGCCTCTCTTAAGTCTTATATCTGAAGATCAAATTTTCCATTGAACTCTGGTCATTTCATCAGAAAGGTCTGGAAGTTCCTTATTTCACTGAATATCCATCTCCTTGCCCGAACGATTATGCTCAATTTTGCTGTGGTTGTAATCCAAAGTCCTTTGCCTTATAGAATATCATATTCCACGCCCTCTGATCTTTTGATATAGAAGCTGCAGGGTCTGGGGCAGCCAGGTGGTGCAGTGAATAAGAGTGCCAGCCCCAGAGTCAGGAGACCCGGGATCGGTTCCGGCCTCAGATACTTAGCACCCACACAAAATAACTGGCCGTGTAACCTTGAGCAAGTTACTTAACCCCAATTGCTTTAAAAAAAAAAAAAGAAGCTTCAGGGTCCTGTGTGATCCTGACTGTAGTTCCATGATATTTGAATTGTTTCTGGCTGCTTGCAGTATTTTCTCCTTGACTTGATAATTCTGGAATTTGGCTACAATATTCCTTGACATTTTCAGTTTGGGATCTATTTCAGGAGGTGATCAGTGGATTCTTTTTTTTTTTTTTTTTAAAGCAATAGGGGTTAAGTAACTTGCTCAAGGTTACACGGCCAGTTATTTCTGGGTGTGGTGCTGAGTATCTGAGCCCAGATTTGATCCAGGTCATCCCGACACTGGAGCTGGTGCTCTTACTTGCTGAGCCACCTGGCCGCCCCTAAGCAATTGGGGTTAAGTAACTTGCTCAAGGTTACATGGCCAGGTGTTTCTGGGTGGGTGCTAAGTGTCTGAGCCCGGGATTCGATCTCCAGGTCTTCTCAACACTGGAGCCAGTGCTCTTACTCGCTGTGCTACCTGGCCGCCCCATGATCAGTGGATTCTTTTGATGACTATTTTACCTTCTGGTTCTAGGGCCTCAGAACAGTTTTCCTTGATGATTTCTTGGAAGATGCTGTCCAGGCTCTCTTTTTCATCATGGCTTTCCACTAGTTTTAAATAGCTTTCCACTAATTCCACGATAATTAATAAATTATCTCTCCTGGATTTATTTTTCAGGTCAGTTATTTTTCCAATGAAATATTTTACGTTTTCTTTTATTTCATTGTTTTGATTTTGGCTGATTCTTGATGCCTCCTAGAGCCATTAGCTTCCACTTGCCCAATTATAATTTTTAATGAATTGTTTTCTTCAACTGGCTTTCCATTTGGCCAGTTTTACTTTTTAAGGAATTGTTTTCTTAAGTGATTTTTTTTTTCTATTTTGTCAGTTGTTTACTTTTAAAATTCTTCTTGAGGTCTTCCAGTAGGAAGACTGGGCTTTAGACCAGTTCATATTCTCCTTTAAGGTTTCAGATATGGATGTAGTGACGGTGGTGGCCTCTTCTGAATTTGTGTTTTGATTTTACCTGTTCCCATAGTAAGACTCTCTGGTCTTTGCTTTTTGAAGTTGATTTTTGCTTATTGTGTTTGCCTTTTTCCTGGCTTGTAAGTTGAGCTATGCTTCTTGAGCATGGTGGGCTCTGTCCTATGCCTCTGGTGCTGGGGGCTAGGGAGCCTGGTTACTGACTGTATGCTGGAGCCTCTGATTCTCTCAGCTGAAAGCTGTACAATGCTGTAACTTACCTGGTGCTGAGCTGAAGCTGGTTGTTGTGGCTGATGTATGCTGAGGCCAGGTGAGATATTTTTGTGTTTCCCTGGGTTACACTGAAACTCAGAGGTGGGGGGTCTGGCCACTGGAGGTCTCCTTCCCAGGAGCAGCGCTAAAGCAAAGGTGGGCTCAGCTTTTGGTGGAAGCCCATATATTATTCAAGTAGTGGTTCCCTGGGCTGGTAGCTGCCAGTTCTCCTGGCTTAGCAGAGGTGTGTGAGGGTCCTGCTGTTGCTGTTTGCTGACTCCACCACGCTGGGGCTCAGGATCTCCTGCAGGTTTGCCAAGGTGGGGCTTGCTCCTGGCTTGCCTGGATGCCTCCCATCCTATACTGTTTACCTTCAGCCACAGCAAGAAGGACCTCCCAAGCTAAAGAACTGCTGTGCTCCCTCTTTCTGCTGACTCCACTGTTCTGGGATTTTTCCTAGGGCAGTATTTTCTGGGTTTTCAAGGTCAGTAAAGGAGAGTGAGAGTGACTTACTGCTTACTCTGCCGTCTTGGCTCCTGGAAGTACCAGAATCGATGCTTTTGATTTGTGGTGTTGGAGAAGACTTTTTAGAGACCCTTGTGTAACAAGGAGACCAAATTAGTCAATACTTAAAGAAGTTAATTTGGGCTTTTCTCTGGAAGGTCAAATACAAATGCTGAAGATTAAATACTTTGGCCACATAATGAGAAGATAGGACTCACTAGAAAAGACCCTGGTGTTGGGAAAGATTGGAGGCAAAAGAAAAGGGGGATGGCAGAGGATGAGATGAGTAGATAGTGTCATGGAAACAATGAACATGATCTTGGACAGACTTTGAAAGATCGTGGAGCACAGAAGGGCCTGGTGTGCTGTGGTCCATGGGGTCACCAAGAATTGGGCACGACTGAACAACAACCACCACTCATCTTTTGCATGAGACTTATACAGATCCTCCCACCCCCCATCCAACATCCTTCCCAACCTCCTACTCCCCGTCCCTCCTAAATTACCTGTATTTGACTAATTTAATTACTTTGTGTCTGTATCAATTTTACTTTTATGCTATGTATACATTTTCATGTGTATTTGTTTCCCAAATTAGAATGTTCTCTTATTATGAGTAGTGATTGTCTCATTCTTTGTATTTGTACCCCTTTTAGCACATAGTAGATACTGCTTATATATTTATTCTTAATTGTGTGACTTTGAAAAGGTCACTTAACCTCAGTGGGTCTCAGTTTTATCTTCTGTAAATGAAGGGATTGAACTATATGTCTTCCATTCTATGATCTTATACATGTGACTTTTTGATTTTCAGTAATTATCAAATTTAGAACTAAATTAGAAGCTTTTGCTTCCTTCAATATATACACATAATTTGTCTGACTGTTTTCCCCAACTATACTCTATTCCTATGAATAATTTTAGATCAGTGATATAAAGTGTAGTATATTCAATTAATGGAGTAGGTAACATGATTATGCATATGAAATGAACTTTTAAAATGTTTTTTATATTGTATTAAGAAAAAAAACAACGAAACAAGTAATTTCATTAATAATGATTAGTAAAGAAGTGGTTTTTTTAAAATGTCCCCAAACTTCCAATGGTAGACATAAAAACTCCAGAAAATATATTTTTGCTTACAGGCTTTTTTAAGCTTCAATAATGAAAATGAATGAGTTTATTTTTTTATTTTAAATTTAGACTACTTAAAAGTAAATAGCCCAGTCTTAGAAAGAATATATGAAGTATTATCAGCTGTGATTCTCACACAGCATTACTGTGTGCATATGGTGATACATTGTAGCATATCAGTTCATTGCTCTTATGATTCTCCTAGTGATGAAAGTTTTGCATGGTAAAAAATCAGATCCTGGTTGGGAAACACATTCTGAAGCAATTTCATCGTTATTCCACCTCTGATTTTTTTTTCTTTCTCTTTTAAGCACAGAAGGTTTAGTGTCTTCGCCCCATGTAATTTTACCGTTAACTGTGCTGTAGTGTATGGGGCAGGGAGGTGGAAGAATATTTCTGACATGTTTCCGTTTTGCAGATTATGTATTTGCCGAATGTCACCTTTTTTTTTCTTGAACTGTAGGCAAAACATGACCATTGGAAGCTTTGCTTTTTCTGCCATTTGAGATGGCTCAGGATTCACTAGACCTTCCTTTGAACTTGGAGTTTTGGCTGAATAAGGCTGTTGCGTGGGGCCAGGCCGCTACTCTGGAATCCCAGCAAGATGTCTGCCTTCACCTGCCTCAATTACAGAAGTTCCTGCAGCAGATTTATGAAACCTTGAAACATATGGTAAGTGACTTACCAGAAGAATGAAATGTTTTAAAGACCGTTTCAGAAGCAATCTGCACCCCAGATTTCAGCAAGTCAGAAAGCTAATGGTAGCAAAGAGGCTTGTGGTATTGACCTAATGTATTGCTAGATCACAGAGGCAAATTGGGGAAACAGCCACAGGTAATGCAAACAAGAATGTGTTTCCTGAGTCCCTGATTTATTGGTAAAGAAGGCTTTTTTTTTCTTGATTGGTTATATTGTCACATGAGACTTCTTGACCAATCAAGTAGCCTTAAAAAACCTGCTCTTTAAAGTAAACAAGAATTTGATCCTGGCTGCCAGGTCATAAATTGTATTCTTTAAAGGTATTTCTATGTTATATTGTAACTGATCCTTTAAATCTTGAAGAGCTTGCTGACTGCAAACTACTCTGTATTATAGCAACTTTAAGCTGAGAATCCCCATGCTCAGGTCACTGAGAAGTATTAGAAATACTATATAAGTATTTTTATTAGTATGTCATTTTTTTGTTAATTGTTTTTAGGTTAGTACAAATTTTGTATTTTTACTTTTGAGATAAAATCTTTTCATTTGTAGTAATTATTTCAGTATAAAATGATTTTATACAAATATAATAGTTTCATGACTTTTACACAGTGCTTTTAAAATTTACAAAAATAATGTCATTTATAAAACGCTTGTCTTTTAAATTTTATAAGCAGAACTAAGCTTTGCATGTGAAATTTTTATAAAAATCTGGCAAGTTGGATATTATCTTCATGATGATAAAAATAAATTTGTATGTGTTTTAGAAACCTTTATACAAAAGTCTATTTTGCACAATTATCCAATGCATTCTGATTGCTTCATACCATTTTGGTGTGTCAAAGCTATGACACTTGGTTTAAATTGGACCTTCTGTGCACAGCACAAAAAGTCTTAAGATCATTCTTGAATGTGAGACAAATGTTAGGAACATATTGAAGCAAGAAATAATTAGTGTTTCAGTTACTTGTATGTTGTCTTAGTTCTGTCCCATTTAAAAACTTCTCCACTTATTCTATAGCAGTAAATATATGGAAATGGGAAAGCAGACCAATTACAAAACAACCTATAGAATTTACTCTTCTTCTTTTATTGTTTAAAAAATATTTCTATTTGACCTTTTGTTCCCTCCTCTTCTGTACCCTCTCTTTCCCTCCCCATCTCTTCTGCAAGCCTAAGCTTATGATTATAATGTCATTTAGCATACAGTGAGCACAAATAGTAGTAGAAATTTTACCTTTATGCTTTGGGTGCTATTAGATCTTTCACGAATTTCAGGGCAGTAGTTTACATTTCAGTACAAAACTAAGGTATAGGATTATCTGATTATAAGTTATCAAATATATTCTCATTGTATATTACTATTATGAAATCCTTGCTATCTTCGAATCATGTAACTTCTCATGTTCTAAGAATGAGGAAAATGATATTAAAATTTTAATATGATTCATCTATTACCTTAAGGAAATATGTATCTTGGTTTTAGATGACCTATTTAAAGGATGACATTAGGATAGTTTCCTGAGAGTCTTACTTTGATTAAATAACTAAAGGACTTCAATTATTTATTTTCTATTTTTTCAAAAGAGCTGACTAAAGTTTAAAGCTCATGTTAATATCATTTCAGTCTCTCTGAACTGTCTTTTTATAGACTTGTAATATTCTTTTTACAGGATTTTTCTGTGGCTATTCAGAGATTTCCCTTAATTGGTCAGTTGCTGGGAAGACTCTGTTGGAATCCCTTTGTCATAGGATATGGTAAGACTTTAGAGTTATGGAACAAATTTTTGATGAATTTATTTCTACCAAATAGCAGACTTCTAATTATCATTTAGAATTTTTATATTGTTAATCAAAATTCAGTGAAGTGTCCCTTATTAGGCTTCACCTTTTTTCAAAGTATAACTTGCAATGTGAATTTCTCTGGCAGAAAAAGATCCTTTATTGTTGTTTTGTAATTTTTTGTCACGAGAAAGAAAACTTTTCTTCTGCATGAGAAAGGTAAAACCTAAACTAGCCCTATTTGAACGTCCAGGTTAAGGGTGGGCATTGTTATATCGAATGCTGCAATCAGCATTTTGTGACCATAATGATATTAGTTACTTCTTTATTCCTCTTGCTACCCTGTTTAGGATCATATAATCATAGATTTAGAGTTGAAAGGGAACCCAGAGGACACCGACCAGAGGTCAAGGAGAGGTTAGAGATAAGTAGATCTGTGAGTCATCTGCGTGGAGAGGTAGCTGATGAGATCACCAAGGCTACTAGTATAGAAGGAGAAAAGAAGAGGAGCCAGGATAGCACCTTGGGAAAAGCACATAGCAAATGGACGCGACTTGGATGTGAATCCAGCAAAGGGGCAGCCAGACAGGGAGGAGGAGGCCTAGGAGACAGCAGGGGCATGAAAACCTGAGAGAAAAAAGCATCAAGGAGCGGAGGGTGATCAGCAGGGATCTAGAGAGATCGTGGAAGAAGAGGACTGAGGAAAGGCCATCAGATTTGTTAAAGAGGTCTTTGGTTTCTATACAGAAAGTAGTATCAGCTGGACGGTGACATTAGATGTCAGACTGCAGAGTAAGGGGGGGTGAGAGGAAATGTAGGAGCAGTTATAGAATGCCTTCTCAAGGAGTCTAGCCATAGAAAGGGGAGAAGAAATATAGGATGATAGCATGGAGGATCAAATGAGGACTTTTTGAGGAGAGAGAAGACATGGGTGTTTTCAGGCTGTAGAGAAGCAGACATCACATGAGTGAGCACGTAGAGATGACAGAGGGGGTAATCTGCTGGAGAACATTGGTCCTTTATGTATGTAGAAGGGTTTGCCTTGGCAAGGAAAAGGGCCACTTATTCATATGAGGTAAGGGTAAAGAGAAGACGGGAGATGCATCTGAGTGACATGAGATGAGGAGAGGGGAAGAAGAAGAGAAGGGGAAAGAGGAAACTTGGAGGGAGATGAAAAAGTTACAAAAGCACTGTGCAGATAGGATAGGGGATTGATTGGGGAGGTACAAAAGGGTTGTTTGGCTATGCTGCTCTCCCAGCTGAGATTATGTAGCATGAATTTATTGTGAACCCAGTCAGCAAGCAGTCTCATGATTTCCCTTCAGTTTCAGCAGCACATGTAGAGGAGTAAAGGCAGTAAACAGTGGAATTAATCCAGAGCCAAGATTCCACAGGGCAAGATTGGAACTAAGGAGGGAAAGAAATTCAACAAAACAGCCCACTTTAGAGGTGATTCTGAGCTTTCTCCAGTGGACCAAGATACAGGAGGGAGCCAAGTGTCACTAGTACAGAAGGGAGGACTTGGGAATAGATTGGAGGTCTTGGTGAAGACAAAGAAGAGGATTAAGGGCGAAAAGAAGTAGAATAATTTTGATCAGAAAAGGGTATTTCAGAGTTCATGAATATAGAAGGAGAACATTTGTTAGTGGTGGCAGAATCAAGAGTATGACCGTCTCTGTTGTGTTGAGGTTCTTTGGAGGAGAAATGGTAGAAAATGAATCAGCTACGGAACTGGGAACTTAGGGTTTTGGAGGGAATATCAGTATGTATGTTGAAGTTCACTCGAATAAGGGCAGGAGTTGGGAGGAGAGAGACTGTGAGGCACTGAACTTTTTGAGGAAAGGAGTGTAAATATTGGGGATTGATACATAACAGCTACCAGAATCTTGAGTGGGTGAACCCATTCACCAGTTACATGTTACTAATGGATTGAATAAACCTTAAAGGAGGAGAGTTACTGGATGGTGGTGGTAGAGGGAAGTGGCACTGGGGAGTAAGGGGTATTTCCACTTCACCATTTTAATTAGTGGATTGGAGGGTGTGAGTGAAGGTGCAACCAAGGAAGGAAAGAGTGGCCAGGGAAGCATTATCATCATCCAGTTCTCAGTGAATTCAACAAGATAGAAGATGTGAAAAAGGAAAAAAAATTAAGATGTGTTTATGTATGTATGTATGTGTGTATATACATATATGTGTATGTATATATATACATATATACACACACAATACACATATTAAAAATATAAAAGGCAGCACTTGACTCTGAATTCTGAGGACCTGACCTTTGTGACAGTCTCTGAATCTGTCTGTGCTTTGATTTCCTCATCCTTAAAATGAGGGGGTTGGATTCTATAGAGTATAGACATTGGCTTTCTTCGTAGCTCTAGATCTGTAATCTCATACTAGATGTCATCTAAAGTCTCTTATAGCTCTATGTCTATGATCCTATGTTAATCCAAAGCTTATTTCTCCTACGTGGGTTTTTAGTATTTATTACAATATCCTCTCTGTCTCTCTCTCTCTGTCTCTCTCTCCCTCTCTCTGTCTCCCTCTCTCTCTCTCTCTCTGTCTCTCTCTCTCTGTCTCTCTCTCTCTGTCTCTCTCTCTCTGTCTCTCTCTGTCTCTCTCTGTCTCTGTCTCTCTCTCTCTGTCTCTGTCTCTCTCTCTCTGTCTCTCTCTCTCCCCCACCCTCTCTCCCTTCCTTTCCTCTCTCCCTCTCTCTGTGTATGTGTATATATGTATGTATGTATATAAATACACATGCAGAGAAAGAGTATTCTAGTATTTCCAGCTCTTCTAGCCATTTAGGATGTTCTTCCCAAAATAATTTCTATTCTCAGATGAATGAACCCTGGGTTATTAAGTCTAATTGTTCCTGATTCCTCTCTATCTAGTTCTCCTGGTTATGCTTTTCCAGGTTTTTCTGAGATCATTCTGCTTGTCATTTATTAAATCACAGTAGTATTCGATCACAATCATATACAACAGCTTGTTCAGCCATTACCCGATCGACAGGCATCCCCTCAATTTCCAATTCTTTGCCACCACTAAAAGAGCTGCTATGAATATTTTGTGTGTAGGTCATTTTCTCCCTTTTTGTGATCTCTTTGGGATACGGACCTTGTCGTGGTGTTACTGGATCAGAGTATGTGCAGTTTGATTGCTCTTTCGGTATTGTTCCAAATTGTTCTCCAGAATGATTGAATCAGTTCAGGCTCCAGTAATAGTGCATTAGTGTCCCAGTTTTCCCATCCTCTCCAACATCTGCCATTTTCTTTTTCTGTCTTATTATCAATCTGATAAGTGTGGGGTAGTATCTCAGAGTTGTTTTCATTTGCATTTCTCTAACCAATCATAATTTAGAGCATTTTTTCATATGACTATAGATAGCTTTGATTCCTCCATCTGAAAACTGCCTGTTCATATCCTTTTACCATTTATCAGTTGAGGAACAGCTCTTATTTCTAGAAATTTGACTCAGTTTTCTATATGTTTGGGCAATGAGGTCTTTATCAGAGAAACTTGCTGTGAAATTTTTTTTTAATGGTAATGATTGCCAACTTTGCGTTTCCCTCCATCCTGGTCTCCACCATTTTTCCTACTCTCTTACGCCTTTTACCCTGTCTATTCTCAAGTGTTCTGCTTCTGACTTTTACCCTCTCCAGTCTGCCCTCCTGTCTATCATTCCCCCACCCCTCTTCTCTTATCCCCTTCCCCTTGTTCTCTTACGTATAGTAAGATCAGTTTCTACACCCAACTGAGTGTGTATGTTATTCCCTCTTTGAGCCAGTTTTGTTGAGGGTAAGGTTCATGCACTCCTCCTTCCCACCTACTACCCACATTCCTTTCCATTATAAAAGCTCTTTTGAACCTCTTTTATGTGGGATAATTTACCCCATTCAACTTCTCCCTTTCTCCTTTTCCCAGTGCATTCTTTCTCTCCCCTTAATTTTATTTTTTTAGATAATCATCCCATCATATTTGACTCACACCTGTGCCCTATGTCTATACATTCTCATTCTAACTGCCTTAATAATGAGAAGGTTTTTAGGAGTTATGATTATCATTTTTTCCCATGTAAGAATATAAACAGCTTAACCTTATTTAATCCATTATGATTTCTCTTTCCTGTTGACCTTTTTTATGTTTCCTTTGAATCTTGTATTTAAAAGTCAGATTTTCTTTTCAGCTCTGGTCTTTTCATCAGGAATACTTAAAAGTTCTTTATTTCATTGAGTATCCATTTTATCCCCTGAAGAATTTTACTCAGTTTGAGTCAGATTCTTGATCCTAGCTCTTTTGCCCTCTGGAATATCAGATTCCAAGAACTCCAGTCCTTTAATGTAGAAACTGCTGGATCTTGTGTTATCCTGATATTTTAATTGTTCCTTTTCGGATATTTGGAATGTTTTCTCTTTGACCTGTGAACTCTGGAACTTGGCTATAATATTCCTGGGTGTTTTCATTTTGGGATCTCTTTCAGGAAGTGATCGGTATATTCTTTCCATTTATGTTTTTCCCCCTGGTTCTCATATCAGGACAGTTTTCCTTGATAATTTCTTGAAAGATGATGTCTAGGCTCTTTTTTTTATCATGGCTTTCAGGTAGTCCAATAATTCTTAAATTCTCTCTGCTCGATCTGTTTTCCAGGGCAGTTGTTTTAACAGTGAGCTAAGAGACCATTGAGATTTTCTTAAATTTTTTCATTCTTTTGATTTTCTTTGATTGTTTCTTGATGTCTCATGGAGTCATTAGCTTCCACTTTCCCAATTCTAATTTTTAAGGAATTATTTTCTTCATTAACTTTTTGTACCTTCTTTTCCATTTGGCCAATTCTACATTTTAAGGAGTTTTTTTCTTCAGTGGATTTTTGTACCTATTTTTCCACTTGGCCAATTCTGCTTTTTAAGACACTCTTTCTTCAGTGAATTTTTGTATATCCTTTTCTATTTGGTCAATTCTGCTTTTCAAGGCATTCTTTTTATTGGACTTTTGTACCTCTTTTTAACATTTGGCCTAGTCTGTTTTTTTCAGGTGTCATTTTCTTCAGTAAGTTTTTGTGCCTCCTTTACCAAGTTGTTGGCTCTTTTATCATGATTTTATTGCAACATTCTCATTTCTCTTCCCATTTTTCTTCTGCCTCTCTTACTTGATTTCTTTTTTTTTAAAAGCAATTGGGGTTAAGTAACTTGCTCAAGGTTACACGGCCAGGTGTTTCTGGGTGGGTGCTAAGTGTCTGAGCCTGGATTCGATTCTCAGGTCATCCCGACACTGGAGCCAGTGCTCTTACTCACTGTGCTACCTGGCCACCCCTTCTCTTACTTGATTTTAAAAATCCTTTTTGATAGTCAGAGCAATTCATATATATATATATTTTTTTTTCTTTTTTTGAGGCTTTGGATGTTGCAGTTTTGACTTTGTTGTCTTCTGAGTTTGTGTTTTGATCTTCCCTGTCACCATAACTTTCTGTAGGCACAATATTTCTCTGCTGTTTGCTCATTTTTCAGCCTATTTCTTGACTTTTAACTATGCTGCAGTGGGCCTCGGCCTCTGGAGTGGAAGGCACATTTCCCCAAGCTTCGGGTTTCTGTACAACTGTTTTCAGAGGTAGTTCTGGAGGTTTGTGAGCTTTCAGGTCCTCCAAGGTGTGATCTAGGAGGAGATGTATTTACTGCTCTCTTGTTCTCAGCACTGGTCTAAGCCACCACAAGTACTCTTTTCCACCCTGGAAATGTGACTCTGTGGCTGCAAGCTTAGGCGTGCTAATGATCTTTTTTGTCCTGGGACTGAGACCCAGAATTTTGGCAGTTGGTTATCATTACAGTATTGCTTTCACTGAATGCATGTTCTCCTGATTCTGCTCATTTCACTTTGTAAGAGTTCGTATCTGTATTCCCAGGTTTTCTGAAACCATTCCCTTCATGATTTCTTCTTACAGTAATTTTCCATTCCAATCATATGCCACAACTTGTGCTTCTCCTCAATTTGCCACCACAAAAGAGTTGCTATAAATATTTTTGTACTTATGGGTCTTTCCTTTGATCTCTTCAGGATACAGACATAATAACAGTATTGCTGGGTCAAAGGGTATGCACAATTTCATAGCTCTTTGGGCATAGTGAGAAATCATCTTCCAGAAAGTTTGGACTAGTTTACAGCCCCAACAACCGTGTATTAGTATACCTGTTTTTCCACAGCCCCTCCAGCTATTGTCATTTTCTTTTTCTGCCATATTAGCCAGTCTGATGGCTATGAGTTACTACTTCCAAGTTGTTTTAATGTACTTTTCTCTAATTATTAGTGAATTAGAGCTTTTCTTTCATATGCCTACTGATAACTTTGATTTCTTCTGAAATCTACCTGTTCATATCCTTTGACTATTCTTAAATTGGGAAATGGCTTTTAATTGGAGAATGACTGAACAAGTTGTGGTATATGGGAATATGTTTTTGTGCTCTAAGCAGTGATGAGCAGCTGGATTTCAGAAGAACCTGTTAAGACTTACGTGGAATGATGCAAAGTGAACTGAGCAGAACCAGAAGAACATTGTACACAGTAATAGCAACACTGTGCAATGACCAACTAACAATAAATAACTTAGTTCTTCTCAGCAATGCCATGATCCAAGACAATTCCAAGACTCATGCTGGAAAATGTATCCGTATTCAGAGAAAGAACGGGTAGAGTATGAATGTTCCTCAAAGCATAGTTTTCACTTTATTTTTTTCATAATTTTTTCCTTTAGTTTTGTTTTTTTCACAATATGACAAACATAGAAATGTTTTACATAATTGCACACGTATAACCTATATGAAATTGCTTATCACCTTAGGGAGAAGGAAGGGAAGAAGAAAATTTGGAGCTTAAAATTTTATTTTAAAAAGATTGTTAAAATTTGTCTTTATTACGGAGCCAAGATGGCAGAGTGAAAGCAAGAATTCACCTGAACTCCTCTGTGAACTCTCTCAGTAACCTATAAAAAGTGAGTCTGAATGGATTTTAGAGTGACAGAATCCATTGAGAGATGGAGCGTGGCAGATGACTAGTCTAGGAAATTACGTAGTAGGACTGGGTAGGGGGAGCACACGGGGACTGCACTGGTACAGACTGGAGACCAGACCACAGAGGAGCCAGAGCAAACCCCAGCAAGTGAATCTGTCCACTGCAGGGGTGATTCATAGACTTCTTACTGCAGGACAGAGGATCTGCTGGAGCTGGGTAAGAGACAAGGCTACGGTCCGCCTGGGGCTATTAACCCATAGCCTGGATGTTTAAAAATCATTGACTTGAATTTCTGAAAGCCAGCATGGTGGAGTAACCCCAGCTGCTCTAATCCCCAACTCTGACCCTGAAAAGCCAGAGATTATTGCTCCAGTGTAAAATCCTGACATAGTGGAACCCACAGCAGGCCTGGGAGTCCTAGAGGAAGGGTACGACTCAGGCTGTACCGAGCCTGAAGTGAAGGGCAGGAGGCATCCCAACAAGCCTCATCTCACCTGACCAGTGAGAGATTCTGAGGCCCAGGAGGGTGGAGCCAGCAAACACTAACACCAGGTGTGCCTTAGCAAAATCACAGGGAATCTGCAGACAAGAGTGCCACCGCCACGGGCCACTAGTGCTGAACCTGCCTGAGGTCTGTCCCAGGGGTGGAAACCTGAAGTGACCAGACTACCCCTTCCCCACCCTGTACTCTGTGAGCCTCAGGGTAACCCAGGGTGATTGAAAGTCCTGGCCTTGGCCTCAGTCTAGACACCCAGAGGCTACAGTGCACAAAGTCAACCACCAGGACCCTAGAAGCGTCGTACAGAGAGCCCTCTGTACCCCAAGAAGTAGAAGCCCACTTTAAAAGTAAGGAAATAGGCCATGTAAATGGGGAGGTAGCAAGTTCAAAAAAAAAAAGGTAAAAACAATTGAATACTGCTATTGCGAGCAAGAAGAACCAAATTCAGAAGGGGACATTATTGACTCTGTACCTGTAACTCCACTCACAAGCAGCTTTCCAGAGAACTGCTGCAGTGAACAGCTTTCAGGGTTTTGATTACATACTATAATGAACAGTCTATTCAATAACAAACCGAAGCAAAACATTCACAGAGAATCAAGGTACAGCATTCACAATGTCACAGCTTATCACAGAAAATCAAAATACAGCATTCACAATGACTTAATACTAAAATGGCCACTTAATTTTCACCAAAGTGGTCACAGTAGTTTTCAACAAAGTACAATCATTTAGTAACTCAACCATTCAATCATCCTCAAGGAGGTTTGCCTCCTCAAGGAACACAAAGTACAATAGTCAAAATTCTCCGCTCATGGGGCACGCTAAGTTACCAATCAGTCACTATTCAGTCGTCAGTCAGTACTCAGTCATTAGTCACTACTCAACACCCTCTTAAGGTGTAGTGGAAAATACAGGGGCCACCCACCCTTTGGTCACAAGTAAATCATAATCTTCTCAGTACACAATATCCAAGTAAAGTCTTCTTTCAGCTTGACTCGAGGCTGGCTCTCAGCCCCAAGTGTCACCTGGATTCAAAGGCAGGCAGCTCCCGGCTCCTCATCCAGTTTTTCATCTAGTTCTTCCATATTGAAGCTCACAGTGTCCAGTCTACCTCAAGTCCTTCACAGTTCCTGTCTTGGGAAGACAAAGCTTAACAGAGCCACAATAATATTCATACACATTGTAGCACCATCATCAATTCACTCTCTGCCTTTGAAATCAACTCACACCCACCAATAAGGTCTGAGAACTCAATACAAATCATCAACACAGACCCACACACAAGGTCCATGAGGTCAGCACAAATCATCAGTAACCACCAGGATCTCCAAAACCCTCCCCCAGGACTTCTGTACCCATACAATTAGAAGATCCTCTTTGAGGGCTTCCAGGAAGGTCCCAGGGCTTCTGTACAAAGTATTATAAACAAAGAATGACAATAATGAGACAACTTACCAAAACTTGTGGGATGCAACAAAAGCAGTTCTTAGGGGAAGTTTTATATCCCTGAATAAAAGAGAGAAAATGGAGGTCAGTAAATTGGGCATGCAACTGAAAAAGCACAAGTTGAAAATCCCCAATTAAATACTAAATTAGAAACACTGAAAACCAAAGGAGAGGTTAATAAAATTGAAATTAAGAAACTATTGAATTAATAAATAAAACTAAGAGCTGGTTTTATAAAAAAAACAATAAAATTGACAAACCTTTAGTCAATATGATAAAAAAGAAAAAGAAGAAAGCCAAATTACAAATATCAAAAATGAAAAGGGTGAATCTATCTCCAATGAAGAGCTAATTTAAATAATAATTAGGAATTATTTTGCCCAGCTGTATGCCCATAAATTCTTAGTTGAATGAATGAATATTTACAAAAATATAAGTTGCCTAGATGAACTGAAGAGGAAATAAATTACTTAAATAACCCCATCTCAGAAAAAAAAAATTGAACACGCCATCAATGAACTCCCTAGGAAAAAATCTACAGAGCCAAATGGATCTATGAGTAAATTCTGTCAAACATTGAAAGAGCAAATGAGTCCAATACTCTACAAACTATTTGGGAAAATTGGAGAAGAAGGAGTCTTACCAAATTCTTTTTATGACACAAATATGGTACTGATACCTAAATTGGGAAAAGACAAAATGGAGAAAGAAAATTATAGACTAATTTCCCTCGTGAACATAGATGCAAAAATTTTAAATAAAACACTAGCAAAAAGACTACAGCAACTTATCACAAGAATAATCCACTTTGATCAGGTAAGATTTATTCCAGGAATGCAAGAAAGGTTCAGTATTAGGAAAATATCAGTATAATCCATCGTATCAATAAAAAAAACTAGTAAAAACCATATGATTATCTCAATAGATGCAGAAAAGGCTTTTGACAAAATACAGCAGTTTCCTCTTAAAAACACTAGAAAGTATTGGCATATATGGAGCCTTCCTTAAAATAATAAGTAGCATCTATCTAAAACCATCAGCAAGTATTATAATGTAATGGGGATAAGCTAGAAGCATTTCCAATAAGATAGGGGGTGCAACAAGGATGTTCTTTATCACTCTTATTTGATATGGTACAAGAAATGTTAGCAGTAGCAATAACAAGAAAAAGAAATCAAAGGAATCAAATTAGGCAAAGAGGAGACCAAGCTATCACTCTGCAGATGATATGATGATATACTTAGAGAATCCTAGAGAATCAAGTAAAAACCTACTTGAGATAATAATTTTATTAAAGTTGCAGGATATAAAATAAACCCACATAAATCCTCGGCATTCCTGTATATTTCTAATGAAATCCAAAAGCAAGAGATAGAAACAGAAATCCCATTTGAAGTTATTGTAGACATTATAACATATTTGGGAATCTACCTGCCAAAACAAACCCAGGACCTATATGAATACAATTACAAAATACTTTTCACACAAATAAAGTCAGATATAAATAAATGTAAAAACATCATTTGCTCGTGATTAAGTCTAGCTAATATAATAAAAATGACAATTTTACCTAAATTAATTTACATATTTAGTGCCATAGTAATCAATCTACCAAAAATTATTTTATAGAGCTAGAAAAAATAGTAACAGAGTTCAAATGGAAGAACAAAATGTTGAGAATATCAGGGGAATCAGTGAAAAGAAATGCTAGGGAAGGTGGCCTAGCCATATGAGATTTTAATCTGTATTTTAAAGCAGTAGTCATCAGAACTACTTGGTACTGACTGAGGAATACAGTAGTGGATCAGTGGAATAGATTAGGTACAGGAGGTATAGCACTCAGTGATTATAGTAATCTACTGTTTGATATACCCAAAGATCCCAGCTTATGGGATAAGAACTCACTATTTGCCAAAAACTGCTGGGGAAACTGGAAAACAGTATGGCATAAACTGAGCATAGACTAATACATTACACAATATACCAAAATAAAGTCTAAACGTGTGCACAATGTAGGTATAAAGACTGATAATGTAAGCAATCTGGGAGAGCAAGGAATAGTTTACCTGTCAGATTTATGGAGAAGGGAAGACTTTATGATGCAGATGCAGACCAAACAGTAGTTAGAGAGCATTATGAAATGCAAAAAGGGTAATATTGATTACACTAAATTAAAAAGTTTCTGTACAAATAAAGCCAGTGTAACCAAGATGAAGAAGGAAGTGGAAAACTGGGAAAGAAATTACAATCAGTGTTTCTGATATAGGCCTCATTTTTAAAATATATGGAGAACTGAGGCAAATCTATAAGAATACACATAATTTCCCATTTGATGAATGGTGAAAGGATATGAACAGGCAGTTTTGAGAGGAAGAAATTAATCTATAAGCATATGAAAAAATTCCCTAAATCACTACTGATTAGGGAAATGCAAATCAAAACAACTCTGAGGTACCACATCTCACTGGTCAGATTTGCTAAGATGACAAAACAGGAAAATGATAAATGCTGGAGAGGATGTGGAAAAATTGTAATACTGATGCATTGTTGGTGGAGTTGTGAACTGATCCAACCATTCTGGAGAGCAATTTGGAGCTATGCCCAAAGGTCTATAAAAAATATGCATACCCTTTGACCCAGCAATACCACTCCTAGGGTTGTATCCCAAAGAGATCATAGAAGTGGGGAAAAGACCCATATGTATAAAAATATTTATAGAAGCTGTTTTTGTGGAGGCAAAGAATTGGAAACTAAGGGGGTGCCCATCAATTGGGGAATGGCTATACAAGTTGTGGTATATGCATGTAATGGCATAATACTGTGCTATAAGAAATGAGGAGCAGATGGACTTCATAATAAACCTGGAGAGACTTATATAAACTGAAGCTGAGTGAGGAGAGCAGAACCAGGAGAACTCTATACACAGTCACAGACACAACGTATGTGTGACAACTAACCTTGGCAGACTGGGCTCCTCTCAGCAATGCAGGGTTAGAAGACAATTCCAAATACTCATGGTGGAGAGGGCAGTCCTCCTCCAGAGAACGAGCTGCGGGGTCTGAATGCAGACCGAGGCAAAGCACCTGCTCTCTCTCTTGTGTCTTGTCTTGTCCCTTCTTTCTCCTTGTTCGCTCCATTGGTTCCCATCCTTCCTTACAGCCTGACTAATGTTGAATGTGAAGGTATTTGTAGATCCTGTATTTGCTTGCACGCCGCCATGGGGGGATGGTGGGGAGAGCTAGAGGGAGAAAATTAGAAGCTTGAGTGATTGTAAACTGAATGTTGGAAACTAAAACTAAATACCTACGTTTTTAAAAATAAAGTAATTTGTCTTTATTGCAATTGGAAAAAATAAAAATATTTAAAAGAGAAACAAAAAAATTTATTTAGGCAGCATTGTCGTATTCATTTCATTGCCATGTTCTAGTCACGAGCAGTAAATATTTCTCCATATATTTGTTTTCCTTTATATCAAGGATTTTATTGAGGTAGTGAAAGCAGACATAGAACAGATGGTTGACATATACTATTTGGAAGTAAGGTTAGTATTGATTTGATTACAGTTCTGAGACTATGCAGTGGGGAGGAACACATGAGCTAATGCCCAGGGTAAAAGACAGTGATTTATCGGGCCAGGTAGATACAGTGAGGTATCACCCATTACGTCCACCCAGCCTATAAGCAGAAGTACCAAAGCTCCTCACATGGTCCTGGAAATCCCACTTGAAGGGTGGGGTGTGGGTAGTGTGATAGTAGCCGTGGAAGTTTCCTTGTTGCCTTTTAAAATTTAATTTATTTTTCTTGTCTTATTGTGGTAGCTAGCATTTCTAGTATAATACTGACAGTGCTGGTGATAATGGGCATTCTTGCTTCTCCTGATTCTATCGGGAAGGCTTCTTGTTTATCCCCATCACAAGTAATGCTTGCTCTCGGTCACAGGTAGATGCTACTTATTTTTTTTTTTTTAAAGCTTCTTTGCTTTTGTGTGTTTTTAATAGCAATAGATGTTCTATTTTGTCCAAAGCTTTTTCAACATCTATTAATATAGTCATGATTTTTGTTGGTTTTGTTATTGAAATACTCAGTTATGCTTATAGCTTTCCTAATATTAAACCAGCCTTGCATTCCTGGTATAATAATGTATGATCTTTGTGATATATTGCGATAGTCTTGCTAGTATTTTGTTGAAAAATTTCGCCTCATTAGGGAAATTGGTCTGTAGTTTTCTTTCTCAGTTTTTGTTCTCAAAACCATATAGTCCTAGAAGTTATTGGAAAGGATTCTACCTGTTTTTCAGATAGATTACATAGCATTGGGATTGATTGTTCCTTAAATAGTCGGCATAATTCACTTGGGAATGCAGCTGGTCCTGGGGATTTTTTCCTTCAGGAGCTCTTTGATGGCTTGTTCAGTTTGTTCAAGATATGGTGATTTAAGTATTCTGTTTCCTCTGAGCAAGTGGTAGTTTTGTAAAAATTCATCCAGTACATTTAGATCGTCAGTTTTATTGGCATGTAACTGGGCAAAATATCTTCTAATAATTGCTTTAATTTTGTCTTTATTGGTGATACATTCATCCTTTTCATTTTTTATGCTGGTAATTTGGTTTTCTTCTGTCTTTTAATCAAGTTAACTAATGGTTTAACTTTTATTTAAAAGAAAAACACTCCTAGTTTTATGTATTGGTTCAGTTTTTTTTAACTTTCCTTTTATTTTCATAATTCCTGTTTTGGTGTGTAATTGGAGATTTCCAGTTTGGTTTTTTCTAATTGTTTTTGTTGTTGAATGTCTCACTTGTTGATCTGCTCTTTCATTCTTTTATTGATGAAGGTATTAAGAGAGAAAATTTTTTCCCCTAAGTTATGCTTTGGCTGCATCCTACAAATTTTGGTATGTTGTCTCTTGGTTATCATCTTTATTGATTTCTTTCTAGCATTTGTTTTTTGACCCACACATTCTTTAGGATTTAATTATTTAATTTCCAGGTAAATTTTAATCTGTGTGTCAAGAGATTATTATTGAATTTTGGTCCCTAAAGGGTACATTTAATATTTCTACTTTTTAGCATTTATTTGTGAGGTTTTTATGCCCTATTACATAGTCAGTTTTTTTTTTTAAGCTGAGAAAAAAGCTACATACCTTTCTGTTCTCATTCAGAATTCTTCCGGGGTCTATCATATCGAAATTCCCTAAAATTATATTCATCTCCCTAAGTTTTTCCTTATTTATTTTGTGGTTAAATGTATCTAGCTCGAAGAGGGCAAAGTTAAGGTCCTACATTAATATATTACTGTTTCCTCTTATAACTCATTTAACTTTTACTTTAAGAATTTGGATACTCTGTTTTCTTGAAATGTTCCTTTTTTCTTTTTATTGTCCTTCACTTCTGTGTGTTTACATTCCTAAGCAGTTCTCTTTTTTGTTTTTATTTTTTGGTGAGATTTGTAATCATAGACTAAAGTTTTTCTGATTTGCCCATTATTTTTGCTCTATAGACCATAAATTCTGCTCTTATAATTCTCATTTCTCCTTAAAATCATTCAGGAACAGCTTGTTGTGTTCCATGTTCTCCTCACATTAAATAGGATTTTTTTGTCCTGTTGTGTTGAATTGTGTTCTTTTGTTTTACAGTATCTGTTTGTAGATGTGAGGACTCATTTACTAAATCTGCAGGTCATATTTCTTCCGGCTGTTAATGTTTTCTTTGTTTATCTCTCTGCTTATGTTTAAGGTCTTTTGATTTTCTTCCTTCTGAGATCTTTGATAACACTAATCTTTCTTCCCCCTTACTTATTCTTGTTGCTCTGTTTCTGACTCCCTCTCCTGTGACTGTGGGATTTCACAGGTCTCAGCCTTCTTGTGTTGGACAGTTCACAATTGTCCAGTTTAGGTATTTGCCCCAAGTCCTGCTGGACTCTGAGCTCTTTTACTCAGGCTTATTGGAGGACGTCATCACCTCCAACCCCATGTATTTTCTTGATGTCAAGTCCTACTCCCTCAGTTTGTCACTTCTCTGTTCAGAGAGCTGCCGTGCTGGTGCCAGAGTGTAACTTTCTTTACTTTTGGAGAAGGGGCATGGGGTTGAGTTCTGTTTCAAGCCCAGTTGTGTCTCCTGCCCCTCTGTTCTTTCCCTATGCTGCAGAGATCTTTTGCTGTAGAGAATGCTGCCACTATGGCACTGTCTGTCTTTCCTAGCCCAATCATTCAATAAACATTTATTAAATGCTTACTATGTACTAGGCACTATTCTAAGCATTCGATTAAGCTCTGTAGTCTAAACCATGTATCTCCACAGCCCTGGAATGAGAGGAGAGGGACTGGGGTGAGCGGCTGGGCTTTGTTGCAAGTCTGTGTGTTGTTGGTGCTTGGGTGTGGTAGGAGGTAGGGCTGCTGAGTGAGCTTAGCATACCTCTATGAGTGCTTTTTCTTTGTTTGTTTTTTTAACCCTGTTTTGTATTTAGAGTTCTTAGACCATGGAGGTAGCTCAGGTTGCTTAATCTTTGGCACATAACTTCTGTTTCTGAAAGGTCATGGGGAACAAAAAGTCTACTGCATCTCTTCAGTCATGTGACTTGGAAGTCCATAATAGCTCTTTATGATGGTGTTCTCTTTTTTTTTCCTCATTCTTCCAGACTTCCTGACTTTGGAATTGTTCTAGGATCAGGCTCTGAGCACTTCTGGAATGAATTGAGAATTGTGTTTGGTTTTATTTTATATCTTCTTTGATTTTACTCCTACTTTCTGAAGGTATTGAATGTTCTGTTATTCCTAGGTCTCAGGGATAGCTCCAGCTATGGACCCACAAACATTCAGCCATCCTAACAGGAGGCCTGATCCAATGTGATGTCTTAGAAATACAAATCACAACAACTCTGAGGTACCACATCTCACCGGTCAGATTGGCTAAGATGACAAATGCTGGAGAGGATGTGGGAAAATTGGAACACTAATGCATTGTTAGTGGAGTTGTGAACTGATTCAACCATTCTGGAGAGCAATGTGGAGCTGTGCCCAAAGGGCTATAAATAAGTGCATGCCCTCTGACCCAGCAATACCACTTCTAGGGCTGTATCCCAAAGAGATCATAGAAGTGGGGAAAAGACCCGTATGTACAAAAATATTTATAGCAGCTCTTCTTGTGGTGGCAAAGAATTGGAAATTAAGGGGGTGCCCATCAATTGGGGAATGGCTGAACAAGTTGTGGTATATGAATGCAATGGAATGCTATTGTGCTATCAGAAACGAGGAGCAGACGGTCTTCATATTTACCTGGAGATGCTTATAGGAACTGATGCTAAGTGAGACAAGCAGAAGCAGGAGGAATCTGTACACAATTACAGACACAACGTGTGTGTGATGACCAGCTTTGATAGCCTGGACTCTTCTCAGCAATGCAGTGATATAAGTCAATCCCAAAGACTCATGATGGAGAGAGATGTCCACATGCAGGGAAAGAGCTAGAAAGAGCTGGCGATGACAGTCTCGAAGCCAACTGAAGCAAGATGCCTGCTCGCTCTCTTTGTCTTGTTTGGCTTTGCTTCCTCTTTCCCATTCTTCCTCCTTCTTCACCACCTGACTAATGTCTAATGTGAAAGCATTTGCAGATCCTACGCTTGATTAAATGCTGCCTTGGTGGGGAGTGGAGGGAGGGAGAGAAAATTCGAAACTCAAGGGAATGTGGAATTTAATCTTGTCAACTAAAAGTAAACAAACAAATTAATAAAGATTTCTATTAAAAAAAAACTCTCTTATAGTCTAATTTTGCAAATTCCTGACCTGGATTTGGGTTTGAGTAATATGACTTTTTAGGCTTACTTGCAGCTCCTTATAGACTGCTGCTGGAATCGACCACTTGTCAGCCAGCTGGAAAGCTCTAGATTTTGTTCCGATCATTCCACTGCAGGCGCCAGAGTGGGTGGGCCCTGTATCTGAGACCCTCCTTTGCTCCCAAGGGCCTGAGGCACATTGTTTCCCATTTCTGTATTTGCTTCTTTCTAAATATCCAGCAGAGGGCCCGAGGTGGCTCTCTGACCTGGCCACAGGGCCCTATGACTGTTTCTTGCCCTGATTTTCCCTGGACATGGCTGTTTGTGTAATTCTGGTTTATGAGCAGCAGTTGGGACTCTTCTTGCCCTTGTGCACAGGACAGTTCCAGACCCTGCCTTGCAATGCCTCCTCTACTTCCTACCTCAGCCTCAGTGTCCACAGACCTTTTTTTTTCCTCTCTCTACTCACCTGGCCTGGGAAAAAGATTCATTGTGAATTTTTTTTTTCTTAGATTTCCCCTGCCTTTTCAGGATTTTTGTTTAATAATTGTGACGGGCAGGCAGGCTTACTATTGGTGGGGTATATGGAAACATATTGACTTCTTCCAACAATGTTTTTTTTGTAAATTTTAAAATTTCTTTTAAACTTGAATACAAAATGAGGGGGGAAAATATTGCCATGTATACAGCAGAATATAAGAGAGACAAAGTGAAACAGTAAATTTCCATTTCAAGATGACCTATATAATAAATACTGGACATAGTTCTCAAAGCTTTGCTTCCTTCTAGGTTTTCTTTTGTTCTCTGCTAGTTACTTTGTACTCCCCCTTCCACCCCCCCCCCAAGAAGGATGCAATTAAGTGTGTGTGTGTATATATATATATATATATGCATAGATATCTATAAATATATGTATATATATATATACTTATACACATATATGTAAGACTGCACTATGCTTTTTTTTCTTTTTTTGGAGGGGGGAGAGCAGGGCAATTGGGGTTAAGTGACTTGCCCAAGGTCACACGGCTAGTAAGTGTTAAGTGTCTGAGGTCAGATTTGAACTCAGGTCCTGCTGATTCCAGGGCTGGTGCTCTATTCACCGTGCCACCTAGCTGCCCCTGCTTATTTCTGCTTGTCATCTGTGTCTCTGAAGGTGGATAGCATCTTCTTCATATGTCCAAGCCTTTATTGTTTTTCTAAATCAACCAGCTCATCTTTTCCTTCACCACAGCAGTATTCCAACTCAGTCACATCCTGTCTGTGAGATTGTCTGTGAAAGTTTTTTTTCCCACTTTTCTGCATTCTTTCTATTCTTGTCTATGTAGGGTTTTTTTTTTATAAAATAAAATTGTAATTTAAAATAATTGAAATTTTCCATTTTGCATTTCAGCAGTGCTCTCATTGTATAATTTAAAGTCTGATACTGCTGAATCTACTTCCTTTATATCTGTTTTCTTTGAAGTTCCTGATCTTTTGTTCTTCCAAATGAACTTTGTCATTATTTTTTCTAGTTCAGTAAGATAATTTTTTAATAATTTAATTGGGATGACATTGAAGAAATTAATTAGGTAGAATTTGTCATTTAAAAAATTATATTAAAAAATTTAAAAAATTATATTGGCTTTACCTACCCATGAGGAATAAATATTACTTCAATTATTACATATGACTCATAAGTGTTTTATGTTTATGTTAGTTTAGTTCCCCTGTCTGTTTTGACAGATATATGCTTAAGTATTTTATATTGTCTAGGTATTTTAAATGGTCTAAAACAATATTGAATAATATTGGTGACCATGTAGTTTCTCCATTTTTCTTTTTTGATTGAAACTATTTTAACTTTAACTTTGAGATTATGATTACTAACCTTGCTTCTTTTACATAGTAAATTCTTCTCCTGCCTTTTATTTTATCTTTGTGTATATCTCTCATTTTTATAATGTTCCCTAAAAGCAACATATTGTTACATTCAAACTTTTAATCTGTTATCTGTTTCCATTTTATGGATAAATTTATCCCATTTACATTTCAAGCTACAATTACTTGCTTTGTATTTTCCTTCTTCCTATTTTTTTCTCACTGTCCTCATTCTATTTTCCCTATTTCTCCTGACCCTTCTGCTTTACTTCTACCCGCTACCTTGCCCTCCTATTCTTTAATCTATCCACACCTGGAAGAGTCCCTCCCTTATCCTCTCCTCCTTACCGTATCCCTTTGCCCTCTCATTTCTTTCTGAATTTAGAAGACTTTTATGCCCTTCTAGATACATACATACATACATACATACATACATACATACATATACATGTAGTTACCTCTTTAATCCATTCAAGATCACTTCCTACCCTCCCCCTCCTAGCTTCTTCTGTATCATTTTTTTCTTTTATGTCTCATTTGTATGCAGTAATGATTCCTTTTCCTCCCTTCCTACAGTTTTTTTTTTAGAATCACCCCCCCTGTACTAAGTTCACTTCAAGCCTTTCTTTCCAGCTACCCAAATAATGATGACCAAATAAGAGCACTGATAATATTTTCATATATAAGAAGTATACAGTTTAACCTTATTGAGTCCTTATAATTGATCTTTAATGTTTAACTTATATTTCTCCTGGTTGTTATATGCCATATTTTCCCTTAGGGTCCGCTGTTTTTGTCACAAATCCCTGAAAGTCTTTCAGTTCATTAAATGTCCTCTTCCCCCGCCCCCCCCCCATTCAGGATCATACTTAACTTTGCTGAGTTGTAACCTCAGCTCTTTTGCCCTACAAAATACAGTATTCCCAAACCTGTGGTACTTCAGCATAGTAGCTGCTAGGTCTTGTATAATCCTTGTTATAGCTCTGTGATATTTAAATTGGTTTTTTTCTTGTTGCTTTCAATATTTCCTCCTTAACCTGGGAACTTTGAAACTTGGGTATGGTATTCCTGTATGTTTTCCTCCTGGGATCTTTTTCAAGCGGTGATCAGTAGATTTTTGTTTATTTTTGCTTTGTATTCTTGTCCTAAAACTTCAGGACAATTTTCCTTGATAATTACTTTTAATATTGTATCAAGATTCTTTTTTTAAATATAATTTTCAGGTAGTCTGACTATTCTTAAATTATTTCCCCTTGATCTGTTCTCCAGATCAGTTGTTTTTCTGATGAGTTGTTTCCCCTTTTCCTCTGTTTTTTTTTTCATTTTAATTTTTGTTTTATTATTTCTTGGTGTCTTAGAATTTTATTAGTGTCCCTTTGCCCAAATCTAATTTTCAAGGAACTATTTTCTTCCTTAAGTTTTTGATTCTCTATTTACAATTGGTTGACTTTCTTTTCATAGTTTTCTTGTTTGTCCTGAAGTGCTTTCTTCATAACTGTCAGAGGTGCTGTCCGAGGCAAAGGTTCACTATGTCTCATTCCATTCTTCTATTAACCTTTCAATAACCTTTAAGCCCTTTTGCCCATAGGGAATGTTCAAATTCTATAGGGTGGCATTTAAAGTCCTCTACAGTCTTAATCCAGTATACCTTTCCAGCTTTATTTCATATTACTACCCTTAATCTCCTGTAAAATTTCAGCCAAAGAGACTACTCTTTGTTTCCAGAACACTTAGTATCATAGCATCATATATGCATGGCTAGAAGACATCTTACTGATCATCTAATTTAATTCCCTCAGTTTAATTCCCTCAGAGGAAACTTAGTTCTGAAGGGTCAGATCATTTGTCCAATGTCACATAGGCATTAAATTGCAGGGCCAGCCTTCAAACTCAGAAGAGTGTGATGAGAAATTCAAAGGCAAAGCTCTTGCCAAGACAGCTTCTGGTCCAGGGGCTTTGCCAAAGCTGCTCTTCACAAAGCCAGGTTTCACTCTATTCTCATTTCTTACACTTAAAATCCTTATCTTCCTTAGCTTAAGTTCCATCTACTCCATGAAGCCATTCCTGACTTCGCAGCTGCTAGTGCTTCTTCTTCCTCAGATTACCTTGATCTTTGAAAAAATGTGAGCCGTAAAATCATTAACTAATAAGAACATTTCTATACACCAAAAGGTCCGAAAGTAGGCTTTGTACATGAAAAGCTTACCATATACGGCTTGTTCCTTTTGATGTATGTTAAATTTACATGTTCCTATTAACATCACCGTGCCTGTCATTGTCCCCTCTAAACTCCAACTCCATGCGCACGTCCTGTGCAGCTTTGAGCTGAGTGCAGCATCTTACTTCTCTGTAGCTGTTTGCAGATATTTACTGTGGAATAGGTAGAACTGAGATTTTCTGACACCTTTCAATGTGCCACCTTAAGTCAGAATAATGGTTTTCAAAATCATCATCTAAATTTGGTGTCTTAAAATATCAAATTGGAAACAGTGTCTATGACTGCCTGTAGAATATCAATTCTGATCGAAAGGAAAGTGACTGCCTAATAACTGCACTTAAAAATATGTACCATAGGAAAGAAGAAACTGAAGAGTCACATGTCTTGCATGATCTTGAGTCTTCTGCTAATTTGGAATAGTTGATTTTTTTTTTCAGGTAATTTAAAAAATTTGTCCCTAGCTATTGTGAGTGTGTCTGATAAAACCTACCTTTTTTGTTTGTTTTCTTTTCTGCAGATGAAAACCAGAAAATTCTAATGTGGTGCTTATGTTGTCTCTACTGCAGTGAACCGCAGAACCCTATAGAGTTGGAAGCCAACATCTGGATAAGGGTGAGAGAATGAATCTTTTTCTGAGAATCTTTTTCCACTTTGAATCAAATCGTTCATTTAAAGATTCTTGATTATATCCTTTCAGAACCTCTGCTGAACACAGTTAATGCTCATACATTTGTAGAAGCTTGCTGCAATATCAGCCGCAATGTCAACTTTAAAAAATTAACTTCAGTTATTGTTTAGTGTAAAGTTAATTCTTAAAACTTTTTTCTTAGTGTTAAATGTTCATGTGCTACTTACAGTTTTAAAGTTCAGCTGCTTGTAGAAACTTTAAACATGAGAATGCATTTCTCCTTTATTCTTGGTAGGAAAGAAACCATCCTTTTTTCTTTTCAGAATAGGTGGTAATTACTTCCCTCTCATAAATACTTGAGTATTAAAAACAAAATCTTAGTACTGAACAGAGATAAACAGTCTCTATTTTATGAGTTGGTGTCCAGTCCAGTAACTTTACACACTAGTACCTGACTGCTGCTTGACTGCTATTACCTACACTTTTGAGAAGGTGTTGCTCTTTCTTGAACTTCATGTCGGCATCCTAGACTCCTGCCTCACTCATGCATTTGGCTTCCTATAGCCCTTCTGCATCTTCTCTTGATCAGCCGTAACACATTTGGAAGGGGAGCTGAGGCTCGCACTATTATAGCAAGTTGGCTGTCTTTTCTGTCTGAAGATGTCCAGCAGAGAGGGCACTGGGCCTGGAGTCAGTTCAAATGTGACCTCAGACACCTGATAGCTATGTGATCTTGCACAAGTCATTTAACCTCTGCTTCAGTTTCCTCTCCTGCAGAGCAGTAATAATGATGGCACTTACCTCCCAGGGCTGTTGGGACCAGATTGAGTTATTTGTAATGTGTGTAGCACAGTGCCTGGCACGTCGTAGAGAGATACTAAATAAATGCCAGCTGTTATTACTATCACCATGCAATGATAACTTGTAGTTACTACTGCCGATGCCCCTCCTACTGCTACTATTATTGCCACCAAGGCTAGCCCACATGGTAGTCTTGTGTCCGTCACATCTGTCAGGAAATGGGTGACAAGCTTCCTGCCAGTCTGGAGATGTGTTTGTCATCGTATTAATTGGAGTTCTGAAGTCTTTCAAAGATGTTTTTCTTTTCCTCGTTCTTTTGGTCCTGTTGATTTCACCCTGAGTCAGTTCGTGTAACTAAGGATTTTCTGAAGTCTCTTTCACCGTCTGTAATTGTGCAGTAACTCTCTTTGACATTGGTATGTCACAATTGGTTCAGTCTAAGACATGCCTTTAGATTCTGGTTATTTCCCCCCACTGCTTTTATTCTCACCTTCATCATCATGGTGCTCATTTTGCTTGAGACTTCTCTTTCTCATATTATCTGCTTTTTAACCCATCCCTCTCTTAAACCCTACTTTTTCTCTTGTTGAACTTGATGTATTTCTTTGCCATACTCTTTATGTGTATGTGTGTTTAACCTTCTTTCTCCATTTCAGAAGAGTCAGGTTCATTGAATGCCCATTTCCCCCCACTCTTTCCATGTTTCTCCCTTCTTTTTCCTCTCTTCAAAACCCCAGAACAGAACCAGTCTTTCCCCACGTTTTCTGTTTTTCTTGTTTAGCTCTTTCAATACCCTTTGAAGATTTTAAAGTTCTGAAGAGACACGTTTCTTCTCCTGTTGGAATGTTAGCACTGCATCATTATACAGCTCCTTCAAGTAGCTCAAATATCCTGTGTTTGTATTTCAAAATTCCTACTCATTGCTCATCTTTTTACTAGAAATGTTTGAAAGGCCCATCTTCCCTTAAAGGTTCTTCTTTTCACCTGTAAAATTATACTCAATTTTGAAGGGTAAATTATTTTTATCAGCCCTAGATCTTTTGTCTTTTGAAACATTGTATTCCAAGATCTCCTGATGTTTGTACTAGAAGCTGCTAGGGCTCCTGGTATCCTGACTGCAGTTTCACTGATTCTTTCTTTATACATGGCAGTATTTTTTTCTTTTAAATGGAAATTCTGGATTTTTACACTATGACATTTGAAAGAAATTAATTTTAATACTGTAACATTTTATTATTAATAATAATTTGTAATTCCTTCTCTGTCAAAAACCTAGCTTAAAGAGAAACCCTATCCTGTCTAAAGAATGCCATGAGCATTCCATCTCTTCCCAAGGGATCTACTCAAAGCATCTGAGCTGGTTTCTACCCAACTGAGAACCTGACTTATGTCTATGGGTTTAGGTTCAGCTCCTTCTCCAGAAAGAAAAAACTTCTGTCCTTATTCCCCTTCTGATTAATCTTCTTATTTCTTTTGGTTTCGTTGTGATTTCACCTTGCTTATTTGCTATTGCATTGATCTGAATTTCTGCCCTTTTCTTTTTAATTAGATTGTTTAAATATTTATCAATTTAGCTATTTCAGAGATCCAACTTTTAGTTTTATTTGTTGTTTCCGTTTTTTGGTTTTCAATTCATCTATTTCACCCCTAATTTTTAATATTTCTTGTGTCTTTTTAAATATTTATTTGTTGACTTTCTAATTTTTAAAAAGGCATATCAAATTCATTAGTCCTCTCATTTTTTCTTTTGTTAGTGTATCTTTCTAATGATATGATTTTTCTCTGCAGACTGCTTTAACTCCATCCCAGAAATTTTAGTATATTGTTTCATCATTATAACTTCCTTTTACATAGTTATTCATCTTTGATTCACTCATTATTTAGTTTTTCATTATAAAGTTTCCATTTGGTTCTATGTCTTTTGTTTATGGTACCTGAACCAATAAAACAATAACTATTTTTATTGTGTTATGATCTGTAAAGAATGTATTTACTGTCTCTGCCTTTTTATATTTGTTTGCAGTATCTCTATGTCTGAATAAATGGTCAGTTATTGTAAAAGTTCCAGGTGGTGCTAAGAAATAAGTATATTCTTTTTACAGTCCCATTTAGAAGACACAAAAGTCTTTTGGCTCAAGTTTTCCAACAATTTGTTCAGTTCCATATTTCATTTATTTATTTATTTATTTTTGCTTATCTTTCATTTAGACTTATACAATTCTGAGAGAAGGGGTATCAAAATTTCTTCTCCCTGTTGTTTTAATATGCCTTCTTGTAGCTCCATTAGTTTCCTATATGAATTTGGATACTAAAGTATTTGTAACTTATGATTTTATTACTACTACCTACTGTTTCTGTCAGTGATTTCTTTTAGCATAAGTTTGTTTCCTTATTTAGATGTATTTATTTTTGAAATGTTTCCTTTTCCTTTGTTTGTTGGTATGATTGCAACTCCTGGTTTTTAAAATGTACTTGATGCCTAGTAAATTTTTTTTCCTATCCCCTCAGTTTTATCTTGTGTATGTCTTTTTTTTTTTTAATGTATTCTTGTAAACAGCAGATTGTAGAGTTTTGTTTTCTTATCCAGTTAGTTACTTTTTCATTTTAACGGATTGTTTAATCCATTCATATTTAAAGTTGTAAGGCTTAGGTTCATATTTTTGTGGTTTTTTGCCCCAGGTTATGATTTTTCTCCTCTTCTTCTTTAAACGGAATACTGTCCCTTAGGTTACTTTAGCCTGAATCTTTTTTAAGATGGCCCTATTCCCACCGTCTCTCTTCCCCTCACCTCAAAAAACCTTTCCCCCTGTTTATTACTTCTTTCTCTCCGTAATTTTCTTTATTACTTCTTTTTTATTTACTGCTTTTATCTGGTTATTTCTTTCCCTTCTTTTCCTCTCAATTAATCAATGCATTCCCCTTTCCTCTCTTCTCCTTTAATAATATTCATTAATTTTTAAAAACACCATTTTTGAAGATGACCCCGTGTGGCGCAGAGGCCTGAACAAGGCTTGATCAACCTGGCAGCAAATTGACCCACCAACTACAAGGGCCACTGCCAAGCCCATCATTGCAGAGCTGGGACTGGATGTAGCAGGGTAAGAGTCAAATGCAGTGCCCCTGCCAGGGGCAGTAGCTACTCCTGGGTCTACCAATCCACAGCCTAGAAATTTAAAAAGCCCCTACCTGGACTTCCAGGGACCAGGATGTCAGAGTGATCCCCGCTGCTCCACTCCCCCCTCTGACCCTGAAAACATAGTAATTATTGCCTCAGGGCAAAACTTTAAACAGTAAAGGCTTGGGAACCTCAGAGGAAGGGCATGGCTAGGACCCTGACTCAAAATGGGTAAAAAGCAGACTGCAAAGACAAAGACTCTGGAGTACTGCTATTGTGAGAGGGAGGAACCAAACTCAGAGGGAGACAGTGATGACCCAACACCCACAGCTGAAGCCTCAACAGGAAACTGGTCTCAGGCACAGAAAGCTTTCTTAGATGAGCTCAAAAGGAACTTTGAAAACCAAATGAGAGAGATAGAAGATAAAATGAATAATTCTTTTAAAATCAAAATTGCAAAATTAGAAAAACATTACAATGAAGAAAACAGCTCCTTAAAAAGAAAAATGGGTGATAGGGAAAAGAGCTCCAAAAACTAACTGAGGAAAATAATTTGCTAAAAATTAGAATCAGCCAAATTGAAGCAAAGAACTCTATGAGGAACCAAGAATTAGTCAAACAAAGCATCAAGGATGAAAAATTAGAAAAAAGAGGTAAAATATCTTCATGGAAAAATAACTGACCTGGAAACAGATCCAGGAGAGATAATCTGAGAATCATAGGCCTACCAGAAAATCATGATGAAAAAATGAACCTGGACAACATCTTCTAAGAGCTCATCAAGGAAAACTGCCCTGAGATACTAGAACCAAAGGGTAAAATAGAAATCGAGACAATCCACTGGACACCTCCTGAAAGAGATCCCAAATTGAAAAGTTTGCCAAGTGTTGTGGCCAAACTCCAGAACTACCAGGTAAAGGAGAAAATACTACAAGCAGCGAGAAAGAAACAATTCAAATATCGTGGAACCACAATGAGGATCGCACAGGATCTCGCAGCCTCTACACTGAAAGATCGGAGGCAGTGAAATACAATTTTCTGCAAGGCAAAAGAGCTCTGGTCACAACCCAGGATCACCTACCCAGCAAAACTGAACATATTCTTCCAGGCAAGGAGATGGTCATTCAATGATATAATGGATTTCCAGACCTTTCTGATGAAAAAGCCAGAACTCAATGGAAAATTCAACCTCTAATTACAAGACGCAAGAGAGACATAGAAAGGTAAACAAGGAAAACACACGCGCACACACACACGCACAGACACACACCTTGTTATTTAATAAGAGCAAACTATTTGTAGACAAGTAGAGGGTATGAGTATAAATTACAGAAAATGACAATTAAAAAAAAACCTTATTAAGGGCTACAAAGGGACTGCAATGGAAGAAGAGGAAAGAATGAAGCGGAAAAGGGTAAATTATGCCACACAAAGAGGTATAAAAACAATATAATAGAGGGAAAGAAGAGAGGGAGATGAGCATTGTATGAGCTTTTCCCTCATTGGTTCTGGTGCAAGGAGGGAATAACACAACCAGTTAAGCATAGGACTCTATTGAGAAGAGACACAAAACATATCATAATAGAGGGAAAGAGGGGAGGGAGAGGAGCTTTACGTGAGTCTATTCCTGTCACTCTTGGTGTGAAGAAGAAATAACATACTACATTAAGTATAAAAATATCCTACAGGCAGTAGGAGGGGGGAAGGGCTATGAAAACGGGGGGAGGTTGGTCAGAAGGGAGGGAATAAGTAAAGTAAGGGGGAAGGGGAGGAAAAGGGAGGGGGGCTGATAAGGGAATATTGAGGAAGACAGTGGTCAAAAGGAAAACTCTTAAGGAGGGGAAGGGAGAAGGGGAGAAAAAATAAAAGCATAAACAGGGGAGGGAATAGGATGGAGGGAAAGAGACAGGTAGTAATCATAACTGTGAATGTGAATGGGATGAACTCTCCCATAAAATGGAGGCAGATAAGCAGAATGGATTTAAAATGATAATCCTACAATATGCTGTTTACAAGGAACACATCAGAAACAGAGGGATACACACAGGATAAAGGTAAAAGGTTGGAATAAAATATATCATGCCTCAGCTAAAGCAAAAAAAAAAGCAGGGGTAGCAATCCTTATCTCACATAAAGCAAAAGCAAAAATTGATCTAATTAAAAGAGAAAAGGAAGGAAACTATATCCTGCTAAAAAGCATCATCGAGAATGAATATCATTACTTAACATATATGCACCAAGTGGTATAGCATCTAAATTCCTAGAGGAGAAGGTAAGGGAATTAGAGGAAGAAATAGATAGCAAAACTATACTAGTGGGGGACCTTAATCTCCCCCTCTCTGAACTTGATAAATCCAACCTCAAAATAAACAAGAAAGAAGGAGGTGAATAGAATCTTAGAGAGGGTAGGTATTTTAGATCTCTGGTGAAAACTGAATGGGGTTAAAAAGTAATATACCTTCTCAGGGGTACGTGGTACATACACAAAAACTGACCATTTACTAGGACATAAAAACCTCACAATTCAGTGCAGAAAGGCAGAAATATTAAATGCATAATTCTAAGATCATGATGCAATAAAAATAATATGCAATAAAGGGCCATGGAAAGATCGAATAAAAACTAATTGGAAACTAAACAAATCCTAAATAATGAGTGGGTCAAACAAGAAATCATAGAAACAATCAGTAACTTCATTCAAGAGAATGACATTAATGAATGAGACAACATTCCAAAATTTGTGAGATGCAGCAAAGGCAGTTCTTAGGGGAAGTTTTATATCCCTGAGTACATACATGAATAAATTGGAGAAAAGAAAAAGCTACAAAAAGAACAAATTGAAAATCCACAATTAAATACTAAATTGGAAATCCTGAAAACCAAAGGAGAGATTAATAAAATTGAAATTAAGAGAACTATTGAATTAATAAATAAAACTAAGAGCTGGTTTTATGAAAAAAAAAAACAATAAAATTGATAAACCCTTAGCCAATATGATAAAAAAAAAAAAAGAAGGGGGCAGAGTCAAGATAGCAGAGTAGAAGCAGGGCCTCCACACAGCCCCGGCTTCCACCTTCCCCAATCCATGTAAAAAGGGGACTCTGAACAAATTTTGGAGCTGCAGAACCCACAAAATGACACAGAGAAGCTAACCTCCCTCTGAGGACAGCCCAGCAGGCTGGCAGCAAGCAGCCAGCACAGCGCTTTGGGAGCCGAGCCCAGGCCCACATGAGCTGGAGGTTTTAGCCCTAGGGTGGGTCTGACCAGTGGTGTCCGGAGGGACTCCAGATGACCAGCAGCTGTGGCCGTTTCCAGAATTATCAACACATAGATGTGAAGGACAAAGTTAGAGGTCAGTGCAGTCTGGACTTTGGGACCAGTAGTTGGGAGACTGTCAGCTTTTGCCCCCAGGGCAAGAAGCCGCTGAGACGCCAGCACAGCCAGCCAGCACCACATGGCAGCTTCAGATCCTGGCCTACAGAGTGTAGGGGGACCAAGTGACCAGTGTGAGGGCACTAAATTACTTAAATAACCCCATCTCAGTAAAAGAAATTGAATAAGCCATCAATGAACTCCATAGGAAAAAATCTCCAGGAACAGACGGATTTACTAGTGAATTCTGTCAAACATTGAAAGAACTATTGATTCCAATACTCTACAAACTATTTGGGAAAATTAGTGAAGAAGGAGTCTTTACCAAATTCTTTTTATGACACAAACATGGTACTGATACCTAAATCAGGAAGAGATAAAATAGAAAAAGAAAATTATAGACCAATTTCCCTCATGAATCTAGATGCAAAAATTTTAAATAAAATATTAGCAAAAGACTACAGCAACTTATCACAAGAATAATAAACTTTGATCAGGTTGGATTTATTCCAGGAATGCAAGGATGTTTTAATATTAGGAAAACCTTCAGTATAATTAATTATATCAACAATAAACCTAGCAGAAATCACATGATCATTTCAATAGATGCAGAAAAGGCTTTTGACAAAATACAACATCCATTCCTATTAAAAACACTAAGAAAGGATAGAACAAATGGAAGCTTCCTTAAAATAATAAGTAGCATCTATTTAAAGCCATCAGCAAGTATTATATATAATGGGGATAAGGTAGAAGCATTTCCAGTAAGATCAGAGGTGAAACAAGGGTGTCCACTATCACCCCTCTTATTCAATCTGTACTAAAAATGTTAGCAGTAGCAATTAGAGAAGAAAAAGAAATCAAAGGAATCAAATTAGGCAAAGAAGAGGCCATGTTTTCGCTCTTTGCAGATGATATGATGATATACTTAGAGAATCCTAAAGAATCAGGTAAAAAACTACTTGAGACAATAAATAAATTTGGCAAAGTTTCAGGATATAAAATAAACCCACATAAATCCTCAGGATTCCTGTACATTTCTAATGAAATCCAACAGCAAGAGATAGAAAGAGAAATCCCATTTAAAATTACTGTAGACATTATAAAATATTTGGGAATCTATCTGCCAAAATAAACCCAGGACCTGTATGAACACAACTACAAAACATTTTCACACAAATAAAGTCAGATCTAACTAATTGGAAAAATGTCAATTGCTGATGGCTAGGTCGAACTAATATTAAAAAAATGGCAATTCTACCTAACTTAAATTACATATTTAGTGCCATTCCAATCAAATTGTCAAAAAATTACTTTATAAAACTTCAAAAAATAGTAACAAAATTCATTTGGAAGAACAAAAGGCCCAGAATATCAAGGGAATCAGTGAAAAGAAATGCTAAGGAAGGTGGCCTAGCTATACCATATTTTAATCTGTATTATAAAGCAGCAGCCATCAAAACTACTTGATACTGGCTGAGGAATAGAGCAGTGGATCAATGGAATAGATTATGTACACGAGACTTCAGCAGTCAGTGACTATAATCCACTCTTTGATAAGCCCAAAGACCTGGCATAGACCATGATCTAACACCGTATACCAAAATTAAGTCTAAATGGTGCATGATCTAGGTATAAAGGATGATACTGTAAGTAATCTGGGAAAGCAAGGAATAGTTTACCTGTCAGATTTATGAAGAGGGGAAGACTTCATGACCAAACAAGAATTAGAGAGCATTATAAAATGCAAAATGGATAACTTTAATTACATGAAATTGAAAAGCTTCTGTACAAACAAAACCAATGTAACCAAGATTAAAAGGGAAGTGGGAAATTGGGAAAGAATTTTCAAATCTTATGTCTCTGATAAAGGCCTCATTTCTTAAATATACAGAGAATTGAGTCAAATATATAAGAATACAAGTCACTCCCCAATTCATAAATGGTCAAAGGATATGAACAGGCAGTTCTCAGAGGAAGAAATTAAAGATATCTATGAGCATATGAAAAAATGCTCTAAATCACTATTGATTAGAGAAATGCAAATCAAAACAACTCTGAGCTACCACTTCTCACCAGTCAAATTGGCTAAGATGACAAAACAGGAAAATGATAAATGTTGGAGAGGATGTGGGCAAATTGGAACACTAATACATTCCTGGTGGAGTTGTGAACTGATCCAACCATTCTGGAGAGCAATCTGAAATTATGCCCAAAGGCCTATAAGTAACTTTATATCCTTTGACCCAGCAAAACCTCTTCTAGTGTTGTATCCCAAAGAGATCATAGAAGTAGGAGTAAGGCCCATATGTACAAAAATATTTATTGCAGCTCTTTTTGTAGTCGCAAAGAATTGGAAATTAAGGGGATGCCCATCAATTGGGGAATGGCCAAACAAGTTATGGTATATGAATGTAATGGAATACTATTGCCCCATAAGAAATGAAGAATAGATGGACTTCATATCTACCTGGAGAGGCTTATACAAATTGATGCTGAGTGAGAAGAGCAGAACCAGGAAAAATTTGTACATAATTACAGACACAACATATGTGTGACGACCAACTTTGATAGACTGAACTCTTCTATGAAATGCATGGCTTATAAGTAAACTCCAAAAGAATCATGATGGAGAGAGATGTCTACATTCAGAGAAAGACCTAGAAAGAACAGAATTTGAATCCAGATTGAAGCAAATTACCTGCTCTCTTTCTTTATCTTGTTTGGTTTTGTTTCCTTTTTCTCATTGTTCATTCCATCTGATACAGTCCTTTTTTATAACCTGACCAATGTCTAATGTGAAAGTGTCTGCAGATCCTATGCCTGTATGTATGCCTCTATGGGGTGGGGGGGAAGGGGAGGGAGGAGAAGAAAATTTGAAACTCAAAGAAATGGGGAACTGAATCTTGTAAACTAAAAGTAAACGAACAAATTAATAAAGACAAAAATAAATTAGAAAAAATTAAAGAAACCCAACAACTCCATGGCCCTTTCCAGAGTGGATTTTCTTATTCATTCTCTTTATTATCCATCCTTTGTTTCTGTCTAATCTAGTTCTTCTTTCTCTGGTTTATCCTCAAGAAGTATCTATTTTGTGCTTTTCCTTCTAAACACTTTGTGTAACTACATTGTAGGGCTTGACCTACAGATCACCCATTTTCCATTGTGCCTCACTCTCAGAAAAATACCAGTTTCTTCAAGCTGATAGAGAAGACATTACCCATGACTGGAACCTCCTCCTTTCCCCTACTGGTCAGCTCCCTGCCTCCCCCCTTTCACCTATACCCTTCCACTCATCACTTTAATTTCCTATTTGCTTCAAAATCTCCTCCTTGATCTCCTTCCACTCACCCCGTTTCCAGTTGCCCCCTGGAATTTTAATCCTCTCCTCACCCTCCACTCCACACCCCTGAAGCAGATTGAGAGATCTTTTCAAGTGTCAAATCCTGACAGACACCTTCTACCACATTATTCCCATTTTCCTTCACACAACATTGCTCTTCACCTATAAGGGAATTCATCAGTGCATCCCCCTCTTACTACCTAAAGGAAGACTTTCTTACATCACTCCATTTTTGATCCTTTCACCTTCTTCCTCACACTCCTCCGTAAACTCTTTTCTTCTTGGGAGACCACAGTGATCATCTCATTTCTAGCCCTTCATTTCATCTATACATAGATGTAGATTCTTCTTTCTTTCTCCCCTCACCTTTTTAACTTGAAGGTTATCCCATTTTTTCTAAGGACAGTGCTTTTTAGTTTTCAACATTCATTTCCACAAGATTTTGAGTTCCAAATTTTCTCCCCATCTCTCCCCTTCCCCCTACCGCATGATGGCATGCGTTCTGATTACCCCTTCCCCCAGTCTGTCCTCCCTTCTCTCTACCCCACCCTCTTCTCTTATCCCTTTTTCCTTCTGTTTTCCTGTAGGGTAAGATAAATTTCTATATCCCATTTCCTGTATATCTTATTTCTCAGTTACATGTAAAAACAATTTTTTAACATTCATTTTTAAAAATTTGAGTACCAAATTCTCTCCCTTCCTCCCTCCCCACCCACCCTCATCTAAAAGGCAAGCAATTCAATACAGGTTATACATGTGTAGTCATGCAAAACATTTCCATAATAGTCATGTTGTAAAAGACAAACTATATTTCCCTCAATCCTATCCCACCTCCCATTTATTCAGTTCTCTCCTTTGACCATGTCTCTTCTTTTGCTTCTGACCAACCCTTCCCCCAGTATGCTTTCCCTTCTATTCCCCCCGGCCCCCCCACTTTCTTGTAGGGTAAGATAGATTTCCATACCCAGTTGAGTGTGCATGTTATTCCCTCCTTAAGCCAAATCCAAAAAGAATAAGGTTCACTTGTTCCCTCTTACCTCTCCCTTCTTCCCCTCTACTCTAAAAGCTTTTCCTTGCCTCTTTTATGTGAAAAAATTTGCCCCATTCTACTTCTCCCTTTTCCTCCTAGTACATTCCTCTCTCACCCCTTAATTTTATTTTTTAGATATCGTCTCTTCATATTCAAATCACCCTGTGCCCTCTGTCTATATATATTCCCTCAACCTATACCCTAGTAATAAGAAAGGTCTCATGAGTTCAAAATATCATCTTTAAGTGTAGGAATGTAAATAGTTCAACTTTCATTAGTCCCTTATGATTTCTCTTTCTTGTTTACCTTTTCATGTTTCTCTTGAGTCTTGTATTTGAAAGTCAGATTTTCTGTTCAGCTCTTGTCTTTTCATCAAGAATGCTTGAATGTCCTCTTATTTCATTGAATATCCATGTTTCCCCTGAAGTATTATACTCAGTTTTGCCGGTTAGGTGATTCTTGGTTGTAATCCTAGCTCCCAAAATAATCATATTCCAAACCCTCTGATCCCTTAATGTAGAAGCTACTAAATCTTGTGTTATCTTGACTGTGATTCTACCATACTTGATTGTTTCTTTCTGGCTGCTTTTATAATATTTTCTCCTTGACCTGGGAACTCTGAAATTTGGCTGTAATATTCCAGGGAGTTTTCCTTTGGGGATCTCTTTCAGGAGGTGATCAATGGATTCTTTCAATTTCTATTTTCTCCTATGATTCTAGAATATCAGGGCTGTTTCTCTCGATAATTTTTTGAAGAACAATGTCTAGGCTCTCTTTTTTTTTTTATTATGGCCTTCAAGTAGTCCAATAATTTTTAAATTACTTCTCCTGGATCTATTTACCAGGTCAGTTGTTTTTCCAGTGAGATATTTCACATTGTCTTCTATTTTTTCATTCTTTTGATTTTGTTTTATAATTTCTTGATTGCTCATAGTCATTAACTTCCATCTGTTCCTTTCTAATTTGTAAAGAATTATTTTCTTCAGTGAGCTTTTGGATCTCCTTTTCCATTTGGCCAGTTATACTTTTTGAGGCATTCTTCTCCTCATTGATTTTTTGGACCTCTTTTGCAATTTGTTCTAGTCTATTTTTCAAAGTGTTATTTTCTTCAGTATTTTTTTTGGTTCGCCTTTAGCAAACTGTTGACTTGTTTTTTATGATTTTCTTGCATCACTCATTTATCTTCCTAGTTTTTCCTCTAAGAGTTCTCTTACTTGATTTTCAAAATGCTTTTTGAGCTCTTCCATGGCCTGAGACTAATTCATATTTTTCTTGTAGGTTTTACATGTAGGAACTTTGACTTTCTTGTCTTTTTCTGAGCATGTATTTTGATCTTCCTTATTACCAAAGTAAATTTCTATAGTCTAATTTTTTTTTTCTGCTGTTTGGTTATTTTTTTTTCTTTTTGGAGGGCAATTGGGGTTAAGTGACTTGCCCAAAGTCACACAGCTAGTAAGTGTGTCAAATGTCTGAGGCTGGATTTGAACTCATGTCCTCCTGACTCTGGGGCCAATGCTCTACCCATTTCGCCACCTAGCCGCCCCTGTTTGGTTATTTTCCCAACCAATTATTTCACTTTTTAACTCTGTTAAGGAAGGATTCTGCTTCCACTGTGGAGGGAGAACTCTTCCAAATTTCAGAGGTTTTGTGCAGCTATTTTCATAGATATTTCTAGGGATCTGTAAATTTTCAGTTCTTCCAAGGTGGTATGATCTAAGGAGACATGTTTACTATGATCTGTGTGTTACCATAAGTACTCTTTTTGCCCTGGAACTGTGAGGAGGTTTCTTCTTGTAATGGGAATGTAAATTTTAAAGATCTTCCCTGCCCCTAGGCTAAAGTGCACCTGGAGCCTGGGGTGGGAGGCTTGTTTTTTAGTTGACACTTTTTGATTGGTCAGTGGGTCCAAAAGGTTGTTACATTCTCTGAGCCAGGATGTGAGGCTTTGTTTTGGGGCTCACTTCTAGGTGATTTGATCAGATGAAACTCTGGAAAGCCGTTGTCCAGAGCCCCCCGGCTTTGAAACCCAGATGTTGTTTGGTATGGATGTAATGGTTGGACAGTTTGGAAATCTGTCTACTTGATCTGTTTTTGTCTTGATAATTCTGTCTGTATATTTTGAAGTTCAGGGTGCTGACCTTTTTCCCCTGAACTAGGTGAATGATACATATCTGACTGATTAAAGTAAGCTTTTTAACCCATTTTGAGTTGCTTTCTTTTAACAAAGCAGATCCAAGAACCTGTGTTGGCAGACACCCTGGGGACACTGGGGTGCTTGCCGCTACACCTCTCTACTGCTGCCACAAGCTCTGCTATGCCATTGCTCTTCCTTGTCCAAGGACCACCACCCAGGACTGTAGTCCAGATATAAGTATGGGCAAAGCAAGAGAATCCTGCCTCAGTGTCAGCAAAGAGACCCCTGTAATCTCCTTCTGATCCTTATGCTGATAAGTAGTATGGATCTTAAGCCATCAGCAAGAATTATCTGGAATGAGGAAAAGCTAGAAGCTTTACCAGTAAGATCGGGGTGAAGCAAGGATGCCCATTATGACCACCATTTTTCAGTATTGTACTAGAAATGTTAGCTATAGCAATAAGAGAAGAAAAAGAAAGTAAAGGAATTAGAACAGCCAATGAGGAAACGAAACTATCACTCTTTCAAGATTATATGGTGGTATACTTAGATAATTCTAGAGAATCAGGTAAAAAAAACTATTTGAAATAATTAACAACTTTAGTACAATTGCAGGATATAAAATAAACCCACACAAATCATCAGCATTCTATATATTACCAACAAAGCCCAGCAGCAAGAGAAATTCCATTTAAAATAACTGTGGACAGCATAAAATACTTGGGAATCCATCTGCCAACACAAACCCAGGAACTGTATGAACACAATTACAAAACACTTTTGACACAAATAAACTCAGATCTAAACAACTGGAAAAATATCAGTTGCTTATGGTTAGACTGAGTCAATGTAGTAAAAATTACAATTCTACCTAAATTAATTTACTTATTCAGTGCCATACCAATCAAACTACCCTAAAACTACTTTATAGAACTAGAAAAAATAATAACAAAATTCGTCTGGAAGAACAAAATGTCAAGAATATCCAAGGGAATTACTGGGAGAAAAATCCAAAGGAAGGTGGCCTACCTGTACCCTATCTTAAACTATATTATGAAGCAACAGTCATCAAAACTATCTGGTACTGGCTAAGAAATAAGGTGGTGGATCAATGGAATAGATTAGGTTACAAGACAGACTAGTAAATGACCATAGTAATCTACTGTTTAATAAACCCAAAGACCCTAGCTTCTGGGATAAGAATTCACTATTTTACAAAAAATGCTGGGAAAACTGGAAAACAGTATGGCAGAAACTAGGTATAGACCAACATCTTACACCATATACAAAGACAAGATCAAAATGGGCACATATTTTAGAAATAAAGTGATGTCATAAGCAAATTAGAAGTGTTTGCCTGTCAGATCTATGGGGAGGAGAAGAATTCATGATCAAGCAAAAATTATAAAACATTACAAATCAAACATTACAAAATGTAAAAGATAATTTTGATTTTATTAGATTAAAAAAGGTTTTACACAAACAAAACCAATACAGCCAAGATTAGAAGGAAAGCAAAAAGCTGGAAAACAATTTTCACACTGTCTAAAGACCTCATTTCTAAAATGCATAGAGAACTGAGTCAAGTATATAAGAATACAAGCCGTTCTCCCATTGATATATGGTCAAAGGATGTGAACAGGCAGTTTTCAGATGAAGAAATCAACACTATCAGTAGTCAATAAAAAAAAATCACTTGATTTGAGAAAGGTAAATTAGAACATCTCTGAGGTACCACCTCGCACCTATCAGATTGGCTCATAGGATAGAAAAGGAAAATGATAGATATTAGAGAGGATACGGCAAGATTGGGACACTAATGCACTCACTGTTAGTGGAATTGTGAGCTGATCAATTAAAAATCTTAAGAACTGCCAGAGGTCATTGAGAGAATTGAATCCTTCCCTACTCCTGTTTGAACATGTGTTAAAAGAAAGAGATTGAACAAAAACTCTAGGGTCAGAAGTATTTGTATTGCACTCATAAATTTAAACTATTATGCATTGGTAAAAAATTTAAAATCAACATCATAAAGAGAGCTCCTAAAGAATTTGGAATCTTCAATTAGAGGGTATAACTTAGTGGTTTAACTTTTTTTTTCATTCTTTTCTGTGTTGGGAGAAACATTCATTATTAATTATACCCAGGGACATAAAGTGCTTTGTAGCATTGGGATCAATTTATAGTCCAGGCTGCCTTACCCTTATATCATTCTTATTTTAGGCCAAACTGCTTAATATCATTATTTTTCCTAAGGTAAAGTATATATGAGAGCTGTGTGTGTGTGTGTGTGTGTGTGTTTGTGTGTATGCATGTGCACAAAAAACTGGAAAAAGGAGGGAGAAAAACATGAAGCTTTTCCTGCTTCATCTCAGAAATAATGAAACCAACCAGGATTTCAGGGGATAGACATACTTCAGGAATAAAATGGAAAATGCTGTCTCCTGGAGGCCAGTGTTGTTCAGAGTTGGTTAATCTCTTTCTGAGACTTAAGTTTGTGGTTTTAGTGATTTTATGGGGAGGGTTTTTATATGTTTGGGAACAAAATGTCCTCATTCCACCTTTAACCTATACAAAAAATCTTCAAGGACTTAAATTATTATGAAGATATTATATAAGGATGTCTGTTCTCTAGATGAAAGACCTTTCTTGGAAGTAGGAGTATATAAGTGTGTGTGTGTGTGTGAGAGAGAGAGAGAGAGAGAGAGAGAGAGAGAGAGAGAGAGAGAGAGAGAGAGAGAGAGAGAGAGAGAGAGAGTTTTTATTGTTGTTTTGATTGTATCCTTGCTAGAAAGGATTTTTTAAAAATTCTGTGATAGTTTGCTTTTTTTTTTTCTTTTCTTAACATTACAAGTCCTAGGTAGGCTATTCAGCCTCAGATCCTCACCTCTCCCAAAGTATTCCTTCAGATGTGGCTTGGTCTGGATAGGGGTTTGCAGCCAGTACCCACACATTCCTTTTTGCTTTGCCTTCTTGTTAATTTGTGCTGAGTCTCATTCACATGTGAAAACTTCACTTCATCTATACTCATAAGGAGGAATGGTAGTATTCACAAAATGAAAGACCTGATACACTTGGAACATTTTCTTCTGTTCAGTAAATATAGAATATTTCAGCAAACATTCTTTATTTTGTACTCATTTTTTGTATAATTTCATGCATTCTAGTAAGTTCTACACATTTAAACAAATATAAAAACAGTTCCTTTACTGATTTCTTAAAGTGACATCTTTAAAAGATGTGTCCACTTTTGTGGACAAAATCAGATTTACGATCAAAGTCAATTTCTTGACAGAAAACAGATTTGTACAACACTTGTGTTCCCTGGTATTTTTGTATTTAATCACTTAGGCAAACTTCAGCAGTTGATTAATATTTAAGCCATGGTATGTGACATGTTTGTGTGACCACATATGTGTGTATTTGTGTATACATATATGTAATCTTTAAGAGGACTGAAAGAAAATTTTGGGTGGCATAGTTTTTCATTGAAGTGTTGGTTTTACTATAAGTTAAACCATTTTTTGTAAAAGTTGAAAGCATAATATTAAATATATCCAGTTTTCTAGTTATTTGTGTAAGTTAAAAATAACTTGCTATTCAGTGGTTTTCTTGTTAGACAATGTAGGGGACTTGCCACAACACATGCAACAGATTAAAAAAGACTGCAAATATAATAATTACAGCATGGAGTAGACTGCTGGCAGATACAAGAGCACAGAGCTCTCTTTAATCATAGTGCTTCCCATAGTGTGGGTGGTCACAGTCTGTACCATAGACATTGTCGTCAATCTGTTCCCCATGTAGAAGTGATTGTAAAACAGAGCTCAAGTAAACAGCATTCCACAGGCTTTTCAGGATTTTTATTTTGAGAAAGTAGAACTGTCCTTGTAAGTTGTTTTTGCTTCTCTCTCATGCCCCCCCATCCTCCCCCCTTCCCCGCTTTGGTTTTCCGGCCAGCACCCAGGACCTCTCACCTTTACTGTGTCTGCTTTTGTGCATAATCACACAACACACGCTTTTCTCTCTCTTGCTGTTTGGTAGAAACAAAATGAAACATATCACATTTCCAAAACATTTTCAGTTTTTTGCTTTTAGAGTTGTACACAATCACTTAAAAATAACAAATGAAAGTTACTTTTCCAATTCTTTTATTAATTAAATGATTTTTTTGTGTTGCTGTCACTTCCCAGTGGGCCCTCCCCCCACAATATTGCTTTTGATTATTAAGAGTTCATTATTAATAGAATGCCATATTAAATTAGATGTAATTCATCTACTTGCCTTTTTTGCTGACCCTCATTTTCTCATACAGCCTAACTTCAGTCTCTTAATTTCTCTTTATGTTTGATCCTCTGAACCTAGGAAGAATATGAGTAATATTTTCTGACTCATTCAAAGCATCCTTTTTTGGTATGAGCAATATTCCAACCCTTTGTCTTTGCAAGTTAGGCTGATTTTTCTTTAAAAGATACTGGGACCTTGCTGCTTGAATCTTGGTTGGCTCAGGGGGCTAATGGCTCACTGTTAATACCACTTCCTAATGGCTCGAATACAAAACAACCCCAAGGAGCTCCAGACTGACTCAAGGCTTGGTTGGTGGCTCCCAGTGGAGAACTCAGGCTGGGGAGCTTTGCTCAGCTGAATCCTCTTGAGGCCTGTTCTCTTCCTGTCCTTGTCAAATGCCTTTCTCTTGCCATGATTAAGCAAATCTCTTCTGTTCACTGTTGAATCACTTATGCGTGTCTCACTTCGTTCCAGTATTGAGCCTGAATTCTCAGGAGATCGTCCTGAAGCAAGTCTAGTGCAGAGCACCCCATAACCAGTTTTGGGTTAGCAGTTTGTTCTCTCGATTCCAAATCCTTCATTTCCCCAAATTTTTAGATCTATTTAAGAGTATTCAAGCACGTTTTGTGTTAGCGGTTTGTTCTCTTGATTACAAATCCACAATTTCCTAAAATTTGCAGATTTATGAATATTTAAGCAAAAATAAGTTCTATTAATAAGTATATAGTCCTTCTGTCCTAGGCCCCTACTCTCTTTCCATGATTTTAACAGCTCTCATTAATTTAATTATCATTTCTATGCAATTAACTCACAAACTGATACATCAGCCCCAGTCTCTTAAGTTTCAGTCCTCCCCAGAGATATCTCAGGATCCATATGACCATAACAGAATTCACTACCTTTTCCCCAAAATCCACTCCTCTTCTGAACTTCCTTTTTTCTGTCCACCATTCTTCTTGTCTCCTAGGTTCATGATCTCAACATTATCTTCATTCTCCCTCACCTTACCTATCTAATCAATTGCCAGATCTTTTCATTTCTATCTCAACAATATCTCGTGTATCAAACTCCTCTCCACTCACTTTGTCCTAGACTGTTATAAATGTCTTATAATTGATCTTCCTACCAGCTCTGTTTGTTTTTTTAAAGCCTTTCACAGCTTGGTCCAGTCTGTCTTTTCAGCCTCGTGATGCATTACTTCCCTTCTCATGAGCCTTCTACAGTAGAGCTGTGAAATTTTAGCCAGACTGGAGTGGCCCAAACCAGATTAAAATATAATTGGGAAGTGTTTAACAGCAACAACAAAACATGCAATATAACACAGATAATGTTGATTTGTGATGTTTTAGTCAATATGTTGCCACAAGGATCCATTTCTATTTGAGTTTGACCCAACTGCTCCGCAGTATAGCTCAAGCTGACCTTCTCTGTGTTCTTCATGTACAGAAGTCCATTTGTGGTCCTCTATCTTTATACTAGCCTCCCCCCATTTTCCCACTGTATCAAAAGCACTCCTTCACCTTAGTTTCATGGAATCCCTCAGATGTCATTAGTTTTTCATCATGGGTCCTTTGGAATTGTCTTGGATCGTTGTTTTGATCAGAGTAGCTAAGTCTTTCACAGTTGATCATCCTTTTGATATTACTGTGTGAATGTTTAAAATACATTACATAACAGTTTGGGATTAATTGAAGTAACAGTCATTTATTCCAGGGAAGGATAATTTTAATTGATACAGTATCATAAAATCATAAATTTAAAATTGGAGGGGGGGGGGGCAGCTAGGTGGCACAGTGGATAGAGCACCAGCCCTGGAGTCAGGAAGACCTGAGTTCAAATCTGGCTTCAGACACTTAACACACACACATAAGAACTAGCCATGTGACCTTGGGCAAGTTACTTAACCCCAATTGCCCTCCAAAAAAAATAAAATAAAATTGGAAGGGATCTGAGAGGCCATAGATTCCAACCCCACATTTTATAGATGGGTCTGAGAGAGTTCAGATTATTCGCTCAGGATCACACAAGTAGTGTCTGAGGCAGAATTTGAACTCGGATCTTCCTGATTCCAAGTCCAGCTCTCTCTTCACTGTGTCAGGAAATACACCTGTTTGAAACTTGTAAAAGAATAAGAATGTATTGCTATTTTTCTTAAAAGATTACTCTTATTTTAGTGTGTAGTATCTAAGTCCCTTGAGGGCAGACACTGTTTGCATTTTTAATCTTTGTATCACCAGTGTCTAATACATTGCTTGTTGAATGGGATGGAAATTTGTGATTTCATCTATATAGATATATTCCCTCTACACAAATTATTTTATCCAATTACACACCCCTTATATATTCTTTATGACCACTATAGCTCTAGAACCAACTTTCTGCTTAAAAAAATACTATTTTATCTTTTAATTAAAATAGATTTATATCACAAGATCACATTTGGCTCATAAAGTATAGCAATACTATTTCGCCTTTTTTATGTAAATTGAGGATGTGAATTTGAAGTGATTGAAACTTTACATTGAAGTGGTAGTGCCAAGCATCCAAAGAAAAGGTTCAATAATTCTGAATCTACTTTATTTTCTCCCTAGAGGTGTAAAATCACTTTGACTTGCAATCACACCATTATGGAAGCTAGGCCTGTGTGCACATTTGTTGAGAATGCTGTTGACTGTGTTGTTGAAGTAATTTTAAATGCTTAAGTCTGTTTTGGGTTACGACAAAACAGTAATCTAATTCTTTATTTGGCTACTACTTGCCAAACTTCAGATCACAACCAAATTTAAGGGAGTTGGGGTTTTGGGATAGAGGTGGGGAAGGGAACTGCAGACCAAGCTCCTTTGGCATTTTGAAAATATGTGGGGCACCCTTTATTCTACAAAATGTTATAGTCTGTAAGAAACCACACAGAATGTTTGATGTGGGACTTCCTATTTGAAACTCAGAACCTGAGTGCAATGCTGGGGCGCGTTAGGGATGCTGGATGCAACCGTCCTGCAGAGCTATCTTTCATCTGTGAATTAGAGAGCTGCTCATGTTCTATGAAAAGTAGCTTGATTTCAGGGGAGGGGTGGAGCATGTGAAGTTCAGTGATCAGATCAGGAGCAGAGATGCTGCCATTTGTAAGTTTTAACATCCCTGTTGATATAGTTGATATGATCCAGGTATTCAGAACCCTCACTGCTTCGTGTCCTCTGTGGGTCTTGCCTTAACACAGCAGGGAGAACCTTGTTTTTAAAAAGTGTACCTTGGAGTTCTTAAAGCTCCATTTTAGATTAATTTAGAGATTTCCTGCCAGATAAACTCCCTGAAACCTCATGGTGATTCCGCTGGTTCATATTTGTAGTCTCTGTGTACCGTGTTTCTCCTAAGATGCAGTGTGTCTCTTGAAGCCACGAGTCAATCCAGGCTGCGCTGTCTTGGCCTCAGTGCTTCTCTCCCCCTGCACCATTTCACTTGGTGACCTCAGCAGTTCCTGTGGAGGGGGAGGACTGTGATGTAGGGAAGTTTCCGTGTTTACTAACAGCATCAAGCCCTTCTCATCTTTTGTGTTCAGGGCTCCCCCACCCCCAAAGAATGGTGGAGTCTGCTTCTGGCCAGGGATGCTTCAGTTCTTCTCAACTTCTCCTCAGTAAACTTCCTTTGGCCCCCAAACTTTGGTATCAGTTGTGTTCGTGTTCCTGACAATCTCCACGCTGGTTATTCTCTGATCTACTTGTCTTCTAGCTGGTTGCCCTTCCTCTGCCCATCTGCACTAGACTGATCTCCCTAAAGCACAGCTCTGAACCATGTCTCCCGCGGGTCAGTAAACTCCAGTGTCTCTGTCATCTCCAGGATCAGACATAAAGTCTTCTGTTTGGCAGCACTCAGACTCCTTCACAACTTGAGCCCCTTCTTACGCCTTCTGTTTTCTGTATTCCTTGAACAAAGCACGCCATCTCTCAGTTCTGGTCATGTTTATTGCTTATCCCACATGCCTGGAGCCTCTCCCTCTTCATCTTCCATCTCCTGGCTTCCCTGACTTGCTTTAGGTCCCAGCCAAAATCTCACCTTCTGCAAACCTTCGTCTAGTGCCTTCTCTCTGCTGATTTTCTTGTTTGCACAGGGTTGTTTCTGTTTTCATCCTCATTAGAGTGTGAACTTCTTGAGAGCAGGTTTTATTTAGCTTTCTTTGTATCCAATCCAGTCCTTAAAACAGTGCCTGGCACCTAGTAGACAATGAATAGATTCATCTACCCTCATTTGACTTAGCGTAGTGGCTGGCACAGAGTAAGCTGGTAATATGTGTATATTGACGTGATTTAATGTTAACTCATTTACTAGAATATTATCTCTGTGGTGATGAGAGTTATCTAAGTCTCATCTGTGTGATAGACCAAAAGGCTGAATGTTTAGAGACTGCTTAAGGCAGCTACATGTGTTAGGGTGAATTTAGACTCTGCTTATTGGGGTCACTGGCATATATCAGTCATTCTTCAGATTGAATTTGATGCTGCTGCAGATCTTTTCTGTATATTTCCCACTGTCAGTAAGACACAGGTGTGTCTTTAAAACTATTATGTTTTATATTATAGATGTTGGATATGTTGTCTGTGTCTTTTACTGGGATCAAATGTTCATTGACTTCCTTGGGAGTTTTTGTCCTTCTAAACTGGATATAGAATCTGGAGTCAAATTCAACCTACAAGACCATGATGTCAGACTGCTTTTCAGCTGGTTTATATTTGCTTGAGCTTCTTTATGGTGCTTCCCTTTATTTATGAAATACTCATTAAGTGAAGTTGCTAGTGTCCTCTTCTGAATTTAAGGAAGAAAGCCATATGTTTACATACATTTGTTCCATATACTCATTTAACGTGTGTTTCTTTATAGCTTGGAATGACCTGGGCCCAACTGCTTTTTAGATAATTTTGGATTTTGGGGTAATTGGAATATTTGGGATAATTTACCCTCATAGCTATCAAAGTATACTGTAGGTTCCTTATCTCACATTAGTGCTTATGATTAGCATCTCATTCGTTTCTTAATTTTTATAAGCATGGAATAAAATGTTTATTTGAATTTGGTGGGTTTTCCAACCCACTGATCGAATATGATCTTTTACTTAAATTGCATGTATTTTCACAGCTGATTTCAGACCACTATCCTATTAACAAAAACTGTTTCTAATGGAATAATTGAATTATATTTGCTTCTAATAGTGTTTACATTTTTCTAATCACAAATTTTCCTATAGCTGATCCCCAGAATCAATAAATCAGTCAATAAGCATTTGAGAAGTATCTGCTATGTTCTAAGTAAGCAATATATTATGCTGTACAATACAAAGAAAAAAATGAAACAATCCCTGCCTTTATATTCTGTCAGAACAACATTTACACAAATATGTAAATATAGAATATATAAAAAGTACATCATGAAATTTAAATTCTTCTAGAAAGACTTTAGTGATCAATCCATGTCACATGATCTATCCTTTATTTTATCCTCTAGACATTTATTTACAAGTTTATTCTGTAGGTATACTTTATGCAATAGTTCTACAGAATTCCTGAAAAGTTACATGTAAATCATATTTTTGATTGATTTTCAGCTAGCAAAAGCTTCTAGAACTAATAGGCTTGATTTTCTCATTAACCGCAACTTCTTCAATTAGTGATAGTTTGAATAGTTTTTAAGGAACCCTCATGGCTTAAATGAACACTAAAGCCTTTTATTTTCTAATGTAATTACCCACAACATAATGAATCTATTTTTAAGTTTGGACTTTTGTTTATTAGGTTTCTCTGAAGTACAGTATACACTTACATCAGTAGGTAGTTAGTATACTTTGCTTTTTAAGTAGTATTAACGTGTGTGTGTATGTGTTTTCTCCACATTTATAATGTAAGCAATTCAAGGATAAGGATTGAGCTGTTTCTAATTTGTTTTTTATCCCCCTACAGGGTATTTAGTAGAGAGTTCAATAAATGTCAAAATCTTACAGTTATTGAGTGTTAAGAAAGTATGCTGTAAATTACTAAACTATGTTCTGCTCTCCTATTGAAGTCTTTTCACATACTGATCATATGATTATAATTATGGTTTCCTGGTGTACAAACCCAGAACTACTCCTGGACCCAGAAACACCAGGATGCTCCTTCTCAAGGGGTCCTGGCTTTGTCCTGACCTTTGCAGACCAGGATCTCCTTGAAGGAGCATGGCCTCTAAAGAGAGAAATGAGGCCCTTTTTCTTCACTCTGGCTCTTTGTGCCACCGTAGTGCAGCTCCAGGGACAATCACTTGAAATTTCCATCCGACTCATGCTGAGGGTCTCCTCTTTTCTCCTTGACGCCTTTTTTTCTCTAGCTTTATATAACACCGTGATTTCCTGTTTCTCCTCCAACCTATATGACCTCATTTTCCTTTGCTGGATTTTCATCCGGATTATGTCAGGTGGTGGGAATTTGAAGATCTTTCCTCCCCCTTGATAAGTCTGAGGGAATTTGAAGACCTTCCCTGATTTGAAAATAAACTCTACCCCCTAATAGGCAGAATGTAATCTCATGGAGCCATTGGTAGGAGAAGTTTGCTGGAGGTTAGAGCAGAGCCCACAGGAACCTGGGAGTCAGAATAGCTGATGGGGGGAGGAGAGACAATGGCAGACAAGCAGACAGTGAGGATTGTGAGCAAATGTTGGTTTGTGGGAAGGCTAAAGGATGCTGGGGCTCTCTGTACTGTTGTGGCTTATTAACTTCTTTGCTGCTATGATGAAATTGGCTTACTGGTTTGTGGATTTGTTTTTCTGGTGTCTGAATAAATGTTTTGCTTCTGCTTCATATATGGAGAGTCTGTTATATTTTGTGATTGAGCACCATGCAGGTATATTTATAGTGATTGTAGGCCCTGTAAATATTGCATTGGAACTACGTCCTGGCATGTAATAAGCATATAATAAATGCTTGTTGACTGACATAAATAAACAAATAAATTGATAAATACATACATATTGAGTGGCTCAGTAGATAATTTAGGGCTTAGCATTAGGAAGACTTATCAGATGTGGCTAGATACTTCAGTGCAAAGGTCTCTGGGCCAGGATTCATGAAGACCTGAATTCAAATGTGGTCTGACACACTTAACAGCTATGTGACCCTAAATGAGTCACAGATCCCACCTCTCAGGGTTGTTGTGAGGATTAAATGGGATATTTGGAAAGCTCCCCAGTGCTGCTTTTCATCACTGCCATTAATATTATTGTATGGCCTGTTCTTCAAGGCTTCCTCTGGTATCCAGAAGTTTCTCTAATCTTATCAGGGCATGTAATTATATGGATAGGGAGTAAGCTTTTCTTCTTTTCAAAGCAATTATGAACAAAGCTAGTCCTAATTTTGATGTATGAAATTTGCATGAAACCATACAAATTGGAGTTTGCAGAGGCTTGCCAAATGCCTAGTCAATTATTTCAGTTAACTTCCCAGCTGTTTGCAGACACACACACACACACATAATCCCTTACTTTCAGTTGATGGAGTGTGAGACTGATTATAAACTTCTTGAGGGCAGGGATTTTTCTTCTTTTTTCTCCTGGGTGACTAAGATGATATGTTACATGTAGTAGACAATTGATGTTTATTGAATTAAATTTAATAAATATGAGGTATTATGGTAGTCTACTTTTTAAAATAAGCATAATGTGGGATTGTCTTTGTTTTTTTTTCTTTTTGGAGGGCAATTGGGGTTAAGTGACTTGCCCAAAGTCACACAGCTAGTAATTGTGGCAAGTGTCTGAGGTCAGACTTGAACTCAGGTCCTCCTGACCCCAGGGCCGGTCCTTTATTCACTGCGCCACCTAGCCGCCCCAAGGATTGTGTTTTTTAAATTAGAAAATAATGAAATATATCTTTAATCTGAGATTTGAAACATAAAGGAACTTAATTGATTTTGGGGTGTCTTTATATTTGAGAACTTTTAAACCTAGCAGATGGAACAAAAACCTTATAAAAAGGTTCGCCTTTCCTTCTGTGTCTTAGCTATTTAGGTGTGTGGTATTTGTTTTTTTTTACTAAGAGAGAAACATTTAAAACAACAGGTGCTTAAACTAACATATTTCAGAATGGACTAGTTAAAAAACCATTACAATTCCTGTTATGGATTAGCGTAAATGTTTTTACTTAATTAAGAGAAACTCTCACTTCCTCTACCTACCTTCATTTTTTTCTTTTTTCACTGAAAGAGAAATGGCAGTTTTGTTTATGGAACTCCTTTAAAGAAAATGAGAGTGCTGGACTTGACTTGGGATTCCTTTTCATGATTGTGGATAAGTATAGGCTTCAAGGCTTGCCAGTTGCTGAGTTCTTTGGCTTTTTTCTTACTGTTTCCAAAGGCTTTGTTAGTGTCTTGCAAATGGGACTTGAAGCCTTGGAACTGGTCCATTGGAAAGCTGTGTGGTCTCAGCCACAGTAGCAGCACAGCATATTTTTCCAGTGCTAGTTGCACAAAGGTTAAACTCAGTCGGAATTCTGAGAGACCTGGCACATTGGGATGTGTGTATATGTGTGTTCATGTTTGGGGCTTGGATTTCTTCTGGTTTTTAAAATTATATTCCTTTTAAAATGGATTTCTTGTTTACCTGGGATTAAAGTATTTTGTTATTGCTGTTGTGAGTGTTCTTCTGCTGGACATTCCCAGACACTGAATTTAGGAAGGTCGGGTTATTCTGTATTCTAATTCTCCTTGGGGGGGTGTTTTACAGATTACAGAGAGCTCACCATTGTTTGGCTATGCTTCTTTAAATGCACCCATTTTAATTGTCTGCATTTGAGGGAAGCCTTTTGAATATGTACCATGAGCTGTTCCTAATCCAAACAGGGTGGTTACTGACTTAGCTGAATAACTTTAAGTAAAAATAGATACATATTCTACATGGATGGTTATATTTCTTTACAGCAAACCGCATGCAGGTCAGCTATTTGTATATGCTTATAGTGAAGAACTTTGAATCCATATCGTCTGAGGATCTGTTAGGACTTTGTAGGCTGGAGAAGGGGGCTGGGTAAGGAGTGGGGCCTGTAACTGTCTCCATGTCTTTGAAGGGCCGTCATATGGAGGAGTTATTACATTTGTTCTATTTGGCCCCAGAATACAGAGCCAGGAGCAGTGGATGGAGGCTGCAAAAAGACAAACCACGTTGATGTCAGGAGAATCACCCTAAGAGTTAGAGCCGTTCAAGAGTGGAGTAGGCCCCCTGGGGAGGTGGCCGGCCCCTTTTCCTGGAAGTTTTCAAGGAGAGGCTATGTGAGCACTTGTCAGACATGTTACAGTAGCTGTTCCTTTGTATCACATTAGGCTAGATTGGCCATTGAGATCTCTTGCAGATCTAAAATTCAGTGAAATAGTTTATGGTTGATTCCATATGTGGTACCATGCTGGACCTAGATTCAGGAAGACCTGAGTTCAAAGCTGGCCTTAAACTTATTGTGTGACCTTAGGCAAAGTCACTTAACCTTGGCTTGCCTCAGTTTCCTCATCTGTGAAAAAAACGATGATAATTATAGCAAGTAGTTGTGAGGATAAAAATGTGATGGTATTTGTAAAGTGCTGTAAGACAGATAACAGCAGCACACAGGAGGGATGCTGCCACAGGTTCACTCTTGACTTGGTCAGACAGCAAAGACACCAGGATGGCTTCAAAGGGGGTGAATAATCTTATTTTATTCTAGTGTAGTCTTCTCAAAAGGGTTGTCGATAATGGGAGCGCCTACTCCTATGACATTCCCTAATCACCCTTCTCACAGGGGCCGCGAGAAGGGGGGCAACTAACCTTAAGTCTTGATAGGGCCAGTCGAGACAGGCACAGCTTGGTCATTCCCCTCAATCCCCTCCAGCCTCAGTGGAGGCCAGTCAAATGGAGTCCTCACTCAGTGTGAGGAACGCACACACAGCACTCTGGCTTCTGCATTCAAGCCTAAGGGTTCCCCACCCTATGACCAGTGCCCACCTGCTTTATAGGGCAACAGAAAAAGCAGGTTATTGCCAGCAATAGCATCCAGTTTTACATGACCTTATCCCTCTATCTCACTGCAGTCTCAGTGGGTGTTTACAATTTATGCACAAATGTGTATATTATTTATCATTATATAATCCTGCATAAGTGTGGTGGAGATGTTTTGAACCATCATCGTGAGAATTCATATCTAATACCTGGGAACAAGAGATTGTTACGGCTATGGATCCTGGGAAACTGAACTCTAAGAAATAATAACAAAAATCCACTTTACACACACTAAAATCCACTTTACTTACGAGTGCTTTGTAAACCTTAAGTACTATAAAATGTTATGATGTTAAAGAAGAAAATCTTTCTTAATCAATTATTAGAAGGTTTCCTGAAGGGGATAAGAACTTGTATCTGGAGGGACTTCAAAAAGTGTTTTATACAAGGCCATTGAGCTCATCCTTGAAGGAAGCTGGAGATCTTAAGGTGGATTTGAGAAGAGAGAGCATTATAGAAATGGGGGAGAGCTCGGGCAGAGGCATCTAGATGGGAGGTGAAGAGTGGTGCGTGAGGAATGGAAGTGTGAGATTTGGCTAGATACGGTCCGTTGTAGAACATAGGAAAGTCTGCTTGGTGTTTTCCTGACATCAGGCCAAAGTCTGCCTCCTTGTCATTTTCGCCCAGTGCTCCTAGCCAGCTCTCCACATGATGTACTTGAAGATAGCTGGGACGGCTTCCTAGAAGCTTTATTTCTCTAGGATTCCCCTAATTAACCTTCTCACAGATTACGGTAGAGAATAAAGGAGTGAAGTAGTTTTACCAGTTGTGTACTTTTCTTTAAAAAGCTCTCTCCTATGCCATGTGACCCTCCTGACCACCGTCCCCCACCTGCCTGTCCTTTCCTGATAAACAGAGAACCCGAGCACCTGGTGTTTGCCTTGTCCTTTGGCTAGAAAACTGTTTCCTGTTTCTGAATTTCTTTGATCCTGACTCCTGAGGTAAAAACAAAACAAACAAACAAAAAACCCAGCAACCAGAAACCACCCTTAAACATTTATTAAGCAGCCTGTTAAAAGCAAAGCTTTGTACTAGGAACTGGGGTAATGTACCAAAAGCCCTCCACAGTTCAAAGATCTCCAAAAGCAAGGACAGAACCAGCTGCTTCTTTCTATTTGAGATGTCTACACTGAGGGAAAGTCTTGTGTTTGAGGGAAATGGGAGTTTTTCTTTTTATAGTCCAGTGCTACAAGTTAATGTTTGGCAGGGTCACAGAAAGCTCCATGTGTTGCTTTAAGATAATTTTTTCAGAATCATAATGCAGGGGAACTAACAGTTCATTTAATCCAAGTACCACATTTCATAGATGAAACAAAGGCTGAGAGAAAATAATTTTTTATTTTATAATAAATAGAAATCAGAAAAAAATGATTAATTGGTTTTCTGTAAAGCAAATTTATTTATCTGTTGCTAGGATAGCTATCTATTCTGTACATAAGTTGTCCTATATATGTTATATGGTCAGGTGGGCAGTGGATGGAGTACCTGACCTGGAGTCAGGAAGATTCACCTTCCTGAGTTCCAATCTGGCCTCAGACACTAGTTGAGTGACCCTGGGCAAGCAAGTCACTTACTCCTATTTGCCTCAGTTTCCTCATCTATAAAATAAGCTGAAGAAGGAAATGGCAAACCACTACAGCATCTTTGCCAAGAAAATCCCTAATGGGGTCATTAAGAGACAGATATGACTGAAAATGACTGAACAACATACATGTTATGCATTTTTATATATACATATATACACATACATACAGACATGCACATATATCATTAAGATATCATCATCAAGATATGTTGCATGAACAGTAAAATTCAATTAAAAACATTTGTTAAGCACCTACTACATATAAGGCCATGTCCTGTGTTCTAGGAAAACAAGGAGCAGATTACCCAGTGCAATATGTACATAAAAAGGGCAATCAGAAGATCTGAGTTCAAATCACAGCTCTGCTGTTTATAATACCTGACATGTATGGCTTTGAAATGTGTTTTACATACATTTTTTCATTTGAACCTCACAACAATCCCCAGTTACTTATAGGTTATTATCTGTTTCACAGATGAAGAAATTGAGGGTCACAAAGATTAAATGATTCTCCATGGTCATGTTTTAAAGGGTCTGAAGTAGTATTTGAACCCAGATCTGCCTCCTCATCTAGCACTCTCTCCATTCTTGGCAGGCTTACCTTCCCTGGACCCCAGTTTCCATCTCTAAAATTCATGGATTGAATTTAGTGTAAGATGCATTCTAATTTGAAAGCTATGTTCCTGTGATAAAAACAATAAAAAGGTAGAATGTGAGAAGGGCAAAGGTAGGATCTAGATAAGAGCTCTAGAAGGTAATTATAAATTTCTTATAATTCATTTTACTGTTTAGTTTAATCTTATTTTCTAACATCTTTTAATGTGGGTTTATGCAAAACTATCCATTATGTATATGAGAGAGAACTATATAAAGCACAAATATATTTTTCCCAGAACTGAGGGAACTAGCTAGCAAGCGAGAGATCCTGTTATGATTGGACTGGAGTGTGGAAATTCTGTGAATTGTCTTATGTCAGCATCCTGCTCAAGAATAGGCTGTGTAAACAATGGGAGCTGGTACATTCTCTGAATGAGCAGCCTTCCTTCTCACTTACAGACCTTACCACTGCAATTCTCCAGATTTCTGAGTGTTTATTTCATAGTAAAAAGGGCTCTAAAAATACCAGGGCAGTTAGGTTTTTATTATAGATCATTTCACTTAGACTGGCATGGGACATATAAATTTTAAAAGGGGGAAAAAAAAAGAAAAAACCACTGCATGCAGGATTTTAAAGAAAAAGCTACTGAAATTGGTGTACATTAATTTGCTTTGGGTAAGGATTTTAACATGCAAAAAATATTAGGAACTAACTTGTCTCCTCTTTTAATTAAAAAAATTGGCATAAATAATGTTCAATTACCTTTTAAAGAAATACGTAGTAGACTTGCACATACAGACCTTGCTATCACAAGGAAATTTATCTGTGTCAATAAAGACAGGATAAATTGGAGATTTATCTCCACTGCTGCCAGGCAATTTTTCTATACCTCCTTTATTAACTTACTATACCACTCTCCCCAGTGGCTCAACTTTATCTCATATTTTACAGAAAAGAATTGAGGCCATTCACTGTGAGCTCCCTCTTTTCACCTCTTCTCTATCTCCTATCACTCAGGTACCTTTTGCCACTTTCTTCTCCTTCAACCCCGTCTCACATGATGAAGGGGCCTTACTCCTTACTAAGGCTGACCCTTCTACATCTCATCTCCTCCAACAGATTGCTATGACTTTCTGTAAAGGTGATGCTTGACCTGATCTTTAAAGGAAACCAGGAATACTAACATTGTGATAGAACCAGCATTTTCTTGATTTCTCATCCCAGAGTTCTCTGACTTCCTTCTTCCTCCCTCCATGCAAACTGGTCCCAGTTTCCCTAATACAACTTCCTGGCCTGAAGGCATTAAAAAAAAGCCTTTTGTAATTGGTTCCTCCTAGATCTGCTAGTAACCTATAACCATATGAGTCATCCTACCCTGATGCTTTGAGCACTAACAAAATCATACCAGGAAATTAAACACCAAGGTACTTGGGGCCCTTAAGCCCACTTAATCCTGAGGAATCCTCCAAAGCCTCTGCTCCTTTTGAATTCAGGTCTTCCTGACTATGTCTAGCCTATAGAAGACTATAGATCTTCATTGTGTCACCACCTGCCTATGGTGCTATCTACTCTTCTCTCTATGTATTCTCTCTATGACTTCACCACCTCCCATGGGCTTATTTATTAATTTTAGCATGTCTGTTTATTATTTATTTATTTTTAGGGTTCTTTTAAAATCATGAATTCCAAATTCTCTCCCTGCTATCCCCTCCACCATCCACTGAGAAGGCAAGCAATTTGATAAAAAAAAAAAATCATACATCTGAAATCATGTAAAACATTTCCATATTAGCCATATTTTTTAAAAAACAAGAAAAATAAAGAAAGTGAGAAAATTATACTTCAGTTTGCACCTGGAGTTCATCATTCATCTGTTCTCCCTCTGGATGTGGATAGCATTTTTTCATTATGAGTCTTCTAGAATTGTCTTAGGTCATTGTATTGATCAGAGTAGCCAAGTCTTTCACAGGTGATCATCATTAAAATGTTGCTGTTACTATGCACAATGATTTCCCAGTTCTTCTTCCTTCACTTTGCATAAGTTCATCTAGGTCTTGCTATGTTTTTTCTGAAACCACCCTTGTAATTTCTTATAGTAGTAATATTCCATCACAATCATATGCCACAACTTGTTCAGCCATTCCCCAAAAGGGTGAGTATCCCTTCGATTTCTGATTCTTCGCTACCACAAAAAGGACCGTACATATAGTTTCTTTGCCTTTTTCTTTGATCTCTTTGTGATACAGACCTAGTAGTGGTATTACTAGGGCAATAAGATAGCTCAGTGGATAGAGTGTTGATCCTGGAGACAGTCATCTTTCTGAGTTCAAATCTGTGCTCAGACCCTTACTATAGTTGTATGATCCTATACAAGTCACTGTTTGCCTCACTTTCTTCATCTGCAAAATGAGCTGGATAAGAAAACTCTAGTACCTTTGCCAAGAAAACCTCAAATGGGGTCATGAAGAGTTGGACACAACTGAAAAACAAGTGAATATCAAGAAATGGCATTGGCGGGTGAAAGGGTATACACAGTGTTATACCCTTCAGGCATAATTCCAAATGGTTCTCCACCAATAGTTCATTAGTGTGCCTACTTTTTCCTCATCCCCCTCACCCCCAGCATTTGTCATTTCTGATAGGCATGAGTTGGTACCTCAGAGTTGTTTTAATTTGCATTGTTCTAATCAATAGTGACAAAGCATTTTTTTCATATGATTATAGATAACTTTGATTTCTTTTTCTTAAAACTAACTGTTTATATCCTTTAACCATTTATCAGTTGGGGAGTGGTTTTCATTTTTATAAAATTGACTCAGTTCTGTACTCAGTATATTGTTGAGAAATGAATTAGAGAAACTTGATGTAAAAATATTTGATATTACATAATTTTCTATGGTACCTTTTAGCATAATGTACCATGTTTCCCCGATAATAAGACCTATCCCGAAAATAAGCCCTTCCCTTACTGTGTAAGATTCCTCTAAAATAAGCCCTCCCCCGAAAATAAGCCCTATTGAGATTGCTACTGTAGTGAAGGTGATCCCCTGCGCTACACGCTACATTACGGTACCCTCTGTATGCACTGTCCCCCCCCCCAGGTGAAACGCACGCCGCGCTCCGAGCTGCATCCAATAAGAGCTGCCGCATTGAGCGCGTCATCCTGTTCTTCCCCAGTGATTTGCTTATTGAATAAAGGGACATATTTTGTTCACATTTACCTGTTTATTAAAATTGCTGTCAATGTTCATTAAAATAAGCCCTCCCCTGAAAATAAGCCCTCTGGTGTTTTTCTGTCCAAAACAATTAATAAGACAGTGTCTTATTATTGGGGAAACACGGTAGTTTCCCTGATTATCTTTTTTAATTAGGTCTATTTTTGCTTTTGCTTTGTCTGAGACCGTGATAACTACCCCTTAACCTTTTTCACTTCAGCTAAAGCATACAAGATTCTGCTCCAGCCATTTATTAACTCTATGTGTGTCTTTCTGTTTCAACTGTGTTTCTTGTAAACAATATGTTGTTGAATTCTGATTTCTAATCCATCCTGCTGTCTGCTTCCATTTTGTGGGTAAGTTTATACCATTCACATTCACAGTTATGCTTCTAACTGTGTATTTGCTTCTATCCCATTTTCTTCTGTTTCTTCCTTTCATTTTCTTTTTATCTGGTCCCTCCTCAAAAGTCTATTTACCTTCTCACCACTGCCTCCCTTAATTAGCCCTCCTTTTGATGATTCCCTCTCCCATTTCTCTTATCCCTTTCACCTTCTATTTCCCTATTGGGTAAGTTACATTTCCATATACAGCTGTGTGTGTGTGTGTGTGTGTGTGTGTGTGTGTGTGTGTTCTTTACTGTTGGAATCAATTCCATTGAGAGTGAAGCTGAAGCAGTGCCTCTTCTCCCAAATTTCCCTTGCATGGTAAAAGCTCTTCTTTTATGTGAGAAACATTTCCCTTTTCTACTCCTTCCTTCCCCCTTCTCCCAGGGCATCCCTCTTTCTCACTCTTTCCTGTTTCTTTTTTTTTTTGGAGATCATTCCAACATAATCAGCTCACACTCATACCCTCTTTCTATGTGTATTCCTTCTAACTAACTTCATAATGAGAAAGTTCTTAGGACTTATAAGTAGTATTTTCCCATATAGGAATATAAACAATTTATCCTTATTGAGTCCATTATGATTTCTTTCCTGTTTACCTTTTTGTCTCTCTTGAGTCTTGTATTTGTAAGTCAGATTTTCTATTCATCTCTAGTCTTTTCATCAGGAATGCTCAAACATCTTCTATTTCATTGAATATCCATTTTTGCCCTGGAAGAACTATACTCAGTTTTGCCAGGTAGGTGATTCTTGGCTATAATGTTAGTTCTTTTGCCCTCTAGAATATCATATTCCAAGCTGGGGATGGAGACCTTTTGACCTCAAGGCCACATGTGGCCCTCTAGGTCCTCAGGTCCAGCTCTTTGGCTGAATCCAAGCTTCGCACAACATATTCTGTCAAAGGACAGCACTTGAGGACCTAGAGGACCACATGTGGCTTTGAGGCTGCAGGTTTCCCACCCCTGTTCCAAGCCCTCCCATCCTACATTGTAGAAACTGTTAGGTCTTGTGTTGTCTTGGTTGTGGCTTCACAATATTTGAATTGTTTCTTTCAGATTACTTGAAGTATTTTCTCTTTGACCTGGGAAGTCTGGAATTTGGCTATAAATATTCCTAGGAATTTTCATTTTGGTGTTTCCTTCAGCAGGTGATTGGTAGATTCTTTCCATTTTTCTGATTCTCTGGTTCCAGGATATCAGGGCAATTTTCCTTGATAATTTCTTTAAATATGACATCTAGTTTCATGAGTTTCAGGCAGTCCAGTAATTCTTAAATTATGTCTCTTCAATTTATTGTCCAAGGCAGTTGTCTTTTCCATGAGCTAGGTCACATTTTTCTTCCATTTTTTTCTTTCTTTTGGTTTTGTTTTATTGTTTCTTGATGTCTCATGAAGTCATTAGATTCCAATTGCCCGATTCAAAACAAGTTTTTTTAGGTGCGAGCAATCTTATTTTCCTCAAATTTAGTAATAATTTTAAACTGTGCAAACCTAAAACAAGCAGTGCAACCATAAAAACCTTGAAGGTGCAATTGGACTGGGATAGGGCTGGTGTCGGCCTCTTCTGTGTTCTCTACTTTTTTTTTCTAGTTCCTTGTATAAAGCAGTCAGCCAAGAAACTTCACTTGGAATGCTGAAGTCTGATATGTGAAAAAAAAAAAAAAAGAGAAAATCTCCCTTGCCTCCACCCCTGGGTAATAGGGCAATGAGATGGAGGGCAGTCAAGCTGGGAATGAATGGATCAAGGATGCTCCAGTAGCATAGCTCTTGGTCCCCCTTGAAGCAGGGGGTGACACTTTCTGGCAGTGACCCTCTTCCAATTTTTAAGGAATATTTTCTTAAGTGAGATTTTTACCTTTTTCCATTTGACCAATTCTACTTTTTAAGGAGTTCTTTTCTTCAGTGAATTCTGTACCTCCTTTTCCACTTGATTAGTTCTGCTTTTTAAGGATTTCTTCTCTTTAGTGAATTTTTGTGCCTCTTTTACCATTTGGCCAGGCCTATTTTTAAGGGTGGAGTATATTATAGGGCTTACTACTACCAATAAAAAAGAATTTCACTCTTCCATAAGCTGTGTTAGAACATCTGTCAACAAACATTTATTAAATAAGTTCTATGTCTAAGGCACTGACCTGGGTGCTGTAGGAAGACAAAAATGGTAGTTCCTTCCCTCAAAGTGTTTACATTCTATCTGAAATACAATCTTGTCCATACAATCTTGTTCACTGAGGTATAAAGGATTCCTTTTGAAAAAAGTTCCTAGAAAAGGAAGAATGACAGGAAATAGTAGCTAGTCTATCTATCAGTCAGTCAACAAGTACTTATTAAGTGTCTTCTGTGTTTCAGGCATTGTGCTAAGCACTTAGGAACATGCATATGATGAATGAAACAATCTCCATGTGCAAGGAATTCTTAGATTGAGATTGGACTTCCTGCCTTAAGTCTTGTTCCCAATTCTTCCTGCACTGCTACCATAGTGATTTTCCTTAAGTGTAGATCGGATGGCATCACTATGGTACTCAGATCAGTTCTTCCAACTCCCCATCACTTCTCTTAAACTCTGAACTCCTTCCCTGTCTGGCCCTAACCTGCCTTCCTAGCCTTGTTGCCATTGCTCCCATTTCCACACTCTGTCATCTAGTTAAACTGATCTCTCTGTTTAAGGACACAGGCTCCTCCATCTCCCATCTCACTGCTTTTGTGTTGGCTTTGCGCCATACTTGGAATGCCTTCTCTCTTCTCCTTTTGAAGCACCACCTTCTACATGAAGCCTCTCCTGATTTCCACAACTTTGAGTTTGTTGCTTTGTTTTTATTTTTATAAAAGGTGTCCCAAAAGTGTTAGGCGTAGTCTGTAAAGCTTAATGTTTTAACATACACCAAGACTTCTGTAGTTACTTATGTAAGTAGGAAAGTGCGAGAAAAACTTAGAGAGATGCAAGATTCTGGGCTCAGTAAGAAGGACGCTGAAATTCAGTTTTACATTTATAGTAACAATCCAAAGTGCTTTTATGATGCCCTGAAGACTGTTTATGGTGCACGTCAGCTTCTCAGTGCTGAGGGAGCCTCTTTGATTGGTGATAAAGCCGTGATTCTGGAAGGACAAGCTAAACGCTTTCATAGAGTTTTCCACAGATCGCCATCAGTCCGCACTGAAGCCACTGGCCCCACACCTCAGGCTGAAGCCATCCTTTCTCTAGCTGAATTCACAACTCCAAAAGAGGTACTGAATACCATTAGGCCCCCCCTTGTGTGGTACAGCACCTGGTACTAATTCTGTTCAAGGTGATGCTTACAAGGCTGTGGGGCTACTGCTTATACAAAAGCTGACTGAAACTTTCCAGGTTAATATGGGAAGAGGAGGTTATCCCCCAGGTGTTCAAGGATGCCTCCATTGTCTATTTCTAAAAAGATAGAGGAGATAGATTGTCCTGTGACAATCACAAGGAGATCTTTCTCTTAGTCATTGCTGGCAAGATTCTTGTCAGAGTCCTCCTTGATAGGCTGATCCTTCACCTGGAAGAGGGTCATTTGCTGGAGCATCCGTGTGGCTTCAGAAAAAGCCCATCTGGTGTTTCTAGCACAGCAGCTCCAGGAGAAATGCCAGACAGAACAGAGATCTGTACACAACGTTTGTAGATCTGACCGAGGCCTTTGATACTGTCAGTCAGGAGGGCTCGTGGAAAATCATGTCACAGTTGGACTGCCTGGAGAAGTTCATCAGAATCATAGATTCTGGATGATGGATGATACTTCTGGGCTTCCCCGTCACCGGTGGAGTGAAGTCAGGCTATGTGCTCACCCTGTGCTTTATGAATAAAGCATGATGTTTTTTAGCATCATTGTCAGATGCCTTCAACGTGGATGAAAACAGCACAAAAGTCAGTTACCACGTGGAGAGAAAATCATTAAGTTTGAAAAGTCTAAGAACCAAGACTAAAGTGGAGAAGAATTGGTACATGATTTTTATTTCCAGATGATTGTACACTCAGTGAAGTCTCTGAGGCTCAGATGTAGCACAGTATGCATCTATTTTATGCTGCTTGTATTGATTTTGGCATAACAAGTAACACCAAGAAAACAAAGGTTCTCCCACAGAGCGGCACATTTTCCACACATGGAACCATTGCTTATAGGAAATGAAGAGATTTTGAATGCTGTGGGTAAGTTCACTTACCTTGGCAGTATATTTTACAGGGATGCCCACACTGATGATGAAGTTGACCCATGCATTACCAGACCTAGCTCAGTGTTTGGGAGGCTCCAAAGGAAAATGTGGGAGATAAGAGGCATTAGGTTGCCTACCAAACTAAAGGTCTGCAAAACCATTGTTCTGACCTCATTGTTGTGTGCTTGTGAAACTTGGACACCCTACCAACACCATGCCAAGAAACTGAAATAATTCCATTTGAATTGTCTTTGGGATATTCTAATGATGATCTGAGAATATGTTACTAGACACTGAGATCATTTCTTTTTTTTTTTTAAAGCAGTTGGAGTTAAGTAACTTGCCCAAAGTTACATGGCCAGTTTTTTTTGTGTGGGTGTTAAGTATCTGAGGCCGGAACTGATCCCGGGTCCTTCCAATTCTGGGGCCGGTGCACTTAGTCACTGTGCCACCTAGCCACCCCATTGAGATCATTTCTTGAACTGAATTGCCAAGCATTCAAACTCTACTGCAGAGAGCACAGCTCCAATGGGCTATCCAGTTTGTTTGAATGTCAAATATAAGTTTGCCTAAAAGACTTTTTTATGGAGAAATCAAACAAGGCAAGTCTAACATGGAGGTCAGAAGAAGTGATACAAGGACACTTTTATTTTTTAAAGCAATCGGGGTTAAGTAAGTTGCTCAAGGTTACACGGCCAGTTATTTCTGGGTGTGGTGCTGAGTGTCTGAGCCCGGGATTCGATCTCCAGGTCATCCCAACACTGGAGCTGGTACTCTTACTCGCTGAGCCACCTGGCCACCCCTAACCAATTGGGGTTAAGTAACTTGCTCAAGGTTACACAGCCAGGTATTTCTGGGTGGGTGCTAAGTGTCTGAGCCCGGGATTCGATCTCCAGGTCATCCTGACACTGGAGCCAGTGCTCTTACTCGCTGTGCTACCTGGCCACCCCTAAGGACACTCTTAAAGTCTCTCCAAAGAACTTTGGAATTCATTATGAAATGTGGGAGACCCTGACCTGACACCGGACCACCCAGCATGGTGAGCTCTCACCAAAGAAGGTACTGTGCTCTTTGAGCAAAGCCGAATTGCTGTAGCTCAAAAGAAACATGAGATGCTCAGATTTAGAAACGTCTCCACTCCAAATGTTCACATGGACCATTTGTGCCTGACCCGTGGTAGATGGTTCCAAGCACATACTGGTCGGATCAGCCACAGTTGGATACTCTGCACATTGACCTCAATGTATTGATGTCATTTTGGTCCCCTTTGAGAATGAAAGACAACAACCAAGACAAAATGCCCAGCCTGAGAAACATTTAAAGTCCTCCACAGTCTGAATTCACTCTACCCTTCCAGTCTTCTTTCTCTGAGCCATTCTGTGTTCCAACCCCAAAGTACTGCTTATTCCCAAACCTCCACCCATGTTCACAGATACTCCCTGTCACACACTCCTTTCTTATCTGTAATTTCTCAAACCTTCATTCTCTTCATGGCTCAGTTCAGTTACCAGCTGATAACTCCCAGTTGTTAGTTTTTACTCGTAGCTACCTCAAAATTTCCCATAAATCTTTTTTGGTTCTTTACTTCCTTCCCGCTAGCTTCATGCTTAACAATATACTGATCTGTGTTGAGGTTATAGTGTTCTATAGACTGTAAATTCCTCGTGAGGACGGGCACTGACTTTCATTTTTGTTTTGGTATCTGTGCCTTGCACATGGCAAATGCTTTATAGAATTTGTTGAATTAAATCAGTAGGAATTGAGAGTTATGCAATTTGGCATGAAGCATCATTGCAATTAGTAGGCTTATTATCCATTTGTGATTGCCCCCTAGCTGAAATTAAATTTTTCTTTTAAGAGTAAAGGAAGGGAATAAGCATTTTTCTATGCCAAGCACTATGCTAAGTGCTTTCCAAATATGTAGTTTGACATCGTTTTGGTGCTTTGTGACACCAGCACAGTGGGAAGAAGTGTTGATTTGTAGTTAAAGAATCATGGGATCTCGGTTTTGGTGGGGACTCAGAGGCCATTTACTCTTGCATGAATAAGAATATTCTCAACAAAACATTAGACAAATGATTGTCCAGACTTTGAAGAACATCACTGACGAGAAGCCCATCATCTTCTGACACAGCCCACTCCATTTTTGTGTAGCACTCGTTTTTACGCTGTCTTACTTATATCAAGTTTAAATCTCACCCTTTGGAAGCCCTATCCACTGTTCCTATTTCTGCCTTCTATGACCAAGCAGAAAAAGTCTAAGTAATTCTTCTTCCACATGACAACCTAACTTTAAAGAAAGTTATCATGTTGCCTCCAAGTCTTCTCTTCTCAAAGCCAAACATCTCTGGGTCATTCAGTCAGTGATCACACAGCATGATCTCTGTGCCTTTCCTTTTAATGCTCTCTTGTCAGGCTCCTTGCTAAGATGATATGCAAAGCTAAACATAGGACCCCAGATGGTAGTGCCCTGACCTGTCATCTCCCTTCTCCTAGACTTGTATTTCTCTTAATGAAACCTGATAGCACAAACTGTTGTCTCTTCTTTATCACGTTGTTGTCTCTATATAAATAATTGCAAATTGCTTTGGGGGGGGACATAAAACATATGGTGTTAATTTAAACACTAAAAGAAAGCTCATTTTACCTCTCTTAATTTTGGAAAATTTTGAACTCATTTATACATAGCTTCATTTGAAAAGCTTAGCTGAAAGACTGTGTCCATAGTGGACAAGTAGAAAGTTGGTGTCAGAAGCCAGCCTAGATCTGCACATTCTGACTCTGAGACCTTGGACAGATGCTTTCACTTCTCAGCGCTCATGGTAATTCTCTAAAAAACAGGGTGCAGACAGGACACTGACTTATATGATAAAGAGGGTTTATTTTTAAATTTAAAGAGCTCCCTACACCAAGGAAATCATACGTCTAGTCCTGTCCTTAATTTGTCAGAGCAGTATGCCCTGAGGAGCCAGGGCAGAAGAAAGTGACAGTGGTAAAAATACTTGCCTAGTGTTCAAGTCCTCTTCCTGTTCCCTAGATTATAGGATGAATAAATGCTGCATACAATAAAATAATAATCTGTGGGTGTTTCAATTAAGGGGAAAATGCTTTTAGGAACAAAGATTGATTGAGGAAAACTGCATCTAAGTTGGGTTATGAGATTTGCCAACAAACTAAAAATATGTAGCACTGCAGGCCCATTTCATTTAAGTGTACCTCAAAAGGGTTTTTTTGGTGTGAATATCCCTTGTAGTTGCTTCCCATGCCCCTTTCTGATTTTCAGAATATGGAGTCTCCACTGAGACTCACTGGAAATTTTCTGAATGATAGGTTAGCCAGTAGCATGGAATTCTTCTCTAAGATCTGTTAGAAGAGCAGCTAGGTAGAGAGAACACTGGGCCTCTAGCCAGGAGTAGCTGAGTTTAAATGGAACCAACCTCAAATATCTGCTAGCTGTGTGACCCTGGGCAAGTCACTTAACCCTATTTGCCTCAGTTCCTCATCTGTAAAACAAGCTGGAGAAAGAAAAGGCAAACCACCCTAGAAGAGACCTGCTAGAAGTTAAAATGTGCCTCAACCTCAAGTTCCTTTCAATACTGATATGATTTTGTGGATTTACAAAGTTTGCAAAGAAAAATGTGAGAAAGAAAGCTTGTCTAAATTTTACCTGTGTGATTTTTGGCTAAAGCCTCTGGCCTGGGCCTTATTTAGTTCCTCATATAAAATGAAAGAGTTGGGCTGGATGATCTCTGAGTCCCCTTCCTGCTGTAAATCTGTGACCTTATGTTCCAGTGGAATGATCAGACTGAAAGGGCTTCCTGTGAGAAAAGCCTCTCCTGGATCCCCCCCGCTCCAGCCACCTGCCCCCATTTTGTATATGATTGTCAGTGAGCGGGCTGCCTTCTCAATAGAATGTAAAATCCTGGCAGGGAGGACTGTTTCAGTTTTGTCTTTTTATTTCAGCCCCTAGCACAATACATGCCACAGAGTAGGTGCTTAATCAATGACTATTGATGAATTGGTCCACTTGGGCACTGTAATTTTTAAAATGTCTTTAGACTCTTGAGTCAGAACCTTCATTCTTGCATTCACTACTTTGTATGTTGATATTGACTCTTCTACTTAATAATTTATTCTTATCAAAGTTCTTGTCTCCAAAATATCTTCCTTTTTTTTTTTGGCCAAGTGCCACTAGGTGGCAGTAGAAAAATTATTATTGACAAGCAGAAGGTTATCCAGCGCGAAGGCAGCCAGGAAGGCCCGGGGCCTTCAGTCTGCATGACATGAAGATTATTGAGATGTGATGACTGCTTTCAGTATTTGAAGGGCTGTTAAATTTAGACCATTTAGCTGCAAAGAGCCAGCTTTAAGCTTGAAGTCAAGGAAAGCATTGTGACAAATAGACTGCCTTGTCATATGTTATAATAGAGATTCCTTCTGGGCACGAGCTGAACCGGAGTGCTTCTGAGGTGGCCTCCAGCCATACGTTTAGTGACATTTCAAAACTTTCTACCTGTGGAAAATGTGCCTTCATGCCATTAACATTTCAAGTTCTGTTTTATATAAACAGATTTTCCTTTGTAAAAGAAATTTTTAAACAAATAGATAAAAATGATATTGTAGAAAATAAGGGCCCTGTGATGATACAGTGGCTGATATTTTTACTATAGGAGCTTAGTGACACAGCATGCACTTCAGCTATTTTAGAATATTCAGCTATTAATTGTTTGACCTCTCTGAGGTAGAAGCCTTTAACAATTTTTTTCTTACCAAAGGTCCTGACCCCAAAGCCCCTTCTGTTCTTCATTATTGTTAGTCTTTGTGCCGCTAGGTGGCAGTAGAAAAATTAGTCTTGCTCTGAATGGCTAATGCATGTAAATCTTTTAAAAAGAAACTTAATGCGTCATTAGAGATGCTATGGAATGAGATAGTGCTAAGGAAGGAAGCACAAAGCTGCTTATGGATTTATAAGTTTATTTCGTCACAGATGTTTACGGTTTCATCTGCTGCTGCTGTTTGTCCTTCATTTTTTTTAAAAAATCTATTTATTAATTTGTTTCCTTTTAGTTTACAGGATTCAATTCCACAATTCCTTGAATTTCACATTTTGTCCCCCCCCCCCCTTGGCGCCTTTATAGTCAAGTATAGGATCTGTAAATACTTTCACATTATACATTGGTCAGGTTATAAGGACGGATTGTACCAGCTGGAATGAAAAATGGGGACATAAAACCAAATAAGAGAACGAAAAAGATCAGGTATTTTGCTTCCACCTGGATATAAACTTAGTTCTTTCTAGTTCTTTCTCTGGATGCACATTTTTCTCTCCATCCTGCGTCTTTTGGGATTGACTTATATCACTGCATTGCTGAGAAGAGTCCAGTCTATCAAAGGTGGTCATCACACATACATTGTGTCTGTAATTGTGTACAAATTTCTCCTGGTTCTACTCTTCTCACTCAGCATCAGTTCTTTTAAGCCTCTCCAGGTAAATATGAAGACTGCCTGCTCCTCGTTTCTTATAGCACAATAGTATGTGGTATATGTCCTTCATTTTTAAGAGGACCATGACCTCAGGGCGGTGATGTACAAGGGAATTGGATTTAAGTGAGGGAGGGCTGAACAGAGTCGCCAGCCTCACTGTCTCCTCCAGAGCCATCGACTTCAGTGACTGGAGATGGCGCTGGATGCAGTGGGGAACCTTGACCTTTCCAAGCTAAGACCTTTAACAGGCCACATTGGTTCTCATTCATGTTAGGGAAGCAGTGAAAAACCCAGCTTAGACTAGGATCACAGACGATCTGTCTGGTGATTGAATAGACCCCAGTGACACTTGGGCCAGTTCCCTCCCTGAAGCCCAGGGAGGTTAAATGATTTTCCTGAGGTCTGACTTCAGAGCTAGGATTCAAATCCAGTTCCTCTGACTTCAGAGCCAGTGCTCGCTCGTTCCATTCCACCTCTCATATTGTAGAATCTTTGGGGAAAAAATCAGCTTTTTACCTTACTAGTTTGGAAACTCAGATCTTATTTGCCATTGCTGGTAGGGTGAAAAGATGAGGCAATGTAGATTTTTAATATTCATTTAGTTTATGGACTCACAAACTTTCAGTGTTAGTCATTCAGACAGAAACAACTACCCTGTACGTGATCCTGGCAGTGCTCAGAGCCCATTAAAGAAGGCGGACCTTCCTGATGTCTTTAGTAAATTCTGTGAGATATCTGTATCTCCGTCTGGAAAGGGAGGGAGGGAGGTCCTGGCCAGATCCTGTAATCTCACGCCTGGTTTTTAGAATAACCTCCTGACTTGTCACTTCTTTCCCCCTCTTGTTTTTCTTCTTCAGTCCATTCTGCTGCGTACTGTTGTGACATAGGTACCATATTCACTGGGATACTTGTGTCCTCATTCCTCAAACCTCCCCTTCCTGTTTTCCCAGTTTTATGTGTCCAGCCTTGTTTCCTAAGGTCCCTAACATTAAACTTACATTCTAGTTGGCTCAAGTACGGTCTCCTTACTGTTCTTCACACAGCCCACCCCATTACCAAGTTCTGTTCTCTGAATTATACTTGTTCTCCTATGTTATCTACTAGTCTCGGCTTCCTGGATCGCCTTCCCATCTCCTTTCTGCCTATCTACATTTAAGTTCCCAAATCCTTCATGAACTCTTTTCAGTTATTCCAGTGCACACAGATATTTTTCCCTAAGATTTTTCTTGTTCTTATAAGTACATATACTTAAGCAGTAATTTTATATGTCTTAAGGTAGTCTTCTCTCCTCAACTAGATTCATAATGTAACCCTTTGCAACCCAAATGAACTACTTGACATTCTGTATTATATGTACTCACTGCTTTTTCTGCCTCCATTCTCTCATGTTCATGCCACTGATCATGCCAGAGATGTCTTCTCTTTTCTGCCTGTCCCTCTTTCCAGGAATTTGTAGAATTAATATGTTTTGGATACAGTCTAGTATTTTTAATATCTGTTTCCACAAAGCTCACCTTTTAAAAATATGATAGAAAAAGGTTCTGAGAAAACAAAAAGATTTCTCCTTAAGTTAATAAAATTTTTGTCTCTAAAGTAGTAAAGGGAATTTTATTACTTCAAATTGATGTTAGATCACACATTTTTCAAAAATATAATTTTGTCAACTGAAAAATTTTTTAAATTAAATTCACCATTTTCAAGTCTTGAATTACACTGTTTTCTGCTTGTAATAGGTACTATCTACCAGACAGACTAGACCAGACTTGTCATACAAAGGACCCATAATACTCCCAAAAGTAGCCCAAACCAGATTAAAATGTGATTGGGAAATATTTAACAAAATAAATAAAAATAAACGTAGATAAGGTTAATATGTAGTTTTCTAGGTCAGTATGCTACGCATAAAGATGCTTATATATGGTATAGTGGCCTCCATTTCTATTTGACTTTATTGCCACTGGAATAGACCATTTGCATAGACTGTATTCTGTCTATTAGGTATGAGAAACATATACTTTTTAAAGATCATTAATGCTTGCTCTTTCCAATAATTCCTTTAGAGTTTATTATGCCATCTGCTTTCATCATCCAAACTTGGACTGAATGAAGTTGGAATTGTGAGTCAAGCTCTTGGGTATACGTCTGCAGATTATTTTCCTAGATTGCTAAAAAATGTGAGTACTCTTTTAGTATTAAAGTTTCCATTGTCAAACATAGAATCAGTAGAAAGGTAAATGGAAATATTTCACTACCCCAGGAAGGATGTTTATCTGTGCTCTGTTTATATCTTCTTACCTTGGACGCATATACAGCCATTTAAGGAAGAAATTTGAAAGAGGTGTTTATGCAAAGAGAGAAGGAAGCCTGGAAAGACTATACTAAATCTTAAGTTTTTAAAAAATTTAAACATAGCCCATTTGTTCATCCAAATGTTTCAGTAGAAGCTTCCTTGACTCATGTAAACAGTGCCTGGTAGTATTAGATAAATCCTACATTTTAGAAATCCTTAGGTTTTTTTCAAGATTTCATGTTATATTAGAGAATACATAATATTACTATCAGTTGAATCATATAACACATCTTAGTGGTAGAGCTGTGTACTCTGCTGCTCAGAATTTCAGCCACTTTTAGAAAATGTTCATACTTTTAAAAAGTACTACAGGAAGTCTTTTTTATGTAGGTCTAGAAATGCTGGCAATAGTAATAACATAAGAAGACTAGATTGGGAGAATTGCATAAAGCAAGAAGAAATGAAATTACAACTCCATTACAGATGATATGGCAGCTTACTTCAGGAACCTAAAAGTCAACTAAAACATTCATTGAAACAGTAACTTTAGGGAAGTAACAGGATGTAAAATAAACACATAAAACAATTAACCACACAATGCTGAAACTCACTCTAAATTTAATGTATACTTAATATTCTACATGTAATAGATTCATAGTTTTTTATGCAAGCCTCTTTCTAGTCTTTGTATATGGAAACATTTATATTTATATTTGTTGGTGTTTGTAAAGTTCATAGTGAAAAAAAATTTGAAAGATAAAAAAGTAAGCTAAGATTTAATTACTTTTTTTAAATTTACCCAAAGCATTCCCCTCAAACCTCCCCTGACCTAGAGAATAATTTTTTGCCAGTTAAGAAAGCCAATCTAATTTTTGTTCGTGTGCCTACACAGAAATAAGATAGTACGGACATTAAACAAAATCACAGTTAACCAAATATGTCTTGGTGCAGTTTTCATATGGCTCTGACAAAATAAAACAAATTGAGAGGTTTGGGGAGTGAAACCTCTCTGGAAATGCCACTCACATCAGCCAAACAGAATTGATCTCATCCTGTTTGCAATGTGTATTAACCTCTCACTGATTTTGTTTTACAGATGGTCTTATCATTAGTAACCGAACTCAGAGTGAATCATCTTAATGGATTTAGCATTCGAAAAATGTAAGTACCTCCCAAGTTTTAAAATGAACCAGTTAAATTTTGAGATAGATGTTTTAAATAGGAAAAAAAAAACACATAATTTTACTCATATGATGAATATTTGAAAAGATTCCTTTAGGCTGTCTGCTAAAGAGGACCATAGGACCAGGGAGACAGGGAAGGGTCAAGGTGCAGTGGGTTGGCTTTGGCAAGGCCACCTCATCATGTGAGTAATCTGAGTTAAAAGAGGAGATGGCGGGAGAAGGTGTCAGAGTGACGTGAGAAAAGGAGAGCGGTGAGGAGAAGGGGGAAAGGGGCCAATGGAGACAGCTGCAGGAGATGTAGGCACATGCGCTTCCTGCCACCCCCAACTACTACCAAGTTTCTACAGTTTGTGTTGCTAATTATGTTTCTTAACACTGCTCTCCCTCTTTATCAAAAACAAAAGCTTTGAAACCATTCCTGTCCTTGACCATTCCACTCATTAAAAATTTTTTTTTTCCTTTATCTGAACCACCTTCTAGAACATTTAGTGATCTAGTTAATAACAATAATAACAGCATTTATATGGTTCTTAAAGGTTTGCAAAGCTCTTTATAAATATTATTTCAGGGGCCGCTAGGTGGTGCAGTGAATAAAGCACCAGCTCTGGAGTCAGGAGGACCTGAGTTCAAATGTGGCCTCAGACACTTAACACTAGCCATGTGACCTTGGGCAAGTCACTAAACCCCAATTGACCAGCCTTCTCCTCTCCAAAAAGCCAAAAAAAAAAAGATTAAAAAAGATGGTTTCATTTTGTTTTCACAACGCCCATAGGAAGGAGGCGCTGTATTATTCTCACTTTACAAATAAAGACACTGAAGCCGACGGGTTAAGTGACTTGCCTGTGAAGCCAGCCTCGACTTCAGGCCTCCCTGACGCCAGGCCTTGTGTTCCATGCCCTTCATCACCAGCTGTCTGGACAGCACTTGGAGTGAAGGTGCTTTCACTCTTCAGAATCTCGGATTGGAGGAGGCCTCGGAGGTTGACTCCTTTAAGTTGGAGCTGAAGAATGACCCCCCTACGCTGGACCTACCCGGCGGCCTGATTCAGACTCTGCTCGAAGGCTCCTTGTGAGGAGGAGAGCCGCTCCCTCCTGGGGCAGCCCATTCCGCTTGGGAATGTTGCTCATTGCCACACAAGTTTCATTTGCAGAAGCTGCCGCTTCCCTTCTCATCCTTTGTCAGAGAGGCCCTGGATAAACATGTAGATTGTTCTGATTGAGATGCAGCTGCATGAATTGGAAATGATTGATGTTTTCTCAGCTGCCTTTTCAGGGAATGAGCATTTAGTCTCTTCGCTTCTGTCAAACATATAGAGATTTCATTATGTGCTTCAATATCACAAAACTCTGTGGCCGCCAGCCATATTTCACATTTGCTTTTTAAATGATTACATTCACTTCAGTAGCAATAATAGCTGATGCTTACCATAGCACTACAAAGTCTGCAGAATGCTGTAAATGGCTCATCATCCTCACAACAGCCGTGTAAAAGAAGTACTGCAGGTCTGGGCCTTATTTTTCAAAGGAGAAAGCCCAGCCAAAGAGAAGTTTAAGTGACTTGGCCAAGGTCACACAGCTCATTCATTACTTGAAGCAGCTGGTAGTGTAGCACAGAGAGCCTGACAGACATCAGATCCTGGCTTACACACTTACAAATGGTGTAATCCTGAACAAGTCCCTTCACTTTTGCCTCAGGTTTGCTCCATAGGAATAATGAGAGGACCTACCTTGTGTAGAGCTGTTGTGAGGATCAAGTGAAATAAGAACTGGAAAGTGCTGGTCCATGGCAGGTGCTCCATCAGTGCTCAGTCCCTTCCCCTCTACTTCTGTAAGTGCTTGTTACTTGCAGGACGCCATCCACATCACACCAAGACTGGCTGACATTGCGTTTGTGTGACACTCACACTTCTGAACCTTGGCCCTGCCTCTCTTGTCTTACACAGGCTGATTTTTTTGGATCTGAGAATTGACATTTAACCCTGTCAAATTTCACCCTAAAATATTGGCTGAGCTTTCTAGCATCGCGTTAGCTGGTCCTCTTAGCTCTGCATCGTCTGCAGGATTAGTAACCATGTCTGCCGCCTGTGCCTTTTTCAGCATCGCTGATGAAGATGTTAGACTTAAGCTCAAGACCAGGAACAGATTCCAGTAGTTCTCCTTCCATTAGAGAACCTTCATTAATGATTCCTTCGTTTTGGGTCCAGTGATTCAGCCATCTTCACAATGGTGAGCAACTATGTAGCGCAGTGCATAGAGTCGAGAAAACCTGCATTCAGATACTTGACTGTGTGACCCTGGGCAAGTCATTTAACCTCTGCCTCCGTTCCCTCAAGTGTAAAATAGGGGTAATAATAGCACCAATCTCCAAGGGTTGTTGTGAGGATGAAATCAGGTAGTGTTTGTAAAGTGCTTTGCAAACCATAAAGTGCAATATAAATGCTATTTTTGTTTTTCTGAAATCATCCTTGTTGTCATTTCTTATAGCACAATAACATACCATTACAATCATGTAAACTGTTCAGCCATTCCCCAACTGGTGGGTATCATCCTTTCAATTTCTAATTCTTTGCTACCACAAAAAGTTATGAGTAGCAGTGTTATTGGCTAGCTCATATCTCTGTCTCATCCATGAGAAAATCATAAGAGATTTTGGTTTTTTAGGGTTCTGTTGTTTATTTGTCCATTCATTCTTGTGTTCCAAAAGCAAGATGATTGAAAAAGAATTGTGGTTTGTCTGGCACTACCCATTTCTATATTAAAATTCATTTTTTTAAATTTTTAAATAATAGAAATAACATTAACGATCAGTGCAATCAATTAAATGTATTTTGAACCTGCTTACAATTTAATAAATAATTCCTGTAAAATACCATAACCATTTCAGTCTAAGTCTTTTTTGTCTTTTTAAATGTTTTATTGATATTCTTTCCCACATCTGTCACTTCCCACTGACTCACAATATCTCATTCCCTCGCTTGCCTTATCCCTTGTAAGGGGTCAGATAATAAACAAGTAACAAGTAAGTCAAGAAAGAATACACATCAACACATTGTCTGTCTCTCTGTCTCTTTCTCTGTCTCTCTCTCTGTTCTCATTTCAAGCTTCTACTCTGCATGTCTCAGCTGAGAACCAGGAAACGTGTTGCACCATAATTCTTTTAAAGCTGGTCATGGTATTGATCAGTGTAAAGCTGCACTCCTTTTTGATCACTTCCTTTTCTGGATGTTTCCTGGTCATCCCTTAAATAATGAGGGCTAGAATTTTGACAAAAAATTTGTCAAAGTCAAATGCACTGGTCTACAATTTGTAGACTCTACTCCATTTTTGAAGTAAAGGCAACGTTTGCCTTTTTCCACTTCTTTGATACCCTTCCTGTTTTCTGTGGATCACTGACAGTGACTCAGTAGTCTCATAAGTCACTTTCAGTTCATTTGAACTCATTTAAGGAGCTAGATGTCTTTTCCCCTAAGGATAATTAGGGCAATGGTCTGAGACACTTTTCTTTAGTACTTTCTAGTCAAAAATTATTCTTCTTGGTAGAGAAAACAGAAGCAAAGTAAGTGTTGATTATCTCTGCTCTCTTTCCCTCATTAGGGAATCAGGGATCATTGTCTCATTCAACCAAAAGTGATCCTGCCCTTCTTCCTTTTTAAAAAATAGTATTTTATTTTTTTTCTCCCAATTACATATAAAAACATTTTTTTAACATTCAGGCCTTTTTTCCTAAGTTTTGAGTTCCAAATTCTGTCCTTCCATCCCTCCCTCCTCTCCCCACTCCTTGGGATCATAAGCAGTCTTATATAGGTTATACATGTGTAATCATGTCAAACATTTCCATTTTAGTCATTTTGTGGAAGAAAACTTGAACTGGAAAATAATCTGTTTCAATCTGTATTCAGATACCATCAGTTCTTTCTCTGGAGGTGGATAGCATTGTTCATTGTGAATCCTTTGGGATTGTATTGCTGAGAATAGCTGAGTCGTTCTTAGTTGTTTATCGTACAGTATTGCTATGACTGTGGATGGTGTTCTGGTCCTGCTCCCTTCACTCTGTATCAGTTCATGTAAGTCTTTCCAGGTTTTTCTGAAATCATCTGGCTTGTCATTTCTTATAACATAATAATATTCCATTACAATCATATGCCACACTTGTTCATCCATTCCTCAACTGATGGGCATCCTTTTAATTTCCAGTTATTTGCCATCACAAAAAGAGCTGCTCTGAATATTTTTTACAAATAGGTCCTCCCCTCCTCTCCCTTTTTGGGAATATAGACCCAGTGGTAATGTTGCTAGGTCCAAGCGCATGCTTGGTTTTATGACCCCTTGGGCATAGTTCCAAATTGCTCTTCAGAGAGGCTGGATCGGTTCTCAACTCCACCAGCTGTACAGGAGTGTCCCAGTTTTCCCATACGTCATATTAGCCAATCCAGTGGGTGTGAGGTGACATCTTGGGGCTGTTTTAATTTACACTTCTCTAATCAGTAGTGATTTAGAGCTTTTTTTTCATATGACTATAGATGGCTTTGATTTTTTCCATCTGAAAACTGCCCAATCATATCCTTTTGCCATTTACCAATTGAGGAATGACAAATTTGACTTCGATCCTGCCCCTTCTTTGATGCATTTCTTTTCCTAACTATTGCTTTAAAGTTCCTCTTTGTTCTTCGTAGCTTCCTTTACCTGTCTCATTTCACTCTGAATTTTCTTATTCTGGACACTATTCTGGCAAAGTTGTGTCATACTTTAGCTTTTACTCTCCACTCATCTACTCTTATTTCATTTTTCTTTGCATGTATTTTTAAAGTTGAAGTTTAGTCACTGAATTTCATATGAATTCACATTTATCTTTAAAGGTAACTCCTCTCTGTTCTTCAGAGATAGCAGGATTGCTCAGTGGATAGAGCACTGGGCCTGTAGTCAGGAAGTTCTGAATTCAAATCCAACTTCTGATACTTCCTAGCTGTGTGACCCTTGACAAATCACTTAATCTCTGATTGCCTGACAGAATGGATCCACTGGAGAAGGAAACGACAAACTATTCCAGTATCATCTTTACCATGAAAACCCCAAATGACATGACAAAGAGTTGGATATGATTGAAATTACTGAGCAATAAACAAAAATGTTTGTTTTATGAACTTTACCTCAAAAAAAATTCTTCCATGCCCCACATAGAATATTGCACATAATAGATAAATGTTTGATGGACAGTGATGGTATATAGCCATTATTCTATTTCCTTTGAGGACAAAACAAAGTAAAAATGTGAGTTAAATTCCCAGTTATGAGAGTTGTTGACATTGGAATGGTCACAAAGGAAGGATGTAGAATTTTCTTTTAAAAGGTCTTGTAGGGGAGGCTAGGTGGCTCAGTGAATAGAACCCTGGCCCTGAAGTCAGGAGAATCTGAATTCAAATCTGGCCCCTGACACTTAACGCTTATCAGCCGTTTGACCTTGGACGAGTCACCTAACCCCGATTTCCCTGCCCTCCTCCCTCCAAAAAGCCAAAAAAAAAAAATCTTATGAAGAATAAGAGAGATTATCATGGTTTAGGGGTTATTCAGATTGAAGTTGGGAATATGAAGCAGGTATCTTGTGGTTTCTTTTAGTCTAAATATTTTTTAATTCCATGATTAAATATGATCTTAAAAAATGTGTATTTATTTATCTTATTTCTTTACCAGAATTCCAGACAAACAAATAAAGGCCATGTCCCTGCTTTGTGTCCCACTCCTCACTTTGCCAGATATCTTACCCCTGCTGGAGGCTCTGCTGACCTCCCATGGAGATGAGCCTAACGAAACCCTCTCTGCTGAGTTTTTAGAAGGTGTAAATGAAGCCTTTTTGCAGTAAGTCACATAAAATGTATTCTTTTCCCCCATTTATGTTATGTTTTTGTTGTTTTGCTTTGTGTGGGCAAATGTACAGAAATATGGAGCTATATTCCCAAATTTATTTTATTTTATTTTGTGCTTTTTGGAAGGGGGACGGCAGGGCAATTGGGGTTAAGTGATTTGCCCAAGGTCACACGGCTAGTAAGTGTTAAGTGTCTGAGGCCAGATTTGAACTCAGGTCCTCCTGACTCCAGGGCTGGTGCTGTATTCACTGTGCCACCCAGCTGCTCTCTATATTCCCAAATTTAGAGTAATTTTCTTTAGAATTATTTGAAACACTGTTTTCTTTCCTCAAGATAAATAAATGCTATTTTAGTAAGTACATATTTTACTCAGTCTCAGATAATGAGATTGAGAAAACTCTTCAGGATTTGATTTAATTATATTTTGTAAAAGATGCCTATTTATACTAATAATTACAATAACAAAATTTCTCATGATTTAATCATTATTAGAATTTAGGTTTCTTTACTTGCTTTAAATCCTGAATTCCTTAAATACTTTAAAATTTTTAAAGGGAACTCCTAGATTCTTACGGACATGTAACGCTACTACTTACAAAGAGTAGTGCTTTGAAAAAAAATAAAAATACCTCAAAAGTCACTACTTTCAATAACAAGCCCAGAAAAGTGATCTCATACAAATGTTTTATTTTTTCTCACATAGTCCTTAAAAATCACAGGGAGATATTTTCCTGGAAATAGCATTTTAGCTTCATTTTCCTGAAAGATATGGGTCTATATGTTGTCAAAGCAGATTTATGGAGAGAATTATGATAAGTCAGTCTTTGTCAAATACTAAAGTAGGCACTGATTTTAATACTCAGAAATATACCGACGTTTTCTCTTCTAGCATCCTGAAGTCTCAGTAAAAATGACTTAGTAAATCTAAATTTTCACTGAAGTCTGTTTGGCTGTCTTTTATTTTTATGTGTCTCTTAAGTAGTCACTGAGTTTAGGTAATTACGTTTAAGTCTTCCTCATGTGTATCAGTCAACAGAGTAAATATGTTATCTCTTGTTTTTCTCCCTTTATACATTTACTGAAACTTTTCCAAAGGACTATTGCTTTTAAATAAATTGCCCTCTTTTTTTGTTCTTACCTTAACCTCTCCTTGTTATATTAAACAGTTCATTTTGCTAAAGTACAGATGATTCCTCATTTTTAACCTCAGCAACTTTTCTTTTCCCTCATATACCAAAACTCTGAAATTGAACCAGCTTCAAATCAGAGGAGAGTGCTGCTTTAGCATTCTTTTTGAAACCTAACAAAATTCTTTCAGGATAAAGTGGAGGAAAGTAGGCATTTGCATAGAAATAACAGAACACTTCACCTACCAATGGACAGACAGAAAATTGAAAACATTGGCTCTGCAAAGTAGCCACCAACCTCATTCCTTCTTATTTTTGCATATTATAGCAGGTTCCCCACCAGCAATGAACACAATTTATTTGGTTTGGAAAATTATCTCTGTAAATACATAAGGAACAGACTGTTCAGAAACACTGGGTGGTCTTTCACTTGTCCAATTCCTGTGGCTTCAGCTCAGCAAGTTCCACAAGCAGCGGTGTAAGGTTCTGGAGACTTTCCATGGATAATTGCCCATAGACAGAACATCTGAACTGCCTGTTGATTCTCTGGTGCTGATTCAGTCACTCACTACAAGTCTTTTTTCTTCACCTCCTGACATCGCTTTGAATGTTCTGTGTGGTCATTTACAAACCACAGTTTCTCTGATTCATGGACCCTGCTGCATATTTGGCTTTCTAGCTATTTGTTTACCACAATAAACCAGTGGAACTGAATGTGTTAAAACTGACTGGGTGTCTTTGGTCTTGACTTCCAAAAAGCAGTCTAATTGTGTCTTCATGTGACTAGAGTTGGACTATCTTTTTTCATCAGCAGATACTTGTTCTCCCACTGAGGTTTTGATAATTTTAAGGAACTTTTCAATTCTCTGGCCAGTCATTTCTGTGGTTGCAGTCATGGAAGCATCGGTGTCCAGACTCTGAAATGATCATTCCATACTTTCTGGTCTACTTATTTAGAACTCTCCATATATCTACTGGAAGTATTAGAAGCAGTGGCACTGGTACTTTAATATGTTTTAAAACAAAACAAAAACTTTCATTTTTAAATTCCTGGAGTGATATTTTTAAAAGTCAAATTCATCTGAGCCTCAAATAATTCACAAATTGTTAGGCCTCCAGTTTCTTCTAAGTCATTTTTCTTCCTCTTTGGGTCTGAGGTGTATTTGGGAGTTCAACTCAACAAATATTTATCTAGTACCTGTTCCATGCAAGGCACTGTTGTGCAAACTTTTGGAGATATAGAAATAGAAGTCATTTAAGGAGTTTATATTCCACAGGAGGGATTCAGCATACACATAAATAAGAAGAATGAAGGTAATCTCTTGAAGAAGAGAGCACAAGCAAAATAGGGTTGTGGAAAGTCCCTGAACTAAGAATCACCTGCAGGATTCTAAAAGTGCACACTCCTGGTATGAGGCCTGACTTGTCATAGCTGACTAGGGTGAGAAGTGGAATGTGCAGTGGAGGTCACGGTTGGCAGTATGGTTTGGACAGTGCATCAAGAGGAGGAATATGAAATCAAACGAGAAGGGAAAGGAGCTAGATTATGAAGGACTGCACATGTCAGGCTAAGAAGTGTTATGTTTTGTCCTAGAGCCAGGAGGGGGTCCCTAAATGATTTTGAGTAGGACAGCTCAAACAGTTGAGTTTCTCTTTATAGAATATTTTGGTGAATAGGAGAGAGAAGAGACTAGAGGTGAGGAGGCCAGTTAAGAACCTATAACATCAGACTGGGTAAGCGGTATTGAAAGCCTAAATTAAGGTAGTGTTCATGTGAGTACAAGAAGTAAATGCATATGAGAAGTGTCAAGGCAGAACTAACAGACCTTGGCTTCTGTTTGAACATAAGGGATGAATGAAATGAATAGAGTCCAGGATTGAGAGCCTATGTGAAGCTTATGGGCCCTCAGCAAAAGTGAGAGATTCAGAAGAGTAGCAGATTTAGGTGCAAGAATAAAATGAGTTTATTTTGGATGTGAATTTGAGATGCTTATGGGTTATTGAGATGGAGGTGTCCAACAGGTGTGGTGATGCGGGATAGGAATTCAGAACGCAGTTAGGATGGGATATATACATCTAGGAGTCATTTGTATAAAGATGACAGAATGCATAACAGCATGGATATTGAAATTCTTAAGTATTAGGGAAAGGACTATGGAGAGAGGCGAAGGCTGAGCCAGGAACCAGACTTTCTCATAAAGAAGGAAGAGTAACTTAAGGGCCAGTAGATGATGGCAGCACAGATCTGGACAAAGGACACCAGAGCCTGTGGAGGCTTCAGAGAGGGCACCCAACTAATAGCTCTGGCAGATGCAAAAACCCCAGTTATTTGGGACGAAGCTCTCCTGTCTGGAAACAGAGTTCTGCTGTGGCAAAAAGCTCAAAAGTCAAGTAATTGAGTGGCAGCATGAACAAGCAAAGGAAGCAAAGCAAGCACAGCAGTCAAACCTTAGATTCCTTTTTTGGGGACAAAAAGGATCAAAGCATGGAACAGGAGGAAGACAACAAAGTCAGAACCCCTGCACCAAAAGCTTCAAAGAAAAATATGAACTAGTTACAGGCCATAGAGGGATTTTGAAAACCAAGTAAGAGAAATGGAGGAAAAATTGGGAAGAGAAATGAGAAGAATGCAAGAAAATCCTGAAAAGTCAGTCAACAACCTGACTGAAGAAAATAACACCTTAAAAAACAGACTAACTCAAATGGCAAAAGAGCCCCAAAAAGCCAAGGAGAAGAAGAATGCCTTAAAAAGCTGAATTTGCCAGATTGAAAAAGAATCTCAAAAGTTCACTGAATAGATTAATTCTTTCAGAATTAGATTGGAGCAAATGGACGCTAGTGACTTTATAAGAAATCAAGATAGTATTAAACAGATCCAAAAGAATGAAAAAAATAGAAGGCAGTGTAAAATATCTCATTGGAAAAACCACTGACCTGGAAAATAGATCCAGGAGAAATAATTTTAAAATCATTGGACTACCCAAAAGCCATGATCAAAAAAAGAACCTAGAAATCATCCTTCAAGAAATTCTCAAGGAAAATTGCCCTGATATTTTAGAACCAGAGACCAAAATAGAAATTGAAATAATTCACCAATCACCTCTTGAAAAAGATCCCAAAAGAAAACTCCTAGGAGTATTGTAGGTTCCAGAGTTCCCAGATCAAGGAGAAAAGATTACAAGCAGTCAAGGAGAAACAATTTGAATATTGTGGAAACACAATCAGGATAACACAAGATCTAGCAGCGTCTACATTAAGGGATCAAAGGAGTTATAATATATTCCGGAGGTCAAAGGAGCTAGGATTAAAACCAAGAATCACTTACTCAGCAAAATTGAGTATCATGTTTCAGGGGAAAATATGGTCATTCAGTGGAATAGAGGACTTTAAAGCATTCTTGATGAAAAAACCAGAGTTCAATAGAAAACATGACATTCGAATACAAGAAGCATGAGAAGGTAAACAGGGAAAAGAAATCATAATGAATTTATCAAAGATGAACTATTTTCATTCCTACATGGAAACAAGATAATTGTAACTTATGAAACTTTTCTCAGTATAAGGATAGTTGAAGGGAATATAAATGTGTATATATATATACATATATGTATATGTGTGTGTGTATATACATATATATGTTTATATAGGAGGGTATATGTATGTATGAATACATATGTGAGTGTGTGTATATATGTGTACATGTATACATAGGCAGAGGGCACAGGATCAATTGAATAGGAAGGGATGATATTTAAAAAATAAAAATTAAGAGGTGAGAGAAGGAATATAATGAGAGGAAATAGGGGAAGACAGAATAGGGTAAATTATCTCATATAAAAGAAGCAAGAGAAAACTGTTACAAAGGAGGGGAAGAACAGGAAGATGAAAGGGAATGGGTCAACCTTACTCTCATTGACTTTGGCTTAAAGGAGGGAATAACATACACACTAATTTGAGTATTTTACCGTACAGGAAAGTAGGGGGGAAGGGGATCAGAGAGGGGATTATAGAAGGAGGGCAGGCTGGGGGGAGGGTAGTTAGAAGCACATACTTTTGAAAAGGGACAGGGTCAAAGTAGAAAATAGAACAAGTGGTGGGCAAGATAGGATGGAGGGAAATATAGTGAGTCTTGCACAATATATCCACTATGGAAATGTTTTGTATAGCTACACATGTACAACCTATATTAAATTGCTTATCTTCCTAGTAAGGGTGGGTGAAGAGTGAAGAAGGGAAAGAATCTAGAATTCAAAGTTTTAAAATCAAATGTTATCAAAACATACAGGTTTAAAAAGTAAGGTTAAAAAATTGTTAAATGGGGCAGCTAGGTGTCACAGTGAATAGAGCACCGACCCTGGAGGCAGGAGGAGCTGAGTTCAAATGCGGCCTCAGACACTTAATACAAAAACTAGCCGTGTGACCTTGGGCAAGTCATTTAACCCCAGTTGCCCTCCAAAAAGAAAAAGAAAAAAACAAGAAAAAAATGTTAAATAAATTTTGACTTGGGATTAGGACAGAATTTCCAACAATTTCTGGAATGGCCCTAAACATATTTCTGTCATTTTATACTACATATTTATGTGAAGCAGCATTCTCAGCACTGTAGATTATAAAATCAAAATGTCAATCAACTCTGAAAAATGCTGAAGATACTCTACGTCCTTCATTATCAAATATTCTACCAAGACTTAATTTTTTATGTAAAAATAAACTATCACATCCATCTCAGTATACAAATTTGCGTTCTTTAATAAATTATATGCATACCAAAGAATTGCTTTAAAATAAATTTCTTTATGATTTATTATCGGTAAAAAAAGATCCACTTTAAAGTACCCAAGGAAGACTAGTAAGGTTGGGATATGTGGAATGCAAGATGGATTAGGTAGGGACCTCTTAAGATAGGATTAGCATAGATTCTTAACTCAATTCTGTGATTCTTAATTCTTTCTGTAAGTTGTCATTTTTGTTGTTCACTTGTTTCAGTCATTTCTGACTCTTTGTGACTCCTTTTGGAATTTTCTTGGCAAAGTTACGAGGGTGGTTTGTCATTTCCTTCTCTAGTGTGTTTTACAGATGAGAAAACTGAAGCAAAAACGGTTAAGTGACCTGCCCAGCATCACACAGTAAGTGTCTTAGACCAGATATAAACTCAGGAAGATAAGTGTTCCCGGTTCCAGGCCTGGCGCTCTATCCACTTCAAATCCTGACTCAGACACGTACTAGTCATGTGGCCCTGGCGAGTCATTTAACCTCTCTGTGTCTCAGTTTCCTCACCTGTAAAATGAAGGTAAGAGTAAGGACCGCCTATGCAGGATCATTGTGAGGTCCAAGTGAGTTAACATTTGTGAAGAGCTTTCTTAATCTAAAAATCTTGTGCGAATGATAAGAGGAGGAGGAGATGGTTTGTATTGTGTAAAGGTATTTTGTTTTTTAAATATATATATATATATTCAAACTACAGTATGTTCAAGTGCCAAGGAAAACCATTTAAAACCACACAAGAGTGGCAGCTATTTAAGATCACGCAAGCCCTGGTAGTAGCTACAGTTCAAAGGAGATCTTGGAATACAGTGTTCCAAAATGGGAATTTTTGTAAGACATGGGCTTACAATTAAGAATAACATTCTGCAAATAATCTTTCAAGGGAAAAAAATGGACCTGTAATGGAATTGAAAGCATTTCTGTTGAAAAGAGTCCAAGCTGAGGAGAAATTAGAAGTGCAAATGCCGTAGCATTGTCAAGAGAAGCCTAGACAGTTCGATTTATTGTAACAACTGGAAGGGACTCTCTGATGACGCTGAGCTAGCATTCTGGTAATTGGGAAAACAAAACAGTATCAAAACCTTAGTGTTTTCAGTGGCTATTTAGGGAGTTAAAAATACAAACAAAGGCCCTACGAGTAAATCAGTTCTCTTCTGAGGATTTGAGAAAGGACAAAATGAATACACTCCTGGAAAAAGGAAGATGGAATGGGTGGAGTTTATTATCTCATATTTCAATTGCATTATAAGAAGAGTATACGAATGTGAAGGCAGGGCTTGGGAGAACAGGCACCAGATGAGCCTCTTGTCTGAAAGGAGCTTCCCCGTGTTATCGGAGGCATCTTCCAGACTGTTCTAGATCTGAGCATCAGTGTGGATGCTGCCCTTTCATAAAGGCAAGTACATATTGGATCAGGCTTGTCTTCTTATCTTAACAAAATGCTGACTCTGGTCCCATCACGAGACCTATTTTTTGTCCTTGGACCTTAATAGAAAAAAGTACTGTCATGCTCCTGACCCTTATTGCATTAGCCAGTGGGTTTCCTTTGATAGTTATGGTATGGCCAGTGCTCCAGGGACAAGCTTAACATTTGACCTTGCTTTTTCATTGTTAAGAATGTTTCTGTGTTCCTGACTCAGTCATTCCCGAAAGCAGTTATTGCCATATTTGTGCAAAGTAGTCTTTTTATATATTATCTTATGTACTTTTCCTCTCCAAAATATACCATCCTTTACTTGGTTTATTGAACTTAATTTTGGTGTCACTTCTTTGAAAAGTTCTTTGGTGAGTTGAGGTCCACCATGTGTTCCTGCATAATGCACTCATTTAATCGAGGGTAATGTAAAAGTTCATCAGTGAGGAGAGAAAAACTGTTTTTAGTTCATTATGAATGATTGTTTTTTGAAAACTTGTCAACTTTTTTGTGAACTTAGTTTCTTTTAAAACCTCTATATATGTGTGTAACATAACATATATATATATATATGTATGTGTATATATATATATATATATATATATATATATTCTTTTCTTTCATAAAAGGAAGAAGATTATCCTTTCTGAATCAGCTCTGTTCTCACTCTGGCTTCGTCACCTTCCCAGCCTGGAAAAAGCAACCCTGCATCTTTTTGAAAATTTACTGTCTAGGCACAGAAATTCTCCAGAAGAGATGGAATGCTTTATAAAAGAGTCATTACTGGTATGTGCAATATTTTCATAATGAGAAAATTTTTTTTTGTATTTTGCTTAATGTAGTTTGCCTTAGATCAGGGGAAAAAAACACAAGCAAAAATAGTTGGAGCTTCAAAATTAATCTTCTGCTTTCTGCCTTGTGCCTAATTTAGAGCATTCTTCCTATGCGCCTTGCACACAATTTAGTAGAGCCTTGACAAGTCAGGTCTATAGTAAGTGCTTAGTAAATGCTTGTTGACTTTTTAAAAAGCAGCCAATCATTTTCTCTGCTTTTCGTTCTGTTCTCTTAAACATATACTTCCACTGAACTGCCCTTTTCTTTTCCTTTTAGAACAGTATTGATCTTATTCTTATTTGTAAAATCTTTCTTAATTTTAAAATAAATATAAATTTGCTCTTTTAGTGACGGATTCTTTGACCTTGGAAATCTATGAAACAGATACAAAATGACTGTTGGTCCATTTCTGCAGGGATAGTGGCAGAAGGGCTAAAAGAGAGACCATCTGTAAACATTAGTTTTACTATTTAACTTAATGATGCCCTAATTGTGACATCCCTTCTTCAGTGACCATGAATAGACATACTGTTGGAGGTACTGAATCACGTCGGACGACATTGTCACCATAAATGAAATCAGAAGACGAGAAGAGTCATAGCTAAATTGAAAGATAGCTCACAGGTTCTCTTTGGAAAAGTAAACAAAGGAGTTAAAAGAATTGGTCTGTGTCATGGGGCCCAAAACAACCAGAAATATTTCACAGGAGTTTGGTCGTCTCATGTAAGGTTCTTATGAGAAAAGTGTTTGCAGAAAGACTACAAACAAGAGAAATTACACCTCGTCCACTGACATCTACGACAGAGGATGAGAAAGCAGGGAGATTCTGTGAAGAACTCAAGATGTTCAAGTTTCAATCAGCATATACTTCAATACTCACTCACTTCAGTATAAGGATGTACTTAAGGAAGAGAAATGGAAATTATGTTGGAAAACATGGTTCAGGAATTTGTACAAAATTCTGAAGTTTCACAGAACTAAACAGAATCTTCACATTTATGTGTCGTGAACACTTTTTTCAAGAAGAGAGGTACGTGTTGGGTGTAGCCAGTGTGGATAAGAGCGAGAGAGCCTGGGAACTGCTTTATCCAAGAAACACTTACTTTGCTAAGTGGAGAGATGCATAGCTAAGAAAAAAATTATATATCTATAGATAGTTAATTTTCTAAGTAAAGTTTTATGGAAAAGGATAATGGAAAATTATCAGTATCACCTCATAAACCAGCGAGAAGCAGTGGAGGGAGAAGTAGAAAAATTATCAAGAGACCTGAGGAAGCCAGATCATTCCAAAGGATATTTAAGGATGAGACTGGAAGACAGTGAAGTGACATAAGATGGAAAAGATCTGTCAGGATTTCTACAGCAAATTATGTTGTACATTGTGGCAAATTGCTGTTTGCCCTGCAGTGCCCCAGTCAGTCTCCAGTGCAGTGCATGGGGGAGGAGGCTTAGCACTCATGAAATCATCACAGTGCACACCCCAAGGTCTGTCTGTGCTGCCACAGCACGTCCTGAGAGCATTGGGGGATCCTCAGGGTATCCGACGAAGGAAAGGCTGCAGATACTGCATAAAAATGTGCCTTATTATTGCCAGCAAAGGCTCGCCAAGCAGATTTCCCAGCAGTGTGAAATCTCTTTATTTTACTGTGACAAATGTTTTCATTTCACTTTTATTTGCACTCCAATGTCATGTTTACTCCCGGGCCATAAGCTTTAGTTTCTGCAGTTTCTTCTTCTTCTGAGTTAGGAACAATTAGACCCTTCTCAGTAATTGTCATCTCAGCATGGCAGGGAGAGCTCAGGTGTGGGTTGATTTGACCATGAGCCCTGTAAGTGCCCGTGGCATTTGGGAGCCTTGTTAACCTGGATGTGCTGGATGACGAGAGAATCCACATCCAGACCTTCAGCTCTGCGTCACTCTCAGCATTGTTAAGCATATGCAGCAAGAATTCAGTGCTCTTTTTGAGCCACCGACCCCAGGTCCAACCCCATTGTTTAGCCTGGGTACACCGGCCAACTCCACATTATGCCAACGGAAGGGAACACATGGTTTCTTCAGTGGGACATCTTTCACATACTTGGTAGCTTCTCAGATACACATGCCCTTGATAGCTTGGGCTGTTTCACAGCTGTTCTTGAAGTGGACCCGGAGATTTGAACCTCTTGACTTGCGTGATTTTGCGGGGTTCTCTGGATCAAGAGAATACCTCACCATTTTAAATGATTACCTAGGATGGCCCAAGGGCCGGTATGAAATCTTTACAAAAGTAACCTACAGGGGGTGGCTAGGAGGCATAGTATATAGAGAACTGGCCCTGGAGTCAGGAGGACCTGAGTTCAAATCTGGCCTTTGACATTAGCTGTGTGACCCTGGGCAAGTTATTTAACCCCATTGCCCCCCATCCCTCAAAAAAAAGTAATCTACATATTTATTGAGAGCATTGATAATGAACATTTGAGAAGGGAATAGACAGGTTTCACAAATTGTATCAGACTACAAGATTCTTCTGTAATTATTATTGATTTTCTATATAAAAAATTTATTATATGAGAGCAAATTCTGCTTTAAAAACTTTCAACCAGGTGTCTTCCATGTATGGGTTAATTGCACAAGATAATTTTAAAGATTTTACATAACTTTCTTCAGCAACTTTATTATTAATATAAAAGCAAAAATAATCTCAGAATCAACTTTTTCTTTTAAATTAGGTCACAGTTTGTGTAACAGGGCTATTATTTTATTTATTTATTGCTTTTTGGAGGGCAATTAGGGTTAAGCAACTTGCCCAAGGTCGCACAGCTAGTTTGTGTGTGTGTGTTAAGTGTCTGAGGCCAGACTTGAACCCAGGTTCCACTGACTCCAGGGCCAGTACTTTATTCACCATGCCACCTAGCCACCCCGAGGACCATTATTTATTTATTTATTTTTAAAGCAATTGGGGTTAAGTTACTTGCTCATGATTACACGGCCAGTTATTTCTGGGTGTGGTGCTAAATGTCTGAGCCCGGATTTGATGCCAGGTCATCCCGACTCTGGGGCCAGTGCTCTTACTCACTGCACCACCTGGCTGCCCTGAGGACCATTATTTTAAAAGTAAAATTTAAAAATAAATTAAAATTTCCTTTGCAACATGGTTTAGCCTCATTTTTCTTTGAAAGATGACAAAGCTGTGCCTGGAACTTGATTGGCTAAGTGTCCAAGGCTCAAGCTTCACCTCCCTTGATGCAGGTTCCTGGTAGCTTATGGCTGTATTGACATGGCTTTCTGGTTACCTAAAGGCATCAAAAGGCTTATCCGTAGGGCGGCCAGGTGGTGCAGTGAGTAAGAGCGCCGGCCCCGGCGTTGGGAGACCCAGGATCAGTTCTGGCCTCAGATACTTGGCACCCACACAAAATAACTGGCCGTGTAACCTTGGGCAAGTTACTTAACCCCAATTGCTTTAAAAAAAATTTTTTTTTTTAAAGGCTTATCTATGTGAAGTCAGGGCCCTTGAAACTTGGTGTATGTCCCAAGATCATATAAATCACCACATCCTTACTAATGACCATACTCCATTGCATTTTTAGATAGAGGAAGGGAGTAAAAGAATGTTCTTTTAATATATCGCTGTTTAATATAATTAAAGTATAACAAAAATCACTACCGTTTCTTCCATCTTTTTTTTTGTTGTTTTTTTTGGGTTTTGGTTTGGGTTTTTTGGGTTTTTTTTTGCTTTTTGGAGGGCAGTTGGGGTTCAGTCACATGGCTAGTTTTTTTGTTACGTGTCTGAGGCTGGATTTGAACTCAGGTCCTCCTGACTCCAGGGCCGGTGCTTTATTCCCTGTGCCACCCTATCCGCCCCTTCCATCTTTTTTTCCTGCCTCCATGATCCTTACTGACATTACAATTCTTAGGTTATAATTGTATCATCTAACTGCTTCCCCATTAGAATACAATAATTTGATCTTTATAGAAATCTTTCCTGATGGCTCATTTATATTTGCTTTTTGTGTTTCTCTTTTCTCTTGTGTTTTTCAGAGTTTCTGCTAAAAATTCTCTTTTAACCATTCAGGTTTTGAGTTCCAGATTTTCTCCCTCTTTCTCATCCCTCCCTCACTGAGAAGGCAAATAAGATGATATTCGTTGTACGTGTGAGTCATGCAGAACATATTTCCATATTAACCATGTTGCAAAAAAAGTGATAAAGTAAACTCAGAGCTGATCACTCTTTTCTCTATTTTTCATCATGGGCACTATGGAGTCTTGTTATATTGCATTGATCAGAGTAACTAAGTCTTTCACAGTTGATTTTCATGAAGATACAGCAGTCATCGTGTATAATGTTCTCTAATTTGGCTTACTTGATATCAGCTTGTTGTTCTTTAATCCTATGGGTTGGGAGTTGGGACCCTGCCCACCCAGGGATGCCAAAAACTGTTGTGGTTTTACGGTGTGTGTTGTGGCGCCGCCGTCTCCAGGAATTCAGAGCACAACACCTGTAATTATTGACAATTGACACCCCTCAGATGCAGGGTAGCTTCCAGGAGGAACCAGCAGCTTCAGAGAAAACAAGATGGATTTTTATAGGGTAAAGATACAATTACGTAACAGAAATTATGAATATTAAAAAGGCAGGAGGGGTTTGTCAGGGGATTAGGAACTAGGGGAGGGGTCCCTTTGATGGTTCAGTCACCAGACATTTTGGTTGTGCTACTTTCTGATTGGCTTTTGTGGTCTTGTCTGGTCAGGATGGATAGTTGGATATGTGGTCCTGTCTTGGGCTAAATGGATGTGATTGTGATTGAGTACCAGAACATGTTCAAACATGTGAATTGGACCTGGGGGCAGTGGCTATATTGAGTCTGGGGGCCTGTGGTGTGGTCAGATCAGGACATGCCTGCCATTCAGTGAGGCCCACAAAGAATTTACAAGCCTGGGGCTGGGGGAAGCTTTATGAGAATTCCATCAAGTTCGTATAAGCCTTCCCAGGTGTTTCTGAAACCATTCCCTTCATCATTCCTTATAGCACAGTTGTGTTCCATCACAGTCATATACCACCATTTACTCATCCATTTCCCTAACTGATAGGCATCCCTTCAGTTTCCAATTCTTTGCTACCACAAAAAGCTGCTGTAAATGCTTTTCTCCATATATAAGTCCTTTTCTTTTTTCCTTTGATCTCTTCAGCATACAGACTGTGTAGTTTATTGCTGGGTCAGAGGTTACTTTTAATGGCCCTTTGGGCACAGTTCCAAATTGTTCTCCAGAATGGCTGGACCAGTTCACAACTCTACCACCAGTACATAAGTCTCCCAATCTTTTCAGTTACACTCTGGCATTTATTTTCCTTTTCTGTCATGTTAGTCATTTTGATAGATGTGACTTTAGAGCTGTTTTAACTGGCATTTCCTTAATCAATAATGATTTAGAGCATTTCTTCATGTGACTATTGATGACTGATTTTTTTCCTTCTGAAAACTGCCTCTTTATATTTTTTGACCATTTTATCAATTGTGGAATGACTTTTTTAAAAAATAAATTTGACTCAGTTCTCACTATATTTGGGAAATGGGTCCTTTATCATAGAAACTTGCTGTAAAAATTTCCTCCTAGGGAATGAAATACACACTAAATAGGGTATCTCACCCTACAGGAGAGTAGGGGAGGAAAGGTGATGAGAAGGGAGGGCAGGCTGGGGCAGGGAGGAAAGTTGGAAGCACCCACTTTTGAAAAGGGATGGGATCAAAGTAGAGAATAAAACAAGTGGGAGGTGGGATAGGAGGGAGGGAAATATAGTCAGTCTTTTATAATTAAAATATCAACTATGTTAATTGTTTTGCATTAGCCACACATGTACAACCTATACTGAACTGCTTATCATCCCAGTAAGGGTGGGTGACAAGGGAGGAAGGGAATGAATCTGGAATTCAAAGTTTTAAAATCAAATGTTAAAAATACATATATATATGTATATATACACATACATACATATATATATATATATACTATTATTAATACAATTTTACATGTAATTGGGAAATAAGATATACAGCCACCGGGGCATAGAGATCCACCACACCCTAATGGAAAAGTCAAAAGGGCTATGGGAGAAAATATGGGAGAGAGCAGACTGGAGGAGGGGATATCCTGTGGGACTGCTATTTTTGGGCAGTGGGTAGGGGAAAAACAGGGAGAAAATTTGTAACTCAAAATCTGGCGGAAATGAATGATATAAATCAGAAGCTAATAAAGCATTTGAAAAAAAAATTTCCTCCTAGTTTCCTGTTTACCTTCTTATTTTGACTACATTGGTTTTGCTTATGCAAAAACTTAAATTTCCTGTTTTTAAAATTGTATATTTTAACTCCTTTGATTCACTCTATCTTGTTTTTGGTCATAAAATCTTCCCTTATCCATAGATTTAACAGATAATTTTTTTCATGTTCCCCACTCCTTCCCTAGTTTGCTTGTGATATCACCCTATATGTCTAAATTATATAATCATTTTGACCTTACTTTGTTATATGGTGTAAAGATGTTGATCTTTGACTAGTTTCTGCTGAACTGTTTTCCATTTTTCCAGTTTTTGTCAAGTAATGAGTTCTTGTCCCAAAAGGTTGGATCTTTGCATTTATCAAATATTTAGATTACTGAGATCATTTATTACAATGTATCATATACCTAATCTATTCCATTCATCCATCTCTCTTATTTCTTAGCCAATACCAGATTGTTTTGATGATTACTAATTTTTTTACGTATTTTGAAATCTGGTTCTGCTAGGCTACCATCCTTCACATTTTTTTTTCATAGATTCCCTAGATATTCTTGACCTTTTGTTCTTCCAAATGAATTTCATTATCATTTTCTAAGTTCTATAAAATAATTCTTTTGTAATTTTATTGGTATGGCACTGAATAAGTAAATTAATTTAGGTAGAATTGCCATATTTATTGTATCGCATCAGCCTATCCATGAGCAATTAATATTTCTCCATTTGTTAGATCTGACTTAATTTGTGTGAAAAAAATGTTTTGCAGTTTTCATATTATTTCTGGTTTTGTTTTGGCAGGTATACTCTAAAGTATTTTATATTTTCTACAGTTATTGTAAATGGAATTTCTCTTTCTCTTGTTTTACATATATATAGGAATGCAGATTCATTTGGGTTTATTTTATATCTTACAACTTTGGTAAAGTGGCTAATTATTTCAGGTAATTTTTTAGTTCATTCTCTAGGATTCTCTAAGTATTCCATCATGTCATCCTCAAAGAATGATAGTTTTTTTTTCTCATTGTCTTTTCTAATTCCTTCGATTTCTTTTTCTTCTCTTACTGGTATAGCTAGTATTTCTAGTTCAATATTGAATAATAATAATGGACATCCTAACTTCACTCTTTATCTTATTGGGGAGGCTTCTAGTTTATCTGCATTACAGATCATGCTTACTCTTGTTTTAGATAGATATTACTTATCATTTTAAGAAAAGCTCCATTTATTTCTGTACTTACTAGTATTTTTATAGGAATGGATGTTATATTTTCTCAAAAGCTTTTACATCTGTTTATATAATCATATGATTTTTGCCAACATTTTTATTGATATGGTCAATTATACTTACAGTTTTCCTAATATTGAACCAACCCAGTATTCTTGGTTAAAATCTCACCTGGTCATAGAGTATGGTCTTTGTGATATATTCCTGGAGTCTTCTTGCTATTATTTTTTTTTAATTTTGCATCAATATTCATTAAGAAAATTGGTCTATTATTTTCTTTCTTTTCTTTTCCCTCTTTCAGGTATCAAAATCATATTCAATGTCATAAAAGGACTATTTTACTTATTTTTTTCAAGAAGCTTATATAGTATTGAAATTAATTGTTCTTTAAATGTTTGGTGGAATTTACTTGACAATCCATTTAGTCCTCGGGATTTTTTGTTAGGGAGCTCATTTATGTCTTGTTCAATTTCTTTTTTTTTTTCTTTCTGATTTTATTTATTTATTTTTAGTTTTCAGCATTCATTTCCACAAGATTTTGAGTTCCAAATTTTCTCACCATCTCTTCCCTACCCCCCCCCATCTCAATATGGGAAGCATACTGATTTCCCCTTCCCCCAGTCTGCCCTCTCTAATATGCCCCTCAATCCCTACCCTCCCCCTTAGTTTTTTTTGTTTATTTTTAGTTTTTAGCATTCATTTCCACACCATTTTGAGTTACAAATTTTCTCCCCATCTTTCCCCTACCCATCACCCCAGAACAGCGATCCACCTGAATACCCCCTCCTCCAGTCTGTTCTCTCCTAAATCCTCCTCCATTCCCCCTCCAACTTTCCTGTAGGGCAAGATGGATCTCCAATCCTCAGTGCCTGTATATCTTATTTCCCAGTGCATGTAAAAAAAATAATAACAATTTTTTTAAATATTTGATTTTAAAACTTTGAATTCCAGATTCTTTCCCTTCTTCCCTCTTTACCCACCCTTACTGGGAAGATAAGCAATTCTATATAGGTTGTACATGTGTAGTTACACAAAACATTTCCATAGTGGATATATTGTGAAAGACAGAGAGCTTTGTCCCAAATCGCTGGGGTTTTGCATCTGCCAGAGCTCTTAGTTGGATGCCCTCTCTGAAGCCTCCACAGGCTCTGGCACTTGGTCACACACCCCAGGACCTCCACTCAGGACAGCAATCCAGATCCAGGCAGGTTAAAGCAAGAGCGATTACCCTCAGACTGGTCACTTGTTCCCCCTGTGATCTGCAGGCCAGGAGCTCCAAAGTAGCCATGCAGCAGCAGCTGTAGTGCCTCTGCCACTTCTCACCTTCTTGTCCCAGGGACAGAGTCCGGACTAGACTCTCGGTCCCCCTGTTCCTGCAAAATTGACACTGACCTTTTACTTTGTGGTATTTTTGGTGTGATAATAAACTGCTACAGCTGCTGGTGATCCACTCTCCTGAAGTCTGTTCCAGCCACTGGTCGGGGCTGCCCTGGGGCTAGAACAGTGGGCTCACACAGGGCTGGACTCTGCTCCCAGCACCCTGCAATGGAACCTTCCTACCAGCCTGCCAGGCTGCCTTCAGTGGGATATTCTGTTTCTCTCTGTCTCTTTGTGGGTTCTGCAGCTCTAAAGTTTGTTTAGAGTCATATTTTATAGTTATGGGGAGAGGTCATGGTGTTTTCCTGCTTTTATGCCACCATCTTGGATCTGGGGATCCTCCTTAGTTTCTTCAAGATGGATTTCTGTACCCCACTGCCTGTATATCCTATATTTCCCAGTTGCATATAAAAACAATTTTTTAACATTTGTTTTTAAAACTGTGAGTTACAGATTCTCTTCCTCACCACCCCCACATTGACAAGACAAGCAATTTAATAAAGGTTGTGCATGTGTAGTTATGCAAAACATTTCCATAGCAGTCATACTGTGAAAGACTTATTTCTCTTTATGAAGTTTATTTATTTACTTTTAGTTTATAATATTCAGTTCCACAATCCCTTGAATTCCAGATTTTTCTCCCCCTCCCCCCCCCATGCAATCCAATACAGGTTCTACAGATACCTTCCCATTAAACATTAGTCAAGGTGTAAAGAAGGATTATAACCAATGGAATGAACAATGAGAAAGAAGGAACAAAACAAAAGGAAACACAAATGAGAGAGCAAGAGCTTGCCTCAGTCTGCATTCAGACTCTGCAGTTCTTTCTCTAGATGACCTTTCCATCATGAGTCTTCTGGAGTTGTTTTATAATCTTGCATTGCTGAAAGGAGCCCAGTCTATTAAAGTTAAGGACTATCTTTCCCTCCATCCTATCCCGTCCCCCATTTATTTTGTTCTCTCCTTTGACTCTGTCCCTTTTCAAATGTGTTTGCTTCTGACTATCCCCTTCCCCAGTCTGCCCTCCCTTCTATCATACCCCCATTTCATTCCCTTCCCCTCTGTTTTCCTGTAGGGTAAGATACCCAGTTGAGTGTGTATGTTATTTCCTCTTTAAGCCAAATCCAATGAAAGTAAGATTGACTCATTCTCTTTCACCTCCCTGCTCTTCCCCTCCATAGTAACTGATTTCTCTTGCCTCTTTTATGTGACATAATTTATCCTATTTTCTCTCCCTTTCTCCTCCCAATATATTCCTCTCTTAGCCTTTAACTTTATTTTTTAGATATTGTCCATTCATATTCAATTCACCCTGTGCCCTCTATCAATATATACATATACACACATACACATACTTACATATATACATATATGCATACATACCTACATACGTACATATTCCCTTCAACTATTCCTAATAGTGAGAAAAGTCTCATGAGTTACACATATCATCTTTCCATGTAGGAATGTAAACAGTTCAACTTGAATCAAGTTCCTTATGATTTCTCTTTCCTGTTTACCTTTCTGTGCTTCTCTTGATTCTTGTATTTGAAAGTCAAATTTTCTGTTCAGCTCTGGTCTTTTCATCAAGAATGCTTGAAAGCCCTCTATTTCTCTGAATATCCACATTTTACCATGAAGTATTATACTAAGTTTTACTCAGTAGGTGATTCTTAGTTTTAATCCCAGTCCTTTGACCTCTGGAATATCATATCCCAAGCCCTCCCATTCCTTATTGTAGAAGCTGCTAGATCTTGTGTTATCCTGTTTGTGTTTCCACAACACTCAAATTGTTTCTTCCTGACTGCTTATAATATTTTCTCCTTGACCTTGAACCTCTGGAATTTGGCTATAATATCCCTAAGAGTTTTCTTTTTGGGATCTTTTTCAAGAGGTGATCAGTGGATTCTTTCAATTTCTTTTTTACCCTCTGCTTCCAGTATATCAGGGCAATTTTCCTTGATAATTTCTTGAAAGATGATGTCTGGGCTTTTTTTTATCATGGCTTTTAGGTAGTCCAGTAATTTTTAAATTATCTCTTCTGGATCTATTTTCCAGGTCAATTGTTTTTCTAATGAGATATTTCACATTGTCTTCTATTTTCATTCTTTTGGGTCTGTTTTTAATATCTTAATTTCTCATAAAGTCATTAGCTTCCATTTGCTCCAGTCTAATTTTGAAGTAATTATTTTAAGTGAGCTTTTGGACTTCCTTTTCCATTTGATCAATTATGCTTTTTAAGTCATTCTTTTCCACATTGGCTTTTTGGACCTCTTTTGCCATTTGAGTTAGTCTATTTTTAAGGTGTTATTTTCTTCAGTATTTTTTTGGGTCTCCTTTAGCAAGTTGTTGACTCATTTTTCATGATTTTCTTGTGTCACTCTCACTTATCTTTCCAGTTTTTCCTCTACTTGTCTTACTTGATTTTCAAAATCCTTTTTGAGCCCCTCTATGGCCTTCAACCAATTCATATTTTTCTTGGAGGTTTTTGATGCAGGAGTTTTGACTTTGTTGTCTTCTGGTTGTATGATTTGTTTTTCTTTGTCTCCAAAGAAAGATTCTGTAGTCTGATTTTTTTCCCTCTGTTGGCTCATTTTCCCAGCCAGTTAGTTGACTTTTGAGCCCTTTGCCAGGGTAGGATTCTGCTTCCAGAGTGGAGAATGCTTTATCCTAAATTTCTGGGGTTTTTTGCAGCTGTTGTCAGAGCTACTTCTGAGTACCCGGGAATTTTCCATTCTTCTAAGGTGATGTGATCATGGTAGTGTTACTCCTCCCACTGTCTGTTCTCTGGTCTGTGAGTGCCTCCGAGCTGTAAGGAGTATTCCCTTTCCACAGTCACCACAAGCTCCACCATGCCAGCTCTCGTCCTCATTCCAGGACCACCACCCAAGACTGCCATGCAGGAAAAGCAAGAGCTATTGCCCTCTGCTCAGCCACTTGGTCCCCCTACCATCAGTGGGCCTGGAGCTCTGGAAGCAATTGCTGCTGTTGCCATGGCCGCCATCACCTCCACCACCCCGGGGCTGGGGCCAGATTGAGCTCTTCTCTCACCCAGGTCCAACAGTTTCCCACTGACCCTTTACTTTGTCTTTAGCATTTTGTGGGTTGAGAAGTCTAAAAACTGCCACAGCTGCCAGGGATTCCTCAATTTCTTTTTCTAAGACAGGGTTATTTAAGTATTTCCACTTCTGTTAATATGGTTAATTTATAACTTCATAAATATTCATCCATTTTATTGAGATTGTCAGTTTTCTTGGCATATAATTGGACAAAAAAGTCTTAATATTGCTTTAATTTCATCTTCATTAGTGGTGATTTTGCTTTTTTCATTTTTGTACTGGTAATGTGGTTTTCTTTCATTTTTACAATCACATTAATTAATGGTTTGTCCATTTTATTGTTGTTGTTCTTGTTTTTAAATAAAACCAGGTTTTAGTTTTACTAGTTCAGTTTTTTTTTAATTTTTAATTTTATTAATCACTCCTTGGATTTTTAGGATTTTTATTTTGTTGTTTAATTGGGAATTTTTAATTTGTTCTTTTTCTAGTTTTTTTTTAGTTGCATGCCCAATTCATTCATCTGCTGTTTCTTTCCTGATATATATATATATATATACATATGTATATGTATATGTATATACAGAGAGAGAGAGAGATTTAAATTTTCTCTTAAGTACTACTTCAACCACATCCCACCAGTTTTGTTATGTTGTCTCATTGTTGTCATTCTCTTTAATGAAATTATTGTTTCTATTATTTGTTCTTTGACCCATTGATTCTTTAGTATTAGATCATTTAGCTTCCAATTAATTTTTAATCTATGCTTCCACAACTCTATTGAATATAATTTTTATTGCCTTATAGTCTATAAAAGTTGTACTTAGTGTTTCAGCTTTTCTGCATTTGTAAGGTTTTTATTGCCTAATACATGGTCAAGTTTTATGAACCTGCCATGTATAGTTGAAAAAGGTTCTACAGGCGTCTATGATATCTAAGTTTTCTAAAATTATATTCATTTCTTTAACTATTTTATTATTTTATTTATCTAGTTCTGAGAGGAGGAAGCTTGAGGGCCCCCACTGGTCTATAGTTTTACTCTCCACTTCTTCCTATAACTCATTTATCTAGTTCTGAGAGGGGGAAGCTTGAG